>NC_092185.1:17092658-18296158 GCF_043641665.1 Enoplosus armatus
TTTCTACCTTTGTGTCTATCTTTCAACAATTGCTGTCCCTGGGAGACTCAACAGGAAAAGCCGTAGGACACAGTACAAAAGAAAGAAACTGAACCCCCAGTGCACAGCGAAGTTCAAATACGAAGCACTTGACTCTGAGCCATGAATATTTATTGAAAAAAAACTCTTGATTGAATTTTTTTAAGAATTTAATTTAAAAAAAAAATCATTGCAATGGACTGATTAATGCATCAGTGTTACTACCCCTTAAACAAGTAACCTGAACAGGACTTGTTTTTTTTTTTTTCGCTTTTAAACTTGCTTGTGTATTACATCACCTCCATGATTCAAGGAGTGCATTCTGTTATAAAGTTTTCAAAGGTGACAACAGAGGAGATATTGATACTAGATGAATATTTTACAGAGGAACAGATCTGTACAACAACAGTGTCTGAGTCCCTCAACAGATGCTGCATCTCTTCATAAGACAAGGCATCTACATAACATTTGCAGTACGAAAATGTGTACTATTCATGAAGTATTCTCGTCATTTAACCAGACAATCTCACTGAGAGACTGTACAGTGGTACTCAAATGTTTTCTAAAGAGACATTAAATGGACTGTTCCATCAGCAGACCCACAGGAACACCACCTGCGAGGAGGTTTTCAATTTCCAGTTTTCAATTCTATTTTGTTTTTCAGAATGTTTTAAATGTCATGGTCACAAATTAAAGCAAACAACTGTAGGCAGTAAACAAATCCATACTTTAAGTGAATGAGCACAGCCACACACCAGCACACTTCAGAGCCTGAAAACACAGTCACAATCACAATGCTGTTTTGACATAATTTGAGGTCAGGTGCCCTCTAGAGTCTGACACAGAAGTCAGAAGAAGAGCAAAAAGTTTAGAAGCTTAACTATATACACTTTTTTGCATGTGGGTTCTTGTCTGTTTGGCCTACAGAGAAAAAAAAATCAATGTCTGAATATGTCTTTTAGACATTTTTCAGTGTGTTTGAGTCAATTTGTTTCAGTTGACACCCCAAGGTGCTGTGTTTATTTCATCTTTTGCTGTTTCCCACAGTGCAGTGTCCCTGGCACCATTGGCATCAAGAGGCAAATTTGTGTCATTATGGGCTGTAGACACTTCCTTACATTCAAACCTGTCATATAGACCATGCTATACATCACAACATTACAATATTTAATGAAGTGAAAGATAAATGGAAGTTCCACCATTTTTAGTGTTGATTTGAAGTTATGAATACATTTTTGCTATCCTGAATGTAACTGTGGGCATTACAATCAGGGAGTAACACTGTTAAGACCGTTTGCTTTTATTTAGTGATGGAACATTCACACTCAAGAAGCCTGTCATAGCATTTAACAAAGCCACAAACACCACTGCGTATGCATGTTTTGACTTGTTTGATGCACTGCTCATTCAAAAATGCCAAGGACAATGTCATGATAGAGCTGCTAATGTGTCTGAGACATAATGGCAGATGCACAGCAACAGCTGTTTGAAAAATTGAAAAGTTGTTAGTTGAGCAGGAGAAAAAGCAAATTGCCTTACCCCTGCAGAGGATTGACACATATTTCACATTAAAACTGATGCTTATCTTTTCTCTTGTACTGAGACAGCAAATGTAGCTCTTCAAAACAGAAAACTGCACCTCAGCAAAATCACTCAACAGCCTGAAACAGAGGATGTGAAACATCTCTGTGACAAATGGTCTGAAGAGAAAATACACAACCGCTGAGGTCAAATGGTTTAAACTTGCACAAAGACAAAACAATGCCCATGTTCATCTGGTAGGGTCAGCTGATTCTAACCACTGTAGAATGGTTATGGTTAGACTGCGTGTCGCTGAGCCACTCTCAAAAGTTAGCACCTCATTAGCAAATTGTTCCTTAGTTTAATTCCTAAAGAATGATGGTGGTAATCACTGCTATGGTGCTTAAAGGGGAGGATTGGCAACACGCTTTAAAGTCTGATGAGGGGGGAGTATTTGTGATCAGCAGGCCTACACTGAGGAAGGAAAAGGGTTAAAAGTAAGTTTGGTATTTTAAAACTGCAAGACATTTTTGAATTTATAAATGGAATTTAAGGAAGTGTTTATGTCCATAAACTGTGAAAGACTCACGAACACTGAAATGAACAATAACTGAAGGAGCTTGCCAGAGGGTGTTTTTTTGTCTGAATAAAAATGGCTTTGTTATGGGGGAGGGATCTTAAAATAAAAACGACAAGCATTATGTCACTAAACTCAAGTTCAATCCATATTTGTGAAACTACATGACACGTTGCCAAAACCACAAACAGGAGATCCAAAGACTTAGTCAAGCAAAGAAATTGTCAGCAGTCAGTGTTGTGGAGCAGCAATGTTGTGTTGGGGCCTATTTCTGAATGTCTATATTTCTACTGTTTTTCTTTTTTTCAACAAACCACACACTTTGCCCAGTGTCAACACTGGCTCGCTGGTTTGAAACTGTTGGACGTTTACGCCACTGTGGGATGCAGTCCAAGTCCAAATGGCAATTCAAATGGGACAGTCCAAATGAATGGCATGAGTTTCAGTGGCTGCAACCCTTTAAAGCACTTGCTCTTGGCATTTTACACCATATTAAATTCACCTTAACCCCTTTAAACTTATCCGGACAGTACTTCAGGTAACCTTGGCTGAGCACAGGGACAGGACAGCACCATTTCTCTGTGAACATTTTTCTTCTTTGATTTTCTTAGCTTTGCTTTTTTTGTATCTTGATAGATAACTCCAGTGCTCAGTGATAAAAACTACAGTGTCCTACCGTTTTAGGAAATAAAAATATATATTTGTGACTAGTTTGTATAGATTTTCAGTGTAACATATGGGCTTGGGGCTGAGTGCCACATACAGGGACAGATTGTCAGAAAGATTTGAGAGACAGACTACAGGCAGGAGTGTGCTCAACGTGTTGCCCGTCCGCTTCTGTACGCAAAAGTGTTTATAGCTGCTTCGAACAGCCTCACTCAGTGGTGGGCAGAAAAGCCTGCTGTCATAGAGAGAGGGCGCACACTTAGGGACAATCATTCCTCAAAGGTATTCATTGTGTTTATTTGTACAACATATTGTTGGTTTTGGTCTTCCCATGGGATTTGTTGACAATAACAAATATACTGAATAGAATAATATCGGACTAATGCTTAAAAAAAATAATGTATACATAATGGATTCATACTATTACTATTAGCCACATATCATGAGAAATATATACGTAGCTTTACATGTTGCAACTATGTGGTAATCCTGACTAGATTTATGATGACAATAACAAGGTTGTTTACATTTATAGTGATAACGATAAATGAATTGGCACAGAAGTTGAATCATCTGCTGCAGCTGCAGCTGGTGGACAATGAAACTCAATTTACAGAATGCATCCATCTATTTCCGTTCAACATTGTCTTTTAAGGAAATACTGTGATCATTTGGGAAATATACTTGACGTGAGGATCAATATTAGTTCCATTTCTATTCAAGCAAGACAGATCTTGGTTTGCTTAAAACAAAAAGAAAGCAAATGGAACATGCGAGCTTAGTGAAATGTTTTCTAACAACTCCAAAGCTTCTTTACACAGAGTATCTGGTTTATTTAAATTAGAAGACATTGTTTTCTAATTACATATTGCATCTTGTAGGATAGAAGGTCAATGCCAAAGAGTCAGCTATTTTATTTAAGTGCATATGCAGCTTTCCTGTTAGGACAGGACTCCTGAAATGCTGCAAAGTCACTGCACCAAGCGGTCAAGAAATAGCTTTAATGTGTAAGCTCTGGGAAAAGATGACAAACAAATGATTGTCTCAGAATCTTTCTTTAACCACTACTGTACCCTTTGACATAAATAAAAGCACGTCTTTGCTATGTAACATTTTTCAACAGGTTTCTCAGTTACCAGCCATTGGTCTAGCAACTTAACTGTAACTTTGTCATTTGTCTGCTGTGCACTAAGAGGTATGACTGCTGGCTGTTGCTGCGTTTATTAAGTTGCCTTGTTACCTTGCCTGTTTCTGGTCCAGCATAGGTTGTCCTGGTAATCACTGTAAAATATCCTGGAGCTGTTCTTTGATTGGCCTACCAGACCAGCACTCTCGGCTGTCATTTCTTATTTGGGAAAGGGAGGATGTTCATGCCCACAGACAGGACTAGATTTGATTGGAATAACACCGGTGTGCACTGAGCAGGCAGAAATGTCCATCTTGACAGCAGAAAGCTTGCCGAGATGCAGCTGAAACAGAAGCCAGCCACATGGAAAAATCTGCTTCTACTGGTTTTCACTTAAAGTAGTGGAAAAGAATATACAAATAAATATATCTGAGTATAATAACAAAGGAAAATAAATGAAAGAATTTTGCGTATTTATAGCACGACCAGGTTTAAAAGACCAGGCCAGCAACAGAACCCTGCTGCAATATTAGTGTAATCCCTTGATAAATAACCCATTATTCAAACAATATTATTCCTCGTTTTGAAGATAAACGTATTATTTTGTATTTCTCCTTTTGCTTTTAATCTCTTTTAACTACAATGTTGCGGTCAATTGAGTACCTCTACAGAGTGTTTTTAGACATTTCTAAACACAGCTTGTCAGAGTCTGGACAACCTACACAAGCCTAACAATGTCACACTTGTTTATCACAACACAAATGAACCTTGGATGTTCCATTTTCCATATTCATATGATCCATATCCGCATGTGTTTTCGGTTGAAAACAGGAAACGTATTGAAGACTGACTGTGACACACTTCTCCAAAGGGCAACTACCCCCTGACTTTGATTAATCAGTCTCATTGGAATGATGTCACATGTTCTTTATTTTCTCATACAGAGTGCAAGCAGAACAGATGGTATCTGGGAGTAACATATTCTCATTAGGAGGTCCAGAATCTGCATATCTGAAAGGGAAAACGAGAGAAGGGGGGGGGGGGGGTGGTGGGGGGTTAAAATCCTCAGAGTTTTGGCACAGATCAACTCTCTGACCTTCTGTCCACTCTGCTGGCCGACAGGCAGGAATAAAAGGATGAAGCCGGGAAGGAAAACTGACAGCCTCTCAGTAGCAGAGAGCTCCAGATCTGAGTCGGCCTAATCAGTAAACACTGATATGTTGCTTTCACCTTTTACAGGGCTTTTGTTACGAGAGAAAATCAATAAGTAGCAATACTCTCCATACAAATATAAAGGTTGAGTCTCTACTGTAACCACATTCATAATAATCACTATTGCCACGCCACTGGAGCATGTTTGAGTATGTGTTTCAGTGTAAAGGGGTGGGTGGAAGAGAGCAGGGCTCCTCTATAACAACACACAAATCAAAGAATACCAGTGAGTTCATTACCATCAAAAAAGTGAACACAAAACATTTTAAAGCAGCTTGCATCCAACTGCTTGAAAAACAAAGAGGTCAACTTTCACCAATTATTAAAATCTTAACAGAGACACAATTGAAACATTTTACTTGAACTCAGCATGGTGTGTGCCTGGAATGTTTGGCCTTTGTGTTTGTGCTCGTGCGTTTGAGTATGCTCTTTAATTTTTCTAGGAGGATGTGGTGCCCTTTTGTCTACCAAACACTACCTCAGCTAAATGGCATGGCATGTACCTTGACTGATGTGTCAAAACGGGAAGACAGCTGTCTGCTCCCATCACTGTCTCTGTTTCAAGTCCATTGCATTGCTTACAGCAGGTTAAGTTGGTGTTTCTTGCAGTGACAAGTAGCTACAATAGTGGAGTGTTTGCTGTGACTGCATCATTGGCATATAGGTCACGCCTGCTCTCAGTGGTAGTCGGACTCTGCCAAGGTTGTGCTTTGTCACCTGTTCTCTTTGTGACTACAGGGTTTCAAACATCAGTCAAGAATTAGAAATTGTCCTGTTTTGCATTTTGTAGGATTGTATCGCTGCCTTTTGCAGATTAAGTAGTTCTGCTAGCTTCATAAAATGAGCAATATCCAGAGCACATTGGGGCAGTTTGTAGCTACATGTAAAGCAGTTGGGATAAGGGGCGGAACCTCTGAGTTTAAAGGCAAGGTTGCCTCATGTGTAAAAGTGTTTTTTTTACACGAGTGTTTGTTGTAAAAGTGTATTCTTTACACGAGTGGATCATGGATCGTGGTCCTGGTACGCCTGGCTGCTGCTGCCATGGGCCCGCTTGAGTCTGATCACTACAGTTATTATTTTTAGTCGTAGTTCTGTTACTATTAAAGCTGTTGTTGCTATTATTAATCATATCTCAGTTATTATTACAGCTGTAACTACTATTATCAGTCATATTTCCATTATTATTATAATTGTAGCTGATATGGCTACTGCTGGTGCTGCTCTCTGCCTGTCTGCTTGTCTGTCTGTCTGTGTCTCTACGTCTCTCTCTCTCTCTCTCTCTCTCTCTCTCTCTCTCTCTTTCTCTCTTCAACCCAACTGGTCAAAGCAGATGACCGCCCACCGAAAGTCTGGTTCTGCTCGAGTTTTCTGCCTCTTAAAAGAAAGTTTTTCCTTGCCACTGTCGCCAAAGTGCTTGCTCATGGTGGGAACTGTTGGGTCTCTGTAATAACATTATAAAGTGTCATGAGATGACTTTTGTTGTGATTTGGCACTATATAAATACAATTGAATTGAATTGAATTCTTTCTTTCCAGTTGGGGGTTTGTTGCTGCCTCTAGTGAAGCTGTAAAATTATCTTCAGGTATCACAAGTAAGGTTAAGATAAAGCACAACAACGGGCAAATCCATGCAGCAACTGCAGTCATGTAAGCCAGGCCACTGTGGTGAAAAGAAAAGAGCTAAGCATAAAAGCAAAGCTCACATGATTCCCACACAATCTACTATTTGTCTTTACCCTTAAATATGCAAACAAGCTTATTCCTGTAGAGACCGAAAGGTGATGAAAATGGACACAAGCTCCTGAAGTTAGTGTCCTACACGGGTTGTGTAAGTTTATGCTTAGACATAGTGCGAGGAGCTCAAATGTCCTGAAATCGCCCAGAAAACAGATTCTGCTAATTTGCATTGAAAAGAGCCTGTAGGGGTAAATCAGGCATTGATTAGGATACCTTCCAGGCACCTCCCAATGGAGGCATTCCGGCAGAGCCAGACTGGCTTGGAAATGCCTCTAGATTCTCCATGAGTTGGTGGTGGATGTGGCTATAGGATTTGTGGTTTAGTTTGCTGTCACAACACAGAGCCCAGTTCTGTGTTTGAAAATGGATGGAAGATAAACACATCTGAATTGTGCACTCTGTAACGGAGAGAAGTCAACAGTGTCTGTAGGTTTGTCTGTGCTGCTGTAGTTTCCCCAACTTCCACTGACTAGTCTCCATGCTTCACGTCTGACCTTCAGCCTGGAGAACATCAGCTCCATCATTGAGAAAGATCAACAGATGATATACGTCCTGTGTCAGTTAAAGAAATAGTTGCAGAAAATAATGGGGCAGTTATACACAGCTACCACTGAGTGCAGAATGGATACAATTGCCTGGTCTGCAGGGAAGGTGATTGGCTGCAGCCTGCCTACATGCCTCTGAATCAGGATTATGATCTCTCATTCTCACTCCAGTTACAACATCTCTGAGAGAATTCCCTCAGGCCAGTCTATGAAGATGAATGCTTTGTGCCAGCACAAACGTTTCTGCGAACTGAACTGAAGCTGTAAAATGAACCAGATTCTGAAATGATAAAACAATCAGGGTTCAAGTAGTGATTCAGCATCATTTATGATTGACTAAGACTGACATGCAGTATCATGCAGACAGCACAACCCCGACCATATCACACTCCCACCCATCCACACATCTACGATCCAAAAACCACCTGTTCCCTTTGTTTGTTTCTTCTCCAGACCCCACAGCCTCCGGAGAGGTGATGTGACTTTATGCCCCAGGACCTGCCGGTGGGAAAGTGCCCTTGTAGTTGAGTCTGACTCATTCTGTGTCTCACACCACAGCCGCAACAACAGCCACAAACCTCAGGCTCTCTCAGGTAAAAGTCAGATAGTTAGAAGCTCTGGTGCCAGCGGGCCAAGGTATAAACACCAGTGCTGACTGCAGGAGAAAAAGCAGACCCCATAACCATCTCTGTCCCCATCTCTGAAGGTGAGAAGGGAAGTGGCTTTTTTCTCTCTGTAGCAGGCCTCACTCAGGTGAAAACAAACAACCAATGGTGACAAGGGACATTTAGTCCAAAACGGACAAGTTTTATGGGTATAAATAGATAGCTTTCCATTTCCATGATTTTGACCTATCCAGAAACTTACAGCATAGCGTAGCACTGATACTGTAGAATAAAAAGGTTTTAGCAATATATTGAGGACTCCCAGGGTAAATAGAAAGATTTAAGATTTTTCCAACCATGAATCCACAAATTTGTATTCTCAAATATGACAAATATGGCTATATACTTGGGGATCTATGTTGGTTGCCGTTCAAAAGCGTCACAGCAACTATTATATACAGCAACAGCAAAGTTTTCCCTGGTCATCAAGTTATCAACATCATCAACATAGAGACAGAAAGGTATGTGTACACATTTTTTAAATATTATGTGGACAAACAGTAAATTAATGCCTTTCATCAACATGTTCTGTCCATCATTAGCTTTTTTGGACACTGGCCTGATACCGTTTTTTGTTTTGCTTCAAACATTTAATAAATCTAGTATTTGTCTCTTGAATCTTGGTGAGTAGCTACAGGCCTACCTCCTAATCCCCTTTCCTATCACAGTTTTAGAGAAAAATTGTTTCAAAAAAGCTAATACCCTTTATGACCCGCCACAACATTTTAGAGAAAATGTACAGTTTCTGAGACAGTCTTGCAGGCGGCCCGGATCCTGCTGTCTTCTTTTAAGATAAGTAGCTGTTGGACAATAATTTGATCATTTCAAACCTGTGCTGCAATCAATACAATGAACTCTGCCATTTTGCCTTAAAACTTGGGAGGACAGGACCATCAGAGTGCTTAAATTGTTTGTCCCAATTCACCAGCAGAACTTTCTAAGTAACACTGACAAAGTCTCCATTATCGTCTAATCCCTTGCAGTGCACTGCATTGGCCTTTCCATTTAATCCGATTATTGTAAAACACAATACAGTATCTATTATTGTCACACAATCTACCAACACCTATCTCCGTTCAAAAGACACAGAGCTCAGGGAAGCATCTGCAACTTAAAAATGCCTGACAAATAATTTCAGATATCTAAATGAGAATAATTACTGATCTGCACAAACCAGTCACCAGATAATAATACTTTCTGAAGATAATTATAGCTCGAAAAGCTGTTTTATACTTTCATGTGAAAACGGGGGACCTAATCTACGTACAATATACTTTTGCTTAGTCTTCTTTTGATTGTTCTCTCTCCTTTGGCTGGCCTTTTTCTATTTTCTGCTGCAACAATACTTTTACCCGAACTTGGAGATGTGATTACATAACCTCCCTTCCTTTTCAACCTCCCTGCTGCAGTGGTTTTTAAGCTCAGAAAGTGATTTTACATATTCTAGAGATTATTTCTAAGGCACAACTGTATCTAGCTGCAGGCTATAATAGACCCTTTAATCCTGTAGGAGCTAGGGTATTGTCTGAGACTCAAGATAAAGCAAGAAAGCTAAAAAAAAAATGGAAGGCATGGGAGATCACTGTCTGCCTCAAATGTTTCCTATCTATAATAGTAATAATAATAATAATAATAACAGCTAAATTCAGGAAAATGGATTCATTCATTCATTTGATAGCTTAAAGCTGTAGCATAACCACCCCATGCCTATCATTGCCTTTTCATGAAAGTCTGAAAATCTCCAGCCTTTTAGCTTGTCTATGATAAAAAAGGAAATTCGTCAAGGGAGGCTGAAAGATGTCGCTTCCGCCCTAATTGCATAATTTTGATGGCTCTGATCTACACTTCTGTGGTTTGTGTACTTCGTGTTCATGACTTTTATATCTCTACCCTCCATGGATGGCACACGATAAAATGTTCTGAGAAAGGTTTGTTTTAATGGGAAAGTTTTATCTTCAAGTTGTTTTTATGAAATGCCTCTTGCTTTTCCTCCCTCAACAGATTAGTCAGTCAGTGCATCCTGTGTCGGATGACAGGGTAAGGACCATGAATTGTTCAGTTGCATTAAATCTCTGCATCTTGTAGCTCAGGCATGGAGCTGAACTGTGCCAGCCGGGGTGAAAGTCGAAAATATGTTTAATTCATATTGAAACATTTAAAATGTGGAATTGAAAATCTGTTTCGTAAAAAATACCCAAAGTGCTATAATTCAGAAATCAGTGCTTAAAAAAAATCCCAGGCAGATCTTATCATACAAATGAAAAAATGGATAACACAACTAATAGATTTTAATGTAATGGTTTCAATAAAGGTGGAGGGAGTCAGGGGCAAACTGCTTTGTTGTCTTCTGTGCTTCTGTTCCCTTGCTTCCCATATTTCAGGCCTGAGTCTGCCAATTCTGATACCAATCCTTGCTCCAGAGGGGAAATTAGCACTGCGATAACTTTGACGCTGTCCAGAGCCAGAGGATGTTCACCAGAGGCTCATCACAGCTCTAATCGCTTAACAGTCTTTTCACACCTGTATAAAGCTGCATGCTGGCTTCATGGGTTACCTACTTGCGTGACTATCCCTGCAATAAAAAAAAAAATAAAAAAAACTGTCTCTGACAACCTAATCCTAAAACTTAAGCCTGGCACTGCTGAGTCCATGCAAGTATTAACTTTATTTGGAGGCTGGGGGAAGGAGTAGCAGGAGTGGTAGCAGGCGCTTTTGCTGACCACAACCTGCTGAGTTATTATTTATTTATTTCTTGTCAAGTCGTAGCTGGTTCACTCTGGTATTTTGACAGCCACCTTATTTGGAGCATGACAAGTTTAATTTGAATAGATATGGCACAGAAATGCAAAAAAAATTCACTATCTGAACAGATGTAATCGGGTGGTGTCAGCATCATATACAAATATGTTAGTGCTGCACTTTTTTTCCCCTGTCAAGCAGTAATATACAGCATACGATTCTGTATATAAGAGAGCGTCTGGCAGTTGAGATTTCACAAGATGATAGTATTTGAAGTGACTGCTGTGGCCAGATCAACCGGCCTGCCTCAGCTTCCATTTCTCCTGTGTTAGTCTACACTTGATATGCATTTATAGCTGCTCACAGCAGGAATCTACACGCCACAGTAGGGGACTCTTTGGATCCCATCATGTCCAAAAGCTTACACTGACCTGTGGATCTCCTCTGATTTCACCAAAACCTTGGGGCTTTACAACAAAAAAAAAAACCTAAATAGGGCAGCAACTGAAAGACACATGATACTCATCATGGTATACAAGCTATATGACCTAGGGCTGAAGTGTCTAGTTTTGTTATGGACACCTGGATAATGTATGATGAGGCTGTGAACCTCTTCCAGGAATAATGTAACCAGGAGAATTTCATGGAAAATCGCTCCCTGCGTGAGCGGTAGCAGAGCCATGGCCTGTGTGCAGTATTCTTCATTGTCCCTACTGATCGCTTTGCATCACTATATCACATAATGAGTGCAGTTTCCACTTAAAAGCATTTTAATTTTGCACTCCTGGTCTTGTGTCTCTAGTTCACCTGGTTCTTCCTCAAGGTGGTAACATGGCAGAACAAAGAGTCAGCCCAGAGGACTGTTAAACAGGTAAGCGGGTCTGAAATTAGAAAAAAAAACAAAAGAAAAACATGATTTCACTTTATTCTGGCCATATGTTACACATTATGATCTAAAACTATGGCATGTTTGTGCTAAAACAGTTATGGGATGGTGTCATTGTTCATGCCTTGTAATAAAACTAACCTGATGAATTATGATATTTGTGGTAATGTGAAAAGTATTCTAACTGACTCAGCAAGATGATTTGGGGGTTGGTAGAAATTGCTAATTGATTTTATTTCTATTGAAAGGGAGAAGCTGACCTTTTACAAGGAAGTATAAAAGGCACATGCCTCCAAAAATGTTTGTAACGATGGATGCTGTGCGGTTCCTTTTCATCTGTCACTTTATGAAATGTCAGGCATTCTTTCAGCTTTCAGGGTCACTCTTTAATTTTTCTACATTTTTGGTCTTGTATAATGCTTGTCAATGCATAAAATATATACTTATTAAAGCGTTGAGTATACTTTTTTTTCCTTTTATTCTACCTTTCCCAACAGTTAAATGTACTGTGGAGCAGGAGACAGCATCCAGCTCTCTGCTTTCAGACAGAAAATTGCTGAAAGGCCCTCATCTTTTCATATCACATTAGCTACATTGGGCATAAATATTTATTAGGCCTCAAACCTTGTTATGAAACAACACCAGTTCACAGAGGTGCAGAGTAGAGGAATGACATCAGAGCTAAAAAATACGGACAGCCAATTTGTTATCCAGCACCATCCAAGGCCCATATTTGAATTCCAAACAATTCCTTGCTCTGTTTTTCTCTTTGCCTTGTTGATCTTTCAGCGATGGACGTGGGAGATCACCCCGAGGAACAGAAGACATTTTGGTTTAATTGTGTGTGATTGGCAGACTGAGTGCTGATTTCCTCTTCTGCCTGTCTGGATGTGGGCTTCAGTGAGCAGGGGCCCATACAAAGTACCTTTGAAGAACTTTCACAAAAAGGGTGAAATAAATAAATGCTGGCCTGAACTGACCCTGACTGAACACTGAGTTGAACACTAAAATTTAGACAATTGCATGTGTTAAGTGGTAAATTACTATTAATAGATTCAGACTGAAGAGTCATGCAAGTGGATTGGTAATTCACAACAGAGATTTCATGTTTCAAAAGAAGCTAGTCTAACTAATGGGGACACTGGCCACTTAAAGATAGGCCTTGACATTTATATATTTATTCATTTTAAGTTTGTCCCAATATCCATATAATTGACCAATGTCATGTGATACATTTGACTTCACATCATATCATTATAGCTATTGATGTGAATTTTGCATACCCACACAGGTAGGAAAAAATATTGTAGTGGAGAAGTGGGACGTCTGTTTCCAAACAATTTTATTCCAACTTTTGAAATAAATAAGTCTTCCTTTGGATGTTTGTTTTGGCTCACTTGTAGTTTTTCATGACTGAGCTGTAATCAGTTCTCTAAATGGCCAATGTCAAAGTTAACCATAAAAAGATTCACTCTAATTATTTTAAAATGAATCATTTGAAAAAGCATAAACTGTAGCTCCCCTGAGGCTTTTCCTCTTGGTTCATTACGATGTTTACCCTTCTGCTGCTTTTGATGCAAAACTTGATAATATTGTGTCTTTCAAAGGGGATTTTCTGAAAGGAAAAAAGCCCAATAACCCCACAATTGGACTTAATCAAAGCCTGACACAGATAATTTAAGCTGCTGTAAAGGAAACAATTACTTTTTTCATTGCATTAGGATTTGTCATCGCAACAAATGTCCCATGATAAGTGGAAAAGTGAGGCCCTGTTCTAATGTGCATGATGTGATCATCTGCATTCAAGCTCTTTGAGTCACAGGAGGGGAGAATGATTAAGAATGACTTCAAGGATGAGGACACAAGAGACTGGTAAGTGAAGGGAAAAGTAAAGGGAATGCTGTTACATTTCATCACTTCTTCTCAGAGAGACCAAAAGCCATTTCAGCCCCCGAATAGACCACGCTCGGATCTGTTAACGCAATAAGCTTGAATGAGGTGAGGGATAATTTGGGGAAGATGATGGAGATTTGAATAAATTAAATTAAACTCAATACTGATAATTACAATGCTGTAGACCAGATTTTATGTGCCCTAAACCTGTTAAATAAAGTGGACACCTCGGAAAAGAGCACCATAGGGCTTTAATTTGACACAAAACGATTCTCTATGGCTTTTGTGTGCAGCTTCCGTGTGTGTACCAGTGACTATAAATATGTTAATTGACAATACACCTTGAACTTCTCTCCGAGCTTCTATCCCTTCCATGTAAAACAAACACTATGACTTTGCAGTTTCTTACACCTTTGGTGATATTTCATCTCAGAAGTAGTGCAGAGTGTGTGCAAATATACAATTTTGCCATTTTCACTTAAATTCCACTATATTGACTTCATAAGTACTCTGATACTCCAACAGTTTCTGATGAACCTCTTCTTTGTTCTCTGAACAAGAGCCAGTTGCTTAACATTTATGTCCTATCCAGTCAAACATAGCATTCCCTGTCTGTTTCTATGCCTGTTGTGTACATTATAATACACAGGGGGTGGACACAATAACATGAACACCTTGTACTGTACTGTATTACAATCTAGTACAGTACCAGATTTGAATCAACAAATTCCTGACACTGTTTTAACTGTATTTTAAGCCTCATAATGGTAGGATCTGTTGCATGGTTGTTGCATTAGATTGCATTACACTGTCAGGGGTTCATGATAATTATTTACATTTAATGATGATGAAGAAACACACACACAGACACACATCACGTCATTAACAGTCACTCCTCTGTGCAATTGCAGTTCAAAATGAAATGTTTTGATAAGCTATTTTCAAAGAAGTTGTCCATCTGCAAAGACACATAATAAATGCAATGTCACTGGTACATGGACAGATGCAAGGCGCCATCGTGACACTAAATATTTTAGACAGTAAATGTATCCATTTTGGTTAGTGATTTTTTTCCTCAAAAAATGTCTAAATCTAATTTATAGAGAAGATCCCTATGGCGTAGCAGAAAAACCCTACAATGAAATTTCACCTGGACATTAGTTAAAAAACAAGTTAATGCTTGAGTATGCCTGTTATGAAATAACTATTGATTTGTACTGAGAGGAAGAGTCAATCACACAGAATAAGGATGTACAGACACTGCACATCGCTTTTACCAAGTGACTTTGTCTTATGACAGACAGCCCAGACTATCTAAATACAGGGCTACACAAGCCGGAAATAATAAGAAAAGGAAATGAACATGACTCATACATGATAGCTGTGTTCAGTAAAATTCAACATGCAGACCCATGTTTTTATTTCATATTTTTTATATACACTGTCCAGCCCAAAGAAAAGTGTGGTACACCGGATTATGTATGGGTTTTTATATAAAGTAACAATGTCTAATCAACAACAAAGACAGAATTATTCACATCAGAAAACAAGCTTATGATGTGCTGCCTGTTTTGTTTGTGTCTTCCTTTTTTTGTTCATGTTTAGTAGTGAATCTGTAAACTGTGATTGAAACCTGTAATCATATGCAGATATGCAGTTCCAGTAGAGATAAGTAGCCCTGTGAGACTACAGCCACCATAGTAATTTGAGCAAACAAGCAATTTGAGCAAAGATGTTGGTAACTTAACAGTGTGAAACTGCTTAGCTTGTGGATAACAATCACTGCTGTTCTCTTTCTGTCCTGTCGTAGTTTCATAATATAATATGTAAACATCAAGAACTGTAGTGTGCAAATGCATATTTCTCTCATGAAATGCGTTATTTTTAAGGGATGTTCTCTCACTCAGAATTGATTTTTTAGATATCAGTCAAAGGATAGAAGAGCTTGGATCATACACATATTAGGTGGATTTAAACAATTTAAACCCTCCTGGTACTACTGAGGAAATTAAGCTGGATAACCAACGTGTGAATTTTAATCCATATCCTCTGAGAAGAGAATTTTCAGACAGCGACTGATGACATTAGAGATTAGCACATTTCCCACACTGAGGTGTCTACTGCTGAGATTCTGCCTACTAATCTAACAACGCAGATCAGGTATTCCGAGGATATTCCATCCGGTAAATCTAATATCAAAACAGTACCTCATCTACTGATGTAGAACCACAATTAACCTTGGTCATGAGAAACTTAAATACATCTTAAATGTCCCTGGCACAAATCCAGCCCAACCCATAACTATGTAGAGATCTGTAGCATTGTAATACCAAATGTTGTCTAGGATTTACAGCTCATACTCAAGTTTCAGAGTTAGCTTAAGTAATTGGGGTTGGGGACATGTTGGCCCAATATACCTTGAATTCTACTACAGCAACAAAAATGGGGAAAAAGTATGTTTCCTGCATGTTTTTATTTGCCTCCATACTCAGCAAATACACACTGTGGTATTAAAAACTGCAGACATGCAACGGAAATAGGTGTACATGAAGAATTCATCATGAAGCAATTTTATCCTGCATGTATTAGTGTATGTAAAAAGGATTAAAGTGCATTGCTTGAATGATGAGTGCATCTTAGAAATAGCTCCTCTGCCAGCCTTTTGAAATGCAAACATTTCTGCAAAGGAAAACTCATAGAACGCTACAGTATGAGCCTGACTGACAAAACAAGACCCACAGTCACCTAGAAGAGCCTTGATAAACTTTCTTGTTCAACATTAGCACTGCGTTATTCATTTGTTTCACCACAACAAGGATCACCGTTTCATTCTATGATAAGCGAGGAAGGGGCTTTTATAATTGCTCTTTTTTAATGGAAAAAAGAGATGGGTGTTCTACCTGCCTTCACAGTGCCTTCTAAACGCCAGGGCCCTGCTGAGAGCAGCCGAGCCTTTGATCTGGGCTCCAGAGCCTTTCTTTTTCAGCAGAATTATGGATTAGCATCAAAATGACCAGGGGAAGACATTCGGATGGCTAAGTATGTTATACATGGAGAGGTTAGGGGAGAGAGAGAGACAAACAGAAAAGTTATTGAAATAATTGTTTAACCGTTACATACATCAAATTGCTATAATGGCACAGTTTGTAAAAAACAGGCGACAACTTGAAGAGAAGACAAGTTAACCATTTATATGGTGGTGGGTTACAATGGAAAGGCAGGCATTTTCTCACACTGCTTTGTCCTCAGTCCTAGAGGCAGCAGAAACATGCACATGAGTTATCCCACATGACCATCATCCTTAACACAAACTTCAAGCTGCTACATGAGGACTGATTCAATTCAGACGAGCTTTTGCAGCAGTGTCACAGAAAATCAGGTCCATATCTTTACCTGGGTCACTTTGAAACATGGATCCTACGACCTAATAAAAATCACCCAAAAAGCCTCATTGCTGTGTTTATCATATGACCTACATTATAGGCAACTGTAGGGGCTGTCAGCACATTTTAGTTTTTTAGTAAATAAATTACATAAAGTAAAATTCTCCTACAAAACTGAAAGATTTCCCCGAATTCCAGGCGGCAATCCTCTCAAAACAGACATCACATAAGCCCTGAGCAAGACCCTTGAAGTGCAGCAGGGGTCCCAGAAAAGCAATTTCTCCCTCGACATCACCAACATCACTAACACTGTGTGTGCACGCTGCTCTCATATGCATAGTATACCCTGGTCTCTCAAAATTCTACTAAATGGCATCCCACTGAAAAACTCCCATGTTAGTATGTAAGACACTCACTCCGCTTCCAGTTATTTGTTTTAGCATGTTAGCAGAACTGTAAGACGATAAAATAATATGACAAATATACTAATACACTGGAGGACAACACTAGCTAGCTAAATCATTTTATGTTTGGCACGGCAATGTTTACAGCTATGTATGTTTACGTCAAAATCAAATAAGGTAAATTCATGTTTAACACTAATGTCTACCTCATTATGCAATGACTCGTACATAGGATAAGGATGTAGAGGAATTTCAGCTTTTCATGCTCAGATAAGAACCAATCAGACCTCAATCAGATTGCCCCAAGGCCTAGATGATCTAATGCTGACAAGAGAGAGTAAATCATACCTAAGATAGAGCAGCAGCACAAAGATGCTCAATCTATCTACGCAGGTTTTCCAACGCTGCAGTCTTTAGACAATAGGACGAAACAGCGCGATCGACAACATTAGACATTCACTGGACTTTCAACTTTCAATTTCTGTGTTTGGACTGGCTGTTTAAAACAAGCAAACAAAAAAATTGAGCAAAACAATTAAAATCAAAGTGCAAACTTAGTCAGGTAGAGATGAGAAATGTGTTCTTTAATTTCATCTTCATATTTCTGATATAATGTCGCAAGAACATTCTTCTATTCACATTTTGCTCTTTGTATCTTCTAACTTGGAAATGAAAAAGGACTAAATATTTTACGCGAGAGATTTGATTTGAGTTATAAACCTCAATGTAACTCCAACTGTCCTCAATATGTGAGATAGTGATAGATAATAGAGATGGATATACTGATTCAAACACTTGGGATCAAGGCTGCACTGTAATATTAGCATTCCCTCTTGTTTATTTCCTACATAAAGTCAAATGCATGGTATCATAGAAAACTGGACTCAATACAGTAAATCATGGCATATGAGACGGTGTTTACACTCAAGCAGCCTTAGATTAATAGACTATCCACGGGCAATATACGATATATAAACCCTGTCTATTTCATACAAACTGGAGTACACAACCGCTTGTGGTTTGAACCCATCAAAACTTTCATAGTGAAAGAGGACTCTCACCTTTTCATTTGTGTCCCACTTTTAAGAAACTGCAATATACAGTACAGCACGCCTGCAATCCCTTTTCAATGTGTTCATTGCTTTTCAATCAAAACCTGCAGAAAATATTCACTTAACTTCTCATTCGCAGGGCTTATATGTGACCCTTCAGATAGACGTGATTTGGTTTGCATTTTCATAAATCCCAGTTGGCTATTTGAGTTTTTACACAGAGGGACATCTTGAAGCATCTCAGAGGAAATTATCAGAGCTACTCAAGTTGTAAGTATCACATGAAATGTATATGGCAGACGTGGATAAAATCTCAGTACAGTATAATAATAGTATCCTCAATACACTGAGAGAGTAGAGCCATAGTCATTACCATTTTCTAAAGGAAAAAAGAAAACACTCCCAACTCTGTGTTCTTGTAAAGTCATGCAACTCCATGGAGGCTGGCTAGGATGAAAAGGACTAAAAGGATTCTTTTGATTTAATTGTTACTAAACAATGAAAACAAAAAAGAATAAAAGTAACCTTTAATTCTTTAAAAATAGAATTTAATACGGCTCTACTTTTTATAGACCAACAACCTTTTTCTTTTGCACTTTGTTTTTTTCAAGTAATAATTGTAATCAAAACATTTTAAAATAAACTCTAATTATTGAAGAAAAGAACATGGTGAGCTGGTCAAATTGTTGTTGTTTGTCCTCTTCACTTTGTTAGGGAACACACAATCAGAATATTTTTCTGACCTAAGTCTTTGACCAAAATAACACAAAACATTATAAAACACTTAAAAGCCTAGGGACTGGACTGGTAAACCTTACAAACAGTTGCACCTTGCTGACCTGTAGAGCACTCTGTCAGACATGCTGCGGAGTAGGACAGGAACACCCTTGGTAATGGCCATGTCACTATTGTTTGTTGTGTAAAGCTCTGACTTCAGCTCTAACTCTGCATCCTGACAACTTCAGAAGTTCTAAGATGAGTTCTCTGTTGCCTGTTGTGGCACACACGTAGCAGTGAGGGGAATGAGTGGCGGGGGCTCAAGAACACCAACCTGCAGCTCAACATTAGGGATATAAAAAAGATCTTTCCGTCACCGACACCTGCCACCTTCCAGCAAGAGGAAGTAGAGATAGTTCAGCAGGGTAGGAGGCTCATGTCCTCCAGCGTATGCAACACTCTTCTCTACTTGTTCAATCAGTCTGTTGTGGCAAGTGCACTGCTCTTTGTGATGGTGTGCTGGTGTGGGGAGGTGGCAGAAAAAGAAAAAAAGAAAAAAAACAAATGACAAAAACAGACTACAGAGTAGCAGAGGAAGGGGCAGAGGGGAAGGTAGAGAGCCAAGTTGTTACTCAATAAAGGCAACACATCTCAAGCTCTGTGAGAGTGATGCAGGACTAAAACTCCTTCAGTCTCTGAATTCATAACCTCACTGTGCATCATGGAGTGCCTTAGATTGGAACTTCTGTCTCTCTTTGAGCACGGTCTCATCACTACATGTGCTTACATGTTCTGCACATGACTCAGTATACTTAGCTTTGTCTGCTAATATAAGGTATGCTCTTATTTTGACAGATAACAACTGAACTGGTAGCTTGGTACATTTTGTGGTATTTAGCTGCATGCTGTTATGAACATGTAGAGAAGATAATGTTCAGTGTATTTTTAGAGCAAACATGTACAAGCCGACACAAAATGGATCATTGTGAATTGGCTGTTGTAATTGGACTTTTTGTCAATCTCTCTAAACCTCCTCTCATATTGCATGCCTACTGGACTGGACTCTGATGTTTCAATTTAATGTCATTTCACCTGCTGCTCTGTTGTCAGTCTTGTATGTGACAAAAGAGTGACAAAAGATTCTCTGGCACCTGATTATTATTATGTAGTATATATTTGGATTCTGTACTTAATAAAATAATAAAATAAAATAATAAAATATCAATCTCACCAACAGCACAAGACAATTAATCAAGGATTCCACTTTCCTAAACAAAAAGAAATTCAAGAGTTTAATCCAACATAATAAAAGAATAACCCGGGAGACAGTCTCATCCCGACCCCCTGCAGAACGTCCTTTTTGTTGTACATGCTTGCGAGTGTTGTTCCCATGTTTTAAGAGTTTCAAACATTCCTCCACAACACTGGGAAAAAAACAGGCAAAATGAATTGATATGAGCAAGAGAGGCAGATGGAGACACATAACAGGTTGATGCTCTCTGTGTTTGGTGCTGTTCAGTGCACAGTGTGCTCTCTCTGGGTTTTATATGCATTAATGAGAGTGTGTTTGTTGGACAAAGCGCTCCACATTGATTGATGCTGCTGGGGACTTAGCGGCGCCGGATAAAGGATAGCATATTCTGACACTAGTCATTTCTTTCCTGCTCTAAAACAAAGACTATTGTCAAATTTGTTGATGGAATTGGAGGAAAATATATGTGAATTCAAATTATTTCAAGGACAACTGTAAATACTCTACATTGCCTTGCAAACTATATTTTTGGAAATTAAAATTCTGTCACATTGGTAGAACAAATATGTCAGGGAAAGTCAAAGAGTGGTTAAGAACAATATGACTGAAAGCAAAACCACTGCATGTAAGAATTGAATCCTTTGGTTAAAGATCATCTAAATATTACCTGTGAACATGAACAGCAGTATCCCACAGCTACAGAACACTGTCACTTGCACCTGTAAATGAATTGGGACACTTTATTGAGTCATTTTCCCAACTAACACACTGTGGAGTCGCTCTGCAGAGCAGCTGCTCAGCCTTGAAAACATTACAAGTTTAGTTCTCAGTTGTCTGGTGAAGGTGACTGCTAGAACTGCTTGGGTGTTGTGTGGTGGTAATAACTTTGGATTTGTCGTGTTAGTCTCCCACTTGTCTCATTCATGAATGTTTCAAAAAAGTTTGAGTCATAGACCACCTTACACAATGAACATTTCCCACACACACACACACACACACACACACACACACACACACACAGAGAGAGAGAGAGAGAGAGAGAGAGAGAGAGAGCTTAAATGTAATTCCTCTCCAAGTGAAAACTAGCTTAGCGCTACTTTAAAGTTTAACATGTGTTTGTGAATTTTACAATTAAATAATCATGCTATAAATCCTAATTATGGAATCTATTTTGCAACATTTGGTTAAAAACGGCTTGTCAAAAACACTATGATATCTGTCTCCTAGTTCATATCATAATTTTGATATTCCCAACAGCACCTAAAAGGCAACATCACATTAATTTGTTAAAGGTACCCTGTGGAGTTTTCTTGTAACATTGAGTGCCACTCAACAAATGCATTGTGTGTATCCTTGAGCTCTAGAAAATGTGTTGAATGCATTTAATTCTCCATAAACATTAGCAAAGCCATAGTAAGTATTTTAAATCCAGCATTGTTTACATCCATGTTTACTAGCTTGCAGTCTTCTTCTTCACTGCCTTTGCTGACATATTGCTGCTGATATTGGTCCACTACCTATAGATCCGTAGAATAGTGTGAAACCATTAGCAGGACTGCATACCACATGCATATGCGTCTTTGTGCATGTCCATGAGATAAAACTGGGATCCACTCATAGAAAAACAGCACCATAGTCCGACTATATGTCAAAAAGTCGACAGGGAACCTTTAAGTGAACACATTATTGGCCTAAGATGTGTTGAACTTATGACCCTGCACACAAATACTGTATGGAGTCTACAACAGAACTAAACAACATGGGCCTCCATACAAATCCTACTCCAGATGGCCAGTCCTTTCCCTGGCCTCACCAGGGCTTTTGGCATTTTTCCCTGCAGGAAACCTGCAGTGGCTCCAGTGGAGGCGAAGCAACAATTAGCCAATCTCTCCACATTGACTCAGCTGCTAAGTGCAACTGACTGAAAGGACGTTAACACAAGGTAAAAAAGACTGTGTTTAGACGGTGGTGGCAGAGAGAGATGTGCAGCGGGAATATGAGCTCTGACTTGACAGTCAGTGAAGCAACCAAACTCAATTGAGATTAGGCCAAGAATTGCCAAACCCAAAATGCAGAAATGTGGCACAAAGAGTGGCCCCCTTAGTAGCGTCTTAAAAAACGAAAAGCTGCCGCCACAAGAAGGAGTCATGGATGTAGATGATTCTGTGAAAGTTCTTTTTTGTCGAGAGTCTTCTCCTGATGAAGAACAGCGCAGGACAAAGCCTGGTCACAAGACTAAAGAGTCTGGAAGTCTACTAACATCAGCTGAAAAACTGTTTAGTAGGTTGAGTGTCTGCAGTTCAAAGTGTTCACTACATGTCCTTTTGCATTTATACTGGATTTATTTATAACACCTTCTTTGAAAATGACTTCTTTACAGAGTGACATCTGATTGATGCTTAACTTGAAAATTGGTTGAGAAGAGAGGGGAGGGGGAAAAGCACAGAAAGAATAAGAGGTGTGACAAATTATAGTGCCATTTATGAATGTACAAATTAATTTCACAAAATCGGATACATTTTGTTCATTTGTATTTGTGCAGTCATGTGAAACCCCAAATTATGTGTATGTACTGTATATTATGCATAGAGCAACATCAGTGCAGGAAGCCGAATATTTTTGGGTTGAGTTGACTCAGATAACACAGACACTGGTAACATACTATCCGTGTGTGGAATGCTCCTCACGTCTGCCCTAAATTCAGGTCTGTAAAAAGGATAGGATAGGACATTGAGGAACAACAGAAGAAAGACTCACTGATAATTCTGCTAAAACAAATGTACAATAATGCTAAAGGTGTGCTTTTATTCATTAAGATAACCTTGAACCTGTCTAGCTCAAATAACAGAGCTGCTACAGGTAGAAATGTATTTTACTAAACCTTTCAAAGACCTGAGAAATTACAGAAATCTCCCAAACCATAACATACTGTATATCATGCCTCATACATATTTCCCTTCAAAAAGATTGTATACGATAATATTGAGACCATTGCATAGTAATATATCGGTTTTAGTATGATAAAGGTAGCATCTCAGTCAGTACTGCTCTTAGGGGCAAAGTTATGCTGTTCATTTAAACAGCCCTTGGAACTGCAGTGCAGCCTACACTATAGGATCAATGCTACAAAGGACCAATTGATCTATCTTCTAATTATTACCTTAAGATGTTCTGTGTGCAGCATCATACCAGTATCCAATCAAATCCAATTAACACTGGTGGCCCCCTCCAGAAAACTGCATTGTAGAGGGATTACACAGCTATCTGTGCTGGTCTGATTAATGGCCGCAGTAATTAATGCTGAAGGGGTCTGTCCGAGTGCCTCAGTGTAGAGGAGCATACAGCAGTGAGCCAGCTGCAGCGAGGAGAGCTTACACGAGCACACATGCACACACACACACGAGCACACATACACACCAAACACCTGGATCCTCTCATGTGCGCATATGTTGCGCACAATATGAGGCTTTTTTTTGGAAAGTTTTGTGCCTCAGATACATATGGGGCTGTGCAGGAAAATTAAAGTACTACAGGCAAAAGTCTGGTCCATGTGCACTGACTTTGTAGGTACACAAAGAAACAAAAAGTTGGATCCACAAATCAACAGCTGTAATGTAAAACTGTACTACTGATTCTCCTCTTCTTATTCTCTTTACCAATAAGACCTCCCACGTTATTGATGTATTATGTAGCATTTATGTGCTCAATGTACTCAATGCACACTCATACAACATGCACACAGCCAGAGAGACAGGGTGGGGGAGGCTCTCTGAGATGTGGAATGACAGATGCAGAACTGAGCTAAATAGTTAGAGAGCCCTCCTCCGTTCAAATCAGCAGCAGTTATTTGACTTTCTGTTTCATAAGATACTTAAAATGTGCATACCATCAAAGAAAACAACAATAGTGTATCTTACCAAACTGGTAACTCTAGAAACATGTAAGCAAAAGTATACTGAAGCTGAACTAAAGGTTGCTTTACAAAAGAGATTTATATTTCTGTAGTGTTTTATATAATTCTGAGTTAGGCCAAGTTGTGTATTATACAATACCAAATGTGACACCAATTTTAGAAGAAAAATGGGTAACATTACACTCTTAATACACAACTAGAGCTAGTATCATTAATTTATACTCTTAAATGTAATTATACTACAAGTTATGTCGCTTTTACTGTCACAACTATACAATTCAGGAAACACGAGAATCCGCAACCGACACTCCACTGGAGACTTGTCAAGCAGACATACTGTAATGTATAATTGAAGTATACCCATCCAAATAATTCATAAAGCAATCTACTTGCAGCATCCGCTTCCAGAGATAACAATCCTCAGCATCTTCAGCACAGAATTATCACAGGTGGTTGAAGGCCTTAAACCTAATCTCCAGGATGTGACATGCAAATTGGAAGGCTCTTCCTTTGCCTCAAGTGCGCATCTATCATTCTATTTCAACATCAAATATTCTTTATCGTGCAATGTTAGCTCACATTTCAAAGGCTATGGTTGATATGGCATGACTCCAGCCTGATAAGAGCACAAACACCTGCTTGCTCTGCAGGTGTGTGGCTTGGAGAACCCTTTATATTGGTTTTGGATTGCTTGCTCTTGTGTCCTTTTATCCTTTCATTTTTCTATTTCTTATGCATCTTTTTGAGTCTTTGAATGACTATTGGTGTGTGTGTGTGTGTGTGTGCTTGTATATGGCTGACTTCTGAAATGGTACAAATGACTATCACTGCGTTCTGTTTCCTTCTGTAGGTTAACCACCACAACTGAGAGATTCACAATTCATGAGGTGCAAATACTCAATTCTCAGTATTCTCTGAAGGCCATTTGAAGGGAGGTGAAATGACTCTCATGAATGATGAATACAAAGCTGTTCCAAAAATAAATCAAATCATCAATGCCATAGATGTCTGTTGAACTGATGGAAAATGTGATACACACAATGCTTCTATAGTATTTTATCCTTTCACACTTTAAATAAGGAATGCACATATAGGCCTATATTTTTTGGCACACAGTACATAGTTAAATACTATGGACACATAGCACATGGCAGCAACTTTTGGCAATTTTGTGGCTAAACATGAAAAAATAAACGGCAGGATGAGATTAGGGGCTGTATCAGACATGACTAATCAAATCGACAGTTTTCCGTCCCTTTAATTATTCAACACTTAGGAAACTCAATCAATTAAAAAGGGTGCAATATACAGCCACATGCACTTGTTGTTTTGTAGCTGCAGGCTTGACAGGGTGGAATAAAGTAAAATGTATTATCATCCTTTTTAGCTGGGTATATTAGGGGTTGGTAATAATCATGGCTAATCACATCCATTTAAATATCAATCAAGAGAGAGTTTATAGTATTCCAGGCATATATCCTTGCAACCAGTCACAAAAATACCAAACTGAAGCAGGTGAGGAAAAAAAACTTGCTGCGCCTCAGAAAAGTCATGTTGTCAGCAAATAAAAAGCTGTACAATGTGTGCAATGCAAATAGAAGCTGCTGCTGCCCTGCCTTACAGTATCCGCACTGAAACTCAAACAATTCAACAATTGTTCATTTTTTTTATTACTCCTGAACACTGCAGTAACTTGACTTTACTGACTAAGCAAAGGCATTTTTAAGCACAATTGTGTATATCATCTCTTCTTTTTGAAGAAAAGACATCACTTAGTTACCTTTCTCAGAATGTGCAGTTAAAAATTGTGATGCACTGCACTTAACAGAGCAGAACAGAGGGATGCCTATAGCAGCAAAAACAAATTTTGGACGGATCAACTCTTCAAAACTTCAGATGTTGTGGTTGTCATTGATTTGCATCTGATCCTTCCACTTCAAAAACTTCTAAAGTCTCATATTGCTGTATATAACAAATGCACATAAAAATAAATTTGTAAGTCATTGTAAAGGACCAATTAATTATATCCAATATTCACTAGGTTGTAATGAACCAGCATCTATGGGATCAGTAATCTATTGATGTAGGATACAGTTATAACACTTTAAATGAAATTAAGTTAAAAAACCCATAGAGAAGGGTTATACTTACACAAATTAGAATAAAATGACAACATTTGATACAAGAATTATATTATAGAAATCATATTTTTTACCCTCTCCATATAAGAGG
The DNA here is from genome assembly GCF_043641665.1 of Enoplosus armatus. NCBI lineage: Eukaryota > Metazoa > Chordata > Actinopteri > Centrarchiformes > Enoplosidae > Enoplosus > Enoplosus armatus. Next base: position 17,119,196 of record NC_092185.1, read on the forward strand.
GGTATGAGTTATAGCTGTAGGCTATACAATAATTGTATTTGTTATATTCCCTGTGTGAGTGGGCAAGTTTTACATATAAACATACTGAATGAAGAAAAGCTTTCATGTAGAGCATTGATCATCATCACACATTCATGTCTACCTCATTTACAGAAACGACATGTCACAACACAACAAGAACTTCTCACAGCCAAATTGGTTTTGTACAATTGAAATCTGATGGACATTAGGCACACTGTGGCCACATTAAGCCTTGATGCAATCAAGGCAATGATAGTTTTGTTCCTGGTCTGGCTGGAAATTGGCAGTAATAAGGATGTTTAAAGACATGCAGTGGAGACTATTGACGTCCCAGGCCTCTGAGACCAACCAATAGATTTTTTTTCACTCGATTACCAGCTCCAGTTGCGAATCTGCCATAATTATTAAGGCTGTCTAGTCTTTACAGGCACCGTAGAACACAAATGCACTGGACTCTGCAGCGGTAGTTGTCATGGAACAACCAGCTTTGTGCAATAATGATTTTAGAGTAACTTGAACTTTCTCAAATGTCAACTATCCGAGCATTAAGATCATCATATATATGCATGCAGTGCATCACAGTAGCACTAACATTTTCCTGAGCACACATTACCAACCACCCACACATACTATAGCCATGCACCTCAAAGACACACAAGAAACACAAGAAAACACATAGACAAATATAGTGTATGTAGAAATATTTTCTCACTATTGCATGAGTAGGCTTAATGATGAGATAGCACAGGGCAGAGAGCGAATCCGTTCAGTTTGACACATGTTTTATTATTCCTCCATTATACAACCATTGCTAAATGTCATGTAAATGCTTCAATGAATTTCAATTTACCATCAAGTCACTAAGCCCCAATTTGTACTTTGAGTTGATAAAGTGAAATTGAGGGATGAGAAAAAGTGGCACGGTTGAGAGAAGAGACTGCGTGGGACACTTCCCTGAGAGTAGTATTATCCAACCATGAATACAGAATGTCACTAGCGGTAAGGGAAAAAAGTAATTTGTCAGCTGTATCAAGACTCTGAGAGTAATTAATGTAGAAACAGCAGTATTGTGATTAGCCTTGCTGAACAAGTACAAGATAGGAAGTGTCCAAGTCTGTGTTGATTAAACATTAAAACATTCACAGCAGTTCAGTAAACAAAATCTGTATCTGTAAGTGTTAATAAAGTCATCATAGCTTCATAAGCTGTTGAAATTCTAAACATAATAGCATGTAAATGAATCCAAGTTCACGGTTGTTCACATTTCAACCTAATTATTTGACTTCACTTATCCAAAAACATAGACAAACGCTGTGTGGGAGTCACAAAGTAAATATTTGTATTAGTTGCAAAGCATTACACTGGACACAAAGGACATTTATTGAGGTTTATTGAGATACTGACTGAGTAAAGTTAAGCTTTATATGCAAGTATATGTACTGTATGTGAGCCCTCTTAAGTAAGTGCTAAAGCAAAACAAAATAAGTTGTCCCAGTAGGCAAGTGTACCAAAATGCATTAGTAACAGAAACATCCCAAATCTGATTCTGGACAGGGACCTTTATTGCATAATGACTGCAAACCATTTTACTCCAAATCTCATACAAACCAGATACTAACAAGACTAAGAATTCGGCACAGTGACACTTTACGCTAAATGCTAACATCTGAATGTTGACGTGCAAACAACGAAAATATTAACAGGCTGATAAGGAAGGTAATGTTTACCGTATTCCCCATTGCAGCTTAGTATGTTAGCATTAACTCTGACTCTATGACACTATGAATATCTACGAGTTTGGTCCACTCAAACTACACATGAAAATAACACTGCAGGTTGATTGATCACCAAACAAAGACAACAACGTGAAAGACTGATATAAATCGCTCTCTCTTAAAATAACAGAGGCAAATAAATGCTGAGAAAAATGTGTTGACTGGAATTGTTTCAAAAGTGGTTCTTGTTGAATTGGTTATGTCAGCAAGAGTAACATTAAGCATGTTTTTGCCTTTGGAGAAGAATAAGGAAGAGGCCAGAATCTAAATCGACCCTGCACCCCAATAGAACTGACTTAAAAATCAATTTGACGGATGAAGAATAACACTAAGCAGCACTCAACCTGAGAGGTTATTGGTAAGTTAAAGGCCACATAAAGCTTCCTATCTATGTTTCTCAAGGAAATATCTTTTGGTCATGTTAAATGTGCATTTACATAAGTCCCATTCATCATCAGGTTAAGAAAAGGTCAGAATTATTACCGCTTGCGCTTGACTCATTTGACTGTCTTTCATTAGAGCCGGCAAGCTCTGCCATAAAATCAGTGCCAGCTGGCCACTGCCTGCTACCTGGCTGTTCATTTTACTGTCATTTCATCCCAGACACTAAATGAGCACAATGAGTTGAATTTCAGTAACAACAATTACTGAGGAACAATTAGTGCAATTAGAGGATGAAATATTTGGCACGACTAAATGTAAGTGGATAATGATATGAAGCTCGATTGCAGAAATATTGTAGACACACAACAGAAAAAAGATTTACTTGCATCATAGAGCTGGGTATTTAGATATTACAGGTTGATTAAAGAGTTCTCAGCCTCTTATACCTGAAATGAGTCCATCCACAAGATGGATGTTTAAAACTGAGTATAATAAAAGTCTATCAATAGCATTGTATCTACAACCATAAACGCATCGCCATTTCACCCAGCCATATATAAGCAAACACACACATACGCACAAACTTGTTTCCATCATGAAGGAAGATTTTGCCTTGAGTTACATTAATTCCCCACAGACTTACCCCAACCGTAACCATAACCATTGCTTAACCTCTTGCCCTCTACTCTTAAGCCTGCTTTTTGTTCCAGGAATGGGAGGTGAGTTCCCAATTTTGAATTAACTGGTTCCACTGAAAAGGGTTTTTTAGGTTCTATAAAAAGGAATATAGCAGTCATCCAGACTATGTGAAACAAATGCATGGATTTGTTTGTCAGCATTTTGATGGGAGTAATGGCCACAGATTATCAATATTTCTATGATGGAATCATGCTTTCATGGTCACCTTGTGGGATTTACAGCTAAACTTCAAAAATACACCCACACTGCATTGCTTTGATTCGGGAGATCAAATTGCCAAGCCTGTTAAAAATAATTTTCTTCTTCCCCAAAGAATTTCAGTCTCAGTTAAGTGTTTTAAAGTTGTTACTCACCCAATTGATAAAAACAGATGGTCAGAGGGCCTTATCTACTCATGTAATTTGGTTCAGCGGAGATATAGTTGTGTGTTGTCGGCATAGATATGCAAATTCTCTCACAACACCTAGGGGATGCATGTACTGAGTGAAAAGTAATTAATTTGCAAAATGATTTACTGTTTGAGCCTCATTTTCCTAATAAAACTTTCTCATGAACCTTTTTTTTAAATCACACCATAATGAAGTTTGTTGGCCCTCAGGTACAGAGGAGCAAAATCACCTACCTAATTGGACCCTGGCTTGGAAAATGCCTTACAGTGCTGTAGGGCATATGAAGTTAAAGCAATATCTCGGTCTCATAATGTCCATTTTGAAATGATGCCCTCTTGCTTTGTATGCAAATAATTTGTATGCAAGAACCAAGTCTTTAATTTAGCTTTTTTTTACTCTTTCTTGTACAGCGTTACACCCGGCCTAGGGGAAACCTGAGCTCAGCATAAAATGACTCCCCTCCTTCCCTGTTCCCAAAATTGACCAGTGCCACACCGAGTGCAGTCCAAACAAATTGTTTATTTGTACAGCACGGTATTATGAGCATCGGGGGGAGCACAGCCAAAATAACAAACAAAACAATCCATACCAACTAACTTACCTATCCTCAAAAAAAAGGAAACAAAAGAAAACACAGGGCTCTTACCTATCTAACCTGACATAAACAGGAGAAAATGGAATATAAAGAAAAGGCCTCTCCCCCCTACAGCTTCCTGGGCTGTTATTTCAGATCATCCCCAGTTATCCTATGGCCTACAACAGATCTCACTCCAGTAGGAGTTCTATCCCTTGGCAGCACAGCACGGTCTGGTTGTGATTCATTTTAAAGTAGGCGGCGACCCCACCCCCCATCACCACCTGTGACTGAGAAAGCAGAGCAAGAGCATGACAGCACCACCCTCAGGCAGGGAGGGACAGACGTAGACAGTCACACTAAAATACAAATTTTGACTCAGGGGTCATAACATAGGTTTTACTTGGCACCAACTAAGGGTACGCTACAAGACAGTTTCGAGCTTCAGAGGCAGCTGTATATACAGAGGAGTAGTGGTGGGTTTTGGCGTCAGTAGAGGGAAATAATAAAACCAAGTATAAAAGCTCTACAAAAATCCAACAACTCGTGAAGGCCGTAGTCATGGTACGGTGGTGATTTATATTGGAATGAAAGCCTTGGGGTGTCAGCAACAGACTTTGTGACAGCGACAATTTCATGTCTGGATGTGTATTCTCAACGCAAAGATTCATGTTCCCTTACTGTGAGATTACCAGCAAGGTTGTAGTACTTTTAGACCTCGTCTGCAGAGAATTAAAAAGTTAAACTGTCAACTTCTGACGGTAAACTCTTATGGTCAGATGGTATGTAGAGGAAAGACGTGTTTTCTAGAGCTGTGAATGGAGTTTCCAGTCCAGAGTGCTTCTACCACCACTGGGAGCACTTGTGCACCGTTTCCTCCTTCAGGCCCTGATATTTCTCCAGCTTCTCATATCTCTTCTTGTTGATGTTGCTGAGCCACATGGGACTGCCACTTCCATCATCACTGTTTTCTGTTCCCTCCCTCCATTACCACAATGTCTGCTTGGTTGGCCAGTACTTGTTTATCTGTCTAGATCAGCAGGTCCCACAGGATCTTAGCTCTGCTGTTCTCAACCAGCAGGGCCTGACTTGGGTCCTGATGTCTCTCTCTCTCTCTCTATATATATATATCTCGTACCATAGATAAGGTGTAGGCTCATAATACTGGCCCAATAAATACATACAAATTCCAGTGTGCTGCTCCACAGTAGTAGTCAAGCCTGCAGAGCCTGTAAGGCTTCACTTTTGCTCTCAAACATGAACATGACATTCCAACTCAATATACCAAAAAGGAGAGCATGATCACAACAGCACATAGCATATGTTATTCTAAGGACAAGGAGAGAAACGATGGAAAAATAGAGAACAGAGGGAGTTAATGGTGGTGTGACTGATGTATTTTTAGAGGCAATGTGCACATGAACATCCATCACTGATTCTCACTCTGGGAATGGTGGCGGTGTATATGGCGGGAGACAGTGGTGGAGAAAATGGAGACAGGAGCAAGAAGGGTTCCTTTCTGTCGGAGGAAGCATGTGCTCTCCCCAAAATGAATTTCATCTCATATACATGCGTAAATCTCGTCAGCCCCCATCTCTCTCTTGGCGGGAAAAGCCGCTCAGAAAGACAGCTGAGATAAATCAGCGTGTGGGGCCCGATGTAGCCTGTGTGGGCTGGGACAGAGATGGAGCCACTGCAAGCGGCCTCTGGCTTTAACGATGTGCACTGAGCCAGTGGAGGCGTGTAAATCTGCAGCTGGCATCTCATTCTCTGCAGCCTCAATTCCTCCCCAACCTCTGAGATATCTCTGTCAAAGTCTCCTCTGTGCACCTGTGTCAGGTTCAAGTGTAAAAATCTCTACAGGAGGTTAAGGAGATACAGTAACTGATTCTACCGATGGACAGAAATTGCTGCCCCAAGTTGTGACCTCACACAAATCCATGAATAAATGATGTTACATTGTTACTACAAAGGTATATTTACCAAATTATAAGCCTGCTTTACAGGAATAATGGAGAACAGGTTTTCATGAAATGCTTGAATAAAACTCAGGAGGCAGTTAATCTAGTTGCATTAGGGAACATCATGGGTGTGGTAAATCACTAAATCACAACCAAAGCAGCACATAAACACAAGGAGTAGAATGCCAGTGGCAAACGTCAAACTTAAGTTAAAACATCCCTGTAAAAATGCTTTCCCCTGAAATAAAAATGGGAGGTAAACACACTCACTTTAATTAAAACAAATGATGAAAATGATGATGTAGATGACACAGTAATGTAATCGGGATTGCCATCACCAAAGCCTCAAATCATGATGAAGTCATTAATCAAGCTCAGAGGTCACATCTTTCCAGCAAAAGCTTTTTGTAATTGTTTATTGAAGGTTTTGCAATGTTTTGCAAACCTGTGATCCATTAGGTCACGCAGGCAAATGCCAATATTCCATTGCTGCAAGGGATTTGTTTATGGATTGGAAAGTAATTAAAGGCAGGAGGTCATTGATTTGTAAACACTAGAAAACAGTACAGGACATAACACGTAAGATTATTATGGTAGAAATATGGACTGAGTGTAAAGGCTCTGGGAATAGCACTAGCAACTTTTCATCATCATCATCATCAACAAAAGGAGACATAAAGTCCCAGAATCAGACCCTTCCACCCATTAATATATTAATCCTTCCATCCAGCATTTGTTACTGCTTTCTAACTGCATTAACCGCTTTTTCCTCCTCAGAGTCATGGGAGGACTGGGGGCTATCCAAGCATGAACTGGGTGAAAGGCAGGGAAACATCATGATCCGGAAGGTAGTCTATTGCAGGGCTGGCACACAAACATGGGGAGAGCTTACAAACTTCACACCACTCACAAACTCAGACATTAGTAACACAGCATTTTCTTGTTGCTTTCAACACAAGGGTACCCATAAATGTTTAATGATAAACAAGACTATTCTCATCAGAATAACAGCAACATTGCCTGTCGGTCAAATGTTCACATCAAGCAACTTGCAGGTGTGTTAATACAGACCATTTCGTCTAAGCAGAAAAGGTGGACGTGACAATATTATCCCATTACAAAAGGAAGTATCAGTGTGGATTGTCTGGCGTACAGTATTTTGTCATTTAGGCATCAAGACTTGTTATGAACAGTTTTGTATTGCTTCTGTTTCTTCAGTTTTTTTTGTACGTGTTTGTAGCCATGTGGCACACAAAAGCTAATGTAGTAGTATATTTACCATTACGGCAAACAGCCATGTCCGCTGTATCTGTTATCTCCTGCAAACAGAGGAATTCTACAGTGTGTGATAGCAGGCGATTCAACACTCCCAACAGCCTTGTTTCTACACAATACAATTCAGATGTTAGTACAATTTGTGACCTTGTAATTATAAGGTTCTATGTGTGATCTGGATGCTTTTGTGATATTGATTTATACATTTTTAATATTCAGTCAAATTCATATGCAGAGAACTTTCATTGGTCAAAATTACAGACACCTTAAAGGTTTTACTCTAAATGTAAAACACATTTTAAATGGGGTTGAAACAGGTTATAGAACGTCCTAATACTGAAAACTCATTTACTGCTTGGAATTGTAAGGTAGGATAATGTAAGACATGGCAGAAAGCAACAATTTTAAAGGAAAAATTGACAGTTTACTCTCTGACAGTCTGCTCTGTTTAAATATAAAAGAGAGAGAGAGAGAGAGAGTAAGATTAAACACTGCAGAGCAATCTGATATGGGATATCTGGATGTGTATAGTTGGTCTTTTTTTCTTTCTTTCTTTCTTTCTTTCTTTCTTTTATTTAGACATTATGTCATATGTTATTAAAGATTTTCTGACTGTCCCTACACTTATCACACTATGCGAAAGATTTACTCCAATTTAATTTAATAAAATACCTTCAACTCATCATTCATCAGGCAATGCAAGAACTTAAATACTGTGACTCATATGGGCTTCTAACATGATTCTATGTTTAGGAACTGGTCACGAGTGTTAAATCCTAAAAAGTCACAGCACCATCATGAGCCTGTTTTCACAGCAGTACGAAGGTAGGAAACAAAAACAAAGTTAGAACATATATTCATTAAATTGTGTACAAACTACTACTGCTGTAAACAGAAATACACATTAATTTCAGACTGAAGAATTACAGTTGATCCACCCACTTTTCAAAGTGATTGAAAGAGCCTTATGCTTTTGAAAGAACATTGCAGGATATCTTGGCGTAATATTCCTGACCTTATGCTTTCATTCAGGGTCTGCTGAGGGTCCAGGGAGTCTAACTGTAACTTAGATGGCTAACATTTTATCTTTTCTCTCATCTTCTCCCCTGCCTGAGCCCTCTAAGGACCATGTGTGTGTGGTATGCAGTGCACATGATGATGAGTGTGGCAAGGTTGTTTGGACTGATTTATTTAAAGTATCTTCCTTGAATGTCTGAAGCTTTTACTTCAAAAGTATCCAATTCAGGGTCCTTCAAAGTTATTCTTCCTGACCTATCTAATTTATTTAAAGTTCATCTGCCATGTTTGAAAATAGATATAACACATCACAGCATACAGAATACAACTACAATCACTATATTCTCTGCATCTTCTGAAATCCTTTTATTGGAGGCCATGAGTCCTCTGGAAGAAATCAAAGCTTCATAAGTGCTGAAGTGCTAAAAGGGAAAGAAAGCTGTTTATTTGCAAAAGTTTTTGGGCTTCTTTAAAATACAGGCTTGGCTTTTCAGTACCTGTTCTCCTGAGGGTACCTACCAAAATGAGCTCAACTCTCCATAGACTTCACCTCCAGACACGGGGCTAAGAGCTACATTCGGCTCCAGTGGACAAGCTTGCCTGTAATTGAATTGGCCTCAGCACCGTACTGGAGGAATAGGTTGTGATGTGTTTATTTATTTTTGGGCATAACCCAGACAATTTACCAAGCGCTGAATTTTATTTTCAAGCAAGAAACTGCTGGCAATGCTTTTGAAGAATGAACCGATTGTCAGCGTCAACAGCAAACATTGTTCTTCATTTGATGCCCTGAGTCATAAATCACATTACATTTGAAATGTTTGCATCCATTTGTATAAATGATTGAATTTAAGAATTCGATCTTATCATATCCGATCATATTTCTATTTAAAAAATCACGTTTTACATTACATACTGTATAAATGCAGTAAAGTGTTCATGTGAGATTAAATATATTCTGGATAACTGACCATTATCAGACCTCGATGGTACTCTTGGGTTGACTCTGGTCAGGCACTGAACATGTTGCAGTAAATGTGTGATGTCCTCTGTTAAAGTTAAATAAGCTTCAGATTGCTCATATCAGTGCTGATGCATGGAAGAGAGTACATTTCAAATTGCATCCATTACAAAATAAAAACAAAAGTCACATGAAAAGTTAAGGACAACATCATAAATCACATCTACCTTAATTAATCGCTGATTTAATGCACCAACCGGCAAGCACCCTAAGTGACCCAGATCAAACACGATGTTGATTGACCGGTGCATGCTGGGTCTGGCTCACATGCTAAATGCTAATATCCTCATTGTGGATTGTGACTTCTATGCTCACTGAGGACCCTTTACATTCAGTGAGGTGTGTGAGTCCTTTCTGCTGGTTTTGATAATCCCGGATGTCACTGCAGTGCACTCATTCAGCACAAATTGTTTGAAAAACTTTGATTGAAATGTTTGAAGACAGTGGATGAAATATTATATTATGAGCGTGATCAAGCAAAGTAGTTGAACCTAGAGCAGACTGTGACGGATTCTGCAGTGCTCAAAGCTCATAGTCGTTCAATGCTGTTCAGACAGGTGGGAATAAAAACAAACTCACTGATGGATGTAACTCTCTCTCCAGGGTAGAATGTCAACGTAGCGTTGTGTTCATTTGTGTGTGCACTACTTTCACTTTTAAAAATGGAATGCAGTAAAGTTCACTCAGAGTACATTTTTAATGACCTACTTTTTTACTTTTATAGTAGCACATTTTCACACATGTAATTTTACTTGTACTTGGTTCCAACATTTCTTTGAAGCAACAGTACTTTTATTAAAGTTCAAATATTCTAGTACTCTTTCCATCCCTGGTAAAAGCCTAGAATATTATTTTCCCTCTCTACCATAAGAGCGAAGCAGCTTAAGTGTCAAATTCTCATAAAGTTATTCTGAATTGTAGCATCAAGACTATATATGTATGGCTTTCATAGTGTTACTGCACTGCAAAGGGGCAGCTTCCTCCAGCTGTTCTGGTTTCCCCCCACAGTCAAAAGACGTGTAAATCAGGTGAATTGCTGGTGGGTGTGAATGTGAATTTACCCATATGAATTAGTGCAAATATGTGAGAGTAGCAACAAGGTGCATTTCCATTCCTTTCACTCAGTGCACTGCCTCTAACAAGCACTCTGACACAAACCAAAATGTTTTGTTCCTTCTTTACAACGTTTTCTCTCTGTTTATACATCATGCTTTCTATGACAAGAGAAGTTCATTACATCAAGACAACACATGACAAAAGGAGATTATTTAAATGCCACTTTCATGAAAAGATATACTGGCCTGTATATCTATTAAATTCAGTTGCCAAAGCTTCTTGAATTTAATTTATGTACACAGCAGCACTAAGCAGATTTGGAGAGAACCACAAAGAAAGTGCTAAACATGCTGTACTGCCTGAAATCTAATTCTTCTTCAGATTTCACTTATTGAGTCTTCTGTAGTGTTGTTAGGTGCACAATGAAGTGTCCAGTTAAAGCACTGCTGTTTAGCTGCCAACATCTTTCTTTCTAACCAAAATTGAGGCAAAGCAGAAAAGATGTTTTACAGGATTGTTTCTTGCTTAAACCTTAAAGGACAAATGTCTTGTGAGTAACTGTAGGCCAGCACTTTTGCTCACTTCTTATTCACCTCAAATGTAAAAAAAACCCCAAAAAACAGAAGACTAAAAAGCAGTGATAACACAAATGGGAATAATGCAAACAGCGAGAAGAAAAATTGAAAATAAAGTAATTGACTGAAAGACAAATGGCAAGAGAAAAAAAGGTTTAATAACTGAGTGTTATGAAAGCAAACATTGTCATTGTCACATCTTTCATGCTCTCAGAAAAAGGATGTTAGCCTGGAACAGATTTGTTGAAGCCAGAGTAGTTATGAAGATATGATGAATGTACTGATAGAAATATTAGGAATGTTTTACATATAAAAATCAACTAATATTCACATTCATAACCTAACCTGTAACAATAGTTTGGTTAGGTTTGTCCACCAAAACAACTTTGTTAGGACAAGATCCTGGTTTGGGTTAAAAGAAGGGTCATAATAAGCTGCTTGCACAGATGACCTATACGGCCATATTTTTGGGGAGGATGGTCTGTCAATGTCAGAGGTGAACCAGAACTTGAGTGCAACATCAAGTGGAAATAACTTACCTGGGGTGCTGTGTCAAACTTAAGACTTTAATTATCTCAAAATAAAGATTTATTTAACTGTGGTTACAAGTTGTTTATGGTGAGGAAAAGATTGTCACCAATAGCTTGTGACATTAATCCTCAGGGAAAGTCTTTCTGATGCATAACACTTGTATGAGGGGTAGAGTGCATGGACTTTAAACTCTTACTCTTAAAGACTTACAGTAATTGCCAATGAAGATCCTATTGACTGTGTTCTTAAATTTTGTTTTTATACATTATGAAGCTGTTGGTAGTTTGTTGTTTGGTCTTTGTTATCATCATACATACATGCTGGAAAGTATTTTAATTTCTTTCGCCATCCTATTCAATGCACATATAATGATAGGATGTATCTGCAGTGCAATCGATTCATTTTGACCACTATGAGGAGGGTTATGACTTATTAAGGGCTAAACAAATACTTTTGAATTGAGTTTGCACTTGAGAACTCTCTGGTGGGTCTCTCTGAACTTCTATTGTTTACTTTTTTTCTGTATTTTGAGAGTGAATGCAGGTATATAAAAGGATTAGTTAATATGCTTAATGCATCAGAGACTTTTCTGAACACTCACTGTGAAACTGGACTGTATAAGCCTGTTTATATATTCCCTGCTCTGTGATTACCAGTACTGGAGGACTGCCAATGTGGGTGTCCAAAAAAATAACAAGCCCCTGTGGAGACGCAGAATCAATCAGGGCAGTTATTTATCACTAACACTTAATAATTCCCTTTAGTTGGAGATATAGGGAAAACTCTGGGTTGCAATGCTCTCTCTCAATATATCCTAAATGGAGGACAAAGAAAATCTCAAAGTGTTATCATAGTCTTATAATTCTTATCAATGACGTTCATGGTCAGGGGTGAAACATCCCATCTTGTGGGTTTTTATGCTTATTATCACATAATACACTAAAGCTCACCAAAACACAAGATGTGTGAGGCAGTGCCTCTCAAGGACAAATAGTATTACACTTGGTTCTATAGGCTTTTTTGTGGTTTATGAACTATTTCAAACAGAAAACGGCTCTGCTCTGCCTTCTGGTCTTTGTTTTACAGTGTTTCCCAGACAAACATGCACAAACAAGCAAACACAGAAACAGGTGAGAAGCCTCGGATCCATGTGGAGGAGAGGCACATTTAATCCTGCTGTTTTTAGCTATGTGCGCTTATCGCAATTCACAGAGCGGAGCTGGTAAACAAAGCCGCAGTCGTATGTCAATGCAAATGAAAGTCATCATATTGCATGGCTCTCACTGCTGTGCTGTGCCTCGCTGAGGTATTGTGTGCAGTCTGCCTCTGGTGAATCTCCTGAGGTCCAGTGTAAGTGCAATGCTTAAGCCAGACGTTCTTGAAAATACAACCTGCTCTATGAAGGACGTGCTCAGCATCAGATCACTTGGATATTAGACTTAGTTTTGGTGATGAGTCACTTAATTTCCAGGTATTTGCAAAGATATTACATGACTGTAAATTGGTAGGCTTTATTTATTTAAATACTGAAAAATTTAGAGCCACGAAATTTTACTTTTTGTATTGAGTAAATACCCCCCCCCCCCCCAAAAAAAAAATTATTATTATGAATTTGTTTGTTTGCGAAAGCATCTGGAAGAGCAAGCTTACTTTGCCAATTCCTTTGATACCTGTAATTAAAGATCAGTTTTTTAATTAAAATCTTGAATGATTTCCATCTTTGCAAACATATGAAAATAAAAACATCCCACAAGTCATTAGCTCCTCAGAATGTGCAGTGATTCTGTGGGCAGAAAACAAAAATGACAAGGTGCATTTTCAGTAAATATAGCCACTTTGTGTTATCTAATCCTGCACAGTTTAGGCTAAAGCTCTCCAAGAAAGTTGTAGCACCCTTGATTTATGCAGACATGAGGCTGGCACTTTTAAAATGTAGTTCTGTCTTTATGCAATATTGAGCAAAAAACAGAGGTGGAAAGGTTAGAGAAGGGGGACGTTAAAGGTAACCAATGTAAAAGAGCTATAATTAGAATTAGGCTGTGGAAAAGTGTTTCCAAATAGTGGTGTGCAGCGTGTGTAGTTTCAAAACTGTTGGACATAGAGATTATACATAATTATAATTATGATAATTATAGAATGGTTATCGCAAGAGGTTTCACAAACTGGCACGGATAAAGAGGACAAGAGGCGTGAGCTGGTGACACATGCTCTGGCAATCAAAAGCAGTGATCAATGGCTCATCTACCACGGCTGATATGTTACACCTGTGTCAGTCTCCGTTAGTGTAATTACACAAGGGCTAAGCCAACAGTCCCGAATGAAAAAAAAGATGGAAGCATAAAACTGACATTAATAATGACAATATCAGCATTTCTGTCCGTGGCAGAGAAAGTGAGAAACACATCAAGTTAAAGAGAGTAGATTTCAAAACTTAAAGCAGGTGTGTGTAGTTTTCATTTCTTGAGGCATCACTGTAATGCTTCTTGACCTTGTGTGACAACATATCACACCATTCATGGATACTATTTTTGACTATGTTTTAAACCTTCTCTGACCCCAGCTCAACAGACATTGTTATTTTCTTTGAATGCTCTCAGTGTATTTCAGCTGATGCAGTAAGTCACCCCATATAACATAACCTGCATCAAAGCAGAATTCTGCAATCCCAGTGAAATTACACTGTTACGAATTATAATGTTTATATATTTTATTGCAAGGAATTATATCCACAGTAAGTAAAATACTAATTCATGCAAAGGCTACACATGTTTCTTTGTAATGGATGAGGAGAAATAAATGAGGCGTTAATATTCTACTAGGGTGACCAGAACTTCCAAGGACAATCCCCAGATTTGGTGCTTTGTCTTGGGCTGGCAGGGTCCTCAGATAAGTTCTGCCCTCTCTGCATGGCATTATCAAGGAAGGTACCGCAAATGTGTTGCTGTGACTCTGTATCCTGCAATTTGTTTGTAAGCTTGATATTTAAGTCATCAGTGGCGAAGTTCACAAAAGCACACTAAAATGGTGTACACTCAAAACATCATATTTTAATAATTAGCAGGTAGCCATGCAGTTTAATCCCTTCAGTTAAATACTCCCTTGCAAGCAAGGTAAAAAATAAAAAAATTCAGAAACCTTGACAGCATGCTAAGTCGTAATGCCATCAAACAATGTGGGCCTGCTTGCTTTGCATAGTCTCACCCACACACACACACACACACACACACGCACACACACATATACAGTACATACACACATGGAAAATTGGACGCGAAAGTAAGTGCTTTTATCTGTCAATGATATGTTTACAAAACTAATAACACAGCACATCAATGTCTCAGGAGCCAAACAAGCCGCACCAGCCTGCAGTCAATTAGATGTTATGTTTATTTATTTATCATTTATTTTCTTAATTGGCAAGAGAGCACTTAAACTACTTCAATAAAGACACACTGCAAAACAACATGCATCTAAGGGAGTAGACATCTAAGTGTAACCAACCCATCCTGGGTACGTCCTGCTTGTATATTATCATAATGATGTCACTGTTGTCTCCATGCCTCCCTCTTTTCTATTTCAACAGCACTTCCACCACTGTTGAATGAACCACAACACACAGGTAGAAAACAGACAGCAAGGAATAATGAGCTGGCACCATGAGTCAAGCAGCAGCTCTGGAGAATGTGTTGCTTGTTGGGTTGGGCAGAAGAGCTTGAGTGGCATTTAGTGCGACATGCAGTAAATGGAACATGATAAGCTGATATATACAGTACATTTATTTCAGCCATTGTTTCAAACTTTTTGTGAAATAACACTGCGACACATGAATGATTATATAATGATTATATATTACTTATTACGTATTAGCACTATATTATATTTAATATGGTATACACAGCATAAACATATGTATGCCTCTGTAATTTCCTAAACAATAAAGGCTTATCTCAATTGTATAGAACAGTCACTGTCATTGTAATTATCTTTCTAATGTTATCATTTAAGCTGGTTATTAGTTAGCTTTTAATACTTTTAAATAACTTTTAATACTTTAAATTTCTTCTTGTCTACTGCCTTAGTCTGCCATCGACATTATAACATCAAGATTATTTCTAGCCACAAAATTAGTTTCGTCTAGTTAAGAATCATGCGCCTCACTTTTTAAAGAGTGCAAATCAAGTCTCAAGTCTTCATAGTGGTTCAGTCGTAAAGTGATACATGAAAAAATGTGTCTTTGCGATATTATATGTAAGACACACACCCTATAGTCTTGAAAGGTGGCTTTTTTCCTTAACAGAGAACAGTAGCTGTGGTCATTTTGAATTCTTGTCAGCTCAAATGTACGCCCATGATAACACATTTTCTTGGCAGAAAAAAATATTAACCATCCAAAGAAACTTCTGAAACCATTCCTGCAGGATAATCCTCTTCTCCTGCTTGTCCACTGCTTGTCTGTCTTATGTTCCACCTGAGCACAGGGGCCTCAAAAATCTTGTGCTTGGTGCCTTCATCGCTCCACCAGCTGTGGCTTATCCTTCGACTGTTAAGACAATCTGTGTCCACTTCTCCATATATTCCCTGCGCTCTCAAACATCTGCTGGGTCCTCCAACAGAGAGCCAAGAATGAAATGATTCAGTCATTTCCACTTTCTTTTAGCTTAATGTTTCTTTCTTGTCACTGTTTGGAGTTTCGCAGGTAGAAGTGCTGGTGGAAAGGAGTGAGTTACACTATGCTCATATTTCTCTATGACCCAGACCATGACCACTCATAACAGCCTGAATTCCCCCCTGACCTCTGGACTGAGAGTGCATGCCGATAGCCATACTCCTCTTGTGTCTCTGCTCCAATCCTTATCTAAGAGGAAGGGACATATTGGCGTTGGGGAGCTCCAGGGCGGAGCAGAGCTGCATCCGAGGGAATGGACTGGAGCCTCGAGGTCCAGTCTGTTTCACTGCACATTTTTGTAGATGTAGATTTGCCGCTTGCTGACCAGCAGAGACAACTATTCAGTGTATGCTCTCTAGGTAGAAAATCAGCCACATAACAAAATATGTAGACAAACTTGTCAAAAGCTGTAACAAAGATGAAAAATATTTTCAAAAAAAGCTACTTTAGAAAAAACAAACCAAAAAGTAACACATACTTACATATTTAAGTAAGTACAAGTATACACATTATTCCATAAAATACAGGTTGTAGTTAGAACATCTTCAACAATGTATGAATTAAATGTTTTAAACAAAAGAGTAAGAGACTAAATCAGAGGCATGCTCATGACTGATATGCATACATGTAGGATGTTGAATATAAGAGCTACCGACAAACGATGCATCCCTTAAACGACACAAAAATAGGCCAAATGAAAATCACTTTTTCTGAGCCCCATTTTTTAAGCCCCTGAAAACTTTATTTTAAATCTTCAGGTTTTTGTTTTCATAACATGAAATATTCATGACTAAATAGGCAATAATCAAAGTAACAGTGAAGCAAAAACAAACAAAACAAACAAAATCTTCCTTACATGTTATTTACTACAAGTTAAATGCAAAAAAATCCTAATCTGCACCACCAGAACTGTGTTGGTGTGGTTGAAGCAGATTAAATTCACATTGGCCTGCCAACATAAGCAAATAACGCCACAGCTGTCTTCATTTGGATTCAAATGTTACTAAATCCAGATTGGTGCTCAGAAGTACATCACATAACCTTTTTCCAAGTCCCACCCACTTCAAACCAGTGAGAAGAGCACAGTGAAAAAAATACATATACAGAGCACTGTCATGTGAAATAACCAAAACTGTTCTACATATGGAAGATTTTTTTTTTTGTCACACAGGACCCCTTTGCTGATTATAAGAAGGTGAATAAGAAAAGGTTTTCAGGACCTTTAAATCATCTATGTTGCCTCATGCAACATTGTATGGAAATCATAGTTCCCTTGTGTTGCAGACATGTGTTTTGGTTGGGAAACATAACAGACTGACTTCCATGTTTAACAATGTACTTCTCTTATTATTGAAACATTTCAAATTAATGCAGTTTGTTTTGTTCCTTTTTCTCAGTGGACTTGTGTGTGCAAATGTTTGGACTTATTTGACTGCTCCCAAGCTACCTCAGGGAGGATTGTGGAGGAGGTCCCGGTGTATTCCACCATGATAAATCAGAGAGCAAGAGAAAAGAGTAAAACAAGTCACCAATTACAATGACCCAAGGCTGAAAATCCAAAAGAAAAATACTCTCATACACAGCTAAATATTCTTCAGTCTCTGACTATGGTTACAGTGAATAAAGGGGTTCTATCTGAGGGATATTTGGTGCATGTTCATATTCAAGCTTTAAACCGTTGGTTTTTGCAGGACTGCAGACTGTAGGCAGCGATGTACAGCTCTTACTTAACGCTATGTTCTCTTAGGCCACTCCAGGGAGCAGCGGGGGAATATAGTCTGCCACTCAGTGCCTCCATCAGAAGCCATTTGTCAACTTTTTTAGTGCACATCAGTACACAAAGCTGAGAGGGTCTAACCCACTGCCCCCTTACCAACTGCAGACTTATTGCATCAAGTGGAAAATGGTCCTGAAATGTGCAGTGATGTGACAGACACTGCTAATGTGTGTGTGGGAAAATAGTTTATTCCTGCACTGAATGATGAAAGTATGTCACTGCTGGTGGTGCTGGCTTTGTAGCTGACTATGGAAGGACTAGATTTTATTTTAAAGTAGTTATTCGTATTTACTTTTAATACAAAGCAATACCCAACAGAAATATGAGTGAATCATAGAAACTATTTTATGTTCTCCTCTTGATTTTGCGCTCAATGGTAAAATAAAGTGGTTCTTTTGATGATGCTAACTGAAATCCAAGGCTGGCTGAGTTTTAGTTTATTTGCACAGGTTAAAAAAAGAAAAAAAGCCCGGACGGGCCATTTGATTACCTCTTCAATTCAAGTTTGAGGGAATACATAACTTACAAAGCTATATATGACTGAATAAGCAGTGCAACTAATGGAGAAAAGTATATTTATTATCAACTTTATAGCATAATTTGGAAAAACTGCTGAAACTGATATTTAACATTGCAAATGTATTTTACAGTTTTGGTCATAAGAGGTGAATTACAATGTGATTGTATTTTCTCTGTGGGTATTTACAGTACTTTTCCATTTGCTAACTCTTAACTACTGTTAATACTGTTAGCCTTGTTGTGGTAAAATTGCTGTGGTAAAAAAAAAAAACAGTTCTTACTGCCATCATCCAAATCTGTTGCCTTTGTATATCCTTGGAAACTTTCAAGATGGGAGAGCAGAACAGGGTCTAAAACTGTGAAGAAGGTTTCAGCAGCATGTTCTTCGCCAAACTGTTTCCCTTTGTTGAATCCAATTATTTAATTTTATAAATGAGAATAAAAAAGATGTGCAACTGAGCCACCTTTGTATTATGACCGATGGATACGTTCATTTCTTTATGCATCTCTCACCCCAACGCTGCTTCTCTGATGTTAAAAAATAAATCTAGAGTCACCATGGTCGTACACATTTGATTGGTTGCAGTTTGGATATATTTATGCTTTAAACAATCTGTGAAGCAGTCTACATGTGTCCAATAATGTGTGTTCTTAAGATAGTAAGTGATCATCAAAGGAGACTGTACTACCCATGTTGACAGAGGATGCCAAGAAACTGTGTATATATGTGCTGACTCTAATAGACAGCATCAGTATTTCTGGATGGATCTGTAAGCAGTACTGTCTTTTGAATGGTTATATGCAGAGCTACACTGCACTGCTGACATCTTCCCCATCAAAGTAACGTGCACACACTTCATCCCGGCGACAGGTGCTGCCTCAGCCCCACAGGGTGTCTGGGGATTGTGTGGGAATATCTTAAGCCTTCCTGATGCAGCTTGTAATGGTAGTGAGCAATAAATATGTGAGACACCGATGCACCAAGAAGAATAATCAAAGACAGATTCCTCAGTGCTTTGGGATTTTCAAATGTATGTATGAGAGCATCGGGGTTCAGGGTTGAATTTTATGGGAATAGGAAAGGTGAAGTTCCATGAGCAAATTCAATTAGTTTGACATGCAGAAACAGCCGAAAATAAGTTTATGCACGAGTTTACCAGTTTTTCCCTGGAATGTTTTCTGTATTACGCTGTCCTACTTTGACCCCAAAGACAAGTAATTTCAGTGAGTGGAACTGAAAGCATTTGTAATTCAGAAATGCATTTAAAAAAAAGGTTTTCATCGAAACCTTTGAGTGCTTTCAGTTATTTGTATTTTTTGGTCAGAATGGCCGAAATTATTAGAATTTTCTTGAGGTACATTTTAGAATGTTGCTCCAATTAGTGCTTCAAGGCAAGACGTCAGTTCAATGTTAGTGTGTAGTCATCGTATGCAAAACTCCATTAAAAATATCAGTTATTTAAAGGTTATGCTTTAGCAGGAAGACATGAGAAGAATTTATGTCTATTGGCCACCTATTTCTCCCATTTTCAGGACAGTGATTGATAGCGCTGAAACAAAGGTATTGTACTGTTACAATCAATAATCTGACTGCATCCCAAAGGTTGATGTCAGCAGACTTACAGCATCCATACTTACATTGTCAGTCTTGCTATCAGCTCTCACTGTGGCAGTATTAAACAAATACTGTAAGCATCAAAAATTATAGCATCCCTGGCACTGAATGACCGGAAAAGCCAAACTCATATAAACAAATTGGTGAGGATAATTTCCATCTATGAACTCACTGTGTTGTTGTTATTGTCATGATACATAAAGGTTAATTTGGTAAAGTTATGTTCTTTGTTATTATGCCAAAAAACAATGAAAAGGACAGAGAGAGTATGTATAATGAGCACTGCAGTGCTTTTCTAGTGTAATCTAAGGCGTTGCAATTTACAGTTTTTTTCTTCTTTTTTTTTTTTTTTCTCAAAGCAAAACTGCTGATAAATGCCTCCAAAGCCAGGAGGCATCTCATCTTCATACATACATTATCCCCAAAAAGTTCAGCTTTATGTAACCATAAAATGAGAACATTTTGTCTCCTGCTCCAGTTCCTTCATCACAAATTAAATGCAGTGTGCCTGGCAAAAAATATGAATAAATTAAGAGCTTTAAAACACAAAATGCTAGTGACAGGCAACTGCAGGAGTGACAGCAACAATGATAGGCATGTAGGGAGAGAACTTGGGTAGATTGTTGCTTCCAGGCATTCAAACAGGGAGAGGAACTCAGAGACATGGTGTGTTCATTGAGCAAACACCACCTGCTGAAAACTATTTGGGTGCTGCAGTTTCCACTCCGGTCTTCTCAATCTCAACAAAACACAAATAAAAAAAAAAACACGTGTTTCGTATGCACACGCAGACACAGCTTTTTTATCACATGCCAAAGCCACTACCACTAGAATGAGACACCGCACCTGATGCAATGCTAACCGAGGTACAGTTGTACTTTCCACTTGACAAATTATGCAATTACGGCTTCACACTTTAGTATGTGCCAGTGTGCAGCAGATGGCAAAAGGATGGTGAGTACATGCGTTGTAGGCTTGTGTGGAGTGAGAGAGTTTGAAGCGAGTGCTGCTGGTTGTGAATGAGTACAGGCAGGCTACTGTAAGTAAAACACACAAACATATACAAACATAACACTGTATATATCACTTTATTTTCCAATTAAATGTAAAAACTAGGTTACCTCAACAGCAGGGAACTCCAACAGATACAATAGGGGATAACAAATTCCTTTCAAGCTACTTTTGTGTTTCAGCATGTTTGCCCTATTTTCGCCTGACTCGTATATGGCTTGATTGACACCCAACTAAACTATGGGAAAACAACAACAATCCAATGGTATTTAATATGCAGAAAATTCAGTAGGATCACTATATTTTACATGCCAATACAGACCACTAACAGATTAAAACATTATCATAACACTATTTAGCATGCATAAGCAGTATGCAAACATTTGATACATAACAAACAGTAACACTTATATCTGTTTGGAACTGCATTGTACATAATGTATAGTGTTACCCACATTTAGCCACTTGAGCTAACCGCAGATTGTTCAAATGGATTCTATGTGCCACCGAGATGCTGTAGTAGCTCAGAGTTTCATAAGGACTAATGCAGACCTCAATGAAAATTAAAGATTATGCTCGAAAAGCACATTGTATAATAGGATTATCAATAACCCAGCCACAATGTATGGATTACAAATGGGGAATACACATGACAAGATGTGCAGACATATTGAACAATGCAATGGCTAAGAACCCCCAAACACTTACTGCGTCTTGACAAATACAGTGTCAGCACTCTTAATGCATCTTTTCTATTCTGAAATATTAGCACTGCTTCCCTTTCTGCTTCCTTTCACAGATGCAGTACTTTTGTATATTCATCTTTTGTGGCAAGTACTTGGCAACCACATATGCATGACTGATGCCAGCTAGCATGAGTTAACATGAATAAATATACATGAGTGCTTCGATAGATATTGTTGACATTGAAATATTTGTTTCACTGTTTTTTTTTATAGATACAGCAGTGCAAGTTTGTACAGTAATGTATATTGTATGGACATTTAATCAATGAATAATGATAAATAACATAAATAAATAAATGCCCTTAAAAACATCAAACTGCTCTGCCATTAAATTAGCTGCAAAGCAGGGAAAGTTCACTCACAGAATTTAATGCCAAGTGCATCAGCTGATGGCTTCCAGGGAAGCCTAAATCTTGATAGCGGGTTAATTTAGAGAACTGTAATTAAAGGTCAGAATTATTAATTCATACATGATATATCAAATACCACTGATCTAACATAAGATAGATAAGCAGGATTGGACCGCCACGCTGGTGTGGTATTATTTCTCATGTAATCACTTTACTTCTGAATGACTACTAACTTGGTTTACTCTGTAAGAAAAAGGATGAAAATCAGTCCAGGCTGTACTTAATGTATGCATTTCATTGTCTGCATTTGTCTTTAATTATGTCTTTAATCTCAAGACAAAAATGTTTTATGAGATATATTAATATAAACCGTATTAACAGCCTCCACTGTCACATGCTCAGTAACTTCACCGTGGAAACCACTTTTGGAAGCTTCACTCTTAGTGAGGGATGCATTTCAAGACTTTAGTTCTAGAGAAGGAGTACGTGACTGACATGACTGACAAAAAAAGACCTCTAAGATTGAGATTTCAATCATAATACCGGTAAGCTTTGATTATGAACAGTGCGAAAAGCTCAGAACTTCTTCTGGAGTCAACAAGAATGATTTTGTGCCACAATTTGAAGTGACTTTACCATCTGTTGTTGATATTTAGATTATCATTTGGCCCATTAGAGATTAATACAGGCAGGTAAGCTTACAGCATCTCCAATGAGAGGCTTGGTATTTTGAATGCAAAACTATTATTACATTTGCATGTGTATTTTTTGGCCTTCTCAAACGCACACACACACACACACACTATGTGACAGAACAATGCTCTCCCACCCCCACTCCCCTTTTTTCTGCATATCTACTCTGACCTCATATAGTCATAGTCTGCTGCTTCTCTGGTATCCAGCCAAAGGAAATCCACTGTAGTGACAGTAATCTCTAATCCCTGGATATCAGTGTGTTCTTCTTATTGAACACCTGGAGACAAGGATGAAGCCATTCTTGGAGGGCTTACCTCTATTTTCTCTTAAATTAGCTATTTAACATATGCCACTGCACACTCGCTCCGTGTTTAAGTTCCATTGCATTCATCATGCAGTGAGTGCATGCATCATTAGCATCGTTGCTCCCAATAGGGATTAAACTTCTAACCCTCACAGTGTTAGTGCTTTGCTCCATCAACACACCACACACAGACACAGACTGATAACAACGAATATCAACTGGCTGTACACGCGTGACCTTATGTATCTTTCAAAAGATGTTAGCCTCAGCCCATCATATTAATATGTTCTGCTCTAGTATATTGCACAGAGCTGCACACTTAATATTTCAAAAATGCTAGCAAGAGATTAGACTGAGGGAGGCGGATGTATGGATGTGTGAAAGTTGGATTATAGTATTATTCACATTAAGCACTGAAAACTAGAGAGAGAGGTATGCTCATCAAGTATGATGGATTTGGAAAAAATCTGTGTATCTATCTTAGAGGTGTATAATATTTAAATGTAATGTGCCCATTCAGACTCTGTATCAAGTCGTGTTGCATGCATTCAACATTGGCTTGTTTACCAAATGGGATTCATGACTCAGGTGCGGTTTGCTCCATGCTTGCAGGGTACAATCCTTCAACAGTAGAAAAAAAAATGGACAAGAGAAGACCAGTTACCTCTCAGAGAAGCAATTACAGGAAGCAATAAAGGCGTAGAAGTGCATTCAAGAGAAGCAATTTTTGGTACCTCTCTCCCTTTGGCAGTCCACTTGTTCTCACTTGCACACAGAAATAGAGAGAGAGAGAGAGAGAGAGAGAGAGAGAGAGAGAGAGAGAGCAAGGGGGTTACAGTCTCTGAGGTCTCATGCCTTCCCTTTCTCCCTGCTTGCCATTTCTCATTGCAATACTGCATTGTTTACTTTCTACAGGCGGGGGCAGAAAATAGTGAAACAAAGAGAAGAAATTTGGACTAACTAGATACTGCTGAGAGAGCACAACAGGGTCACAGTGAGGCCTGGTGAACGGTGGCCCACTTTCAAACAGAGCAGAGGCCTGTCTTCCTCAGAAGAGGCCCAGTGCATCTGGTAATGGTACAGATATCATAAAATAGAGTGACTGTGCAGCGCCTACAAGTTCATAGAGAAGCGTGTACTCTATTAGCACAACCATAAACAAAAGACAACAATGAGGTTTACACATGTATGTGCAGGTGTGGGCAAATTATGTTTCTGCTCATCCTGTGCAGTGAAGCATACTGCTGACAACGTCCTGTTATCCTTTGTAAAGAGGTCAGCTCCACCCTACGTTTTGGAAAACAGATTACATTTCTGAGTGCCATGATGAATGAATACTGAATCTAAAATCTCATCGTTAAAGTTAAATGATTAGGATGACTTTTATTTTGAATGTATGGGTACTCTGCGGCCCTTTACCTGAGTGACTGAATAATATAATCAGTAATATTGTTCAAATCAAAAATTAATTGGAACACTATCATTTTAAGCCCTGTATGATATTAGTATAATATTCCTTTAATATCTCTGTTGGGATTAAGAACATATGTGGTACAGTTTAGTAACTTACAATGAGCTGACAATACTGGACTAGTTAAAATGGCACATTTTAGCGTGTCATTTCTAATATCACCTTAAAATATTCATATATATATATTCATAATAACGTGTTCTTTTGTAGTTATTCAACAGTGCGTGTTTGATCAGTATAATATCAATAATATATGGTAGGAATTTGTCTGCAATCTGCAGCCACCAGAGATGAACAGAGTAGCTTGAATATTCATAAATCATCATTCACAGCCTGATGTTACTGGCCTTTACCACCAAGAAACAAGAGGCCATGCAAGGCAGTAATCCACACAGTAATCTGCCAAACGACAACACTTTACTATCAAGGACAGCGCATCGCATGCTACCAGTCTGAATTTGCCAATTGACAAGAATTTAATCTGTTAAACCAGCAACAAAAATATCATCCTCACTGCCAACAGTTTGACTACTGTATGAATAAAATCAGTTGGTTTGTTGTTTCAGCACGACAACAAGTGTGCCAGAAAGTAGGTGGCTGTGAATACAGAAGGGTGGCACTTATGACATGGCGGTAAAGACACTAGCAAAATGAGTTTGCATTCAGTGGCTCATCATTTAATCCACATTTTCACAGGGTAATTACTAGATGGTCATCCGTTGGAAATCTTGGTTAAAAGAACACAAAATTGGCAACGTACTGTACGATCTATAAAAATAAGGATTCAATTGCACCAGGCGACTTGCAGAGCACATTGTTTGTTTGTTCCCTCTTTTTATGTTTAAGATTACAGTTTGTCGAATCAGTGAATAAAAACAGAAAAATATGAAATACTATGGTGAATACAGCATCATCCTTTCCATGTCCCCTTAGGCTTGTTTTTGTGAGAGATGGATGTTTGTACCTCTACTTGCACTTTCCCTTTGGAAATATTCATCAGAAGTGCTGGCTGCTTTCACTTCATAACCTCTTCCTCTATCTAGCTTTCTGTATCTTTCCCTCTCCCTCCCTCTCCTCTAATGGCTTAAGTCTTCCCTGGGGGAAAGATAGCCAGGGATGATGCTTCTGTGGATGGGTTTAGATTTGCTGAAGGTCTTTCTTGTCATGGGAACAATATAAAAATGATAAAGTTGGATTTTTTCAAGGCTGCCTTGATGTATTTCATTTTCTCAAAGCCAGATGAGTGCTTTCTGCTTGGATATGGCCCTGGTCTGGTTTTGAATCATATTCACAAGCTGTCTCTCCTAGTTATCTTGTTCTTTATTGCCTCCACTGTATTACTTCTCGCCTTAGCTGGATGCCCAGATGAGAATCACAACTAAAGTCTCCTGAAGCACATTTAACACATTTCTACATTTTTCTCCTAGAGGTGCAGATAGTTCTCATTGTATCATGAATAATAGCATTGGAAATTATAGTGTGTCACCTTTCTTTTTCTTTTTCTTTTTTTACAACATGCCAATATGTGCTACATGGTATTCCAGCCTCTTACTCAAGGAAATGTCAGCCTGTACTCAGACAGGCGCGCACTGCATGTCTCATTGGAATTCACTAAATCTCTTGCAAAAATGGCAAAATATCTAGTATTACCTCTCGATGATGATCTACCGTTAACTAAAGCAAGTCTGACATAAGCATATTCACATAACTTGATGTATCCTCTTTGCAATTAATTACTTTATAATAACATACTCTCAGCGAGAAAAGACAATAATGAGCAGCTTTATGAAATGGAGCTAGGTCAGGTTTTTAATTTGAGATGGCAACCAACAGGGCAGTAAATGAGTAACAGCACTGATTGAAACTGTGACAATCAGCATCTGCCACTGCCTTTTTTTTCACGCTACAACTGGGGACACCAATGTCAGGAATTTTCAAAATGTTCACAGGGGCTTTAAAATCTAAAAGATAGTTCAGAAAAATCATCAAGAAAAACTATTTAAAACACATAAGACAGTACTTCTCAAACATCTCAAAGTTTGTAGTTAAAGACAGGAGTCACTGATTGATTGCACACTTGATAGGGAATTCCTTTTTCTTACCTTGGAAATATGCATATACCTTGGCTGTATGTTTACGATTCTTAAATACAATTATGACATGATATTCAAATTTACCTGAAATGTCCAATAAAGTATTTTGTTATGCTTATACTTTTACCTAAGTACTTGTGAAGAAAATATCTCCAAAGTGGTATAGTTACTTTTACTTAAATAAAGGTTTTGAGTACTTTTTCCACCACTGTTTTTCCACTCTCTTCAAGACGCTGCATACGAAACCAAAACATCACGTCTCTTGGATGTTACTGTCAGTTACACTAATATATTAACATTTTTCAGAATCACAAATCAGAAACACTTTATTGGCAGTGGTACGTTTTTATTTGTTCATGTATTTCTTTAGACAATAATTTGTTTTACACACACCGTTCCCAATTGGTGGCATCCGTGTGTGTGTTTTGTGTTACTAACATGTTAATGACATATTTAACAACAGAAAATGACTGGGGCAACAGCCATCTGCGCTGATTTGTCAGATGATGCATGTTATTAGATAGTAGAAGAGAAAATGAGATGTCACACTTTAAATATGACTGAGGCTGGCACTCTCAAAATGCAATAATGTTTGATGAACGCAGGTCACAGTGGAAAATACAGAATTGCCATAAATGTTGAGAGGCTTTTGTGTCGCCTGTTTGCTGAGCACTTTATAGGTGACAAAATGAATCTCAGTGACATGGAGGACTTTTTAACACTGCATGCTCTCTTGATTCAAAGCACTGGTAATGATCCACTACATCCACGTCTGTTCCTTCCATTATGCTTTACACACTCACTGTTTACTCTAAGGACCACCTTCAACCTTGATGGCACCCTGATAGGACTGAATTAATAGTTTGATCCAAATAGTCACATAGACATTTTTAGGTCATGAATTAAAATTGTAGGTTGTATCGTATGTCCCAGAAAAGAAAAGGTGAACAGAATGTAGGGAGGCTTGCTTTTCCTCAGAAGCAGTTAGAATACGTCATTTTGTTTCACATGCCTTTTATGTAGCTCGTACCGACTCTCTTTGACCTTAGTATTTAGAGGAAGTGATTGTCAAATTTCTCCACAGATGGATTCTGACAAACCTATCCATGTCACAAGGACATAATCCTACAGCAGCACCTCATGTCTTATATAATGGAGCACTAAAAATAGCGCAGCAGACTGGAATGACATAAAAAAACTTAAAAAAAAACTTTGGAGTACTACATATGCAGTAATACAAAATGCTGTAGGTATTTTTCAGCATGACTCACTAGTGCCTGAAGAAAAAGCACAGAAATCTGTCTAACCAGTTCTGCAACACACCGACATGTGGAACACTCAAACACACTGAACTGTGTGTTGGTAGACGTAATGTTTACTGCGCATTTTGTCATTGAGCTGAACCTTTTAATTTTTGTGTATTTTAAAGACATGTAGGAACTGAACCATCAAGTAATATGGCCAGTGAGCTTTCAAAAGTAAAAACAGCGATTTTAACAAACGTCATGTCATTCAAAAGGAAATACAAAAAGGACTGATGAGCACGATGTATGAACAAGCACTCATCAAGAGGCTACAACAAATCCATTAGTCATTAAGGTAACAAAACCAAAGGTCTATAGCCCCATTAGAGGCTGCTAAGGCCATTCATTGAATATTGAACAGAATGGACAATATACTCTTGATTTGATCCTTACAGAGGCTAAAAACAAACCATTCTGCCAGGAAATCCATTGAAATCCATTCATTACTTGCAAGGGATGTCATTACGAAAAAGTGGCATTAGATTGAAGGTTAGGAGGTAACAAAAGCCTTAGGAATCATCATAATACATTTCATGGCAACCTGACCAGTAGCCTAGTGTTAATCTAAGTATTGGTGAGATGGAACAACCAAGTGATACTGCCTTATGCCCAGCTCTAAGAGGGTAAAAAGCATTTCTTTCAATAGGAGAATGAATGAAGTATAGAACTGTAGAAACGTGAATACAAGCAATAAATACCACCAGGGAAAGAGTGCCTTGCTTAGTTATTTCATTTGGACAGTATGGACATATGGACAAGATCTATTAAAGTTTAAAACTTTCACTCACTATTACACCTTGTTGGGGCCATTTCTATCTTTCAGGCCTTCATTGATTTACAGCCTAACTACTAGTGCTTAATTTCTAATGGCAAAAGTGTTGTTTGGGTTTTTGCCTACTGCATGACTCATTGCAAAATCATTTTCAGTTGAACAAACACCTGCTTGCTTTCTTGATGAGTTTAAAATAATGATAAAGGATCTTTAAAAAGAGTTTGACTTTGCTTAGTTTTACATTTAAATTGCTTTGACCCCCAAAACCTCTCGGTTTGACATTGAACTTTTTATATTTCCACTCAGTTTATCCCCCTCTGTGATGCCAATTGAATGTTGACATTATGTGGCCTTTTTAATGATTATGAGTGTATCTTTGTACATTTTGCAGTTGTTCTATTTTCTTGGCCGTTTGGCTTTTTCTGTTCCCATCTGTGTGCCATCAAGTTAATGTTATACTAAACCAACTTATTCACACCATCTGACTATGGTTATCATATTAAAATCAACCATACATTGATGCAGAAACAATGCCAAAATACAGTATTACTGCCAGATGCATATAAGAGGTATCACTACATGGTCGGAAGACAGATGTGATCACTCTCAAGTAACTCTCTATTAAGCAGCAAGAGCGTTGACACAGTTTTTTTGTAAGTACATTCTTGTTGCTGTGTGCATCTTCTTTGCTACAGCTTGTGTTTGAATAATGACCGAATGCAACTGTTAATTCTAGCAAGATAAGGTCGCTATCACTAATGTAGTTTGCTACTAAGATACAAATGAACCTAAGCAAAACTGGGTGCAAAATGACTATTTCTAGTAAGCTCACTGTAGTCATTATCCATTTCTGTAGCCTATTTAGAAACAGGATGCTTTGTTGGCAAAGTAGCATTGCAAGGGAGGTACTGTATCTCTGGTATAAGCGCAAAGCACCACGAGAAGCAATGAGGGTAATAACGATTATTCTGTTAATTTGAAATGAGTTACAAAGTTACACTTTTTGAAAGATTGAGCATTTTGCTGTGTATTTTACAAAGCAGCATAGAAGGTTCTACTTATCAAATAAAACAAACAAAGCTAAACAAAGCTAATAGGAATAGGTTAAAGATGGCTGTTCTTTGATCTTCTAAATGTTGCATGAACCTCCCCTACGTTCTGCTTTGACAGACTAAGATCATATTGTATATTTGTATTAATTTCCTCGACACATTATATGTGAGAAACACATTAAGGTATACCTTTAATGCATGCAAAGGTATTTCAATAATAATGCACAATTTCACACCTTTAAAGCACAATGTGTCGAGGAAATGAATGTATGTACACTTATGGGAAAACAAAAAAGACATTTGTATTCCCTTGTGTTAATTTCAGTTCTTGGTATCACAAAAGAATCCCATTTGCTCCTGAAAAGATGTCAACCCCAAGAAGGACAGAAAGTCACTGGGACAATGAAAAATGTAGGACGTCTGATTCAATATGAAACATGGGAGAGCGCTGTGGGAAAAGAACATTGAAAACAGCGCAGTTACAGGGCAGAGCATCCCCTATAGGCGCATCCCATGTCACCGCTGGGCAGTGGCTCCACCACCACACCTGTTTCTCAACTACTGAAAGGTAGCCTCCTAACCTTGCCCACACAGCCTTAATCTTCCAAATGCTGCTTGAGCATTTGAATTTCTGCACATCAATCTCAGGGCTCCGTCCTGCCTTGATTAATGGTCCCCATCTATCACGGCACCATGTGGCGCGCAGGCCTTGCCCCGCCAGACAGCTTTGCTTTAGAATAATGGGCGCACTCCATCCCAGTCCCTACCATGCAATGATTGTGCATCTTTGTGGTCTATCTGTCAAGCCCCTCTGTCAAAAGGGACAACAGGGGACAGTGCATGTGGAATCAGGATGGGGGAGGCATTGCGGCATGACATTTACGTACAGTATGTAACAGAATGCCTTTTATTGTGGCTACCTGTGCTGACTGATAAACACAGACATATTTTCTCACAGACGACGCCGTCTTTCTCAGTCTGTCACACATGGGAGCATGAAGCCTTGGAGACATTCTGTCTGCCATCAATAACGTTGGCAGGGAAAGCAAAGCCACTAATGGTGACTCCAGGTTCTATTCATGTATGGCCACTTTGTTGCTTCTCAAATATCACACATGTATATGCTCAATTATAAACATGCCCAAACTCACTGTCTCATGAACACACACGGTGGCTGAATGGTTCCTTTCCAACCAGCCAGAAACATACTGCATGGACGCCATTGCAGAGGTTTAAAGATACTTCCCTCTGTTTAGGAAACACTTGTTTTCATCAATATTCTGAAAATAATTAGCTGCAATTATGTCTGCCTCTCACCAAAGCAATTACATGCCACATGATCAAGCCCCTTATATGGGCACACCAGTATTCTGTGGAGTCAAGAGCTATTCATGCTTTTAAACAAGCCATTCATCACTGTCATATGAATATTCTTCACTGTTGACGGCGCTTTTGTGTGTCTTATTACCGGCAGACAGGAGAACAAAAACTCTCAGTCCCTATGGAAAACACACAAACCAGGCAGAAATGTGTCTTTCTTTAATTGAG
This sequence comes from Enoplosus armatus, assembly GCF_043641665.1. Classification (NCBI taxonomy): domain Eukaryota; kingdom Metazoa; phylum Chordata; class Actinopteri; order Centrarchiformes; family Enoplosidae; genus Enoplosus; species Enoplosus armatus. The sequence continues at coordinate 17,150,398 of NC_092185.1, forward strand.
AACTTGTTCATAACAGCAATAATTAAAGGGCCATCATATTGCAGCATTTTGCACGGCAAAGGAACAAGTGTGACCACAGTTACACGTCAGATATAACCAGTACATCTTGGTCGCTTGATATTCTCAGGCATTGTTGTTTTAAATGTCGCAGTCCTATTACATTGCCCACTGGGATCAGTGCCGGTATGAGAGCATTGTGTTGCTGCCTGTTGCTGACATTTCGACCGGCTGGATATTGCTGCTGCATTCCCCAAACATCATCCACTGGTCCACTGCTCATGTCAGTCTGTTCCAAGCCCCCCCCCCCCCCCCCCCCAGTATTATTTCATCACTTTATGAGGTGTCATAGGACAAACAGGGAAGGAGTGGAAATAGAAGGAAGTTAAATTGCCGTTAAAGACTTTAACACTTTACAGCAGGGGGCTTTTGATACACATATATCTGGAATATCTGGAAAGTTGTTTGGAAATCTTACAAAATGCAGTTGTTTTCCAAACTATGTTTACAGGAAGAGACATTATTAGGCGAATAGTTTCATGAACAGGTAATATATTTTTTAATACCCATAAATGAAGGCATATAGTATAAACAGGCCTTTACTAACAAAATGGTAATATAGTCATATGTGACACAGTTTTAGACACACCTGGCATATTCTAGGTCTTTAGTCTGTTATATATCTGTTTGTGCTTATATTTGCTGTCTCATCTGTGAGTAGTTCCAGAAAACACTACTAAAGTATAGAAAGAAGTGAAGCTGAAGCTCATTTTGCAACAAGACCTACAATATGTGACATCCTGGTGGCCTAGTGAACTAAGATGCACACCTTGTGATGGCAATGTCTACTGTTCCATACTGGCCAGGACCTCTACTGCAAATCACTCCCCTCTCTATCTCCCCATGTTTCCTGTTCCTGTCAGCGGTCAACTAACAACACATTGACAAAAAAGAAAGGATTTCCGAAAGGAGAAAAAAAAGAGACCACACTGATACAGTCCTTTAACAAACTTGCCATTACCGTACCACATACAAAAAAGCAAAGGAATGACATGAAATTACAAGTCATGTAAACGGTTTGTCAAGGGATAAGGAAAAGAAGCCGTTTTATTGACTGAAGTCAGACTGATGCAACATCTTCACAAGCTCTGAATCCTGTTTCACCTTCTAAATTTGTTAAATGCTGCTCAAATGCCTGCTGGAGCAGACAGGCTATTTTGATACGGCTTTAAGTTTCACCATGCCTGGGAAGGGATATGCAACTATGTTGATGCAATGTTGCTCCAATATCAGTTGTGAATATCCTATTTTATTAAGTCACTTGAAGCAATACCTAAAACTTTTTTTTTAACAGTCATTTAAGGGATATTATAATCTTGGATTATCCAACAAATCCACCACAACCATCAACTGATCTGCCAGTATTTGTTCACTGTGGACTACGTTAAAATGTATGGTCAGGTCAGCAGCCACATAACTTTATACTACACAATAAGAATGAATACCTATATTAATATCTAACATCTTCATATACGTGTCAGTCTGCTTTTCTGACCTAATTGGTCACCAAATTTGGTTTTAAAAATGTGTTAATACATAATACATAATAGTTTTGTGGTCAAGTGGATAAGAATACCTAAGCAATGATTTAACTTGTTTTTTTTTAGCTTGAGGCAAATACTTAAAACAGATAACACAAAAGCATAGCAAGCATTGTACACATCAAATGGGGTTTGTGTTATTCTGGATGTAGGCGGGTCTCTGACGCTGAAAAATCATAAAAACATACATGCGTTCTCTGCTGACCTTGTCTGAGCTGGTGTGCAGTGGATGGCACATATATCACAAATCCTGAGCTGCTTTGGCAATTGAAAAGTCGCTGAAATACTTTATGTGTGTGGGTTAAGAAAAAAACATCACTGCGCATCTGGAAGGTGAATTTTCCAGCCACGCCTTATGTCTTGCCTGTATGAAACTAGGGCCACAAGAGTCAAGAGAGAATATGGTGACCCACATACAGGTAGGCTCCGGGCTCACTATTACTGTCATATTCCTTTCATAGCATGAAAACAACAGATTTGGTGCGTCTCAAAGAGAGAAAGTAAAAATGATCTCATTATCCCAATTATTTTTTTTTCATTAAATGTGATGGAAGCGTGAGGAGAGGGGGTTTTGAAAATGTAAGTTTTGTTTGTTACACAAAAAATGCAGAGAGTTTGTTTGTAGTTAAAAATACAATTGAAAATTGCAAGTATGAATTTAATTTGAAAGACACAGCCAAACACTGCTGTTTTGGTCATGTTCTCTGACTTATTTTATAAGCCTTGTGGTTTTGCTATAAAACAGTTTTTGGAAAAGTGACAGGCCTAATGAGCACGGACTTTAGCTTGCCAAAGTTGAATACAAAATGTATGTCGTTCAGTTGCCAGTGTGGGCCCTATTTTGTTTTCATTCAAAATTCAGTAGGTTCTGGGCTATGTGTGTTTTGTGAGCTGGGCACCATTAAATGCTGAATACTACATGCACAGAATAATGAACAGGACAGATAGCAGACATAGACTGGGTGAGCAAGAACAAACATGGAGCAGCCTTTACAGCTCTGCAAGGTTTAAAAATGGAGGCAAGTGACTGATCCTGGCTCAGTGTCATCTATGGGTATTGCCATGGGGAAAGAGGATATCCATGAGAGTCAGTCGATGACTGAAAAAAAGTATTAATTATTATGATATATGTGAATATGAGTGGGATTAATCTTGATCCATGTAGTGCTGTCTTCTGAAAAGTGTGGTTTTAGACTGCCACACTGCCTCCATAAAGAGCTTTATTCACACTTTGCCCCTCTGCATCTAAAGTAGTGCAGAAATTATAAAGCACTTTAAGTGAAGACAATACCTCTCAAGATGACAAATTAAAAAGGTAACTGTGATTGAAACCCACAAGTGTTTTTTGTTTTGTTTTGTTTTGTTTTGGATAAGATTTGAAAAGACACCTCATAAAGTGAAGAAATAATACTGTGACCTTGTTGTTTCTCACAGCTGAGATAAAGACAACTGCCAGGTCCTGTGACACCATTGTAAGTTTTATTGTGTAGAATATAAACCACTGCAGCGACCGCTCCTTGACTGATGCTTCTGTTGGAAATATCTACTAAAGCCTTGCTACACACAGACGGGAATATACCCCATTACACAAGCAGCTGTTGTTAATCTTTGTCAACATGCATTCCTCTGCATCCCCTCTCCCCTTTTTCACGATAATTATTAATGGCCCACACTAAATAAGACCAGTAAACTTGTGCACTTGACCGATAACTGGTGCGGTGTCTTTGCTTCACACCGCTGTTAATGAAGGTTATAGGTTGTAGCCCTGGTTCTGGAGAGCCCTCCAAATATGTTTACAGTTGTACACACTTTTACAGCATTACAACATTCACAGCAGTACTGTTACACCCGTCAGGACCCACCAATTCCTACCAATATGGGCTGTAAAAATAGATGTACCCAAAGCCAGGATCCTTACAGCCAGGTAACAAGGTAAATTACAGGTCGCCCTGTTAGTGTACGGCCTGCGGTTATATAATCATAGCTACAGTATGTAGCCATTATTCTAATTTCCAAAGGCTTTTCCTTCTACTGGTTTAAGGGGGCAAAACAAAATGCCTGCACACACTGTAATGATACCAACACAATACACGGCTGCACTGTAAGACAATAAAACAATTAGGTCCACGTCACAGGACGCTTCAGGACACCATATATGAACTAGCTCCTACTAGATATAGATATATACTGTCTACTACTAGAATACATCTTTCTTCACCAATTTAGAAAACCAGAATGCACAGACTGAGTTACCTGTGTAATGTAACACAAGTAAGGAGACTACAAAAACATACCAATATGTGGGTTAACGTTTTTATGCTGAAACATCTCTAAAGCTGAAAAAAACAAAACATTTTTGAATTTTAAATTTCTTCTTTCAGTGATAAATTATGTAATTCCACGGTCAGTATTCTGTCTGCTGCTGCTCTGACATAAAACTGAACTTTGCGGCAGAATAGACAGACCATATTGTTTGCATCTTTCAGGCACCTATGGCTCCATATTTTTTCCTTTTGTCTTGTTACTCTCTACTCATAGCAGAATTGCACAAAGAAATTCTGCTTTTCTCTCTTTACATAAACATTCAGGACGTGGTCATCTTGTTTGAATACAAAAAAGCGAGCAGGGGGTTCAGTGTTTACGTTCAGTGTGAGCAGCTATGTCGTGGCCAGTCATTTGATCTGTGTGAGCATAACAGTGGCAGGTCCTGGCTGTCCAGACATGCAGATTAAAATGAGCGATGTGAGTTAACACAATGTAAAAAACACAGACTCTGGCCAGCTTTAGAAGCCAACTTTGTCTCGAGCATGAGTTGTGGAGCTCTCCAAGGCCTGGACTGTCAGCAGTGAGGGAACTGTCCAACGTGCTCATATACAATTCCATTAAACAATGCAGAGCTGGTCCTATGACCATGCTTCTGTGATTGTCAATGTTTGGCCCTGTTTACTGGGAAAAGTGTGTGCACTTTATGTCCTGTTGAACTTGAGTTGAGTTATATGCTTGTGTTTTCCAGCTTAGTTTTGGGGGACACCAGTTTAGTCACACAGGTTACATTTACTTTATTTGCCTTAATCATCAGATGGTTTATTCATGAGACATCACTGAACCTGTCATCGCTCTGTAGCTGGGGGTCTATATCACAACACCTGCGGTCACAGCCTTGGCTTTCTGCACTGATGTGGCTGCTGCCATGTTAACAGGAGGGAAGGAGGCAGAAAGGGACGACAAAGTGTTTCATCCGCACATTACTCTATTTGGGATGTCAGAGGATTAGGTGAAAGATAGGTGCAGGTCATCAGGTCATATAGTTCTCTCTCAACTGAAAGAAAATAGGCTCAGTATCATGGAGGGAAAGCGTGCCAGCCAAACTTTAAGCAACCCTTCATCACTTGGCCTTGAGGTCTTTGCTGCAGGCAGCAGGGATGTCACAATCACTCTTGTTCTGTCTGGAGTACTGAAGACAATCGTGCAGGTGCAGGCACAACAAGCAGTGGATGATCTCAACAACACACAGTAAGTTGATTTACTCTCCATAGCAGGACTCCCAAATGTCAAACCACAGTTCATTCATAACTTACAGGAAGGATGGAAGAGGAGGTGGAAGGATGTGTGGGTGTTTGTTAAGTGTAAAGAAACGCTGCATTATTCCACTCAGAGAGACTGGGCAAATCTTTGCAACCTTTTAAGATCAATAGAGATGTTGTCAATTCAGGACTCCGGCAACCTTCAGCTACTTTAATTAATGGCTTGAATGAGTTTTTTTACATTTTACAACAATAGAGTTAATGAAATCAGTGGCGCTTCATGGTTTTTCCCACTGAAGACTTATTTCTTAACGGTATAGGACGCAGGAAACACTTCGTCTGTGATTGAAACCCTGATTTTGATGACACTCCAAATCCAATTTGAGAACCGTTGTGCAATTTTGACAATGGCACATTGACTGACATGAATCACACTGCACAGAAGAAGTGCAAGTTTGCCTCCCAAATGTTTAAAATATAGCACTACTCCTGGGTTATCTCAACAATTCAATCAAATATTCACATTGAATGAAGTGGGTGCTCTGAGGTGATGATACAAGGTGATGTCAGATTCATACATCTCTAGGTACTCAACGGCCCTTGTTTTGTTGTCTGAAAATGACATCTAATTAAAAAAAAGCCCTATGAGATCAGTATTGCAATTGACACAGATGCATCTAATGAGCCAGGATTTGCAATTTGTAACACATAACAAATCAAACAGCTAGCTAAAACAAACTTAAACTATTAAAAACAAATTACGCGTTTCTATTTTTATGTTCAGTTTTTGATGATGCAAGAAGGTCGTCTTTGGCTGAGCAGTGAAACCCCTCGGATTCCCTGGAGTGGGCCTGGCTGTAAATTCAGTGTGGAAATGGGTGCAGATTAAAGCTTCATTAGTCAAGGCTTTAGCAGCTATGTACTGTGCATGCTCTCCCCCCTCTCTGCATCTTTGTTTCTCTCCCTTATGTGTATTCAAACAGAATAACACATACACATAAGAGGAATGGAATTACTCACTGTTCTGCAAAAAAAGGTTTATTTCAGAGACACCTCCAAGGATGCAAGCACCTTGTTTCTTCTACATCGCCATCTGTAATCCAAACAAGCCTCTGCCTCATCTGTACGTATTTTATTTAAATATTACATATAGTTTGTACTGTATCACACATATATACCTAAAGTGCCATGTTCTTTTACACCTTTCATCACACCCCTTTCCAACAACTTTCATGTAGCATATAAAGTAGGTTTCATTGCAAGTATCAATTGTGCCTAAGTACCACATACAGACGGTGCTTATTCTATACTGAATCGTTTGTATGGTAGTTAATTACCCTATGCGTGATTTATTCTATGGTATGTTACCTTGTCATCTTTTTTTTACGACTGGGCTTTAAATTTTGAATTTTCAAAATAATTATTTGCAATATTTTAAAATTTTAGATGAAACTCTGCAAAATAAAGCATTTTAATTGCCACAAATCTTCATTTAGTGCTGACCCTTTTAACAAACGTCAGAAAGAAAACATTACCTGCTGTGTAGCGTGAATGAAATAACTAATAACTGCTGCTTAAAAGCTACTGTGACAGAGAGAAGTTATAGGAATGACCACCTCAGATTTCTTTTATTTCCTTATTCATTAACCAAGCAGCAGCTGTGACAGGTAAACATTATAAGTAACAGTAATGTTGACAACAGCAATATGTCCTGCTACAGGCCTTAATAATGTACTTTAATGATAATAATTGTGACATCCACAGCAAAAAAAAAATGTTCCTCAAAGTGTATTTGAAACATAAAATAAAAAACAGACAAGTGTGATGTAATTACTGCATCAGCATTAGTGATGGCAGAAACGGTGAAATTTGTCCTCTGGACCTTTATGTTTGGAGTATGGTGTTTTGAGTTTCCTGAGGCAATTTATTTAACATCACATACTCCTCCACGGGTGACAGAACATACCCTGTGGCACACCATGCAATTTTCCATGTATTTATTCTCTCCCACACAGAAGCCGGAAATATTTAGCTTCCTATTCTTCGTGATACTTTTGCAAACTCTTGCGTTTGACAGGGGGGCTTGAAGAGGAGGCAGAGGCCATTTTTAAAATCTGAGTCCGACTCCCACTGCCTGCCAGCAACTCCTTAACATGTCAACAGACAATACACACACACACACACCATCACACACAGAGTGAGTAAGAAAACTAAGGACAGAGAGCTACCCGCCTGCATCTTGTTTCTAATGTAAGTGGAGAAATACAGAACAAATCTCAGCATTGATTCAAAGCAGAAAAATGTTTTGCGCTTGATTAAAGCTCCATTATGTGTGATCATACGTACAGCAGGGTTTAGCTACATGATCATGATCGTCATGTGCACACACAAAAAATCAATAATCAGTGTTTCAGAGCCTTTAGAAACAAATATTAGATTTTGCAAAGGCATCAACTTTTTCAGCATACCACTGACAACGTCATTATTTTGTGCTTTTAATAATGTGGTTCCAGTTTAGTTGCTGTTCATTCTACATTGCTGCTCTCACCAAAGAGTGCTCATTTAAAATAAAACTGTTGCAAAAATGCGATGTTGTATATTTACACAGTTAAGTATGCGTATGCCTGGTATCTGCACGTACAGGATAATAATACACTTGCATCGGGAGACAGAAAAAGAGAGAGGCACATCAAAGGGAATGCAGACTGGCTTCACACAGCCCTGCATGTTTAAAACGCATGCATAATACAATACCAGAAACCTGAGAAAAAGATTGTAGGAGAATGTTCAGGGTCAGGTCCAACACAAAACAGCATTAGAAGGCATAGCATCCTTTAGTCATGTTCTTCACCCTGTGTGTGTGTGTGTGTGTGTTTGTGTTTCATATTTTAGTAGATTTAATAGTGACAGGAGAAGAGTCTTTATTTCATTCTCCTTCCATAGCTCCTTTATTTTGTTTTACTGCATAATACAGTAGTTCCTTCAAAACAGAAACCCTATCGGGCACTGTTTATTTGACAATAGACAATAGAGAGTGACAGGAAAATCGAAAAGAGAGAAGAGGGTACATAAAGGTAAATCAGAGTTGAACCACGAAGCTTGCAGTTATATGGTATACGTTTTAACACTAAATTTTGAATTTATTTGGTATTTTCAATTCTAAAACAACAGGCAATCAAACATGAGCTAAAAGTGCAGACTGGGCATTAGAGGACCAACTAACAATCCCACAGTTTAACTATGATAGAGATATTTTTAGGCTTAAGGAAGAAATATTACAAGAAACATCCAACCATTGTCTTTCTAATGTTGACATCTAGACTCAGAACATAGTATGGTGTAATTTCAGTTAGTCTCTGAAAACACAGTTATACATAGTAGTCTTAAAAATACCATGACATAATGCCCCTTCCACTATAGAAACAGACATTGTAAGGAGAAACCATGAAAAAAAAAGAAACCCAACCAGCCAACCAGGATTATGACATTGTTCACACAAATTTGTTCACTTGCTTCAGGCAATTGATGAGACAGCCAGCTTGGCCTAAATAGGTATCTAACAGAGAATTCATAATCTGCATTGTCTTTTTTTAACAATCAATTTGGAATTAGCTCTTGCAGTTGCATTGGCCGGGTGTCACAGCTGACGTCAGTAATGTATGTGCGGTTCTCTCTATTCGTCTGATGTTTAAGTCCTGCATACAATTTAATTTTAGAACCCAAAGTAGACGGAGATCAGCAGAGACTTTGAATCTATCACAATGTCTTCCTCCTCAGATGACAGGAATAGCATCTTGTTGATGGAATCATCTGTCAGAAACATGGTTGATTTTTGAGTACAGTACAGTGCAACCCTTTATATAGCTTCTGACTTTTGTAAGTCAAAGCATTAGGAAAAGTCACTTTAACAGTAGCTTAAGTATCCCGCAGCATCAGATTTTTTTAGGATACACGTAAACAAAGTGCCATTTAGACCTTATTGTCTCTGCTTAATTAAATTGAAAAATGCTCAATCATAGTCACTTTTGTTATTTGGTTGAATTGTGTATCTTTGCCAGTTTGCACAGTGTCGAGTTACATGCAGTATCTGATGATACAATAATTATGATCTACTTTTTACAGCTAAGCAGTGAATTTAATAATGATTAGAAAAGTACAAAACAGGATGTGCTAAATACAAACTTCATCAAGTAAAATCTCAGTATCTGTGATCTGAAGACGACGACCATGATTAGTAGTGGTTGCGTATTCATCTGTGGTGCAGTAATGTGTGACACCGGTGGAGGTTCCTGGCAAATCAGTGGACAATTGGCCCCAATCCAAATGCAGACCCTGCATATATTATAATAATCGCGCTTGCTCCTGATACTGTGGGCCATGCTGGTTGCCTCACAAGGTGACATTAGCTTGCTCTTGCTGTTCAGGCCCTGATGGACTCTAGTGACACAATCTTTTTTTGTATTTTCTGCTTGAGTTGCAGTGAATCTTATGGATTTTCTCTCTTTCAGCTCTGAAGTTGACCTCCTTGATACAACTAAACCTCAGACTGGTGGCTCCATATTAGTATTTCTATTGTATTGTATATTTCTAACCTATTTGAAATTAGAGTTTAGTCTGTGTACTCTGTGTGTGGTTTCTATGTAGTACATTTTACAACAAAGGATATACATTAAGGGATTTATAATGGGAAGTTTTTTGTGCACTATTTGATCCCTAAGGAAAGCAGTCTTTTTGAAGTTATTTTGGTTGAGAAAAGGTGTTTTTGATGCAAAAGCATTTCCGCAAGTCAGTTCCACAAAAACAGTAATTCATGAAACAAAAGCAATTTTAACCTTACTGTTTTTTCTGTTTGGCTCCTCAAACCAACATTTAAATTATGTAATTCTTTTCATGCTTGCTGTGAAACTTTAACACTTGTGAAAGTTAATACCCCCCCCCCCCCCCTCTCTCTCTCTCAGAAGGGTTGACCTGGAAAACACTGCCAGGCAAACTCATTTGAACAACATCAATGAAGGTGACCCCTGAACAGCAGGGCGCATACTGCAGTGGCAATGCTTCAACCGCTATTTAACTGAAAATCAGATGATCCTGCTTCATTCTCATTGAGTTCTTCTGTCAAAGAGTCATTTTGGAGATATAGTTGTGGGTAATGTTGCAATTAGTGATATGTTCTGCATTTAATTTTCCCTAAAATGAGGTTCTGTCAGAGTTAAAGCAATATGAGAGCTAGGGACTGCGTAGGCCAGCACAAGAAGAAATCACTTTGGCCATGATTTGAATTGCTGATGAAAAAGACCTTTACTAGGCCTTCGCTGCTATCTAAAAGTTGCTGTTCACCTTTATAATCAAATGCAATTTTATCTGCTATTATGGTACTTTAACATACCTTAAAGATGTTTATTGGAGATTATTGGTCTCCCTCATACTTTAAAAGGCAACCCTCATTATGCATGTATTGTTCCACCAAAGTTTAATTTTACAGTTTACTGTTAATGACTCTTTTGTAATTGTTAATGTTGGCAATTACACAATGACCTCCTCTGCCCCATTCACAACACACAACAACAAACCTCTAATAGCGCATTCGGCTGTAGGTATGGCAAACAAATGGATGAGAGTGGCGCCGCACTCTATCCCTCTATCCCTCTATCCCTCTATCCGTCACTATTTATAGCCCAAACAATTAAGCTGAGAAGACCTTCATTAGCCTGCTGCTATTCAGCGGGACCCTGAGTCGCCTTGCCAGCCAGCCAAACAGGTGTTCCTTAATAATCACTGCTGAATTGCCAGCAACACTGGTTTGCGATTTTCCCTCCATATGTTTCAAGCTGTTAGCAGTCCTCTGCTGAGAAATGAATGACTTTCTAAGCCTCATTACAATATCTTACAGTAGTTACAGGTGTCTGTTGGCTGGCAGTCTGACCCTACTATAAGACAAACTGGCAATGTTTGTGACATTCAATCACAATATCAAAATAACACATATCACAGTGTTTATTATCTGCAGAAGTTATTACTATGTCCACAGTATTATGATCAAAATTATTGTTATGCCTGGACTCCTACTGTAACACCTATCTTTTGCTATCAGAAAACTGTTTGCTTTCTGTTGAAGGATGAACAAACAGTATTTTTAGGAGGACGTTACTGCTGTACTAAGGGATACCTGTCTTTCAATTTGAGGACATATTCACTATGAGGCACATTAATTACAACTAAACATATATGGCCAGTTTTAACATTTACAGATGAGAGAGCAGGCTGCAATTCTCCACTGTAGCTGCGCCAACAGCCAGGAGATGAGAGGCTGCCAGAGGTTTTGTAAATACTGCAGTGGCATGCCACCGCTTGGTCCAATTAGGCTTCGGTTCATTTGTTATCTCATCAAGCAGTGATAAAATATAATCACTATGGGTTTTACATTCAGGGGTTGGTTTTGGTTTGGTAATCTTCATTTTTCACCCTACCAAAGCTGCACATGCATGCAATGTGATAAAAACATGAAAGCCCTAAAAAGAAAGATATGTACAAAAATATAACAAAATAAAATATGTTTTTTGAATATTAAAAAAATAATCACTTTGGCCATGATTTACTTTGTAGAATTTTTCAACCTGGGTCTTTCTCATAATGGTGGCCATTCTGATTATTGGATATATTATAGTTTTTAATAGAACAGACAAACTAGAAAATACCAGGATTTCCCTTTATGGTTCACATAGTGTAACTAGAAGTTTTAGACCACAAAAAATATAATATGACCACAGAAACAGATCACGCTGATGCAGAATATATATGAACATAATGTGTATACGACTTAATGGCCAATGGCAACATACTTAGGGTGCTGTAAATTCATATCTGGGTTTCTGTATATCTGTGCTTCAGTTCTTTGCTGGAATATAGAACACATTTCTTCTCGGAGCTGATCTGGACTCTATTAGGAAACTGCCAGCTGCTTTTAAAGGGGATGAGAGGAGTTAATGTGATTGGAAACTATGAAAGCCTGCACCAACTTCATCTGCTGATAATATATTCCTCCCACTAACTATGCATTCATCCTGCTTCAGCCCCTTTTCCAGATTGTACCGCACTGTGTCAGGACTGTGCTTAACTCTGGTTACCAAAATTAGACGACCACATCAACTTACACTTAAGCGTAAACTTAAGTTTGTGCTTGCTTTTACCCTTTCAAACTCCATTTGTAATAATAATAATAATTGTAATAGTAAATACATTCTCACATATTCCATAAACTATCTTTGTACAATTGTCTCCTTTGGCACTGTCTGGTACATTTATAACAGACTGAGACTCAGTATGTCTGTAAGTAAGCCACTTGTGTTAGTTCCTATGCAAACCTGGACACACTGAATTGGACAAGAATGTGACTTTACTCTAATTATCACTTAAAATAATACAATTGCCATATGTAAGCCCTGATAGATGTGTTTTTCTACCTAAACCAATGGGAGAATTTATGCCAGAGGGAATTGTGATGGCCTAGGCACACCTCATCTTGCTGATTCTGGCTGTCTTAACACACTTGTCAAGTAAGCTTGTTGTATTGCCATGTAAGCTACATTTCTCTGCACTGTACTTTGTTTTCAAGGCTTGCTTGAGCGCTCATCATATCCAGAGCATCTGTGTATATCGCCTATGGTCAACATTTCAGTGATTTTGAGAAGAACATTATGGCCCTACAATTTAAATATCAATGACAGATCATCAAATCATAGCTTTTTCTTACTTTCCTCACTTTTCCTATATTGTATCATTTTTCACATTATGTTTCATTTGCAGGTGCAATGAAAAACTCTCATACTGTTTTTTAAAACTATACTTAACACAGGGAATTAGCCGTTAGTGATGATAGGGTGATATTTCCATTCATTCAATCACTATCTACCTGCAGCATTACACCAATTTAAATAGGGCTGTCAGTCTGCAGTCTCGGTGTAATTATGATGAAATACTAATTAGGGCAGACCTGACCTGTGCTGACATGCCCACGCTCTCAAATGTCTACTCCAGATGGTAGCAGGTACAAAGGATGCTTGGGGAAGAGACCCTTTTCAGTGTTGTCTGCATTAGCATAGGGAGGACCTGTCCTACAAGGTTAAAAGTCTAAACATGTCTCATTTGGTTTAGATTTCAAATTCACAATCTGGCCAATGTATGAAAAGACTTTGCCTGTCGAGGAGCTGAGTTGCAGGAACTGAGTTAAAGGTCTCCAACAGGATTGGGTGCTCCCGTGGGTGCTTCGGGACTCAACAAAAAAGCAAAACGCGGGTGTGGTATATATTTACCCCAGGAGAATGGCAGCAGGTGATCAACATCATCATCACAGGATTTCCAGAAGCTCTTATTACAGAGTTTAACCATGCAGGTAAACTATATTTCTCCAAATAAAGTATCCATATTTAGATTAAAAAAAAACACAAAGACTATAAGTCTTTGTTTCTCTGCAGGATTGGACAGACCCTGTTGGCAGACAAGAATATTGCGAGTGATGTTCATATATGCTGCAGGTCTAAGTGTGCTGGTCCAGGCTCTTTAACTTGAGCTTGATGAGATAGAATATGACATTACAGGAGTTGTCAGTGTGGTTGCAATGAGCCTTTTATCTCAGGGTCCACAATTCTCAGAGAAACATATAAGTGCATAGAGGTTACATTTTCTCATTTTCGCCTCCTTTTGCAGTGACAGAAGCATTCAAAGCTTCCAGTTAAAGCTCCCCACTTCTCTGCGCCTGTTCCACACTACAACCGCCAAGCTGGCGAGAGCAAAATCATCAGCAAGCCATAGAAAAGGGGAGCGAAGAGGTCAGTTCTCTCTTTCGCTCTTTCTGTCTCCAGCTCCCTGACAGCCTGCGATACCTGCCACTTTACTGTTCACCAGGGGAGAGTGAAGTGCATAGATAAGCACTGAGATGACACAGGAACATCCACAAGTCTAGGTCTGAGGAGACATTTAGCGAATTAATTGCACATCTCATGAAACTCTGGCAGGATCAGGTCAAAAGCCTGCTGAGTGATTTCATTACTCATCCTAACCACAGATAAACAATTTACCATATTATCAATGTGATACTTTAGAATGGAAATATCACTGTAAACAAAAAGGCAGCAAGAAGTCACATACTTGGGCATACATGAATCAGTATACACACACACACATCTTGTGTTTATAATTCAGGTTTATTACAACTCCTGTCATATTTTTCAGCTTTGACCTACTGAACTCGTCGTGGCTGTGAGCCTAATGAGGGATTATGTTTGGTGTGCACTTCCAGTTTTGTCTCCAAATAAAGATAATCTGGCTAAACTGTTGACTTGTTTACAACATGTCTGACCACTCGTGAGTCTTGCCCCTTTGGACTTTATTGTAGCATGTTCCCAGTTTTCAGCGTTTGCATTGGTGAGAACACTCTTATCATAACCAATAAAAGTGACAGCCTACAGTAGGAAAATAAGACTCAACTTGTAATTCACTGGTATGATTCTCTAAACTGGAGAGGTGCTTGTTGTATTTAGTTGTCATCTGTTTTTAAATACTTATTTCATTGCATTTGTTCTTTGAAAACATTCTGATGTCTGAAGAGTTGATTGATACATTTTCATTAATAAAAAAGAGAAAATAAATGACTTGAGATAGGTCTTCATAATATAATTCAAGCAAAAACAGCATTTGATCTCTTATTGCAGCAAATGTATTTGAAGTACTTGTTTTGTAGTTATCAGTGTTGTAACATGAGTACACATCAGTAGATTTAGGTAAAAGCCAGCTGTGGCTCACTCTAGAGGTCCACCGGTGTGCTCCTGTTTCTCACTTGTTTTTGATGCTGTTCCTATTGTTTTCCTTGTTCAATAATATATGGCACATATGCTTGCCACTGAGACTAATGTTTTTGGTGTGGGATTTGTGCTGGATTAAGCTTCAAAAGAATGGCTGACAGTCTATTGTTCAATGCTGGCATGCTCAGTTCCCCATAGGGCTGCTGGTTTAGTGCAGTTTGGATTTTGTAAGAAGAAAATAGAACCGATATTATGCAATCTAGTATTATTGTGCCATTGTGTGTAGAGTATGCAGTTGGAAGCATACTGGCTGATGGCTAAACAGTGAGAATAACAACCCATGTGTGACGTTTGAAATATTGTGCTGCATTGCCAATCCCAATCATTCATGTATTCAGTTCAGGCAGACATAGTGTTGTTTACCACAATGACATGCGACACACATCCTTTCATAATGAATGGTGAGTGAATCCAATTCTGCTCACTTTTTCAAGTGATCCCGTCTTGATGGAAGGACTTTATCAATTGAACTAATTGAAGTATGTTTGCTCTGATTTTGATGACGCATATAATTTCATTATGCATGGGTGAATGCTTTTTCTAATATCTTAATCAGCAGCAATTACCAGCCTTTCATCATCACCTCGCTGCTTCAAGAATCACAAGTGGCATCAAGGGTTGTGCACACATGGCTCATCACCACATGCTCTCTCAGGGGTACAGCGCTTGTCCAGCATCTCAGAGGCCCTGATTGCATACAAACAGATGATGGCGTAATATAAATGTGTGTGCAATGCTCCCTCTTCTCTCAACAGGCCTGTGGGTGACAGAGGAGTGTGATTGCAGTAAATAGAAACCGCCCACCACCGGTACTCCAGTCCTCTAGGACACAGGTCACTAGTGCATGGTGTACTTGATTCTCAGTCTGTTTAGTACTTAACAATTATGGTAATGTGTAATTACAGCAGATACAGTTAGAGGTTAGACAAGACTGAACAAGAGGCAGGGACCTGTGATTGACATAGAGTTCCCTGGATATGGATCACATGGCTTTTTCATGACGCTAATAAGACAGAACAGAGGCATATGTGTCTCCAGCATAGACAATGTTCATCTCTCTAAGGAAAAAGCTGTTTTTTATTTTGTAACCACAGCAGTAAATCTCACATAGAGGTCCATGCATAAGTACCCTAACATCTATTTGCCTTTTACTCACCAACATCAATACATATCCCACACCTAGTGTTGCATTTAGTGATGATATTCAAAGTGCTAAGTAGCCAGAGATATTCAGATACATTTTGGTCTGTTCTATATTGACCTGTTGTGTGTGTGTTTTCACAACAGCTCCACTATGCACAGCTCTAACAGTGAAAGGCACAATTCAACAAGCTCTGTGCAGCCACAAACAGCACTCTGAAGGGCAAGCAGAATGGCTGTTTCCTCCACGCATCTGGACATAACTGCTCTACTCTCATACCCGAAGTAAAGAATTATGCTGATGTCCAAACAGGGTAAATCATGTCATTCCTGACAGGTGGCATGATTACTCTCGCAGGAAGGAACTGTAGCTTAGCAACAGAATTACAAGAAGTTGATCTGGGAGGAGATCTTACCTTACCATGCATCAGTTAGCCTGTCAATGTTATCTTAATGTGAATGTGGGGCATCAATCCCTGCAGTTTGGGCTACAAGGTTGACAGAAAAACTAAAATTGGTTGACATAAAATAGAATACTGCAGAGTGACAGGAAAAAAAATGTTTTTTTTAAAACAAATATGGTGTTGCATATTAATATTTAATCGTAACATAAAACTTGTCCAATGTCAGTGGCTAATAAATGGCTAATTTTGAATAGAAAACAACACTAGTGTACTAGAGTACTAGAGTACATATTGTTGAATGGTATCTGAATTGTTGATGCAATAAGCAGGTAATGATATTCAGCAGGTGCCTGTTCAACAGCATAAAATGTGTGTATGAAAGTTGGAAACTTCTATTACTCACCAGTGCGTTTCACATCTTAGTCCTGGGCGTCCCTCAGGAGGAATGCACAAGATTCACCAACAGTGGAACTGAAGCAAAAGAGAATTTTGTAGCTGTTTTCTTCTTCTCATAAATTTGCTCTTGTGTTTTTCTTATCTTTTGTTTTCTCCCCACATGGACGAACAAACTCAAAAGCCATACAGGAAAAGAAAAAAGAAACACTGAGGCCTATTTGGAGCACAACTTCTCATATGTACTTTCTCAACGCCAATAACTCCCCCGACTTCTTTCCACTGACTGAAACACAGAGCTGTGATAAAACCCCTGGAGATCGCAGAGGAGTACTCAGGAGATTTGCATAATGTGCAGAATGCCTCTTGAGTCTTCTCCTGGTACTAATGTCTGACCTGTAGAGAGAGACCAATGCTGATTCTCATTCGAGCCACGCTTTCCCTTGGCATGAATACCCCTTCAAATCAAGACAGAGGAAAAGGGAACTGATGTGCTGCAAGGCAAAGCTGGAAAAGCCAACATAGTATTCCAGAAATCATAATGCTGGTGGCATTGGAGAGGTGTTGTGCTCCCGGTGCGTATCCCCTCTGCCTCCGCCTCTTCGTGTCCACCTTGTCTCCAGCTGTGGTGGAGGCGTTGAGTGATAGAGCAGTGCTGAGTGCTGCTACTGCTGCTGCTGCTGCCGCCGCTGCTGCTGCTGCTGCGTCCTTCCTGCTACAGCAGCAGTCTCTGCTCAAATAAATGCCTGGTCTGTCACAGTTCTGTGCTGCAATGCATTAGATTCATCCTTCCTCTCTCTCATACACTCCCTCCCTCTTTCTGCCCTCCTCCCTCCTTGCTCACTCTCCTTCGTTCACTTGCTCTCAGTCACACGTGAGGAGGCACAGTGGGAGCCTAGAATACAAATAGGCTGTCTTCCTTAAAGACGTGATTGTGCTCCTTGAATTTGATGATTTTTTTAAGCCAGTGAGGGGATGGATGGATGGGATGGATGGATGGAGTAGATGTGATCTCTAGATCCCTGACTAGCTGTCTTTGATCTTCCTTACCTCCAATGGACTGAGCTGTCTGTGAGTGTTGCTGTGACTCTGGATGACAGACTATTCCTATCAAGAAAAAAATAAGGAGTTTGTGTAAGACATCACAGCTGTTGAGGAATCCTGGTTTTGATTCTGGGTTGGGCATAGTGCCACTAGTTTTGGGATAGTGGTATCTCTGTCCCTGCTGGGAAAAAAACTAAACACAATGCACACTGAGCTGCATTCAATTAATATTTAATCTGGTAAATGGACTTGGAAAAAAATGTAAGGAATGTTCTGTTTTCATAAACAATTAAATGCGGCAAAGGAAACCTGTGAGAAACATCTGTAAAATAAAACACCTTTTCAATTTAAATAATAAAAGTTTTCATAGATATATAATAAAAAATAAAAAAAAACCCACTTCATTTACAGGCTTTTATCTGTTTACATAGTAAATTGAAAGACTTAAGTTTTAGTTGGGCAAAACAAGAAATTAGGAGATGTCACTATGACGCATTATTTATACTCTTTTAGACATTTTATAGACATATGTTTAATCAATCAATTGAAAAAAAATTATTTATCAATAATAGAAATGATGTTTCTTGCAGCCCTAGAAAACAACTTCGCAAGTGGTGTCGTACCGTGCTCGACACTACAGCAACTAACATAATTAGCGTACATTAATCAAACATACCTTATTCACTTCTATTAGGTGCAGCTGTGATTACCCTACTGCGACGTGTGAAAAGGGTCTGCTGGAAGTGTAGATAAGTGGAAATGTCGTCACATTTGGTAAACGAGCACAGAGAGCAAAGGTGGTTGCATTTTTTTTTTACAGAGCATTGTGAAAATGTTCCAAGGCCAGGATTATAACAGGTGTATACCCACTGAATATATAGTTATCTGTTATTATATGACAGGCAGAGTTAGGGGAAAAGATAGCACGCATGTACACATTTAAGTTAATGCAGTTACCTTGAATGACACTTATCAGACACTATTGTGTTCATGCCATGTCAAATACATCGGGGCTTTTGTCGAAATACAAGATATCCAAGACATAACTGCTGATGTGGTATCATGGAACTAATATGCCACAGGTGTCTCTCTTGACTTCTCATAGCAGGAAAGTCCAGGTGTGTAAGAATGGATGTGTTGCTTATTTACATTAGGTGTGTCCTTGTATCAGCATACATGAAATTCAGACATTATTTATGTTATTAGATACGCCTGTACTTGACAAGTGAAAATGTCTGTGAGAAAGGAAAGAAAATAGCAGACTGCCTGGGCAATTCACTGCCTACAGCATTGGACTAAGCACCAGTTTAATACACGCTCTTAGAGTTTGAGTCACTCTAGTTACATTGTTATCTGATTGCTCTGCCTGCCAGCTGATATTACTGGGCTTTGTTTGCCTTATGCCACTGCAGACTGGAAGCCTGACCGACTATCTAGTAAAGTGCCTTAACTTTACCTGCCTTGTCCGATGGATCTGATTTTGGGCCTGAGTCCTGCCTTACTGACAGATGGGTACAATTAAATTCCTGCTGTGCACTCGAAATGTTGAACAACCATTTGTGGAGTAACAGTCGGACTGTGCGTGTTTTGATGTAAGGAAGCTCATGAGATGTAGTAATATATATAAAATGGTCCAGACACCGCAATGCCTTATACATGTACAAAACACACACCATTCTGAACATAATAGTAAATGGTTGCATAACATTTTACAATAATCTTGTGAGGTAAAAAGACTATATTCCAGGCTATAAATTGCTGTTATCCAGCCGTCAAACCACTAAAATCCTGTACAGGAGTCTACAGATTAGTTAGTACTTACTGAACTTCTATTTCCTACCTACTTTGCATACCCTACCTTTATCAAAGTAATACAGAATAAGCACAGAATATAAATAAGAAATAGCCATTTTCTATATGAATAATGTGTAACAAACCCAATAGCTCTATCCTTTAACTAGCCAAGCCTGCAAATGCAAAAAGATACCAGTGGAGGATGTATGTGCCTCTCAGCTCAAACATTAAAATTCATGTGTGGTATCTTGTACACGGCAGCTCTGATAAAGGCGCGGCAAAAATTACAGATCACAGAGGTCAGAAACCTCGAGTCAGGTTAAGAATAACCTCCAGATGCTGTTTTTATGTGCTATTTTATTTTCCATCTCCAGAGGGCACGGATGATCTCGTCATCTCTGACCATTTTTTTGCCTCCGATTATCTTATCTTGTTTCCATGACAGCTAAAGCTCACATGTGTTTTGCACTGTGTTGGTGTTTTTTTTCTTTTCTTTTCTTTTCTTATAGAGTATGCTGCCGCTTTACTTGGAAACAAGCCTTGCTTTGTCAGTTTTATAAGCCTTTCATGAATGTATGCAAGTTGTGTATTTTTCAACCACACTTTTTAATCTCCTGCCTCAACCATGAACTCAACCGTTTTCAAATGACCATGTGAGATTTGAAATTAATGACTAAGATCTGACTTAAAAGTTCATTAAAGGGTAAAAACAGATGGCTTTTTTTTTGTTTTGTACATCACAATCATAAATACAAATCAAAATGTTGCTGTTACACCAGAGGCAAGTGGAGAAAGGCCTCTTTAATTACATTGTTTTGTTCTCTCTCACACACAAACAGAGAAGAAATGAAAAGAGAATGAAAGGATAAACTATGTAAAAAACAAATCCTCAACCACATATTAAGAAAATGAGGAATGAAAACCCTATCGTGCTTTTTATAATTTATATTGTATATAGAGCATACGTGCTATCTACATCAATATCTGATCAATATCAGGTTGGCATGCATCGATTTCACAAGCTTCGCCTTCACTGCCTCATTAGTTCTGTTCTCAAATCTCTGAACAAGCTTAGTGTCTTTTCATTCCTGTGTGAATCATCAGGAATACTAAAAGGTACTGTGAACGTTTCTGCAGAAGCAAAGTTTTGATACAAGCAACCTTTCTTACCCCTTTAACGCATCATAGTGTGCGGCCACCAACCACAAGTGTGTGACGTTGAATCAAAATACAACCTATCTCGGTCTCAGAGCAGCTACAATAAGTTATGACCTTTGGATTCAGGGAAAGAAAAAGAGAGAAAGACTTGTCACATTTACAGTCACTTCAATCTCCTGTGCATCACTGCTGCAGATTTTAAATTCAGATATGTTGGCTGCTTGTTAACCTTGTTTAAACAGTGTTAAAGCATTCAATTACCATTCAGGTAGCTTCACAGATCTGAGTTTGTTGTTTTAATCACCTGTCTGAACAGCATTGTGTACCGCAAAGCCCTCCACAATCTGCTCTAGGTTCAACTTGTCTGCTCGGTCATTCTCAATACTTACTATGGCCACTCAACCTCTCTGTCCCACTGTGCTGGAAGTTTTCCAACATTTTGAGCTGAATGAGCACTCTGCAGTCACAACTGTGACAGAGATTAAAAACAGTAGAAAGGCCTCACACACCTCACTGAAGGTAAAAGTGAACGTAGAAGTCACTGCTGGGGGATCCACCATGAGGATATTAGCAAAACCCAGCTTGCACCTGTTAAACAGGGATTAATTAAAGTAGATGCAACCATTTTCTTTATATATATTTATGAATATAAGATTTAGCCATGCCTATGATAACATTTATCAAGTAAAATCTGTCCATATCTTTCCTGCTGTGGTCAGTAACCTATGCTTAGGTACTATAATGCTAACCACAGCCCATAATTATGTCATTATGCCAATTTTATTGCATTGTTATGCATTGTTTATATTGTTCCCAAAATGCTAGGTGCGACCACACCACTCATAACCCGACACTCCACCAGTGAATACATACATTTAGAATCAAACAGAATGAATCTTTTCCAGAGTGTCAGTTAAGTGCAGAGTAGCATCTCTCATGGAGCTCTGCAATCTTTTGTTTGCTCAGTTTTCAAAAGATTTATCATGACTTTTTCATTATCACTTTTTTTGTTCTTACTCTGTATCAGATGCAACTCGAAATGTAGTACAATACCTGTGATAAAAAAATAGTATATATAGTAGTATATAATATATATATATAAGTATAAATAAATAAAATTACTGATTTAAAAAAAGTACAGAAAAAATAAAAGGTCATTTGTTACTTCCACCCCTGCTATTTGCTGTGAGATGTGAGATGTGAGACAGATTTTTATTATTTTACTGGACCGAGATGTAAGAAGCAAAGTAGAAAACATTGTTTAGCTCTCAAGCAGCAGCTAATCATTACCAGAATAGGTCTGATATTTTTACAATTGTGCCTTTTCTTGTATCTTTCTCCATCTGAAATCTGTGCCCCAACACTCATTACTCTTTGCATGTGCACAGACTTTTCTAGAGAAAATAATATAAACATGCAGTATTTGTGCTTTTTGTTATGTGACAATATATATATATATATATATATATATATATTTGTATATATATGTATTAATTAAATTTTGCCATTCAAATAATCTCAATCTCTTGATTGTCTCTTTATTTTTGTTTGTAATGAATAGTAATTCTTCCATGCTTCAAATAAGGACCTCTTTCTGTTTGGTTGAGGCTCCCTCTTTCCTCAGTCCTGACCATCTCACACTTCCAAAGCCCTTACTCCACAGTATTAATATGAACTTGAGAATGATTTATTGAGGTTAATATTATTCAAGTAGGGTCTTTAAGTAGGAATTAAAACTTTCTTGCGGTTGCACTCATTGTGAGCCGCCCTTGGGAAAAAACATCAGCTAAATGGCTCAGATGTAAAATGTAAATGTAAGCTTTATATCATTGAACCACATCTGTTACAGCCTGACATTTATTCCTGAACCCAACCTGGACCCACATTTATCAGAATCACTCCGAGGAATCACAATCAATCGCTGAAGTTTGACTCGGGCTAAAAATAATCGTAGCTTCCTTTGAGAATCTATGGCATCAGAATTTTTTGATGGGGAGAGCAGGCCAACTCAAAAAATGCATACGAACATCTATCCAACATGGGGTTACGCCAAAAGACAGTACTTCTTAAATTTTTGAACTGAACTGATGTTTTTAAGTCTACAATGCTGCACATCCACATAGGTTTTTATATTTCTGGAATCTGTCTCTCATTCATAATTTTGGCAAGAAAAGCTAGTCATCTATGAATAGAAAACCAAGATCCTGACAAATACCAAAATCCAATCAACTGTTCGTTGTACGAGGCCTTTCTGTTCACCAATTTATATAGAAAGACAAGCACACAGAGTATTACTCGGGGTGGAACCGAACCAAACTGCAACCGTTTCACAACGTTAACCATGTGTTAGAAAGCCTTTAGTTAGGTTTAGGAAAAGACCATGGTTTGGGTTAAAAGAAAATTCAACTTTCAGTTTCACACAGGAAATAATGTACAGAAAAATATCTATTGATAAAACATACATTTGTTTTTTGTGATAAACAGCATTTATACATTGAGTGTGACAAACCAAACAATGGGTACTAATTGCCATTACCTCTGCGGTTTTCACTTTGTGGCTAATTAGACCTGTGCTCAGGTCGAAGTTGGGCGGAGCTATGCTAGAATTATATGAGATCACCAAACTCCACAAACCAATGTCACAAACTGGCTCAGGGAATGTGACAAGCGGGGAGTCCACACAAGAGGTTAACTGAAAACAAGGAGACTTTATTAAAACTAAATGACCAAAACTAACACAAATCAAACAATGATGATGCAGGGCTGATGTCAGCTGTTGGAGGGGGAGCCATGAGTGAACCATGGGCCAGCTTTTATAGCCTAAGGGCCCAGGGCTTAATCAGATGACGACCCTCCCACAATCAGCCAATTGCCTGCTGAGGCCAGGCCAGCCTCCAAGTCCTCTGAAGGATTCTGCAAATAGCATGCTGGGCACTCTGCTGCAAGTGCACTTCTTCAACATGCTACCACCAGACAAACCATTGTTAAAACCTCTTTGTAGGCAGAATAAATGTTTATTTTTTCCCCCATGCTAATTACTTATTAGTAGGACACATACATTTTCCCTTAAGTGGTTTATACATCATTCCCCCCATTTTCTAAATTAATTACATCAGAGGTTCAAAGAAATAGTGGAAATGCTAATGTGGCCCACTAACACCAGGAGCAGGAGAATTCAGGTCAGAGGAGAGCAGTTCTTTAGGCACGACGTCCAGACTCTTTCTGCCATTAGAGGAGGAGTACAGCTCAAGCTACACAATTACGCAGAGCCAGATGTTTTAAGATCATTAACACTAAAATGCTGCTGCCTTTGACAAGATCTTGCAATCTAGACAAATTACCCTCATTGCTTCCCATTTTTAATGGTCAGTATTGGGGATTGTGTCTAAGATAGGATTTTTATGGAGCAGTACAATCAACACTTAACTGTGTCACAGTTATTACAGTCAAATAAAAAGCTGGGTTGAACAACAATAGCACAACGCTGAACATAAAGTAATGTTTGTGCTGCCTCACCAGCGTTCACACATTTAGAGATATAAAAAAACAAAGCCACTTCCTGCCTCATGTTGTTCAGACATAGCAAATGCCCTAAAGACCCTGGATGTGCAGCCATCAAGATTGTCACACTGCTACAGCATGACAATGTATTAATCACATATTGTGTCCTGCAAGTGACAGGGAGAGAGTGCACTGAGTGAAACAAGGCCCTCGGTGGGGATTTGCCAGTGGGCCCGTCCCTTCAAATGACATGTGATGATAACCTCCTTGTCTTCTGCTCAGAGATTAACGAACAGTATGGGTGAATATGCTCTGGTGGTGTGCGTGGACTTGAGAGGCATAGAGGTCAGAGTCTATCTAAACAGCAGATGGTTTGTTGGGCCTCTTTGGGAGTGTGCTAAAATGGATTGAATACACTAATCAAAGTCTGCATATGAGCACTCTCTTTAGCTGTAATGGAGGCCAACTGCAGAACACTGCATGAATGCATTGGAATTTGATTTAAATCTTAATCAAGCACACAAACATATAATATAAACTAGAAAAATATTTCACTATAATACTTGGAAAACAAGGGGGAGAGTTTATATGAGTGTAGTCAGACAGTTCTAGTAGACAGCAGCAGTGCTAATTACACAGACTAAAGTCATAAACATCACAACAATACACAGAATACAGCCTTCCTCAAAACTGCACAGCTTCCAATAACAGCTGATGTTAAACCACCAGCAATTTGGCCCTTCCCCTCAACCAACCCAGCGTATAAAGTCATTTTACTATTATAATAAATAGATTACAAGCATAGCCTTGGCTATCAAAATAAAAACAAAAATGTTAGATGGCACCTGTCGCAGATATTGTTTCCTAATGCAGCTGAACCATTATGTTAGGGGAAGATCAAAAATACAGCTGAAGTATAAAATGAAATGCTCCTCTGAGCTCCATATTTTCAACATCTGGAGTATAAACAATCATATCAGACAAGGCAATCATTACAGAAAGGGACCATGCATGAGTTGAAACAAGTGTGTTCATACGTCATTAACACAGAATGGAAGAACAAAGTTAAATGGCCTCAGATGCAAATACATGCACACATGCTCCCATAGTAAACTGACACTGGATGCAATGAGCTTATCTTAAGGAGATATAAAGACTGTGATCACACTACATTCCCTCAGCAAACGAGGGCTTTTAAGGATGACGATACAGAGGTAATACTGAAATGTCAATTTCTGCACCTCGGCTACTCTTTTTGTTTTATTTTGTTTGCTAGCGTTGCTAAAGCAATTACTTTGAGCAGTATTTCTACTGGATATACAAACAATAAGAGTCCATTACAGCATGAAGGTCTGCATGAAAGCTGTGCATTTCAATGGAAAATAAAAAATGAAATGTAAACCTATTGTGCTCTTGAAAATGCACGTTTCACATTTGATATCGTGTTCTTATCAATGAAAAGTTTCTTGGTACCTTCTAAATTTATTGTCAGCTTCACTGTTCACTGGTTTCTATGATGCCAAAGTAAGTAAAAAATAAAAACCCATATCTGCAATGTGTTTATGAGATGTTTCACACACTGTTTTGCATATTTTTTTGAACATAAATGCTTTCTTTTGCTAGAGCTCACCATGCTGAGTCTGAGATTGAGCAAAAAGGTTATGGTAGAGATGAGGTTGTTGTGAGTTTTGTAGATTTTCTGCTTTATACAGAATCAGTGGGAGTGCAATAAACAGTAATCTAATGAGAAGCTGATACCAAACATAGACAATCAAAGTCCTGAAGGCAATGACAAGCTATGTAAATTAGATTTAGCACAGTGCAGCTCTAAGGGATGTCCCCTGAAGGCCAGAAAACTATGGTGGTGTTTTTAATGTTCCACAAGTCACTCAACTTATAATATTGAGAAGTAAGCAAAGGGCATCTGCAGAATATTATCCCTTGAGTTACGTAAAGCTTACTTAATCAAAACAACTTCTAATCCTGGTGTAAGACGCTGAAGATCTGTTGGGTATTATGGCACACCTGCAGTACATGCAGTAAGCTGACTTCTGATGTATAATACCATCAGTGGCAAGAGAAACACCCACTGCAGAGACAAGAACCTGCACACATGATGATGCTGGAACGTGAACCTTCCCATATGCCTCGTTTCTCCAAAACAGAGGGACCTTTCCCTGGGGATGGCTGACAAAGGCTGACAGACAGCACATTTATTTAAAATGAGTCCCGAACATCTGATATTTCTAGAATTAAAAGCATTCTCTAATGACTTTAATTCATTGAGAAGATGTGACCCAGGCTTCAATTTATGCATCCTCTGAGGCAGATGGTTTTGTTATTTTTCTCTCTCTCTCTTTTTTTTTGAATAACATATTTAAATACATTGAATATGAATGAAGGCATCTATTCCCACACCTGCTTAAATAAGCAGTTTACTTTAAGATAAAATTAAAAAAAAGTAAAATAGTCATGAACAACTTAAATTTTCAAACTTCATGTATACGCTTGTGTTGGCTTAATTACATTAAATGAATGTAACTTTCAGTTTAATGCTGGTGAATCAATTATGTTTTTGCAAATTCACTTTAAAATATCATTCACATTAAAGGTTGATGAATTTTGTTAAATAAAACAATACAAGCAAAAACCTTCTCACGTGGAACATGGCGGAATTTACAAGTTTAATTTGTGTCATCCATTCTCTCAGCGAAGTAATCCTTAAATGCAACTTCACCATAAGAAATAGGACAAAATCCACAGTCCTTGTTCCGTGCAAAAATGTTCGGCCAAATCTACAATAATATGCGGCTTAAGTAATCAAGTGTATATCCTTATCCTAGCAGTCAAGGAGAAGAGGGAATTCACAACTGTCCTCTGAAAGATTCTCCAAATAGCATACTAGCCACTCTGCTACAACTGCAGTTTTTCAAAATGCTACCACCAGACGAACCATTGTTAAAACCCCTTTGTAGGTAGAGTACATTTTATTTTCTCATTGTGCTAATAGTCTTGTTAGTACTCGTAGGTTTTCCCTTAAGTGGTTTATACGTCATTCTCCTGTAACTGTAATTGGCTGAGCCGGACTGGCATGGCAGGCTTTAGCAGCCTAATGTATTGGAGCATAGTAGCAGGCATGTGAGTGTTGTATTAAAATGGACTTGAAAAATCAGAGCCTAAAAGTCCTCACCATGCAGTACCTTCAGCAACTAGTGAGCCATTAAACCTTCAGTATTGAACAGCCACAATATTAAACCCCTGCAGCCATGTTATGGTCTTTTGAGGCATGGATGAATCGTTTTTTTTATGCTTTAGGATATCATTTTTGTTGTTGACACTAACTCTAGGATTAATCATTGTTTAAAATGAGTGAATGGATGGACAGATATATGAAGATGTATTTTAAATTACATGTAATTCCTCCTCAAGAACACGTGCAGAAGTGATGGGGAATTGTTGGTGGTACGTGGGAAATTTCCCTCCACTGCTTGAATTATCAGATAATTCTGATACTAACACACTGAGACTTGGCTTGCCAAGGCAGATATTTACATGACACAAAAGCCTGTGGTCCTCTTCGACTCTCTGTCTGCATCATCTGTCTATTTACATTTGCACTAATGAGGCTCTTTGCCTAATTATGTGTGCTTAACCTCCTGGCGAGCATGTCCACGGCAGGACATTGCTCAGTGTGATTTTTATTATCCTTTACAAAAAAAAGTGTTGTTGAATTGTTGTTCAGTTGTATGTATAGTTTGTTGCGATATGTACCTTCATGGCATCGCCTTGCCACTGTTTTAGTGTGACATGAGTGTGACAGAGAATGACTCTGTAATTGGTAAGCCTATAGAGCACAATGTTAGCTGTCAAGGAGATTTACATTTCTGAAATTTAATCTGATTATACTGAACCTCTTTCACAGAAAATATTGCACACTCACATATTAATATTTTAATTTTAAGATCAAATTCCTAAATCCATATCAAATGTGTTTTGTAAAACTACCTTAAGCATATGATTTTTTATTGCTCTACTTTCCTGAAACTGGGTGGAGGTGCAAACACAAGTGCACATGTTGTGGCCCAAGTTTTGTATGCATTTTGGTTACCAGTGTGATTAACAAGATTGCCATCTGTCATTTTTGAATATGTTAATGTACACACAATAATGCTGCAAATCGAGAATAGCCTTTTTAAAATTGCTTGCATGGTTGAATATGCTGACAGCCTCCCGTAATACTCCTTCTTGCAAGACAGAAATCTGTGTGTTATCATTGTGATCGGCAGAAAACCAGAGAGGGTCATGCACCTATCTTGTTAAAATCTCTGCTCTGGATTGGAAGATTTGACTAATTAATTAAGGTACCCATGCTGTTTGACCCGTGCAGAATTACACGTAGTGCATCCTTCAAATTAGAGACTGCAGATGGAGCGCACATGTTAATCCTGCTGCTGCATGATGTCTACAGGTATTTAATCAACTGAAAGGGAATAACCTCATACACCCTAGAAAATGTTGTGGATGATATTTATTGGGAAGAATGATCCATTAATCTAAGGCAGCACAGACTCTGCCTTAACTCTATTAAAGATTATGAGGTTCATTTAAATGTGTCACAGAAGAAAGAAATTAATCAATGTCAAAGAAGCAAAAGCAAACTCAGCATAAATAAAAAGGGTTTATCTGTTTTTAAAGAGGTCTGTGTTTGTGTGTTTGTGTGTGTGTGTGTGTGTGTGTGTGCCTCCAACAATTTAAGATACAAAAAGGATTCGCAGGATTCGTGTGGAGCCACACAGGTGCAGCAACAGTGCCGAAAAAGTGACTTTGTCGCTGCATTTGCACCCCTGCTGGCTTTTTGCCTGCACAAAAATAGAGCCTTGGTTGTGCAGTGATTGCTGGCTACTGCACATATTTAAGTAATCTTGGCTACTACCACGCCTTGCTGAAGCTTATACAGGCGAAGTGTCTGTAGACTCGCAATCTCCCGATGTAATGGCTAAATGGCAAGCATCAAGAAAATAGTCAGGGCTTTCATTTCACCCAGCTATGAAAGTAAAATGCTCTAACCTAAATGCCACTCAGCTGGCATTTTTTGAGCAGTCTGGATTAGGTGTATTCTTGCCTTCAGCAAGCACAGATATTGTCAATGCAACAGATTCCAGATTTCTGTTGAGCCGACACTGTCGTCAACTACAAAGCCGGTCTGGTGCCAAGGTCTTGCTGGTGCCTTGTGGTATCAGAAATATATTTCTATTCAAATCTTGTGTTTTGTGATCAGTTGGATTAGACACGCACGGAAGCCAATTCAGTCTTTTTAGTATTATGTATGTCTTTTTTCATCCCCTCATGTGTCAGTGATTTTTAAACTTCACTGCAGGTGACAAGTGTAGATGTTAACATTAAACATTTGTCTTTTGGAAAGGCAGCCACACAGATGGCTCACTTTTTCATCAAGTTTATCAAGGTAAGACAATGAATTAAAGCCAACACGACACTTACAGAGCACACCGAGAACAGAATGTTAATGGGTCTGATGGTTATGGCTGAGCTTTTATCTGCCTTGACGGTGGGAGGTTTGACTGCCTAATGACTACTGAGCTTAGCAACAATCAGCTCAATATACAAACCCCTGGGGTGGTGGTGTGTGGACTTGATATGTGTTTGCGTGTGCTTGCACGTGCGTGTGTCAATGGACTAACTCAGGAATAAAAGCCATTCTATAATCTAACAACGTACGTGCAGGATGGATGGGCAGGGAAAACATTTGTGATAGCAGGATGGGTATCTCATGAATTTTCAACATGGCACCTCTCTCCCAGTGTCTCTAACCTCATGTATTTGTAAAGGCTCTTTCATCACATATGTCAACTTCACGTACGGATAACCAACAGAGGATATGCATCCTTCCTTTTGCATCAAACTGTCTTGTGTCAGTTGGCTGCCATGTGCGGACAAAGACGCTGAGCATTAGTTATAGATATGTCAGTGTCTGGAAAAAGGGTGTTTTTTATCAGCCGCTGAATAACCTTTTCCATAATAAGAGTGTCTGAAAAAAGCCATGGTGACACTGGTGGCAGGTTTGTATTACTGTGTCAACCAGTATACAGTGAAGGCAGTGAATTCAACAGAATTTCTGGTCTAAAAGGGAGGCGACAATGAGATGAAAATAAAAAATGCAGCTGCATTTCCATTTGATTCACTTGTTACCTAAATGAATTCTGTGGGAGTCATCAGAGGACTGTTCTCAGGGAAGCATGAATGAGTTCAACAATGAGCGTCTGGAAAACATCCTCATTCATTATACCAGCAACTGGCATTCAGAGATAGTAGAACCGGTGCATCATCTCCCAGCTGGGGATGTGCACCCTACTTTCCTACTTGAGTTTGAGCTTGAAATCATGGACTGTGAAAACAACAACAGGATGAACGCGATGTAACCTGACTGCACCGCTGTTTTTAAAGCTGAGGACTGTTAGAAAGGTGGTTGATGTTATTAGGACTCGAGGTCATGGCTGTGCAATAGTTATGTTAGATCAAAGTGTGCATAGAATCACGGCAGTGAAAAAGAGAACGGGACTGAGATTTTGAGATATGCAGTTTTTCCATTGTGTCTGCAAAACACAAACATAAAATGAAAAATTAATAAAACACACACAGTAGGAAAATTGGGCAAATGAATATTCATGCCCTGGATCGCGCTAACAAGCACTGTGAGTCTTAAAATGTCTTTTCACCGTCTACAGTCGTGCATTCAGCTCTCTTTGTATGCTAACTGCATTTGCCTGATTGCTTTTTCTGTTTGTGAATGGTGTGTTTGGAGAAAGGCCTTGGCATGGGGTATAAGGCATCACTTAATCCTCTTGCAATACGAAAGAAAGGATAAGAAACAATGCAAAGGCATGGCAGAATAGGCATGCAATGATGCTTCTCAATGGTGATCATTCTGGCATTCTCTGGCACAGCATGCTTAATGGATTTTCCGGTTATACTGTATGCCTCAGTTACTGCCAAAAGCCAACCGAATGAATTGACAGAATGTGTCATTTAAATTCGACCTTTATTGAAGATGTATGCTACTCTGGGCGGATACAAACTTTGCTTGGATGTTTTTTATGACGGTGGGTGCATTTAGAGGCAGAACAAGATAAAGGATGTTAAAATGTGACTTTTCCTTTTTTGTTGTCATTCTTGTTCAATTACAACCGCCAAATTTAAAGAGAGGGCTTCATGCATTGGCTGACTTTAACCACGTAAACACAGCAAGCAACCCAAGAGAAAAAGAGTCCAGTCATTTTCTCCAAGCAGGGAATCACCAGCTGAAATAAAATGCAGCTGACTTATTTCACCATCCGTGTGAATGGGAAAGCTGTTCTAATGGCCACTCAGCCAATCACATGTGTATCCTGCATGTTACTAGAGCATGCAAGTTTTTCTACTCTTGTGCATTTTGTATAAACCTTAAAATACATTTTTGGTATCACTTTCTAATAAGGAATCCTTCAAAATGGGTCTATGCGTTGTGACCAATGGCTTTATTAATGGTTAATAAATAATTTACCAATGCGTTATCAGTTATAAACCATTATTAAAACAGCTTTTGGGTTTCCGGGTTGTGAAAACCCCATTCGGATGGTGTTTATCCTCCTCTGGAATGAGACTTGCTTTATATTTTTAGATAGCTTTTTAATCAGGAGGACACTCTAATGGCCTCTTTACCCATTACTTTCTGGAAATGAGTTGCAAAGCATCTGGACCAAAATCCATTTATTTAATACATATTAACATTTACAGTGACTTACGAACAATTACAACTGCAGAGTTGATGGGCCATTTGAAGGAGAAAAACCTCTGATAATGATTGCTAGTACTGATTAATGGATTACTAACATTTATAACTGCATTATTACCAAATACAAAGGATAAACACCAGTCAAAGGGATTTTTCACAACTGATTTATAAAGTATTATTAAACCATTAATGATTTTTTACAACTTATAAACCCCTGTCAGATATACATTTCTATTCAAATCTTCAAAGGTGGGCGACATTAGGCTGAACAGTTTTTTGTTGAGGTCTGGGTGTGACGTTTGCATTTTCAGAACAACATTCACCACATTGTAAAAGATCAAATCTGCAACATTATTAAATATATTAAGGAGAGCAGATGCCAAACACAGACCAATCACATGACTACCAACAGAAGATGTTGACAAATAATTGGCATGCACCTTTGTATGGTCCACCATTGCAGTAGTTTTTGTTATTGAGGTACTTCAAACTTAAAGCATTTTTTGATGAAGTGTTTTTTTTATTATGTCTGAACCTTGTGTATTACTAGAGACCAAAAAATAAAAAAATAAATATATATATATATAAATAAAAGAATATGCCTACAACATGTCCACAGCTGTGATGTACTGTGGGCTAGAATTGTTCCTGATGCATTTACAAGTGTTCGCTCTATCATTTCATCATTTGGAACATTGTTGTTTAGTTTAGGAGCCGATCCAAAGCTACCCATATTCAAATACGCTGCCTCCAGCTGTATCTGCCTCCTCTGCCCTTGACGTCCATGTTCTGCATATCTAATCCTCCACTCACCCCCTCACTTTGCCTTTGCACAACACTTGCCTCTTCTCTTACTGTCAAGAGTGCCTCTGCGTGCGAATTTTACAGGTTCAAAGATCAAAGCGGAGAATCCCAATGGAGATAAAGACAGAGAAAAAATGAAAGGGAAGATAAAGAGAGTTTGAAATCCCCTCCAGTCTCCATATTTAGATGTTTGTCATCACTTTGTTTATGTGTTTTACTGCAACCTTAGTTTCTTCTAAGCTTGCCGAGGTTTGCACCCTGCAGCCTTGTTTGGACTGCTTAAGCAACCTGACAGCTACTTAGTCATGACAACAAATATTTACCCACATCCCACTGCAGTTTTGTTTATGTCACAAATTAAGTAACAAACACTTGTTTGTCAATTTGAAAACCTTCATCTTTACAGCTAGAAAAAATAAAAAAGAATTACTCAAACTCAGAAACAGCTTGAGACGCAATCAGTAAATGGCGTTCCTTGTTGAATACACAAACCTTAGATCCTCATGAGACTTTTATTAAAGTTAATGGTTTCTCCCATGGCTTTCCTCAAGGTTATCAGTGATGTGCAGATTCCTGCATCACTATAGGGCCACTGTTTTACTAATGTAAAGAGTAAATGAAAAAGATATTATCAGTTCCTACAAATGGATCACATCATGTGCATTCAAAATGCAACTGCCAGGTCACAATATGGTGGCAGAATTGAATGTGATTGTATGATATGTAGCCTGATACATGCTGTAAAATTATAGAAAATTTAACCAGAATTACTAAATTACTAAATTACTTAAATTACTTTCATCATTGTCTTTTAATACCAGTGAGCAACCTTAACTTTATAAGAATATAAAGTTATTTGTAAATTTGAATATGTTCTAAAAATGTGTGTTTTGGAAAGGTTATACAGTCCTACAAATTATCTTATTAGCCTGAAGATACTCACTAAATACATGTTTCCTCAATGCAGCATTTGTCTCATTATGGTGTCAGTTCTGTGTCAGTGTCCATTTGACTGGCGCTGCACAGCAGATGGTACTGAGGAATGGGCAGGGAACAGTTGGTCTTAATTAACCTTTCTATTCTGTAGTGTTATTAATGTCAATCGGATGCTGTCACCAGAGATGAGCTCAGGCTGAAGAGAACAGGTCAGGGTGCAAATGGAGAGATGAGCAGTGTGAGGAGATTGTGGGGGTCACAGGAGTAGACAAGTGAACAGTGATACAGAGAGAGAAAGGTTGAAGGTCTGAGGAGAGGAAGGGGAATATGTGGGGAATGGAGAAAGTATACTTTGACCTTGCTGTGTGAATGGCAGATGAAGACAGGGAGGTTGTGGTTTGTTCGATGCTTTTTTTTTTCAGCTAAAAATTCCATGCTGCAGCCCTGTGCTAACCATGAGCAGAGCAAAATGCAGGCCGAACATTTAACCTGCATTTTGATGAACAAAAGTTGTCGTCTCGTAACAAGACAGAAAAAACAGATTAGGAAAAACAACTACATCAGAAGCTTCTGAAAAGCCGTGGTCTTGCTGTCTCTTATATCATTACAAAGTAGGGCAGACAATGTTAATGGCTTTTCACAAAATGGGAGATTGAAGTGTTTGTCAGCTTCTCCAGCCAAATCCTGGGGCAAAACCATGAATTAGAATGTGCACATCACAGTCCTAGCATCAAAGAAATCACAGCTTTTCCAAATTTTATATATAGCTTTACATAGAGAAACTAATATATTCACAATGCTATTCACATTGTTCAATACATCGTTTCAACAATGGTAAAGATGTGTACCACTCCATTAAGGACATATTGTTCTAGTTTGAAATAGAAAGGAGGGGTAATATTTTCTGCATGATTTAAAAGGGTTTTGTATTCAAATTTTAGAGAGAGACAACACTGCAAAACAACAAACTTTGTGTTAGAACTTACAATTATCATAAAATGTATTTAGTTTTTCTAAATTTCTCTCTGACATACTGACTCTACAGCTCCTTCCTCCAACACACCTCTCGACAGAACGTTTCGAGAAGTGGCTTTAGTGTGTAAATTTCAGTTTGAATGGGCTTTTAAGAGTGAAAAGATGTACAAAGGGATTAAAGAAGCACAGAAAAACAGTTTTGCTCAAGCCACTTGGCCCCATTTAAATCCATCCATTCTAGAGAACATATAACCTTCAAGCGTTAGCTGAGCAAAATCCTGCAATGGATTCAAAGGCTGATAACACTGCAGCTGATCTGTCCTCAGTAAGAAAAGATGATACTCACACAGTGTTGACTTTAAACTTCCGTCTTTCTTTTTTATTTTATTTGTTCATTTATTTATTCATTCTTTTTTTTGTGACGGTGCAGCGGCATGAAAAAGCTTGAAGCCATGTGGAATAGTGGAATGACAGACTAGAGAAAGAGAAACAGATTCTATAAATATGAAAATATATTTTAAATTGAGCAAGTAAATACAAAGTTAAATACCACAAATAAAACCCCTTTTTTTTCCCATACATTACATATCACATCACATCAATGCCACCCAAGGCATATTGGCATTAGATTTAGCCCATAGTTAAGCGACAGGTTAAAACCATTCCAATTTTGCTGCTGGCAGAAATGAATAGACATGCTGCCTCCAGTGTTCCCTCGCTGTGGTAATAGTGAAAGATTGATCTGCAAGACATGCTCAACAATTAATTCATGAATTGATTTTATGCTTGGGATTAGTATAGCTGCAGTCTTTTAGAAAAGCTGTGGTGTCTCGGGCCTGGAGCAAATTTTGTTCACTGATAAGTCGAACAGAAAAGACATGAAGGTCAGGGACTGTTCAACAGAGCCAGAGTGACAGAAATGAAGGGCAGACTGAGCATATGCTGAAGTGAGGCTTGTGTGTTCACAACTGATCAACAAACACTGATGGAAAACACCAAAATAGTCAGTAAGTAACATTAGAATTATTTGTTTTTACATCACGGCATTTTCATGGGCATGGCCTACACCTGAGATATTGATTGTGCCAACTTTGCTCAGAGCTTTCCTCTAAACTCTCACCCACGGCGTTTTGATTAACATGTTGATTTATCAGTCAGTTGGAAAGTGTATTATCTGATGCAGGAGCACATGTAGCACTGGTGGTGTTAAATCACGATGGGCCTGTACGCAGCATTTTTTTTTTTTTTTATGAGTTCATCTCCATAAAGCTGGCTGTTGATAATGTTGTTTTTCATAGCCAGGTACGAATAATTCATCTATTACTCTGCTGCAGTGATGACCCTTGCATACTGTGACTGGTTACCAACATTTTAATGAGCTACAAATGAAGCACATTTCCCAACATTACTGATGGATTGATTTTTGTTTGTGTGGCATGCCTCATTGGAGCTCAGGCCATATGGACTTAGAGGACATAACTCATGTTCAGTGATCAACACACTTATTTTTTTGTGGATCTCTTTCCTAACAAGGAAAGCCTAACAGCAAGCATGCTCTCTAAATCCTGACGTATACGAAGATGGATGGTAATGACCAGCCTTTACGTGGCTGTAAAGTATGCAGCTGCATGGAGTGCCCTCTCCTTCTGGCAAGTCATTAAGAGTGCATCATCAGGGTCTTCCTTCACACCTGGAAAAGCAGGTGCAGGGCCTCGACCTCGTAATGGAGTACAAGGTGAGCTCAAATAGTAGACAACTCCCTGTTTGGGAAGTCCAGGATGCAGTAGTAGTTCTAAGAGTGTGTGTGTAAAGCACTTTTAAAAATACAAAAATTCACTTTTCGCTGTTAAAAATTGAAAGGAACAAACAACACACCATGACTACACTGCAGTGCAGAACTCGTGCCAATTTTAGACTGCAGCTTGAAATCTTATCCCTTTGATATAAAATATTGAGGAAACACATCACATCCTACCAATCAGGTGAGATTTTGCATACAAATTGTTATTGCCTCTCATACAACTATAAATCATTTATTTAATTACCAGTTTAAGGGTGGCTTAGATTAAAGAACTCATTTGCATTATTGAGCATCAGACCACTCTGCTAGAAAATATATGTACTTCGTCAGAGAGATAATGACTCAGTCGAAGAAACAGCACAACAAGATGGTGTCACATTTTACTGTACGTCATAAAATGAATCAAGGGCGTAGATTAAGTTGCTCCGAAACAGGACGGTCCCATGAGGACAGATTGGTGGCGTGATGAAAACTAGGTTTACGTGAGGAGACGGAGTAATGGCTGTTGATTCTCAAGTGTCTATTTGACATTGGTCGTGGCCCTTAAGAACAAAACGCAATACTTATGCAAAGTGCTAATCAAGTGGCATCGAAATTCACCATGCCAGTCTTGCTTAAGTGCTTTCTTGGCAGATGTGGACGTTTACAGCATGTGTGAGTGTGTGTGTGTGTGTGTGTGTGTGTGTTTCAGAAAGAGTGAGAGCGACAGATAATAGTTCTCACCTCATTTTAAAACCGTCGTTACACCAGCCTAAGGAAATGTTTCTCACGTGGCAGTTGTATTGAACGAATACTCCCAATACTCCACTATCCTGACATGAATATAAAACAGCAGACCCGTGTCTATAACCTCAAGCCAGTCATTTGCCATGGCATCTGTGAGGGTAATGGGAGAGGACAAGAGGGGCTGGGGATGTGACACTCATTGCATGCACCTCTGGCTATGGCGGGCATGCCTGAAGAGGTATGTGAAAGTGAACTGATTTAGGCTGCTAAGACTAGCGACCGTCCGTCACACCCGCGGCAAAGTAAATTTGAGTGAAATGAGCCCTTATAGATAGTGTATTGGTCCTGACTGCAGGCAGTCAACATCCATTTATGGTAATGGTGAGGCACACAAAGCAAGGTGCCTGCCTCGGGTCCTGCTTCTTTCTTTTCTTTCCCCTCACTGCACTGTTTCAGTGTGTTAAACCACTCTTAAATGATTCTTTTTATGGTTATTTCTATGCTCAGAATTAGGCTTACAATTGACCAGTTAATACGTTTTCAGTCTTGGCTGCTGTAATCACACCATGTTTTCTTTTTTATTTTCTTTTGATCTACTTTCGCTGCATTAAAGTCTCCTTCAAATTTGATTTATGATGATATTTGACTAAATCTGATCTAATTCCACAATGTTGAAACACGACCCTGGGTTAACATCATAAGTTAATATTTCATTCTCCCCTGCTGTAACTTTGGTCATTGAGACAGTGTTGAGAGGCCATTATTAGTGAGTGATGGAGTGATTGCTAATGAGGAGGATAGAGTATGCAGCCAAACCCTAGTTGATGAAGTGTGATAGATAAAGAAAGAAGTCGTCCTGCTAATGTGTAATTGAGTTTGAAAAGACATCATCCTCTTGAGGTGAGGGACGATTATAGATGACCCCCTATTATTTTATTATTGCGGCAGCTTTTTAGATACGAGAATTTTCATGTTTTCCAATGTTACTTTCCCTTTACGCGTAATAAGGGGCTTGAAGAGACAGGCCTGCTGAGGTGGTAATTTCACAACTGATTGAAACATGAACAGGTGTTCATTTTCTGTACTTCAAAAGCTATTATATCCAGAAACAGAACGGGGCAGACAGGTTGATAATGCCATATAGTTAATGAGTTAATGATTAGTGAAACATTTATCTATGCCTCAATGTGTGTCTCCAAGCCCCCCCCCCCCAACCCCCCCCACCCAGAGCGTAAAGGCAGGATGTGTTTCTTTAAAGAAGTCGTTCATACGCAAACACTAAATACACAATGTTTATGTTGCATTTGCAGTTAAATCATACAAATAGTAGTGACCTCACCATTTTCTTTCTTCATAAACAGCCACTTAGCTTGATTACCTCCTACTCACTCCTCTCCTCCGCTCGCAGACCGCAAGCCTTTTCCACAGCATCCTGCTGCTCCATTGTGACACTGTCTGGAAGATTAAATGTATGGATCACAGTTTCCCGAGCCAGACCACCTGAGTGGCAATGAGTCGGGATAGCATCACCTCCCTATCTGGGCCACGCCACAGTAGACTCGGGTTCCAGACCAGCGGGAGTTGATCAGTCAGCGAGCAAGGCATTAATCTGCTGTGACACACTGACTCTCCCCCTGGAGGACGTCCGGCGCTGGGAAGCGGTCCAACAGCAGCGCCTATTGCTGCTAGAGTAATGCAGGGTGTCAGAGAAGCTGGCATGGATGGAGGGACAGGGTATGGAGGGATGGAGGTGAACGGACAGGGAATGCTGAGATGCTGGATCAGCGGAAGAGAGAAGAGGGATATGGGAAGGAATAAGAGGGATGGAATGTGGCTTAGAGCAGATAAGGACTATAACTTAGTTTGAAAAGAAGCTGAGTTAAGCTGCAAGAGAGAGTAAAATCTTCATTGGCTGGTCCTTTTCCTGTTTTGTGTTCAGATTCTGTGAGAAGTGACTATACTATCTTTACAGGCATCAGAATCTTGTTATAGCAGTAATACAGTTTAGGGTTCAAATAGTTTATCAGTCATAGGCAGGTATCAGTGTACCAGACAATGATTTCTCTCATTTCACAGAGGCAGTTTCCTTAAAGAAACTGCTATCAGTCCCACATTGACAGATCTTACAATACATAGATTAACACACAACAACTAAATGTATTAATGTTTTTCTCATCCTGTAAAAGTTTTCTACTTTTATTCATTGTTGCATGGTGGGACAGCAATATGAATAATGTTGCCATCATTTCTTGAAGTGGCTATAATTCATATATTTATAATAACAAAGTATCAGATGTCAATGTGAAAACAATGGGACAATGTGAAAGGGGTCGCTCGTAGTGATGAACCTACCGAGAATTACCACCTGAATCTGCAGCTCTCTACACACCATCAAAGTTTGGCTCCTTAATGACAAGAATTATACCAACTGAGGGCACTGATTGCATTGTGAAGCCTTTGTAGAAAAAAAACAAAAACATTTAGTAATTGTAACAATCTTAACATGGGCTCCTCATTCTAATAGTCCCTGCATCAAAACTGTTTCATACAAAATTTGGATATATCATAAGATTACATTACATTATCAATTCATATGTTACAATTTTTGGATATGTGGATTGTTGACTGCCTTAAAGACTGATGCACTGATTCAAAAAATGTAGTGCAATGTAGAGCAGTGTGCAGGAAATGAGATATTAAGCAAATCCCTAGTGTAACTGTATTGGAAACATTTGATGTGCTTTTTTTCTTACTGGGTACGGAGAACTTTCTAAATATGTTAAAATTAGGAAATCACCTTGGTAAATTGGTTGGAACAGTAAGACATCTGTAGGGATGGAGTGGTATTGACCAAAAAACTGTTCATTCAAGCATCTCTATAAGTACAATATTCAGTGGTCGAATAAGCAATAATTCATCAACTTGTGATCAAACCGTATATACCTGCATACATAGGCAGAGAGATGCACACACACAAAGAAATACATGGGATTGATTTGCATTAAAACCTTTCTTTTAAATTAAGAATAAGAATGCACATTTTATAAAGACCCCCAATATCTGGTTTATAAACACAGGAGTGCAACATGAGACATTGTATGCAGTTACTGGTAAAAGTCCGGACAAAAGTCCCAATTCAGTAGTGGTGTATTAATGAAATGCGGTGCTAAGTGGTGGGATAAATCAAATAGCTCTTGTCTCTAAAGCCCCTTCTTCCTCCACCGCCCAGTTTGTCTCCAAGGAATGCTGAGCATAAACATCAAAGCAGAAATTACATTAATCTAGCACTCTGATGTTGAACTTTGTTCCAGAAAGTTTCTTTCATATGAAAATACAGAAGGAGTTCCTATGATTCTCTGCATGCTAATCGCTCCCTCCAGTTTACATAATCTGTGTCCTGCACTGGTGCAGTGACACCAGGGGGAGGGTGGGAGAGTAATGGACCAATGCATATGCCATACAGGGGATCAGGTGCAGTGAAGTCATGGTTGCTGCACTCCCCCAGGGCTTGGAAGACAAAGGCTGAAGACCTGCCCCACAAATGTCAGAGAGAGCACCTGCTGCCATGAATAACTACAGAGATAACAGAGACAGGACACATGCCCACCTGCTGGGAGGGCACACACAGGCCACAGCGCTTCACAGAAGAGTGAAGACATTCAGGCACACAGAGAACACACACACAGCATGGTGGTTAATTACCACAACACACTGCAACAAGCGAAGAAATGCTTCAAAGTAGGAGTAAAGATGCTGGAAATTTTTACAAATCAAATTCAGTCAATCCAATACCCGGCTTAACAGAAAGAACCCTTCTAATTGGATGTTCATTTGGATTGAATTGGATTCATTGTGTAGTTTTTAATATCGCCTGAGTCTGACTCTGGACCTGCTGGGAGTACAGCTGTGTGAGATTTCTTTGAGGGAATCCAGCGATTTTAGAGCACCTGCTGACAATACCAGACTCTGTTTCTGATAGGCAAGTAACTAAGAAAGAAATAAAATTTAAATAACTCTAAGATAAGGAAAGAAAAGAATAGAAATCCAATTATAACTTAAGTTTGGTTCCACCAAAATGAAATTAATTCACAATCTGCTTACACTAATTTCTCTAAGGAGGATCAAATTCCCTGTTGGTGAAAATGTGACTTTGCCTCTTAAAGTGTTGTCATTTGATAATGAACACAACATGGAAAACGTACAAATACCACATTACAACGATTACCGCGATTCTGTGTAAAAGACAGACTGAGACATAACTTTTGTATTATAACAGAATAGTTTAATTTTTCCAACCTTACAGCTTCTTTTTACTTTCAGAGTGCAGAGAAGGAGTTGCGCAAGCATCGTGTTGGAGCAGTCACTGATAGCACACAGTAGATGTCTCACGGAGTGTTAGCTGTCTTGCCTTTTAGAACTTTCAGATGGCTCTCTCTAGGGTCCTTTGAGGTGAAAAATTAGGTGGTCTGTGCTGTTTTCTTAGGTTCCAAATCTTTGATGACACAGTAGTGCATGTCTCCCCTCAAATTTGACTGGAAATAAAATGAGGGTGCACTCAGCAGGGAAATTATCAACATTTAAATTCAAATTCCTCATCTTCATACTGCCTCTATTAAATGTGCAAAAGTATTTATTTAATACCTAGCAAATGTTAGCTAATGCTGGGTAACATTTGCTGACATTAGCCACTAAACAAATAAGACTGTAGAGACAAGTGTACAGGTGTACCATATAGGGTGGGCGTGTTTTCTTGCTTATACATTCAACTTTCCTATATGTATGAGAAGGAACGTGATGTGACTTCTTAAGTTTCATCTCTTGTTGACTGGAAACAATGACAATGACCAAAGGAGTACAGTAACACAAAAGGACATTTCAGGTTAAGATTTGTTCAACTCTCGCAATGCACTTATGTACAACTTTTGTACAAGCATTTTACAATAAAATAGCTAAGGGTATTTATTTTATCTGTGTTTCTTATTCCTTCATGCAATGCTTTGGCTGCCAAGGCTGTGCTTGGAGCAGAAATGGTTTGCATGGAGAGAAGGAGGGCTGATGCTGATACATTTGGCAGCAGAGGTAAAATTTTACACTGGTGCCACTATAGTACTCCCACCACTGCTAATCTAAAACCTTGCAGAACACCCAGATTCACACTATTAATTATTTGTTTCAAGCAAAAATAGCAATACACTTCCCTGTAATCTCCTTTGACAGTATCACCATTGTAAAGGAAGATTATGTGTGACTTTCACTGCTTAAAGGGTGAGACTACTCCTGACAGTCACTTGTTTAGCAATTTAGTAGGAACATGCATTAGGCACATGTGTTCTGGTAAACAAGCATGCCTAAATACTGTTTTATACAGTAACCAACTTTAAACTTTGGGACTCAGTGTGAAATGGCAGGTTGCAGCAGAAGTTGGTTGAAATAAAAACTCCATGTTGACCATGTACATGTTACTGTAGCCACACATAGAAAAGGAGGGATATCTCAGTAAATTACAAAAGAAAAAACACTCTCCTGCTTGGTGGTTTTGCTCTGAAGTCTACTCTGTATTCACCTCAACAGACCACCACCATGTATTGGTCTTCTTTCAGGAAGCCAAAGAAATAAATTAGTTTGTGTAACATGAGTAGAAGAGTGGAAACCACATTGCTGGAGAGAATGAAGTCTCAAGTTGTAGAAAGAAAAGGCAGGGTGCGATAAGAACTTCATAAAAGTATACAACATACTGTATGAGGTATATTAGTAGAGTTAGAAAAACACAACTTCATGTCTTGTTCAAGGCACATTGACTCGTCCAGACTACCCTGAACATGCATTATGTTTTGCTTTTAATGAAGTATTTGACGTTGATTTTTGAATGTTCTTTTGTGTGGCGATATCTAAACTTAAACTTTTACATGTTGTTAGTGTACTGTAGATTTCATAGATTATTCTGGTTGTCTATGGACACATTTGTAAAGCTTTTTATAACAGGTTTTATACAAAAAACCATAAGCTTGTTTGACAGCCCTTACGGCTGCACCACACATCCTGCGAGAGCATCGCAGAACCTGTTGCTTTTTTTTTCGGCACCCATGTTAACAGGTTAGAGCAGCGACACAACCTGCGTGAGCAGCAGTGCATCTGCAGCATGTGTCATCTAGAGATTCGGAGGCTCGCGCGTTTCTCAGCAAAAGACAGTGAAAATTATCTGTTTATAGTCATATTAACATCATACCCACAACATTACACACATCTCACGACAGTTTCAGTGTCTGTATCAGTAGAATATGTCACAGACATGAAAAGAATCCAACTTTTTTTTTTCCTCAACTTTTACACACCTTTATCTTCTTCTGTCTATACTAAATAAAGATTAAATTTACAAAGAAATGATGTGACACATTATACTATTGATGACCATTATCAAAGGCAAAGTCAATGTAGAAAGATAGGGCTAGCAGCAGCAGCGCCGCAGTAGCAACTCTGTCTGTGTGAACACTACACGCCTGCGA
Organism: Enoplosus armatus; assembly: GCF_043641665.1. NCBI lineage: Eukaryota > Metazoa > Chordata > Actinopteri > Centrarchiformes > Enoplosidae > Enoplosus > Enoplosus armatus. Next base: position 17,194,345 of record NC_092185.1, read on the forward strand.
GATGCAGCAGTTCAGTGAGGTAGTCATCAAGCGCCGCTCACGCAGGATGTGTGGCTGTTAGGCCATGGCCTTGACAACTTCCACATACGGATGGTGACATCACGTGCATACCCTCCTATAAAACCAAACCTGCATCAAGCTGTTAAACTGTGGTCACTAGCGTTATGCTAGTTGTTTAAAAAGACAAAACAGGCGCAGATCAAAAAAAAAAACTTTGGCTGTAATTTCATGCAGGGCATTTCAACTCTTGGATGTCCATCCTGTCTAACTACTTCTGCCTCGTCTGTCTGCCCTATTAAAATACCAGTCAATTCTTCTTCAGCGCGGAGGAAGCTTTTGTTTGTTGTTTGTTTGCACTAGTGGGTGGTAGGTTGATGGTTGTACAATGCTCATTTGTGAATACCGCATTTACCCAACTGAGAAAATGAATAATGAATAGGCACCATCAGTGATCACAACAAATATGCAACATACCTGCAGAAACATAATGAAACAGTAACTGCTCTGTGTATGCTTCAGGTGGAAGCAGGTGGTCAGAGTGGTGAAAGCATAATTATGAGGCTCACCACTGCGTTACCTGTTATCTGTCACTGCAGCGATCCACAAACCTATGCACTTGACAGTGAAAACGACTGTATGGGTGGTTGGCACTTCATATTGAGTACAAACTTTGCAAATGCAGCCTGATGGGGAAGACAGATAGGGGTGCAGAGGGCAAGAGGGGCACCATAAATCAACATCTATCTGAGCTGCCACATTTCGTTTGGAGTGATGTCTCCTCAGCATCCCAAAGGCACTGGATGCAGACCTTATAGAACTTCTCTTGCTCCATGACAGTGGGCATGATTGCATGTTTCACAACAGCATTGCTCAGAGAAAACATTTTTCGTTTCTCTCTGTCATGTTGACCTTTTTTTTTTTTTTCTTTTTTTTTTGGTTAGGAGCAGCATTGCATCAAATTTACTTATACTGACTTTCTGGCCTCAATAGAAGCAGTACAAGCTAAAGTATGTCAACATTTGTATTGAGTTGAACCACTTTGTACCACTTCCCTGCGACTCTGGTGCAGCACATAAATATAGAAATTCATTCACTCAAAAAAATGCTGCTTGTGAACATAATTCAGTTTGTCACCACAACATAATTGGGAAAATAATTTAGTACTACATAAACATCGTTACTATAGGTGACAGTTTGTCTATTTCTTTTGCAAAAATACAAATCTACAAATCTTCAGTTTGTTGCTAACACATGTATCTTATGTGTGTTGCTCACTACTCACTTTAAAACTCTCACACCAGTTTACCCCAAACTTAGTACACATTTTCTGGATGGTACAAATGTGCCTATTAGAGCACTGATGTGACTGATGTGCACCAAACTTGGTACATAGCCAGAGGGGCACTTTTGTGACAAGTGGTATTTTTTCCTGCCCTCGGTGAATAACCTTTGCAACAGATGTGGCCTCACACACTATTTCTCAAAACAACACAAAACCTGTTGTTAAAGAGAGACAATGTGCACCTGCAGTGGCATCTTCAAAACAACCCTCTTATTGTTTATGGTCATACCACAAATGTGCCACAGATATGATGTGAATAGAGAAGTGCATTGTGACACCAAAGACTTTCTTTACAGCTACCCCGTTTCCTTAACCCAGCAGCATTTGGCCTGCACACTATTAAAATTATGTAAAGTATTTGCGCCATGAGCCACAAAAAAAAAAACCCTAATGATCAAAGGTGAGTCTTATCAAATTTTTATCATTATTATTTTTTTCCACATTTAAACCTGTGTTTAGCAAAACAACAACTTGATGCATTCATGACATTTTTATTTGCATGGTTGTGACGTTATGTTGCTCTTTCTTACACTGAATAATTGAAAAAGAAGAGTTTTGAATTACTAGAAGCATGTGTTAAGATAAAATGATATGATATTCTAACACTCTCTTCAGAGACAGAATAGTGTACTGTTTGCAGCTGTCTGTACATACAGTGTGTCTTATTCCCAGTTGTGAATTATGGCCTGCAGAACAAGATCACAGGGAATGATGGACAATGTGGCACCATGGCTATTGTGATATACAGAGCTTGGTGAGTGCCAACTCATCCCTAATTTGAATTACAAAATAAGAACCATCCTGACAGAAACTGTGTGAGTGTTTGTGTGTGTGTGTGTGTGTGTGTGAGAGAGAGAGAGAGAGAAACAGTGATAAATAACCAGACTGCTCTGACAATTCCCCCTTCTGTTTTTCTATCGCCCTATATGTAAGATTTTATTCATACAGCTTTACTATTTATCTTACTCTAGAGTACAGCTCCCCGGTTTATTAAAGAGTTTGACCAATTTAAATATTTTAATATCAAATATTTTACTTTTACCTCAGGGGAGAGGAAGAAAGTTGGAGGTTATGTAATCAATATGTTGATTGCGCCTCAAAAAAAAAAAAAAAAAATACAAACTCTGCATTGCTGCTTCTCAACAGCCCATTAGCTAAATCCCTTACCACCATTTTACAACACACTTAGGTCAAACTTTCATTTTAAATTGAAGCCAACCGCCATCAATATATATAAAAAAACTCATAATGCAAAGACCTGTTCTGCAAATTCAAATTATGTGGAATTTATCAAACATGTTGACATTTTTGCTTATTTGGCACAAAACTTGTAATGTTGTGGTTCTCTTTAATACATTTTTCTTCAAATTATGTGAGTATGTCAAAATGACGACTGATTAAATTACAGTACTTTTTTTTTTTTTTTGTATCCGAATTGCAAAAGCCAGGGTAAAAGGTCTGTCAGTTCTCTGTGCCAACCTCATTTGGGACCTCAGCAAGCATTTGGGGTTGGAAAGCAATTTAAAGCGAGTGCAGTCAGTGAATGCGCCCAAGCTCTTTGTCATGAGGAATTAACAGCAGCTTGTTTAATGTCTTTAGGATTATGATGATGTGAATGGTAATTACGATCATGGTAATGATGATTAAAATGTAGATGCCTCCAAGGTAAAACAAAATGAGAGAGAAAAATAGGCTGTAAATGAATTATTTTTTAAATGATCAACTGCTGACTATCGGAATACCAGATATGCTGAAGAGTGATTAGCTTTGGTTTGATCAATGCAAGACTACACCTGTTTCAAAGGAGTGTTGCATTCCTTCAGCCTTACGCTATACTCTCAACTGTCATAGAAGATGTCGTCCTCCTTTCTTTGTTACAATGCTTGTTTCCAAGTTTCTTTAAGAGATGGCCATGGCATCTATACTGTTCTGTCTTTCTTTTACATTACACTTACTTGAAATGTTATAGTTCAGTTTTTTTTCTTCTTATAACATGTCTTGTGACAGGGGGCACCCATTGTTTTCTATGTAAACCTGCACAGCGACGGCATAAACGTGTAAAGATATCAGGATACACCATTGTTCTATTTCCCAATATCAACACACAACAACTCTCCAGAAGCAGCAATTTTATCACATTTGCTCCCCAGAATGGCAAATCCAGAATACTGTACTACTACTTTCATCTGTATGGTGTGTCTTTGGTGTCAACTGACGTGCATCAAGTGCTACGTGACATGGTTAGCTAAGCGAAATCATGTGGACTGAGGCCTCTTTTTAGATGGCAAAGTGTTGAAATTATATTTTTAACCCCCATATTTAAACGTCATATAATTTCAGATCACCAAAGTTTCAGCTCACAATTGGGATGCAGACCAAGCACTCACATTTACATACATACAGTACATACAGCTGCTGGACAGAAACAATGTCACCAACATCATCCTGGCTCATTTACAGTGTGTAGCTGAATGAAGTTTTTGAGAATAATTATGTTTCTCTGTTGTAAAGGCAGTAGTAGATGTGTGTCATACTGATTAATTAATTTTACTCAGCATCAGATGATATTTTACAATTTATTTTAGTCGATGGCTGAAATAAAGCTCACCTTATGTCACTTCTCTCCTCCATGTATTTTCAGCTATGGTGCTTGCTGTTCCCTGACAACATCACAACACCTTTGAGTGTGCACAGACTTGTAATGCGTTACATCCCAGTCGTTGATAATCACTGTCATATGGTGTAAGTAGTGTATGCATTACAGGCACTGTTTGAATTGTATAGGGTATACTCCTAGCTTTTATCAGAATTCATGTGGGCAACTCAGCCAGTCTGTCCTATCCAGAGGTTCCCCAAGTAAAAGGGAAGAGATTTGTTGCCAGTTGGCTGTCACAGGTGGGAATGCTTTAGTCAATCTTGAACACTGTCAGCCCAATATTACGCACACATCAGGAACACTACACCCAACATGGCGGTAAAGTATGCCGTTAACAGGAGATTCCAGGGGTTTAGCAGAGCACCAGCCAAACAGACTGGAGGAGGTGCAGGTGGCACAGCGGAATACGCAGTAATTTTAGAAATTGCAAGAGATGTTAGCCGCAGCTGGCCAGGAGGACATTAATCCACCAGTTTATCTGTTTATGTGTAAGCCAGGAATACTTTGAGCCAGAATCATAGGTTAACCCACCATTCAGGCACAAGGCTACCAGAGACTTTCACAACCCCAGGATTTTTTTTTTCATACAGATGAAGGAACAGGTTTGGATTCATGGGCTATGGCTTTGTTTTGTATTTACTGTAGTCTTGTTATGCATATTTTCTTATATATTGTTAGTATATACTTTTTGATTCTTTTTTGATTTGATTACTCAACCAGACCAAAAAAAGAGCAAACTGAAGGATTTGGGAGAGAGTGAGGGAAATGAAACTGAAATTTAACATTATAATAATTATTTAAGCGTGGTTCCTAACTAAAGAAGAAAATAATGGATGGACTCAGCAGCTTCCTTTCAAAACACTGATTCAGATGTCACAGAAACACAACAGTAAAACCCGAAGACAAGATTACTTCTCCATGCATATGCACATATTGTGGTAACTCAGTTGGTGGAATGCTATTACTAAATGACAACTTCTCATCACTCGTCTCTTCAAGATGGTGGCACAGTGGCGATGTAGCAATTAAACAGCAGGCCAGTTTATTAATATACACAGTCTGTTGGTATGCCACATTCTGTCTGTTTAGCACCATGGCCTTCAGCCTTCCTTCTCTCCCTTCCCTTCACTGTCACTTCATCCATTTCTCACATTCTCTCTCTCTCTCGCATTGAACTCACCACAACACAGGCTTGTCTTCCTTACAGCTGGTGCATTGAATCACAATGAATACATTATGGGGATGATGTATTTATTGTCAAAGTAGGATTTTTTTTGGACAAAATACATTCTGCGTTCCTGTAAAACTGAAGCAGTTATTGTATTGTATTTTATTCCCTCATGCAAATTATTTACTGTGTGTAATAAAAGAGTTTTGTTTGAGGGGCTCCACTGAGGGGCTCCATTGATATAATATCAGATGACTCTTTATAGGTTTCAAACAAGTCATCAGTCGCAAAGATTGACTGAAGCTGTCTTTTTAATCTACAAAGCATTTTAACACAGAGGTAGCTGTGCAAACCAGATCTCTCTGCATTGCCTTGTTCTCTTGCCATTTTCCTTTCTATTGTAGTAATGATTTTTACAGGTATCATTTTTCCAGTGATGACAAATGTAATCAGATGATGTTAAATTATAAAAAGAAAACAAAAACAGAAAAACACACAAGTACAAGATACATGTTTTGCATAAATCAGTCCATGCCTAAGAGCTGGTATTATTGCCAATCTCTTTCATGTGCCGGCTGACATAAAATGCCACAGTTTCTCTCCCTTGGCATTAAGTTAAATTGCCAAAGCAAACATTGATGTTGTCTGGCCCAGGAGGAAGAGCGAGCAGATGTAGGGAAACTGTGTGCCAGAAGGATCATGGGGGTGTGACAGTAAGGTGTATCAAGAAGAAGGCAGCAGGCAATGGACCAAGAGGAGTTCTAGCAAGCAAACAAAGGCTTCGAAGTGCTCCCAGTGAGTTTTCCACATGTTTTTAATATAAAGACTTTAAGAAAACCACTTAATGATTGAGAGGTGAGGTGGTGATCTAATGGTGGGTCTACACAGGAGGCGTTTCAGCTGCATTTTATTAAGTCTATTTTCTTCCGTTTTATGTGCGTGACTACACTGGTGGTGCATTAGGCTATGAGCACTGCCAAACACGGGTGACCTACAACTCAATGCTGTGCCTGAATGCATCCTGTGAAGACGAACACTGCTGCTGCTCTGCTAAAGTGCGTTAGATTTACAGTAATGGCACTTTGAAAAACCTACAGAAAGACTTGAATCTTTTAAAATGTTTATCCACAGCATAGTTTTTACCTTTTAAATGCATTTTGAAATGGTTTTGTATACATGTATTATCCTGTACAGGCTCCACTATTTTAACACCTGTTTATTCATGGTAGCAAAAGAACATAGATGTTTCAACGTTGTGAGGCTTGTGGATTGTGTTGTGTGTGAGCTCTGTTTTGTCTTGTACTTGAGGCCCTCATTATTATTTATTATTTCCATATAACAAGTTGCAAATCTTTATAAATGCAGCTAATTACATGCCAAGCTACGTGTACAATGCAACCTGCAATTATGAAGTGTTATCTGTGTCCTGAAAAATGTCTCACCTCATGAACCAGCTGTTCAAGGCTCATTCGCAGCTCTAAGCAGAGACCAAGCACAGCTAATGTGAAATGAATAGAAGCCTGTAATTGTGAGCCACGTTCCAGCTGGCATCTTGCCCTGGAAGAAGACACATCTCCCGCCCCTGTTTGGGTCCTTAACCAGATCTGCCTGTTTCCCCTCTGCACATAGCTAAACGTTTAACCTCTTCAATGACTTCTCTGTTTGGAAATTCTGGGCATTGCTAGCACTGCAGTGGCGCCACTCCAGGCAGGATCAGTGGCTGTCGCTCATGCTCACAGATCTGTAAGAACTAAGGCCTGCCACTCTGTGATGGCACAGGAGCTCAAGGGGACGGAGGGCACATCGGCACAGGGGCAGGTTTTCTTTTCCTTTTTTTTCATGCCACAAACCAGCAAATCAAATCAGGTTTTCTGCTCTCTGCATGTGTCCATGTGAAGACCCAGAATTGGACACTTTTTCCCAATGCAATCTTCCAAGTAAACATTCCCAAAATGATTTTTTTTATGCTAGAATGGTGCTAATACAATTTAGGGCTCCGTTTCCAGCCATGTAGTGGTTTTGAGGTTAAGGTTAGGAAAAATATGCATTGTTTGTGATCTGCTGTAGGTTTCAGGACTGAATTGGTGTCAACACACCAACAACATCAACATCTGTGCCAGTTTGTCATATATTGTTTTGGGGTATTTTCAGAATGCGTATTCAGTTCTTTGTAGTTCAGTGGTTTGGTGTGTGTACATTATGGACAGATGGATGGATGCATGGACCAGTGGTTTGATGCATGTATACTTGGACTATATTTTAGCTCTTGGGTGAAAAGTAATGGGGTCATTCCTGTCACGAGTAATGTGCCATATATCAGATATGTCTGTTCTGTATTTTACACCTGAATTTACCTTTTGTTTAGTCTGTCTCCATACTCAAGAGAGCTGGCATGATAAGATGGCATTGGCTGCAACCCAGCTTTCCTCAATTTAGGAACAACAGTGCCTCCCAGGGTAACAAATGGCGGTGCATAATCTGTGCCTTCCTCTCCTCCCCTCTTTCTCCATCTCTATTCCTTTGTTTCTCTTATTTTGGGGCAGAGCCTGCAGGCTTTCTGGGAGAGACATGATGCAGCTGTTGCTGTGCAAAGTTGCACTAAGTAAAGAGAGCGTGAGGAATGCTGTTACAGTGTTGGAAGGTAAAGAAAAAACACTGAAAGAAGCTTTGATTAAGAAGTATTATGAGACAGAGAAAGAAAAACAGTCGTCTAAGGTAAGAGCATATGAAGGCCAGCATGTCGATCAATGAAAGGGTTTGATAGTGAAGAAGTGCAAGCACATACTATAGCAATAAAGCTATTATAATGAAGTGTCAACATATTCTGTATGATTTCTGATTCTCACAGGGAGTGTGAGAAGTACTTTTTCTGCAGCAACCTTTCTAGTTTTCTAAGCTGTATTAATACATTAAAAAAAATGTAAAATTGCTACATCTCGAGTCTCCTCCTAATTTAAAATACAAAAACTGTACTTGAGTTTGCAGCAGGTTTGCATTCTAGTGTTGGACTTCCCCCGTCTCACTTTCACCCTTACTTCCAACCTATTTACTGTAAATATCCTGTTCACGTAATTGCTATAGTACTTTATAAGGAGGTCCTCATAAGAGCTGCAAACGTCAAGTGGATTCTTGATTTGCGTACTGGTCTCACCAGATGATGGGCTACACAGTTAGCTAAACACTCAATCCAATAAATAACTCCAGTAGAAGTCGAGGACTGTTTTACAGAGTCAAATGTAACACCAAGTCAGTATACAATTAATTGAGATTAGCATAGTTGTTGTACTAATATTACCACACAAACAAAAATCAGACTCTCCAAAAATAGTATTTTCTGATACAGTGAACAAATATTGGGCTGTTATTGATAATATATGCCTAATAAACAAATACACTCACAGACATTGCGTCTTGCAAAGCGTGGGAAGAAAAATTACAATACAAACTCAATTAGATGCACACATACAGCCATTCATCTCTTCCTGAATCACAACATCCTTTTCAGACAGGAAATGAGGTAAGTCCAGAACAATTTGAGCACCACATTGGGTGCTTTGAATGGGTTGTTTTTGGATCTTGAAACTCAAGCTCTGAACAGCACCACCCCCACCGCCAAATCTTGCAAGTCTGTCTATTGCCCAGAGATCATTTTTATGGGGTTTAACACTTCCTCAAAAGTCTGACAATATCCCCAGTTGGTGTTCGCATTTCCCCGGTCTTACTGAGAACAGCCTGGTTGTTGGCCGTTCTCACCTCCAGAATTGTTGAAATGTTTCCAGAATATCTGCCGCTGTCTGATCAGAGCCCTCCTCAATTGCCTTTTCAAACTCCTCCCTCACCAGGGCTTTTGCTTCAAACCTCAGAATCAGAATCAGAATCAGAAACTGTTTATTGCCAAGTAACATACATTACAAGGAATTTGCTGTGGTCTGAAGGTGCTATTGTTTTGATAACAAATAAGTAGAATATAAAAGCTAAAATAAGAATAAGAATACAAATAAAAATAAGATAAGATAAATAACCTGCAGCGAAGACAGCTTCCCTCACCCAATGTCAACAAGCAGCTTCTTGGGCTGCCACCTTGACATGCACTAGGTCTGGCCGCAGCATGTTGCAGCAGTCCATGTGACCCTGTTTCTTGACATATGGGTCTTGTTCTCTGAATCTTCTCAGATTTCTGGTCTTGTCGTTTTGTTGAACTGCAGCACTTGCTATCAACATTTTTAATAATATGTAGTGGAGACTGATGACTCACAGCTCAAAGGCCGTGGTTCTGCAAATCCCAGAGGTGTATGGAGCCTGTGTTTGCTTATGGAACAGCTAAAATATATTGAATAAAACAACCCAATTCAATTTTTAAACGTATTCCAAAAGGGGACAAAATGTGAACTGTGATGATTTGATTTCTGTCATCCTGCAAAAAACAACATATAGCTGGCTTTTTGTAAGTGATTATTTTGTTGGAAGGTCTATTCTTAAGATAATTTTAATAATAATGCTAGCTTTAGCTTTAGTGTCACATGGACATCGACCCGATAGATACTACATATCCCGAAGCAACAAATAGGTATATCAACTTCAAAGATGTTATTGATTAAATCCATGACCGAGCCCAAAACTGCCATGCATCTGGTCTTTGGTTACATACAATCCCATATACCAGTTCTATCACACATGACAATGCATGCAGAGCTTAAAATCACAAAAGAAAATGTGAACATGGTGTAAAGTGCTATGCACACTGACTGTGAGGAAAAAGGACTCTCAAGGGTGCAAAATGTTCAGTGCTCTGAAATAACTGTCTCTTTTGTTGAGGAGAGCCTCACTTAGAGTCATGCAGAAAGATGAGAAGCAAACTACTCAAGGAGAAAATAGAACTTTTGCAGGGAAGGGGTTGTCTTTCTGATGTTTGAAGCATGTCCATATGAGTAAAGGCTGCAATGAGAAGCTGTGCTGACAGGTGTGTTCCCTGATGAAGATTACTGTTTTGCACATGACAAAATGAGAAGATGCAAGCGATCAGACGGGCAATGATAACGGTCAGAAGCAATCAGTCACCAGTGCTTTGTTCTGTGCATAAAGTGAAACTTGCCTTGAGGCACAGTGCATGTAAAAAGATAAAGCAGGATTTATGCATTTTACTGCGGATGTTTTTTCTGTATAAAAACACTGAGCAGTAAACAAAACCCAGACAGTGGAAGAGAAGCTAAATCACTAAACCGTTTGTCATGCTTCACTTTAAACCAATGAAGTTATGAAAGTTACACAAAATTATATACAAAATGGATGCAATAGAATATGAACTTCCAGTGCATAATGAGTTAGATTTAAAGTATTTAACCTCAAAATGACAAGCTTATAGCCACAACATTTGAGGTGGTGGGAGATGATAAGTTAAACATTGGACTGAACCAACAGTAATAGATAATAACAACATGTATGAACATAGTATTTCTTTGCTCAGCAGAAACCCCAGTAGTACAGACAAGTCTATGGTTTAGCCATGATGCGTGCTATGCAAATTCTAACTGCCTCAAATAAATGACGTGTCTTCTTAGCTGAAGTGGAAAAAACAGATGGTCCTTACATATATATATGTATATATTTTTTTTTTTTTCAACTTGAATCATGTTGAGCATAAAGGAACCATATGTTTCATTGTAACACGCAGGCAGCCACCAGTGTTACTGTTGTGGGGGAGATAAGGACAGAGGGGCGTGGACATAGTGTTGTGTTTGTCAGATAGCAATAGTGATGACTTCATTCTCTTTTCTGTCTCAGTCCTGCACTCACTGACCTTTCTTTCTAATCCCTTTTCTCAGCCACAGTATTTGCCAAAGGCCTGGGTGATGTGACCTGCTTCCCAGGGTGAACAAATCAAATTCATTCCTTTCACGGTCACTGTCGCTGCCTGTATCCTGATGCAAGCCCTCACAAGCATGTCCAATAAAGTTTACGTATAGTAGTAAAGAAGCATCAACTATGGTATTTAATGTTGTAGTTGAAATGTGCATTTTCCTCATGCAGTATTGCATTAAAACATTAAAATTAGTTCTACATAGAAATGTGCAATGTGTTTTTGTTTGGGAATGTGCATGTAATGTCACCAGATTCGACTGTTATCAGGCTATTTAGGCCCCTACCAGCCCACATATTTGGGACAGATGTGTGATGATAACTCCTATTCAATAGTCAGATAGCAGCCACATCAGGTGGTAAGGTGCACTGTTTCTGGCCCCAGTGTCCATTTGGGTGCCTGCCCTCGACCGTCTTGTCCTCTATAAACACACAAAGGCAGGTGGGGGGTGGTGGTAGAGGGAGAGGGTAATGTACGCTGCATTATTTATCGGTTCTCATCCATGTCAGTGCTTTGTGCTCATTTCCCTGTGACATTTCAGAGGTTGAGGAAAAAAGCAACAAAACAATGTAATGGAGAGAAAGACCTTCAGCACAGCACAATAGAGCTGAAAGAAGCGTGACGGATGAAGCAAATGCCTCGATTAACGCTCTCGCAATTCCCTATCTTGCTACCTGTCTGGGAAGCCTGGTGTGCAGATCACATGTACAAGAGAGTGGGAACACAATAGCGTACCAGGGCTGCTATATAACTTGAGCTCCTCAGAATTATATGGGAGATACATTATGGTGCATCCGCTCTCAGCCTCTCCCCCCATCTTCACAAGCCTCTCTTTCATCTGTCAAGTCTAATGAACAGATGTTGCTCAGCTGTTGGAGTCAACATGATGGACTGAGTCGCTGGCAGGCACATCGTTCTGCTGAGAGAAAGTGAGAGGGGTCATCTGGACAGTGAACAGCGTGCCAGGGTGCCGTGACTCTTCTGTGTTTCTCACCTTCTTTCTTCCTCATCACTGCCCTCATCTCTGACATTCAGGAGTCTTTCCAACCCGAGCCCCACCTCCAGCACTCTACCACCCACTGTCCTGTCCATCTGAGCCCTTGTCAGCCATTCTGTTCAACTGATCACTTACCTGTAACGTGCCCTTGTCCACAACTGGAGAGGCCAGCCGGTGAAAAGGTCAAAATATTTATAATAAGGTCAAAGAGGCCTCTGAGAGGCGAGTAGGGGAGGAAGGAGAGGAACAGCGGTAGGAGGGATGTGATGGAATGAAGGTTACATGAAAAGTCATTCAATATTTTTTGAGACGGAGAAATCATATACTGTAAGCAACTGGGTTTAATGGAGAATCCAAAGAGATATCACACATTTTATTTCTGATATGGAATAGTTCAATACAGATTCATAAACGTGAAGAATTCTGACTGAATACTTCCCAATCTCCCTCTGCTTTGCTTTACAGTGAATGGGTGCACATATTAGGAAGATTTATTGCGTATTTAGACACATTGCTGTATCTTCCCCTGTTGGCATAATGGTAGCATAGAATTTATTGAGATGTTCAAGCAAACATTGGTTCTGTCATTTAAAGCTGTAATGTATTTCTTTCTTTAGTAAATTAATATATCATTAATATAGCCACCAGTGTATCATAACATACAAGAGACATATTACCAATCCACTTTCCAGAGTTTTTTTAGGTCACACCTTTCCATGCACACTAGAAACATTCAGTGTTTCATGCTGTTTCTGTTTTCACATATCAAAACCAAGCTTAAATAAAGTAATATCACACTTTGCTAGTTGGCGCAGATGTAGGATAGCAGATTCAAATTAACAGCAGGCTTTTTCACAACCACTTAATGACCTCTCATTGCTACAGAAGGTGGCAATATGTACAACAGTACAGATTTTAGCTTTAATTACAGACAAAAATAAAACTGAACATAGTTTCTACTTTACTTTATGGAATGAATTAATCAGATAATGTTGCCTTAAACTTGCCAAAGCAGAGGCCAAAAAAGGAACAACTATATTCGTACTTTCAAATTCCCTGACATTTCTAAAGACAAATTAATGAGAGAGAGAATTGTTAGTAAGGAAGCCACTTGAATAGGCCACCTCAACAGCAAAGCTACCAAAAGACATCAATATTCGAAGAATGCATTTAATGAAACCTTTTTTGTCTCTGCACATGGCAACCACTAAATGGATATGTTTGGTTAAGGAAAGATCATAGTTATAGCAAATATACTATGGTTAAAGGACAATTCCAGTTTATTTGAACCTGCTGTATTTCCCATTAATGTGGCCATCCTGATTCTATAGGTCATGCTAATGTTGCACTCGCCACCTCCCCTGTAGAGATTCAGGGAAACAAAGACAAAACAATTTATGTTGGGACATGCAGCATGAGTCTCCTACAACCTTCCAAATAAACATGTTTTTTTACATGAATCACAAAAAAGTAGCCACCTGAAACGGCCATCAACATCCGAGTCAACTTGCCGGCTGACGTAACCACCCTGCATATCCCTCAATCTATGCAACAGAGGTGGCGAATGCAAAGATAGCATGATTCATAGAATAATTAATGATAACCACACTTAGGAAATAGGAAATACACCAGGTAGAAATAAACTGGAATGATTCAGTTTCTCTTGGCATCGACGGGCAATTTGAGCGAAGGCACCAGCAGTCCCTGTTTGCTCTTTAGGTTCTGGATGGTCTCTGCTGATATCCTCTTGCACGGCTAATGCAGCTGCAGCCTCGGCCTCTCTCCACTGCATTTCTTCTGCTGTATACAGCTGAATATCCAAGTCATCCTAAACACTGTAAAATGTATCCTCGTGAATAACATCCTGAGTGGACATCCACATAACAGGTGGCAAATTTTCCCTTTGTACCTCTAAAATGCACACTACATCCTGCATTGAATGTTGGCATTGGATGTAAATTGTGAGGTGCAGATTTGTCCAATATACTGTAATTCCTACAGATACTGGACTGCATAAATATATGGTTATGGTTGTTGGAGTTTTGCTAGGATCAGCAAAATCGAGAATTTTGTGATCGGTCTAGACCACAAGCTAGAACACATCTTACCTTATGTACACATTAAAGTGCTGCACTGATCATGTTATTGAGTGAGTTAGTGTAGAATACGATGACAGGTCCATCACCCTCCCTGATAATCTCCCTGTAATAGGACAGCACCTGCTCCCGCACTGAAGTTTCCACCTGCAGTGAAAATTGTTCCTCTACTCATGGAGCAGCACACAAGAGTGTCTGCACATTTTGAAACACCGTTTGACATTCTTCAAAAAAGGTTCCAGACATACTTAGCCTGGGCTTTTATCAAATCTGTCAAGGGTGCTAAGACTGAAGAGATTTTTTTTTCCCAAAGTGAGTGATAATGACACACCATACCTATTTAACGCATGAGTTCCTTTTTAGTAGTGGGTGGCAGATAGAGAGTGATAGCTGTAACTTTATCCTGTATTACACTTTTCCTTGCTGGACCACAGTCCCCAGGTATGCGACGGCCTTGCCAGACTCACATTTTCCCAGTTTAGTCAACCATACCCAAGCCAATCTGTCAAACATCTTTCTCTCTGTTGCGTTTCCTGTTTTGTTGTCTTCAGCAGGCCTCGCTGCTGCTCACAGCACTGCTTGTGCTCAGTCAGTGTAACTGTGTAACTATAGGCCATGTCTTGTTTGTCATCATTGGTTTCAGCACATTTACAATGTCCTCAACCATATCTCATTCCACTGGGGTCACAGCAGACAAGCGTTCGTTCTTCCCAGTGTAGTTTCGATCAGACATCACTGCATTGCTCCAGCAGTTGCTCAAGCAAGGCACATGAGTGTGGAAACGTGGAAACATCTTGTACCAGTTTATGTTCAGGGACATTGTGGTAGTCATAGGTTGTTTTTGGCTTTAGCTTCTTTTTTTCTTTGAAAAATGTTGCATCTGATTTGCACGGCAGCAACAATAGGCCAAATCAGGTCTTCCTTGAGTTCAGCGTTAACACAGAGCAGGCCTGTATTGCAACTTTTGCAAAGGTTGATTCCAATAAATGTCAGGCTTTGACATTCTTCTGCTTTAGATGTAAAACCTGCAGGGAGAGGGACAGCTCACAGGTGAAGGTGAATATTGGCTCAGAGGCTGCTGCACAGTTTTGGTAAAGTATCAAAAGAGATTTAAACACAATGTGGAGGTTAGAATACTTCTTTGGGATAGGTAATGTACTTGTAATCTTGTTTAATTGCAGCAGAGATTTGCTTTAAATAGTTGTTTTAACTTTATTCAACAATCTCAATCACAAAACATTACCACACACATGATCTCATTATGACTTTAGGACCTTTCAATGGATAATTCAGATATAATATAATTTCCCATATCATAAGGTGTTTAATTTTTCAGAGAATTCAGTGTAGCCTTATCCCCATTTGACATATATGTCTGTTGGGAACATTTAAGAAGTCCTTGGCTGGCCTCTCTGCAGTTGCTCCTCTTAAACTCAAACAAAGCTCTCTGGTTAAATGAGCTGTCATATTAAAGGAAGTGCAATCAAGTTGAGTGTGCATGGAAGAATAGTCAGACTCACAGGATGTAGACAGTGGGTATAAGATTGCCTCTAGCCGATTACTTCAGTCAGAATTCTCCTCCCCTGCAGCTATCTACCGTTTTGCAAGACCACCATCACTGCATCCTGGGCTTAGTGCCGCCCAAGATGATTGTGATTGGATTGAAATACAAACAAGCCATAGAGATATGATAGATATTAAAGAATAACCTGCAGTACTCAGTTAAATGCTGTGAGACATTATTGGCCTTCTCTAAGAATGTATTAAAAAGAAAAAGAAAAGAAAATAGAAATAAAATCCTTCCTTCAAACTGAAAGTATCATTGATGATGTCACCTCAGTATTTATTTTTAATTTTACAACTTCTCATATATATAGTGTCCCCTAACAACTCCGTCATTTGTTTCAACAGTTTTTAAAAGAGGTTACTGGAACTGAATTGGGACTACACTGTATGTCACATACCCTTCATAAATCAATAGGTCTCTTACAACAGGTGACATGATAAGCTGCCAGTCATCTGACACGGTGGTGTGAAAATGTTACCGTGTCACTGATTTCACCTACTGCTCTCTCTCTTAGCTTCTTTCTGTCCTGAGGGTCAGTGGTCCTGCTCTCTGCTCTTACAGTGCAGTGGAACAATGTAGAGAGACCTGCAGGGTACTCTCTCATGTGCACTCCAAAATGAAGCAAATACATGGAGCGCAGAGCAACCACGAGAAAACTAGAAAGCTTACACACAGACCACATAGCGTACATTCTTTGCCCTGCACAGCAAACTGCATGCGAGGGAATTCCCAGTATAACAGCAGATGTCACACTGAGGAGATCACAAAGCCCCCTCCCTCTCTCTTTCTGCCCCTCTCCATTTCTCTACCGGTCTCTCGCCACCCATGACAGATGTGATCCAGACAGAAGAGCCACACAGAAACTGTGCTGTGGGAAATGCAACTGGATCACATCATACATCAGGAGGCAACAGAACAACAGAGGTGAGGAGTAGGAGGTTTAAATCTGGGAGAATTAAAGTCTAATCTTTGTAACAGACAATGTTAAAGGGTCACTTCACTCCACACTTCAATCAGTGGCTCCACTGTATTTTTATGTCTGTATCAGTGGCTCTAACATGGTTGTAGTTGTTGTTTTTTCCACAATGACTACAACTTTGTGTACAGTCCGTATAATCTATAATATATTTGTATTTCCCTTGAATGGATATTTTCCTACATTAAATGCAAACATGGCCTTAAACAGTACTGTGTACTGCTCCTTTCACATTCCGTCACATTTCTCCCTCTCCTGTCATGAAAAAGCCTTTGTTCTTTGACAAATATATGGCTTGGTGGTTTGGCCATGACAGGGCATGGGATCTGAGCTCTCTAAGGTAGATCCATCCACACGTTGACTGACAGCTACAGTGTCAGCTTTAAGGTGCAACAGCATAACAGATTTAGCTAATGTAGAGCACTCAACATGCTGTAATTGAGTGTCAGATCAAATAATAGTCCCTCATTAAATACATTCAGGTTATACATTCTTAAATCTAGCTTTTAAACATTTCCATTCCTCTGCAAAAAAATGCACCTGATGTCAGTGTTGAAAGACTGACAGGCTCCATAACTTGTGGGGTTATCAGACTGGCTGATAAGGCCTTTCAATTTCCTCTGGACTTTCATCGGTCTCTGCATGAAGTCCAAATGATGAGGGGTGTGCAAGGGGAGTCCCTGTTGTCCCTTATTCCCAATTCAATATGAAATGCAATTGCTTTGTATCACATTTTACTCCCAATCTGCCACACTCGACCACCTTACTCATCTAATCTCATTCACGAGCAAAGAGCTCCCCTGATAAGGAGAAAGACAGAAAGAAAGGAAGGAAGAGATAGAACTGTGTTAAGGACATAAAATGATAAATAAAATAGGTGTATATGTAAATAGGGTATCTATACAGTAAGGTCTCTGTAAAACGCTGTATAGCCTAATGTATATGCAATTCAAATCAACCACTATTTTCCTATTATTCACACTATTGCTATGTTTGGAACTCACTCACTTCAAAAGAAATTGCATCATTAGATGAAGTTACATAACATAAATCAATTAACTCAACTCTTTAACAAAATGGATTCATAGATTTTAGAACATTTTAAATATGTCAAAAAATTTGGTTGCTGTAGTAACAAATGCATTGGTGTAACATCAAAAGAAAGAACATGCCATGTAACCTCCAACAGGTGTGCTCTAATTTAATAACATATTTTACATTTTCACAGACTAATTCTGATAGACTTTGATAATTTTTACATTTCAGCTTCTAACTCAGTTTTTTCTATACTTATTATAACGTATCACATGACTGATCACCCTTATGTAATAATAATATCTTTTATAAATAATTAGTTAAGCAATGCATTGAAGTCATTGAGCCACAATACCCTAATTATACAGCAACTCAGACAATTATCACCTCTGTTTTTGGTCCCTGAAAGTTGAGATAAGAAGTATGATGTATATCTGATAGATGTATAAATAACTCCCGGCCAGCTTTCAGATAAAAAAATACTTTAAAAGTATCAATTAGCTCTGCCTCCTAACATGCTATCATGGGTGCTCATCACTCTATAAAGGCACTAGCATCACAAAGATAACACCTGTCAGACTGCATCTTGTGTGCCACCACAGTTGACAGCTCCACTTCGACTCTATGTGGGGAACATAAACTGCTATAGACACCTGTGGTGGAGACCAGGTGGCTATCATGAATGGTGCAATGAATACACAGTTAATAAATATGTTTGGTTAAATCTCGCTCAGTTCTTGATTGATCAAAGCATCCCTTGCACCAACTCAAGCTGCACAGCACAACACACTCTACTGTACTATGCAGTTTCAAGTTCCACTGTTTTTCATCGCTGCATGCCGCATGATTACTCATTACCAACTAGTGTACCAACTAGAAGTTCTTCATAAGATGGTAACCCTCGCAGGAATAGCTTCATGGAACAAGAAGACTGAACAAACCCACTCATTCACATAGAATATTCATGGGCCATCATGTCAACAAAGAGAGATTGGCTGCTGCATATTTTTGCAGAGAGAGAGAGAAAAGAGCACCAGCCTCTGAGTAAAATGTGACCCCAGTCTCAATATAGCAGACACAGAAATGCTGTTGGTTCGAACCTTGACCAACACCCTACAATAAATAATCTGTGCCTAATATAATACAGATCTAAAACACAGTGCAACACAGCAACACCATAAACTATTGCTTCAGTGGTCTTAATAAATATCTAATAGAATAAGCTTCATAGAAGTAGTATCATAAAATGCAAATAAAAACTGATGCATAAACCATTCTCTTCCCACATGCTGCCCAAGTATGAGCGGTGCTCTGGAAGGTCACTCCCCTGATAAGGATTTTGCGCCTGCTAATTTAGGATGACAGCCCATGTCATCGCGAATGTTTTTTCTAGTACCTGATTATCATCAGAGCTGCCCATGCAAATGACAGGGAGACCTTAAGGGATATCATTTTCTATTAAAATATGTAAG
This sequence comes from Enoplosus armatus, assembly GCF_043641665.1. Classification (NCBI taxonomy): domain Eukaryota; kingdom Metazoa; phylum Chordata; class Actinopteri; order Centrarchiformes; family Enoplosidae; genus Enoplosus; species Enoplosus armatus. Next base: position 17,213,511 of record NC_092185.1, read on the forward strand.
AGTCTAATTACAGATAAATGTCACATTAGCTGTGTAAGAAATAGAGACCTGGAGTGAATAGGTGGTCGAGGAATGGGGTGGAAGGGGCCAAACACGCTCATAGAGTGATGCGTGAAAAGAGGAAGGAGAATCAGTGGATCTAATAACACTGTCCAACATCATTAACACACTTCAGTTAGTTGTTTTTATAGGCAACATATGAGAATATGAATGCAGAATAAGAGCAGCAAGTGAATATGTACAGTGAATACTTTAAAATAATATTTAAATTTAATATTTAATTAGACTGTGAAAAAAAAAAGTTACAACTCACCACTATAGGTAGAGAGATTATATATGTTGGTTTGTCTGTAGGTACAATTGATTAGGTATGATTAAATGTTCAACATTATACCTGAAACTTGACATTTCAGATTGGAACCGGTGCAATTACAGCGTGGAATAGCATCAATGAGAGGACTAGACAGCTCAATCATGTTTCCTGTAATGGCTTAGTATCCATTATTTTACAAAATAGAATTATTTTCGATTCAACAAGTACAGGCATTGGGACTTTCTAACAGTGTGTGCAGCAACAAAGAAACCCTGTTCCCTGATTAAGGTTTCTTTCTTGTCCTGAATTAGGCCTCTCAGGCTGTATACCGTGTATAGAGGCATAGAGGTGGTTACATTACTGTCAAACCTGAAATTGGCAGGGCAAAATATAATCTCACGCTGGGATGGAAAACAAGCGGGACTAGAGGAAATAGTTTGGGCAGGGTTATAACCATAATCTGTCAAAAATAACATTAATTAAGTTAAGGTCTTTTACCACTTTGTCTTTACTGTCCATCACTTTGTATGTGCTGTCCTTGCACTTATTATCAGCCATGCCCTATGTGTTTTTTTAACAGCAGACATTTTGACATCATAGCAGGAAAAGCACAGGTGTAAATGATAACATCCTTGTAGGTGTGCTAACAGGTCTGTGACATTAGCCGAATGCCCAAGAGATGTCACAGACTTGATGTGGATATATGTAATATGGAGCAGAGCAATCATCAATTGGAAACAGATGATGCTGCAGTTTGTCTGGTAGTGTAATATTGTACAAGTTGACACATCTCTAGAATGAAAAAACACAGTGTAACACTATTTGTATTGCTAATGGTAAAATGCATCTTTGAATTTGTCAGTTGTATGGGTTTCAATTGAAGTGAATGGGTGATGAGCTGCATATTCGCAGAGATTGGTGTCAATATGAGCGTACCATAAGTCTTGCCAGTGAGCAACCGTGTGCCAAACCAGGACACCAGAACCTGGACTCTGACACACCTAAAGTTGGACAGATGCTGTACATTTTTATTGATCTTGTACATCGTGTCATCTTACACATTTTAACCAGCCTGTCGACACAGCCAGATCCTTCTACTTTTATTCTGTGTGGATCAATTGACAACAGGGAGCTTACACTGAACGTAAGCACAGAACCCCCAGTCAGTTTTGTTCAGTGACACGTCCAATAAAATGTATTTTTAAAAAAGAGATGATGCGTCCCCAACAATGCAGACAAACAGAGAGAAGATCAATGTTTCTTTGTGCAATTCTACTATGGAGCGAAAGTAAGAAGAAAAAAAGAATATGGAGCTGGAAGATGCAAACAATATGGTCTGTGTTTTCCAGTGAAGTTCAGTTTTATATCACAGCCGTGTTAAGATTACAGTTTTAGCCACAAAATGTAAAATACTACTCCAGTAATGTTAAAACAAGCTCAGTACAGGTTATAACAGATCTTCTGACAGCAGCCATGTGGGAAATCAGACTGTGGAACTGTTCAAACTGCAAGACAGTTGACCAACATTTCTGACATGCCAGAAATCCATCCAATCTTTCAAAGCCACATCGTTGATTGTTCAGGCAATTAATGTGGTGCCGTGACCCCCCCTCAAACTGCACATTAAACGTCAACGTCTTGTTTCTAAAATTAGTCGGGGGCCACTAATTTGTGGCTAAAATTGGGCCAAATCTGTACAGTGTCTTCCTGGCTCAATAAAATTCAGCCATTATTGTTATTAGTAGCAGTGTAGTGTAGTAGTGTGTTGGTCAAATAAAAAAGGCCTTTTCTGCTGCTAGCATTGTTTTAGCTTTGAGTTATATGTTATTCTGCACTGAGCAACCCATTTTTGGTTTTTACATAGAATAAAATGTCTGGATAACTTAAAAGATTCACTCGTAGTGTCAACCCTGCAGCTTTACACAGGTTTTAGCCACTTTTAGCGCACTGGTTTCTCTGTCTCACTGCTCTGACTACTGGTGGACCAAACTGCTTGCTAAAAGTGGAGTGAATATTGAACTTAATTCATTAGGTGGCCATGAGACACACGTCCAATGGGACATTCATATTCAATTATCAATGGATAATTGAAAACTGAATGTAGGCAGGGATATTGTGAAGGGATCCGTTTTTATCAGGTTTTGGTTTCAGCTGTTCTTTGTTTCTTACATGTGTGTTCGACAGTATTGTTCTGGCAAACTGAAGCTACTTGAAACTCTACAGTAAAGTAGGTTATGACATTTTGAAAACAATAAATCATAATTAATGCAAAAACAATCATAAAACACAGAGTAGAAAATATTACTGGAATCATATATTACTGTTTCTGGACATCTCTATTTTTCTTGGTCTTTGACTTAATTGATTGTGATTGTTTGCATAGATGTGTGTGTGTGTGTGTGTGTGTGTGTGTGTGTGTGTGTAACAAAGCCAAAAATGTCAGTGACTATTGCTGAAGTTAGGCTAATTTCACTGTTCCATCCTCTATTTTGCTTTGGATGAAATTCTGTCTTCATTTTATTAGGAAATTGTTAAACTTTTAATGAACAAACTCATTAAAATGGGGGTTATTTTCAGAAATATCCCTGTTGGCTTCCATGCACCAGATTGAAACCTCTTTTCAATTACCATGCAGCCCCAAAGAGACAGTCAGCTTTTAAGGCCCTTTCTGAAGCCACATCATTAAAATGTAATGAGAGCCTGTCCAATGTAACTCTACTATAGTACTGGTATTGTACTAGGACACTCATACAATGTCCCATAATGGTGATATCTGCACACAATGAAGGAATATTTACTATTTTATATTTCCATTACATTATGTTTGTGTTGATTTAAGAAAACAACACCTCCACCATTTGGAAAAAAAACTAAGTTAAAATTTGAATCAGCTGTTATTTTCCAGAGGCCAGACATACTAATGCTCATTATCTTGGTTGGGGCGACTGTTAAAAGTTCTTAATTAAATAATAGATTTGTAGACAACTTGCATACAATAAGGCATTACGGGGTGAACTATACATATTGTGACTCTAAATGTGGTGCCAAGTGAGTAGCTAAAATAATCTTAAAAAAACATTGCAAGCCTGTCTCAGCAAAAATTACTGGTCAATTTACAACAACGTACCTTTATTGACTCACTAAACTTACTAAAGCCACAGCAGTCTGGTTTTCGCCCGGGTCACAGCACAATAACAGCTGTAGTTTCAGTCATTGATAACATTGTCTCCTCCTCCAACAATTTGGTTCTGCCTGCTTCATTGCAAAAGGATTTGATACTGTCGATCAGAAAATCCTACTCCACAAACTACAGTCTATGGGTCTAGATGAAGCCACGCTTAATTGGTTACTCTCTTACCTTACAGAGAGATTTCAGACATAAATAACATAATTCTTCCTAGTTAAAGTTTAAATGGCATCCATATTACTCTTGCTGAGTCCTACAAACACCGCACTTAACTGTTTCAAGTCTTACCCTTATCCCTTATCAGATCAATCTCAGTTTGTACATGTTAATGATGAATCCTCTATTCACTCCAAAGTTAGTCATGGAGATCCACAAGGTTCTGTGCTTGGACCAATTCTATTAACCTTATATATGCTTTCTTTAGGCACTATTATTAGGAAACACTCCTTTCATTGTTTTGCAGATGATACCTAATTTGTTCTACTGATCAAGCCAGTTAGCTGAACTTAGTTTAGCTAACTGGTTATTGTACTTGGCCCCAAACAAAACACATGATCTAACGATATAGTTATTCCAGATGGCATTGCCCTGGCCTCCAGCGTAACCATAGACTGTATATAAAGATGGACGACATGACAGCACCCCAAAAGTGAAGCCAAAACATCTCGATCGCCCCCTGTTGGCTGGCTTTAGTGTAGGTCATAAACCCCACCCCCTCCATGTTAGCACATGGGACATGGGCCAAATGAAAACTCTAAGTACACCTCAAATAAATTTTTCCCAAAGATGGTTTCTGTCTTAGGTAGTTCTTATCAGGCTGTTTTTTTCTCTGTTTTTTTCTGATCTCTTTGGTTTTAATTAGTTATTTGATGCTATAAAAACATCATGATTGACAGTGGTATGCTCGCGATTGGTTTGGGTGGGGCCTTGCACTTATTATCAGGCTGCACCGATAAGTCCCTTGAGACCTCTCCGGTTGATCCAAAATGCTGCAACAAGAGCGTACTGACAAGAGCTTGACAAAAAGATCTGCACTGGTTCCCTGTAAAATTCAGAATATAATTTAAAATCCATCTCCTCACTTATAAAGCTCCCAGAATGCAGGGTTACTTGTGGTTTCTGGAGTCTCCAAATTTAGAATGGGAGCCAGAGCTTTCAGCTATCAAGCTCTTTTTCTGCGAAACCAGTTCCCAGTTTGAGTTCGGGAAGCAGACACACTAACACATCAGGGCTTGCCTGTATTAAACATGACATTCTTGAATCTCCTCCAGCAAGAACAGACAGAACAATATGGATGTCTTAAACTTATTTCCATTGCAACCGTTCATAGTTCAGTCAAAACAGGCTCTTCAGTATGGTAGATCAAGAAACAGTTGAATGCCACAAAGTGCCTTTTCAAAGATGTCACAGCAAGGGGAGGACTGTGCTTACTGACTCATATTTGTTCCCTTTACCATTATGTAGGCACAGATGGGCTGGAAATCTCCATTGTAGAGAGAGTCCATTGTGGTTTGGCCAATGCTTCAACATTATGTGGACAGTCCACAGAAAGAAGCTCCGAAATCCTGCTACAGCTTCCTCCGACACCACTGAAGCTGCGCAACAAGATGTTCTCATCTTAGCAAAACTTCAGTTCTTCATGGCTGTATGCTGGTCTTTCAGCCCCTTCTTGACAAAATAACAACATATGAACAAAGGTTGCCAATTCATTGCAAAGTTTTGACTAAGTAGTTGAAGGAAACACGATCAATGTAGCTTAATTCAACAAAATCAACACAATCCCGTCTCTAATGCCCTAAGTGGAGTTACATCCAGGTAACATTTCAGCAGAAGAGACTCCTTTTAAAAATTACTCATCTGAAGAAAATCTGCAATTCATACAGGATTTCAGATACTGGTAAGGAACACCCATAATGCAATATGAGAGTAATTGACAGTTGGAGGGTGAATGCAAGCAGCCTCTCTCCTTTGCAACCTAGTCTCTCAGAAATTTTGTTTACATACAACTAATTTGCAACAGCATAAACGTTTTGAGGGAAATGTAATGCACTGAATCACATTTTCTATTAACATAATGGGGAAATATTGTTAATTAACATACCTGGCAAGTCACAAAAATGTTGATAATGAACGCATCAGTAAAATGTTCCCTGAAGACATGTTTTCTGTCAAAATAGCCAATCTTGCAACACACTATCCACTCATAGTGACTACAGCATTATTTAACTTTTTTTATGGTTATGTTTAGGTACTGGCAGCACTTGGTTAAGGTTAGGGAAAGATCATGGTCTGTTTTAATGCAGAAAAGGTTGAATTAAACATTTAACCAAAATCACAATCTTTCCCAAACCTTAACCAAAGTGCTTTTGTTGCCTAAACCTTAAAACAGACAGGAGTCTGGATGCGAACCCTAGATTTTGGTGTCACAATCCTGCTCTTTGTATGTCGCCCTCCACCCTAACCGCCTCCCTGCAACTCCAATTTCATTCATTTACTCAAATAAATGTTGTCTCTGAGCATAATCCAGGCAGCGATTACCACAGCATAAGTATGACAACTATTTAGTAATATACAACACACATTTTCTAGGAGATAGGGTTTCTCCTTAGGACCAGTGGGTCGTACCCTGAGCCTTAGATTCTGGTCGGCCGGCACATCGGTGGACTGTCAAAAAATCCATAAAGCTTTTACCTGCCGTCCGGCCCTCTCTGTCTCTTTACTGGGCCTGTCTCTGTTCTTGTCTTTTGGGTGCGCATGAAAGCGTGCTGTGTGCATGGGCTCACCGACCACTGGCAAAAGTAGTGTGCAGCAGTGAGACGGCCAAAAAGTATGAACAAGAAAATGTCAAAAAGCAAAGTAACTTCTTACAGCACGTAAGAATTAGTAAGAGTAATACCTTTGTTTTTGTAAAACATGACACAAACTGTGCTAAACATTTACATATTTTTTGTGCAGGTTAGGGTTGCAATAAATGCATTTGTAATTGCATTGATCTGTTAGCCATAATAGTTTCTTACGTATAAAGACTGTGCTTGTTTTTGTGTTCACATATTGCTTTGGTATAACCAGCAGATGTCCTGTGCTCTTTGCTAGTACATAAAAATAAATCATATGGCCTGTAATCATTGAGATCAAGTAGGCCAGACCCAAGGCCAAATCTGTCCTCCAGTTAAAGACCCCAGACATAGAGTATACAGATAACAGTATTATTTTTGATGGGTCTATACCTCCACTATCCCCAGCGCAGATGGATATGGAATGGAGAGTTGGAGTGCTTCTCCATCAAAGGATGTGAGACTATGGCTCAGGGACAGCAGCCCCCAAAAAGGACAAGAAAGAGGGAATAATAAAAATAGTTTAAAAGATGGGTTATAAAAAAGTATAAATAGCAGGAGTAAGGAAGATTACAAGGGTACGACAATCTGTGTGCCAGACAGGGCACACACAACACAGTGTCTATCAGCTGGAAATGCTCCCTAACTTGGAAGGACAACAGGGGTCGGGATTTGGCCATCAAGAGTACAAGCTGTCAGTGTCCTCCCTTATCCTGTCCCTTGGTTCCCTTCACTAAATCCCTGAGTTAGACATCAAGGCCATTGTGATTTATCTAGTTCAGCATATCCAGTTTTTTTCCCAGGCTGTTGGAAAGTACTCCTGTTGTAGCCCACTTACTCAGAAATGTATGGATACAGAGGCTTCAAAAACATATCATAGGGAAAAATTATTTTGTCGGTGCGTCTTGGTCTGCATTTTCAGCTTGATAAGACAAGTCTATAAAGAATCAAAATATAAATATTGATGCTGCATATTTTTTTGTTTTCTTTTGTCAATTACATTTTGTGCAATGACAAATGTCTAGTTTGGTGATTTCATTGAATATACAGTGCATCCGGAAAGTATTCACAGCGCTTCACTTTTTCCACATTTTGTTATGTTGCAGCCTTATACCAAAATGGATTAAATTCATTTTTTTCCTCAAAATTCTACACACAACACCCCATAATGACAACGTGAAAAAAGTTTATTTGAGATTTTTGCAAATTTATTAAAAATAAAAAACCTGAGAAATCACATGTACATAAGTATTCACAGCCTTTGCTCAATACTTTGTTGATGCACCTTTGGCAGCAATTACAGCCTCAAGTCTTTTTGAATATGATGCCACAAGCTTGGCACACCTATCTTTGGGCAGTTTCACCCATTCCTCTTTGCAGCACCTCTCAAGCTCCATCAGGTTGGATGGGAAGCGTCGGTGCACAGCCATTTTCAGATCTCTCCAGAGATGTTCAATCGGATTCAAGTCTGGGCTCTGGCTGGGCAACTCGAGGACATTCACAGAGTTGTCCTGAAGCCACTCCTTTGATATCTTGGCTGTGTGCTTAGGGTCGTTGTCCTGCTGAAAGATAAACCGTCGCCCCAGTCTGAGGTCAAGAGCGTTCTGGAGCAGGTTTTCATCCAGGATGTCTCTGTACTTTGCTGCATTCATCTTTCCCTCTATCCTGACTAGTCTCCCAGTTCCTGCCGCTGAAAAACATCCCCACAGCATGATGCTGCCACCACCATGCTTCACTGTAGGGATGGTATTGGCCTGGTGATGAGCGGTGCCTGGTTTCCTCCAAACGTGACGCCTGGCATTCACACCAAAGAGTTCAATCTTTGTCTCATCAGACCAGAGAATTTTGTTTCTCATGGTCTGAGAGTCCTTCAGGTGCCTTTTGGCAAACTCCAGGCGGGCTGCTATGTGCCTTTTACTAAGGAGTGGCTTCCGTCTGGCCACTCTACCATACAGGCCTGATTGGTGGATTGCTGCAGAGATGGTTGTCCTTCTGGAAGGTTCTCCTCTCTCCACAGAGGAACTCTGGAGCTCTGACAGAGTGACCATCGGGTTCTTGGTCACCTCCCTGACTAAGGCCCTTCTCCCCCGATTACTCAGTTTAGATGGCCGGCCAGCTCTAGGAAGAGTCCTGGTGGTTCCGAACTTCTTCCACTTACGGATGATGGAGGCCACTGTGCTCATTGGGACCTTCAAAGCAGCAGAAATTTTTCTGTAACCTTCCCCAGATTTGTGCCTCGAGACAATCCTGTCTCGGAGGTCTACAGACAATTCCTTTGACTTCATGCTTGGTTTGTGCTCTGACATGCACTGTCAACTGTGGGACCTTATATAGACAGGTGTGTGCCTTTCCAAATCATGTCCAATCAACTGAATTTACCACAGGTGGACTCCAATTAAGCTGCAGAAACATCTCAAGGATGATCAGTGGAAACAGGATGCACCTGAGCTCAATTTTGAGCTTCATGGCAAAGGCTGTGAATACTTATGTACATGTGATTTCTTAGTTTTTTATTTTTAATAAATTTGCAAAAATTTCAAAAAAACTTTTTTCACATTGTCATTATGGGGTGTTGTGTGTAGAATTTTGAGGAAAAAAATTAATTTAATCCATTTCGGAATAAGGGTGTAACATAACAAAATGTGGAAAAAGTGAAGCGCCGTGAATACTTTCCGGATGCACTGTATCTCATTTGTCTCATACCAATGCAAATGTGCAACTGAGAGAATAGCCCGCCAGATGGGATGGAAGGTGTAAGTACTAAAAAAGGATAGGGAGAAAAGCTATTTGAAATATGGTCCTTTTTTTTCTACAGGCTGAGCTCCAGATGAGGGCCATTGAAGATTTAAGTATAACCATGTTAGACAGGACACCCGAAAGTCACAGCTGTCCCTGAATTACACAGAAAAAGAGTGTCTCAGCTTAGCATTGAAATACTGACACCAGGCATATTGGCCATGTTTACATACACATCGAAATAGATTTGATGGAATAGAAGGTTACAGTGTATAAAAGGAATACCTCATGTAAATTTTCCTAACATTATTGACTGATTTTTTTAAATACAATTTGGCAGAATGCAGAAGTCCTTTTATTGATTTCACTGAATCAACCTTACTGATGCACTGTACACAATGTATATACACATACATACACAACGTATACTGTGTTATATGGTGTTCCACTCACCATAAATATGTATCAACGCCATCCATTAAGCGTAGAGGTAAAAAAAAAAGCACTGCCTGCATCTGTCTGGTAATTTTATGGCTCACAGCAACATCGCACCCACATAGCCCTCACTAAACTCACATAAACCTCTTATATGCAAGTTATGGCTGCTTGTTTCACTTTGATAGACATAGAAACTGTAAGGCCTGCCCTAGAAGAAATGAAATTGCATCTCAAATCCATTTGTATCAGCAATGGCATTTCCACACTTGTTTTGCCTTTGAACAGATGACAGAGAATGGGATTTAATTGTGATCTATCAGCCATGATTGTGGTTGCCAGGAGGGTGGGTATAGGCATCACCAAGATCAAATTTAAAAAGTTTGCATATTTGCAAAAACAGATTGGACTTTAGCACAACAAGCATGATCCGTAACTCTCTAAACCAGCTTGGCATTTGCCCCCGAATTACTTTTGCCCACTGCCTATGATTGATTCTCAACAGTGTTACAGAGCCAACAGAGTCTTTAATGGTGCATTTTCTCTTGGTTAGTAATTAATAAGCTTTAGGTTTATAAGCTATGGTGATCTATATCCAGGAAGTGGTGCCAGCTCTATCAGTCACAGACATTGCATGGCACTCCTCCTCCATTGAATAATTTCTCATTTACTTTTCTGTAGCTATTGGTCTCCAGAGCAACAATTCTCCACAGGATGAAGTATGTATGTATGTATGTATGTATGTATGTATGTATAACCACAGTAATGTACATGTAGCTTTCAGTCCAGGAACCAGCAACAAAGCAAGTAACAAGGGTAGATGGTAAACATTAACATGAAGGAAATGTAGTGAGCAAGTAAGTCTGTATAAATGGAAATAAATATTTGCAGTTTTAACAAAGTGAGACACAACATTGGATTATCTTTTGCAGTTTGTTGTAGTTTCATTCTTGGAACCAGCACAATGACTGGTATTTATAGAAAATGTCCCAGGGAAAGGTTAAGTTGGGAAAAGTTAATTAGTTTTGCCTTCATGATCAGATTTTCACCTACATCACATTATTTATAATGCACAAATAATTCTTAGAATTTTTTTTTTACAGTTAATCCTGTGTGCAATTCTCACTCTTGAGCACAAAGTCAATGAAATAAAGAGTTATTTGTCAAAGAAATAATGTTGTACATGCCCATAATGTTAATACAAAAAAATAATAATTTAAATGCTCTTCAAAGATAACCCCTTTCAGACGCTATGTAGCTTGGCTGAGGATGTCTACAACCTGACCTTGCCAGTGCGTCTCACAAACACATTGTTACTCCGCATGCTGGCTCCTTTGACATCTGTGTGTCAGTAGTGTGAAAGCCGAGCAGCATGAATCTTTGTGGTCTAAGGTCATCAGTTAATCCTACTTTACACTTGCTGCAGATCTGTACTGCAAAATGTCTTTAGAAGTATCGTAATGAATCTTTAGAATTATCTCAATTTGACCGAAGGGAACATCCTGTGTTTGTCTTCGGGTGCTGACACACCAAGCTGGTCTCAAAGGAGTAACTCTGAAAAAGGCTGACTGAACACATGCTTTGTATTGCTTCAAGACACTTAACATCACTTTAAATTTCACATGAACACACTTCAAAGACTACAGCTGATTGCTAGCTGACAAATGTCAACCTCATGGTAGACCATCAAAGTCATTAGGACCCATTTACACTTATTTGCTTCATGCCTCCTGGATAGCTATCAGATCTCATAATAGCTGAGTGTACATGCATCCAAGAAGAATTCAAGACAGATTGAAATCTGCTTGCTCAAACCACCTGCATTCTAGCCAGACATTGAAAAGGTGTAAATGCATCTCTCCAAGACACATACAAGGAAAAATGGCTCCAGCTATTTCTACACTTATGATCAAATACGGACCAAGTAATTGCCCCATTAGTTGCTGAGATATTTCTGTCTGGACCAAAGTGGTGGATGGACTTTTAGAAGAAAGCCATAACACCTACAATGAATCTGTTGAAATAATAGGGTTAAGCACTCAGAACATGAATTAACTATCATTAACTATCTCTGTAAAGTTTTTATCTGCTTTTCAATGGGATTTTCAGCCGTTGGTCTTTTGCTTGGTGAAAGCCACAAATCAGCCCAGCCCGACTAACAGCAACGTGACTTGTGATTACATGAGAGTGTAAGGGATAATAATGCAAAATTGGTTAACTTTTTTGAATGAATATCTATAATGCATTATATATACTTATATATATTATATATACTTATATAATGCATTAACACATATAGAATTGTTTACAATGCATAAAAATCAAGAGTTACTATAAAAGTCCATAAAGCATTATTATTTTACGGCTTATAAATATTCATTAGGATCCTACAACTATACAGGTCAAGTAGCAAGTGTTCTGAATAACTAGCTTGCCTTAACACCGCTATGTCAGCTTATTGCCTGGTTCAAGTAAAATAAGAATCTAGTAAAATTACCAGAGCCCTGACAAAGGCAGGAGAGGAGCTTCATACCATTTGTCAGTCCTGACACCAGACTCTTCATTTAAAACCTTCAGAGAGTGCGGCACACAGAAAACAGGACATGAGCCTTGCTATTGGAAAATGATCTCTTATAAATTTAGCGGCAGCCTTCACAGACGGCAAATGTTTGGAGACATTATCAAATACAAGATGATGAATGTCAGTGATTCATGGACCTTCTCCTGTTGACCCTTCTCCTCCACTCATGTATGATGTATCAAAGTTGAATGACATACAAGCAAATAAACTATTTAAATTATTAAATAATAACACTAAACATATCAATGAATGCATCTGTACATGTAGAGGAGTTACCAGTGGCCCTGACCTAAGAAAATCATTTGGGTAGTTACAGTACATTGATTGGAGATGACTCTTTAGGGACAAAATTGATTTGCTCAAATTGGGTTTACTGCAGATGGATTCAGAATAAGCATAAATGGGGCCTTTCTAGATTGGGGCAAGATTTTAAGGTTGCGATGAATTCAACTCAATAGAGTGTCCTCAAAAGTGACATATTTCCCCACTGTATGTGTTCATTGGTTTGTTGGTTAAACTGATACTAACACCGAAAAGCAATAATCTGGAATCCTTATTACCTGCTTTATAAACAAAGACATAGGGCAAAAATGTCAAGGTTTAGAAAATGTCACAGTGGACACTTTCCCTCTGCTTTCTGTCTGCACGTTTCTACCAGATTTTACTTTCTCCCCTTTCATCAATTCAATGTAGGAATTCTTACATTGAAGCTCAAACTCCTATGGCTACAGAAAAAAAGAGCAGCATGAGGCAGATTTTTAAATACAATATGTCTTGTGAGCAAGTTAGGTGAAGAGTTGCATACTGATAAGATGCATAATGAAGCATGATTTCTTTGATTGCAGTATTTTAATATTTTTGGAGAGGATTTATTAGCATCAGCCCATATTGGACATTTAATGGAAACCTTTGATCTGGCTCAGTCTTTCCCACTGCAGCACTAGTCTCTGATTTTTCTTTGACAAGATTTATTGCCAGCCTCTTAAATTTGTAGTTCATGATTTATGGCTGTTATACCAAAGATATGGATCATTACTTTACAAAAGCGCCTAAAATGTTTTTGTGTTTCACTTAACTCTCTAAATGGGAAACCTTAGGCTCTGCATGTGGAGAATTGCGCTGTGTGAAGAGACCCAACATCTGAGGAATTTAAGGTTAACTGTGTCAGATTTAGTGAAATACATGAAACAGCAGCACACGGTTAACAAAGCAACCTACTACTTACAATGTCCCTCCAGTGGAGGAGCTGGGCTCTGTGCAGCTGAAGTGTCCTCAAATAAGATGATAGCTGTGTCCCAATTCCACACTACGTGCTAATTCTCAGCATGTTCACGCTGGAAAAGTGACTAAATGAAGGGTACTCAAAGTGTCAGTTGTTGATGAACACTATTGTCCCACAATGCAATGCATAAAGTGAAAAGAGGTGCTTCTCATGGCTGTGAAAATATTAAATAAATTGTGAATGTTGGTGAGACAGCACCAGGAAGATCTTGAAAAACAAAGTATTAAATTATTTTGCCTTTGTTACTATAAAACAGTAAAGTATGTTGATTTCTTGCATACATAGTACATATTATATACAGCTATAATGTAGTCTGGAATTGGGACACAGCAATTGAATTCCTTACCAACTCCAGCAGTGATGCTTTCTATCTGACCCTGAGCTCTGGCCTCCCTGGAGGCACTCATACCTTTTTGAAATTTAAATATAATCATTTTAAAGCAAGTGCTTTCTTACTATGTACCAGACAAGCATAAGGATCGGTTAAAATTCCGTTTTTATCAGGAGTTGCTAAGCAAAATATATCTAACAGTCTGCTTTCTCTTGGTGTGGGTGGTCGGTTCTATATCTTAAGGTTACAGACAGAATTTTTAGTTTCCTAAATTAACCTCGTATCAAGCTGTCGAGTAATATGAGGCCTTTGGTTTGGCTGAGGAATATACATTCAGCCTACTTGTCACCCTGCTGTGTTCCATTTCTTACTTAAGAGCAGCAATTTGATGGTAAAATGTTCCAAATCCTGGTGCCAACTCACCTCTAGGGGGAAATGCACAAATATGGGGTAAGCTTGTGTCTTTGATGTCATTATATCCTAAGTCAACTCAGTCAAACTCAATTATTTCTCTGATCAGGTTGAGTGTCAAAAGGATGTTAGAACACTTATTTTACTGTAGTATCTCAAGAGCACAGACTGAGACGCCCACTGGCCGGGCTTGGTTCACATCATTAAGCCCTTAAAGCAACGTAGCAAGCCACAAATTGATTGAGACTGCATCTACAGCCTAAACCAAATGCCACTGAAGACTGGCAGGGCAAAAGAGATGCATTTTAACAGGTAGGGAGGAAGCCCCTGCCCCATCTCTCCCATTACTCTTAAGCCTGTCCATCTTTAGTACACCCAAATGTGTTATCCAATCTCGTTTTACAGTTTCAAATATATTCTTAAATGTGGTTTCTCACATTAGAAAGAGTGTCTGTACAGAGCGAAGGTTGAGAGGGTGATACACTAGCAGTCAGAACTGGGGTATTCTGTCCCTTGATACCATGACTGACATAGGACAGTGTGTCCAAGTTACCCATGTGCCTTTAAAGACGGTTTGTGAGGAAGGTCATTTCCTTTACCCCTTTTCCCCTTCTGGCACAGCTCATGGCTTACAAAAGAAAAGTCATATCCTTCAGGACATACCAGACATATACGTGACAAAGCCTTAAAATTCACACACTCAAAGATTCCCCCTCAAACAGACACAAGCCTGTCTTTGCACACACATAAACACGCATACTGTATATTCACACATCCCTCTTGGGTATGTTGGACTGCTCAGCTAACCCATAAAACCCCGGCTTATCGCTTCTATAGGCCTCCTGGTTCTGCAGTTCCCCAATCCATCCCAAGGCCTCTCTGATAATCAGCTGCCTCTGTTTGGCCTGAAGTGTGGGTGAACATCCCTAGGTCTAAAGATATGAGATCCAAGCCAAGGCTTCAAGGTCTCAGTCTGCAAATACTGCTGCAGCTAGAGTGAATAGATGAGCAGATTTGCAAAAGCTAAAGTCTATGCTGCCTGTGTAAAAACACATCCAGAAGTGCACCTGTTTACTGCAAACCTAATGAGTGGCATTGGACCTTATAAAAAGACTAAGAGGTCCTGGCTTACTGATCAGAGGCATGCAGGGTATCATTTGTCTTGGTCTAACATGCACATGCTGACTCACTGCTATGGCTCAGCCTACCCCCCCTTCTGAAAAACCAAAGGAGAGAAGGATGAAGAGCATGGTGTAGTAAGGGAAATGGGGAGTGGGGCCTAAAGAGAAAGAAAATGAAAAGATAAGCCACATCAAGTGCAGGCTTATCCAACACTCTGCTATAATTGAGCCAGCTAATGCATTACAAAGACAGTGTAATCCTAGGTGTCAGAAAGCAATTACATGTAGCTAATTACTAAATAATTAATGCAGACAGTTTAACCGGACCGACCAATCTGCAAACTTGCCATGAACTGAGTTTTATGTTTATCTCTCTTTAGGGTTAAGCCAGACGCTATTTGGCCTCATGACACCGTAGATAACCCTTAATTACGCTGTGTTTCTTTATGTTTAAACCATGATGAGTACATTGATGTGCATGGGAAACACAAAACATTCATCTTAAAAAGAGACACAAACTGTATTCCCTGGCATATTTGTGCTACCACACTTTCATTTTTCCACATATTTGCATTTGTAAATTGTGATTTTGTGAGTTTTCTCATAGGAAAGCTTCCTGGACTCTCTACTCCATTACCAAGCTGTCAGTACATTATGGTGGGATGACTTTTCAGGGCTTTTCAGGGGGTGAAAAGAACCAATGTGATTGGCCATGATTGTTACAACCCCTAACACACCCACACATAATGTATGATAATGGATTCTTTTTCATTCCACCCCATTGCCAAGGCACAGTTGGCTGTGCTTTGCGCATTGCACCTTGATTCATTAAAATAAAGGCCTCAAAGTCAAGAGAAGAGGACGTAAATCACATAAAACATGGAAGAGTACAAGCAGGAACATTTAAAAGAAGAAAAAAAAATTTGAACATGACAAGGATGTTGGGACAGGTTGGCCTTGACCTCAGGATTAATTTCATACCATATTAACAGAAATCAAGCATGGTTACTGTTAAAACTCCAACCCATGCATAATAATAACTCTCCAGCTTAACTCCACCCAGACAGAATGTCAGAATCAAGACACTGTGACACAGTATGTGTAATTTGTACGGCCCTGATAACCTTTGTGGTAAGCGTTCCTTCCCTTGGAGATTCCACAGGTGGAACATATCCCTTAGACTATAGTCCTTACTGTTCTTTATGTTAATATTATGAGAACATTCATCCCCTTACCCCACAGTTCAAGGAAAATACTATATTTGATCACCTAACGTGTTTTTTTTTCCTGTACATAATTGTATTTTTCTCTCTCACTTTTAATTCTCTACTCCCCTGGAAGTTTCGCCATCTAGGTCAAGGGTATTGGACTGCTGTGACTACTCCATGCGGCTTGCTTCACAGTAAAGATACTTCCAAAGACACAATGACTTTCTCTTATATTTCTGTTTCCCCATTATCAGTCTGAGGTAAACTGGAGAAGTAAGATGACTACATCATCTAATACAAATACACATAACAAGGCCTTTAGGGATCAAAACTCCATTATACTATAAAAAATGCATTGAAATACAGCACTGTGAAGATGAGAAAATATATGAAAGAACCAATGACAAAAGAGTGTAAACAGCCAGCCTCCGGAGTCACTCATGCAGGCCCTATACTGTTGCTCTGGCCATATAAATGTGGCACTAACGGCCTCTGATCAAGCTCTAATGGTATTCATAGTTGCCATGGGTCCTTTCACTGCGATATTATTAAGATCATTTTTATTCATGATATCCCCCAAATTGTCCTTGGAAGAAACAGCAGATTATGGGAGGCTGCTGACCCATGGGTTGTGAATAAACATGAAAAACAATCAGTGTTCCATTTAAAGGAAGAATGGTGAGCCTCTGGGGTAAGATTGGAGAAGGGGGGCATCAAAAGAATAATGAAATCATTAGAAATGAATTGAAGTGAGAATGAATGATGCTAACCTCTAACACTCCATCCAGTTTTGAGCCTCTATATTATGTACATTGAAAATTAGAGGGGGTAATTTAACTGTACAATGGAAGATACAGTAATGCCTCACTCCGGTTTTGTTCTTTTAATTATCATAATTATGATAAGCAGAACTAACTTTGTGTTTTCTTAGTAACCAGTTGCAGAGATGTCAGCACTTCAGATGTGACCCACTTCTTTCATTCAGTTTGAAGCAATTCGCAAAAAAAAAGCACAAGACAGTGTTGCTAGATTGCCTCAGTTGCTTTTTGTGCATTTCATCTTGCATGTAGTTAACGCACATTTTTTATATTATATTTCATATTACATTTTAAAAAGCACACAGACAATATCTGTATGGTCTCCCAGCTTTCACCAATATTCCACCTCTGATTAAGACATACAGTATGTGACAAAGTGAAAAACTATCAAATCAGTATGTTTTATTCTGACACGAACCAGAGAATGGCTCATCATTCAGAACTTGACTTTGTGTCATGCAAATGATACCTAAACAAATGTAGCGTCCTGTGCGTATTTGCTTTTGCAGGCCTCTTGAAATTATTAAAATTGAATGACATCTCAAATAAATCAAGTTTTTTTGTGTTTTTTAAATACTTTTAAAAGTACAGGTGTAAACAGAATACAAAACCCAATACATAATATGAACGCTGGTTCAATCATGAGGTATCAACACATCACAGGCATCACCACTGCCACTCTGAGCCACATGAGAGACCATCCAATACTACTGACAGACAAGAAGAACGTTATTGGATGATTCTGCAAAACCCTGAAATATGTTGAATGACAATGATTTTTTTTTTGCAATGGCAACTATTGTATGAATACCATGGAATTGATTCTGAATGGAGCTTATCTCCAATTTCTCACTGACTTCTTGTGATATGAAGCCATGCTAAAATGTTTTTTATTCGTCCAGCTTTTGAGATATTAACCTCTGCTGCCACCCCAATACGATGGAGGTGAATGTAATGTTGTTTGTGGTGCCCAAAGCAGTAAAAAAAGGCATGTCGAAATTAAAAAGAAAAATCTCTGCAATAATGCCACAGATCTCACTCTCACAAGATACAATTGGGACAATTTCTTTGGTAAAAAGTGGTTATAGAAAAGATTTACCCCCAGTGTATTAGGGTGACAACAGAAATCTTACAGACTGATTGATCAAAAGCTGACAAAATGAAACCAAAAACGATCTGCATGACTAGATACCACCAGATAATGAGTGAGAAAATATTTGTTTTGCTTGTTTTGTTTTGTAATTTCATTACAATTTATTACAACATTCATTCCCTTCCATTTGTTCTTTTTGTTTGTCTCTGATGAAAGTATCTCAAAGAAGTTTCTAAACTGCCACATTAGTGTTGCGTTTTCTTCCTATGAGGGAGAAACGTATTGATTCTGTTGGTGATGGGGTCGTGTGATGACATGACCTTTCCTCTGGTGCCAACACGAAGCCAAACTTTGGCTGCCAGCTTTTTTGCTACCTCTTCAAATCTCTGCAAGGGTTTTCCAATCTGTCAAATAAGTGCTTTTAAAGTACTGCCACTGTAAGACCAAAACATTTTTTGATCTCCCTCTACAACATCAACCCAACAGACCATGCAGGTCAGCCGGTGCTGGTCCTCTTATTGTTCCCAGAATAAACCCCAAACATGGTTGAGCTGCTTTTAGCCACTATGCTGCACATATCTGGGACAACTTTCACAAGATTTAAAACACTTATAGTGTCGAATCAAGTGTTCATCAGTGCTTTTAATTAAACATTGGGCTGCTTTTAAAGCTGTACTCTAAAGTTTATTTTATTCCTACATCTTTTTGTTTAACTATCTTGTTTTCTTGACTTTTTCTTTTTCTTTACATCTGTCATTTATTCTGTTATTTGTTAATTATCTTGACATGTTTGTGTCTGCTTTCACTTTAATGTTTTCAGTAGTATGATAACGTTCTCAGAAGTGATGGTTATGTAATGCACTGAGAGTAAAATGCACCCTGTTGCTTCATGGAGATAAATTGGACAGTAGTTTGTCTTTATTGGAGTAAAATCATTGTGCGTTAACCCTGCCATTCAACGTTTGTATGCTTTTTGGTTTGAAATAAGAGAGAAGCACCGAGGTGTGTGCCTGATGGAATCAAAAAGAGAGTAGATATGGCTGTATTGTCGACTAGAGTTTGAATCTGTCCCCCACCTTCTCTTATTGAAAGAGAAAGGGATAAACAAGTGGAACGGCTGTCTGTAGGCACAAACCGTTCAGGAACATCCATAGAGGCCGAGGCAAAGCTAGCAGGAGGGCAGGGAAAGAGGTTGAGTGACAATTCAGAGAAAGAGCAAACAGAGCAAAGGCATGCAGGCAGGTGACTCTCACTCTTTGAAAGTCTGTCTCCTGCAAACAAATTGAGCCGTAGCCATGCACCTAGGCACTGTAACAAGAGGCTTTTTGTCTTTTTAGATCTTGACAGTTGAGTTGAGAGCTCGACTGAGGGCACGGAGTTGGCAGTTACCGTGTCGAGCTGTTATATATTTCCCATCAGCGCACCCGCAATAACATGGGAGAGACAGGAAAGGGCCCGGTGTCAGAAGATATACGGAAACACTGGCTGCTGAAACGACCAACAATCAGCGATAAAGGCACTCTGCCTGCTTGTGCACCAACCATTCAGGCTCACTCAGGCAATTAACTGTTTATCCCTCACATGCTTGATGTGGAGGTCAAAAGAGGTGGGTTAAACTGCAGCTGAGATTGTGCTTGGCATTTTACACAGTTAACCTGTGCATGTCTGTCAATGGCTTTAAGTTTCCATTATGGCCTTTTTACACAATACCGTGGGTTCAGTAATGTAGGCGCATATCACAGCACTTGATTGAAATATAATAGAATGGAAAAGAAAAGGTGCACAACATAGAAAAATACAGTGAGAACATTAGGGGAGAAAAATGCATGGATGTGATGATGAGATCAGAGGTTTGCTAGTTATGACTATATAACTTAGGTAGGTTTGTATGAGTAGACAGGTTGCGGAGGTACAGATAGTTATTCGGACATTTAAGTCTCATGGAGCCATGTGCAATCAATGATAAAGTTGTTTTGCATAAACACAATTCCAACAAGCACCTGCTATCTGCTCTGCATTTTCAGAATGCCTCTTGGGAAACAGCTATTTAAACAGCTATTATGTTGCATGTGTGTGGGTAAATTGGTGTGTTTTGTGTGTGTTTATGTCTATGGAAGTGGTAGTGACGGTGTCTGTATGACAATGTATTTTGTATCTCTAAATGCGCTGTCTGCATTTGCATCTGTTACTCAGAATCTTCATGGGATCCTAAGGTTTGTAAATGCATGCTCAGTATGCCTTTTTATTTCTGGCCCTGCTGGTAATATGAGAATAACGACAGCTTGGGGGCCTGATGAAACTGACCTTGGTGTTAATGAGCTTCTCACAGACAGACAGCGGTCCTCTATGCACCTTAATTGACACGGCACCCCTGCTTGCGCAGTACCACTTACCTGTGTCAATCTTAAGAAGACTTCTCAGCCCATATCTGCCGTAGCCATTTGTTCCAGCCACCCTCTCGAAGGATGCAACAGCATTCTCATCATCCTCCCTTTAGTGCTTTTCCATTTATTCCATCATTGGATGCAGCCCTATTTTTAATTTCTATGTTTTCACAGTTGTGTGCCCGGGGTAAATTAATGCACTTTGTGGATTGTGTTCAACAATGAGCACAACAATTGCAAGTAATCATTTGGAGCTGGTGAATTGGATAAAACTTTTGAATGTGTGATAAGCTCAGAAAGTATAGTTGTTTTCAAATGAATAAAACATCACAATTCTCATAGAAAAAGCCCATTTTGGTGTTCAGCCAAGTATACTTTTAGGTAAACTTTTTCTGACCCTGAGGCTTGTCAATTCCATTATGCTCCACATTTGTAATATATTGCCTTTATACAAAAACTCCTGTAGACATACACTTCATGTTAACTAGTTTTTCTGAATGCCATCATAAAATGTCCCTTTGCAAGCCCTTATAAACATCACAGAGGAGCTGTGCGGTCTGCTTGTGTGTGCAATCACATGTGTGCATGCAGATACACAAGGAGGCCTTGTGAAGCCAGTGAGGATAATTCATATTTTATGGACAGAACAAGTCAAGTGTGTAAAGTTCAACAGAAACATCAAAGAAAATGAACAGAGGCAATGACATTTTAATCGAAACGACCACCCATGTAAAAATAGCATTGTTGACAGAGGCATTTCATTTATCCGTAACATATTTTTTGTAACCCCAGCCGCTCATTGTTCCAGGGAAGACAAATGGATCTTTGTTTGCACATGAAGGTCAAATATAAAGAGGAACAGGGAGAACAAATGGCCTGATGTACATGGGACAAAAACAACACAAATTAGCCAATACTATTTTAATGTATTTATATATTATAAAACATTTTCTAATGGTTACCTACATGTGTGTATCCATTGCACCTTGCTAGTTTATATCTTGGTACTTATCCAGTTGTTGAACAACTTAAACAACAGAGGACGCCCTTATGAGCACTTCTGATACATACCCAAAACTGTAATAACTAAATGCAAATGTTCTTCAAATGTCAAAATTACAATGAGAAGGTGGACTGTAATATCTCTCAATGATGTGTTTTATTAATTTTATTCAAATGCAAAGGGACCTTCATTTCAGATCAGAGACATTTGAGGATAGCTGCATATAATAATTATTCAATATCTGAAAATATCACTTTCATATGGGGGGAAGAGTAAGGTGCCCCTGGCTGTGAGGCAAGTTGGTCATGGGTTTTTGGACCATTCTTTGAACATCAATCACTGCCTGACACTGGGGGGAGCGTTGCTGCTCTCCACATCAGTCACCGACTCCCTCCTGCCCTTAACACTTCAGCACAGGACATATTCATGCACTATCAAAGTCAGAGAGCTCCAGTCTGATGACAGTAATGGCTGAAGATGGGAGTGTAAATGGTGAGAAAAAGAGATATTCTGTTCCTGTTTAGAATTTTAATGTACAGTATACTTTTAGTGAGAGAGGACACTTACCATTGAATATATCTGACAAATATAATTACATGTTTAGAACAGGTGCTATTCAAACATTGTTTTTAAATGCAAGCTGTTAAAGATGCATAACATCATAACCAACTGCTGTTAACAATCAGTCCCTATTTCATAGTATTTAATTCTACATAGAATAAGTCAATTTGTACAATTTTGTGTGGCACAAATTTTCCCAGGCCAAATATGGAGCAGAATTTACCGTGTTTACATGCCACATCATCACACTGTGATATGTCACACAAGACCAGGATAAGGGCTCATCCAGATTTCTGAAACCATAATTGATGTTTACACGGGCAAACATGTAACCAGGATACTCAAAGAAACTGATCATAACCAGAACACTAGTGCACATAAATGCACTCACTGTGGTCTATAATAATGTAAAATAAAACAACAGACACATGAGACATGAGGGATGATGAACAAGGAAATTATAAAAATAGCAATGTGTAAATAGGCCTTTACATATTTTAAGGAAATATCTATGTTTGTGCATGTACAGTAACATGGTGGGTGCAGTGACATTAACAACACTATGTCAGATTTGAATAATGCATCCTGTTTGGGGTCACAGGGGTTGTATTCCAGCATAGGTTGGGTAAGAGGAGGGGAAGACCCTGGATGGTTTGGCAGTCTATCACAAGGCTAACCCATATAAACAGACTTATACAGTCACACTTACATACATAGTTTTCAATCCACCTAACCTGTACATGTCCCTGTCATAGGTAGTAAACTATATGTTGATTCCTCCAGATCAGGTAATAATGCACTGGGCTAAAGGCCCTGGACAATTTAGTTAATATTGTAATTTAGTGACCAAACTAATCTGCAATTAAACACATCACCACAAACCTATTAACACACTGGGATTCTGGGTCAGTTGCCCACTTTGCTGGTCAGCAATCCAACCTTACATAAAGAGGCATAAAGGGTCTTTCACACAAACGTGTAGTACTAATTTCTTCTATAATGTTTGACAGGTTCAAACAAAACACACAACGTTATCATCTCTACATGGAATGTTGCCATTGAAAAACACTGACCACTTCAAAATGAGCCAGCTCTAATGTATATATGCCACTGAATTCAGTCCACTTACACAATGTGGGCCTCTCCATAGTGAGAAGAAGCTGGGCCAGAACTGTCTTTCAAAGGTGTGAGGGGCCAAATATTATAAAATTATGAATGTTCTTTCATATATTCAGGATTAGAGGTTACCCAGTCACTCTGAGACATCACATCTTTCATTAGCCCTCCAGTGCTCTGGGGAAGAGCATTAAATGTCGACTGTGAGCTGTCACTGAAAGAGGTGGATGGATGGCTGGCTCATGTACCAGAGTTCTTCTGCTGTGTGGTAAACACTGTCAAGGCATCACCAAAAGATATAGTTATAGTTAAATGCATAAGGTTTCATTGGGTTTAATGGCATACTTTAATGAGTCAGTTCACCTTCAAACTCAATGCAATACAGTATTTCAAGATGACAGTAAGGTTTACATTTTGCATTTATTTACTGACTAAAATGACTACACAGCCATGATAATAACTGTATCCACTCAAGCATGTTGTGATATAATGGTGGTCTGATATTATGAGGAGTTCAGTTTTCTTTCTCCACCCAAAGGTAAAGACAATGCTCAAGCTCTGAAATCATACCAGTACTTGTAGTTAATTATTCATGTGTAAAGATGCAATGAATCAAATGAGTATTTTAAATCTCTACTAATACATAAAAGAGAATTAATTTATTCTTTAGTTCACATTTAAAGGTTGTGCTTTACTGCAGCCAAAAATAAAGCAGTAAATTCTAAAGTTACTTTTTTGGAATAAACCATGTGAAAATATTAAGAGAGACAGTTAAATATGTCTGGAGGGGATGTTTAACAAACTATTGCTTCACTCCTTTTGGCAGCAGTGGTATTATATTTCCCTGCAAACAAAACCAAATGTAATTAAGTGCAACCTTATTAATCACTTCAGGAGAACAAACTAAAGCCAACAAGCAAAATGTTGCACATTTATTTATTTTTTGGTTTGTTTTACGTCAGAAACTACCCATTTCAGTACAGTCATTGTAAGGATCAGTCAATTGCAAAACATCACTCTCGGAAAACATAACTTGAATTCACTAAAATCCTCAAATTATTGAAGTGAAGTGGGTCTTTTGCTCTTCCAACTCATCCTACACAGACACAACATAATACGAAACTGGCATTTGACAGCATTAGTCACTAGTGGTTTTCTTAAGCTACTACAATTACACAGCCCCTTATTATCTCACCTTTTGAAGGTGATTACTGCTCAAGTGTCCTTTTGCAACAAAACAGTTTGATGAGCCACAATGGATCGATACTCTCCTGGTACCTGAGGTGAGTGCAATGGACTAAACACTCTCATTTGTAACCTTTTTATAATGTCCCCTAATGTCGGCCTTGGAAGATCACCCATCCAATAAAAAAGGCTGGGGAGGCACAGTAATTCTGTTTTACCCACATGAGGGATCTGCAATTTTCACCTAAATGGGAAAGGTCCTGAGGATCAAGGTAGAACAGAGTATAAACACACAGGGAGAGAGAAAACACAAACTTGTACCTTCAAACAAAGCCAAAGGGACACCTGTGCAGGCCATCCATTGTGAAGCGCACAAACTGCTGCGAGCCATTACAGCTGCAAATGAGCCATTGTTCTCTCTTTGAGCTGGCTCGTGTTCCAAGCAGTACCTGCAGACACTTGATATGCTCAAACTCAATGGAAGTGGGAAATGTAACATAAATGTGTTCTGGCATATTTCACCCTGTTTGCACAGCAAAAGTGCTACATCATAAAATTCTACATTTGTCCTTTCCTGTTTGTTTTTATCCCTCTCTATTATTTTCACTTTTTTGCCCCCCCTCTTGCTCTGTGGCTCTCTGCCTGTGCTTGTATTTATATAGGTGGAACAGCATTGGAGAAGTGATTGAAAAGCTGTCCTGTAGATCAGGGTGGTTTGTGGGGCCTGTCCATGCTCTAATCCATCCTGCTGCCCCGCCACACAAGTAGAATATCAAACAGGCAATCCCTGAGGAAAGGAAGAGAGAAAGATGTGGAGGAGTGAGAGGGAGAGAGAAGAGACCCAGAGGAAGAGATGTGAGAGGAGGGAGAGAGAAAGTCTAGAAGGGACAAACATGGGGACTAAAAATGGAGAGCAACAAAACAAGCGGAGGCTTAGAGGGAGAAAATAAAATAAGAGAAGTAGAAAAAAATAAAGAGAAAGAGGTTGGAAAAGTTTAAGACGGGTCTGTCAGTATGTCAGTATGGCAGCACTGCAAAGGAGGAGAAAAAGGCAATTCCTGAAGTCTCACTCCACTACTTTTCTTCATTTGACTCTGATTAGCTCTGATAATGTATCTGTGCCATTATGCTGCTAATAAAAAAGGGGTGGGTTGCACAAAGTGAGTGGGGTAATGGGGTCCTGATCCACCTCCTACAATAAACTGAGCAGTGACAGAGAGCTGTAAAAGAAAATCAAGAAAGGGGGGGGGGGGCAGCTTCACCATGGAGGAAAAAATGTCTGTTGAGTCATTTTCTGGGTCAGAGGTCAGCACACAGCAGACACCTTCAGTACCCACTGGTGGAATTCAATTGTTTTCAAAATAAGATATATAGAGAGATGTCATGTCAGTGAATTTAATGTCAGGGTCTTTCCTCTCTGCTCCTCGTTCCAAAAAAGGTAGAAGTAAAACAACAAGATGAAGCTGCATGTGACTCTATAATATACAGTAGGTGTGCTGACCCTTTGCAGAGTTGCTCACCATGTCCTGTCTCTGAGTTTACAAATCTAAACAACCACCAATCCGTTACTGTACCACACACGGGTCAGGCCTCATCTAAACCTTCATCACACATCACTGCAGTGCAGCTAAGCTCAGCTTCACACTTCTGTGCCCCAGGCTGCAGCAGGAAGTTTATAGAGGACATTGCAAATATAGACTGGGGATGTTTCCTCTCTAAGTTCATGCTTTTAACAGAAGGGGTGATACTGATCTTATTCTGTGCGGCAAGAACCCCAAATAACAGCGGTAATGAAAGTCAGGCTGCGGTTGGTCTGCGTACTGACAGGTTCATTAATGGCTTTCCAATGTGATGTATGTTCACTGAACTTTAGGGCAGCTTACAGCTTTGTAGCGATATGTGATTTTTAGCTTTGATTCTTTTGTTGTTCTCTTAGATATAGTCTCATCCCTGTGTGTAATTTGAAGACAAGACGTCACACTTGATCCAGTGCTCATTTTACACAGGGTGTGGCTCACAAGCCGCTGCAGGAATTTCAGTTTGCCTGCAGACCATGATGTCGAGTCAAAATCTGTATGTCTACATATTCCATTATAGACATTACAGTGCTGACATTTAATTTAGCTCATTCTTTCCCCCCCACCACATTTCCTCTTTCCTCCTGGTCCTGGAAACTGATAGACCAAAGCTGCTCCTTAAGTCTCCTTTTGTCAAGGATGCAGAGGTGCTTCCTCCTTAGGATGTTTAACCACATCCATTATGTGACAGCATTGATATAAAAGATTGTAAAGGATACATGTTGCTGTAGGAAGGCCCTGTATTAAAATCCCTCCAAGAAGCAATGCTGCAACAGTCAAATTGGGTGCAATATAAAACATTTACCAAATGTACTATCTCTCTTAATTAGAAAATTAACATCCCAGCACATGATGTTAAATGTGATGTGAAAGGCTGCTTCATCAGTAGCAAACATTTTTGGTGATTGAACAGAACATACAGTGGCCTAAATGGCTTTGACAATCACTCTGTGACACTTCCTGCATTCTGCATGCTTCAAGCACAAATGTTGCATGGAGCCTCTGTCACTCTGTCAACATCACATCATTACAGAAGAACAATTATAAAAGGTCAATCAGAAAAACTGGAGAAAAGGCCACTTTAGTCTACAACTCCTGTTTTGATCAGCCATTACTCCTTTCATTGCTTTCACTGGAAACTGTAAGCTGGTTTGCACTTCAGGGCCACAGGTTTGCTTTTTATTCATACCCTGCAAACAAAAATGCACTGTTTATCAAGTTAGAAAATAGTATTGACAAAATAAATAGCAATTTCTCTCCCTAAATATATTCATTTTAGCACACGCAGCTGATCAGCATAATATAAAACTGGTGAAACTGATTATTGCACTAAGATTGTGCGTTTGAATAGAAATTACTATAGTCCTAAAAACGTGTTTAACTTTGATTTATCCAGGACATTTTTCTTAGAGCAACATCATGCTCACACTCACACAATTCTACACATTTAAACCTGCAAGCTGTCACATGCAACCTCAGTCTGTCGATCTGATGGCCACGAAGCAGCCTCCATGGAGCAGTTAGGGGTTTAAGGCTTTGCACAAGGGCACATCAGTATTAACATTATAAGCTCTTTTGTGAGTCTGCGATCAGGAAAAAATATGGCAAGACATCCCTAAGTCATCGGGGTCTATGGCCGTGAGATCATAGACAAATGTTCAACCATAACTTTGTTACAGAAAGTTATCTTTTATTGTTGTTGTTGTTGAACATTGAATTTTTTTACTGTTCCTCCTTGTTGTGGCAATGCTCTGTAGAGAACCGTCTTGTGAAATTAAAAGAACATTGTATTGTATTTGAACATCAAATACAAAACGTTTTACATCAAAATAGTTTCTTCATATTATGTTGAATAAAAAGTAAGGTATGTTTTCAACAGTGAGATGGTTACTCCCCAGAATGTTCCATATTTCAAGGCTCACGCACCCTTTGGCAAAGCATTTAACATTTTTGTCCTGCTCATTGTGTCTCTCAAGGTCCCCAGTGTATGTATTTTTGCTTTTAGCACACACTGTAATGCCTCCTCTCACCTGGCCTTGGCTGGCATCTGCTGGAACTGCGGTAGAAACCGGGATATTTTAAGACTTTCAGTGAAATACTCACATACACTGTTCTGTTCTATTTTTATCACATTTTGTATATATAGACAAATGGATCTGAGACTGAGGAGTGTTACCCTCCTCCATGATGTGCCATCTGGGACAAAAAAGGTAACAGATACAAAAGCAGCTTCTCAATTTGAGGTTTTTATTCAACATTTATTATTGACCTGTAGTGTGTTTTATTTTATGTTTTGTCATGTTATTGTTCTGAACTTTGATCTCTGAAGGCACCTGTTGCAAAGAACAAGCAGCTATTTGTGCTAATGTCCAAAGCACAGACAAATCCTGTTCCTCAGCATCAGTTTTCCTCTGCAAGTCATACACAAAACCTCCATCTTCAGATCTTCAAGCCTCCAAAAAAACAAACAAACAGACATAGTGTAGTACATGGGCTTGAATCAATACAACATATGCCTCAGAGCTCACAGAACACTGCTTTGAGATGGTCAGGGGATTTGAAAAGCAAGTCACTGAGGAAGAACAGTTCCTTTTAGGGATGGTACCCCGGTCAGAATATTTGAAACCCTACGCATAGAAGCTTTATCGTTTGTTTGAATAAAGTTCATCCCATTGATCGGTCAGTTTCACCAGCTAGCAAACTGATGACACATCACAAAACGTATGTATTGTTGCTATGCTTACCAGTAGTTTAATATACTTTGTGGCCTGATTTTAAACTGTTGGCCAGAAATGTTTTTAAGGAGCACAAATATATAATTTTAATGGAACCTGCCAGCACATCAGAAGCAAGCATTTATGATGCTATGGTATAACATAACTAATATAACTGTACAAAAATTTGATGAAATGTCAATTATAATGAGAGTGATATATGCTTAGCTTTTATAAAATGAACACATTATTATGGGTAATAGGAAATGCAATTGCTATCAGGGACTCAACAAACTGCTTACAAGGACTTTACTGGTGAGTTTGATATGATGTCGACTTGGAGGGAAAAAATAGAGGCACTGTCACTTATGAATGAGCTACTGTGGAAACTTGTCTGTGTGTATGTGTGTGTGTGTGCTTGACTGACGCGCTGATGTATAGCAGTGAAACAAACTCCTATCAACTAACTGTAGCTATGCTGACATGGCGATGAAGTATTGAATCTTGAATCTAAAAAAAGCTATTCACCTGACACAAATACTTAGCTGATGGATGTGGCCGATTGTCTTCCTCATGCTCATCTCCTTCTTTGCTATTCTGGGCCCAACTACAACAGAGCTTCAAAATACTGTCTATTTATTCTAACAAAACCTCGAATGACTCCACTGCAGTTCTCAGACAAGGATATGGTACCTCCGCTGACCCTTATGTCTCTTCTTTTCTGGGGCGTCTTTGCTGCCTACAGCCTCCACGTCATTATAATCATCATTCAAAAACAAGACAAGTGCCAAAAGCCCCAACTGTCAATAATCCATGTTGACAGTGACGTTGGTTCCCTTTCAAAAGCGCATTTCTCTCACCATCTGAATGGCGTTGTCTTTCATCGGTTAAGCATACGTGCACATACACACTCGCACACACTCTCATTGTCTACCACGTAAAGCAAAGTAGTACAAAATAATAACAGACGACACTTACATGCACTACAGAAGAGTATGAAATAATCACATTTACGAGGCACAAATGAGCAACTGTTTGGATTTGCTTCTCAAAAATGACTAGTAAAATGAAACTCAGATCTATGTCTGTGCCCGGTAAGCCATGGGACAGGAGATCAATAGATGTAAGTTGCCTTTTTCTGCTCTATGGCAGCAGACTGAGCCTCGCTCTCTCATGATCATTCAATATGACATCGTGACACGTTAGAGAGCCGAGCATAAAGAACATGTAGATCAATACAGTCCTGTAGCTATTCAGTGATGTGTGTAGCTAATGTGTCACCGTGTCATCATAATGCACCAATCAGGCTCCTAACAGCAGGCCATCTGATAAAAGTATCACATCAAAGGAGCAATGATGGAAGTTTTGAGTAATGTATGTCTGACACATGAAGAAGGTAATAATGCTGCAGGTATTTGTCCTGTCGTACGGTATGCTGTCACGTCAAAATCTCCATGGATCTTAAAGTGAGTAAACAAGAACAAGGCGCAGCTTTTTAAACAGATACTAGTTAACATGATTGAGCTCTTCTCTTATTGGGTGTCACAGTGTAAATAGGTACATAAACCTTCATTTGTTTTCAGCATTCTTATCTTATTATCAATTATAACAGGGGCTTTGAGCATACCCAGTTAGTGTGTTTCCATGTGTAGGAATAAGTTTTGGCGGGATGTTTGGGGGATGTTTTTCCTTGTATCATTCTTGTAAGGCTTGTTTTATTGTGTCCTTAGCGTCCAGCACCAACCTATCTATGTTGTGTTTATGTTCCTTTTCACATGTGATCCACACGAGCTCTCTCCTCCAGTGTTTGAATTCCAGTGCCAGCTGACCTGCATGCTTGGTTTGTTCTTGTGAGGGTTGTGAACTAATGTTTATCGGGTCATGGTCGGCTGAACAGCCAATAAGGGGTGAACAGAATGGTTTAGGGTGGGTTGTGGAGCACTGGAGGAGTTTGCTGGAGAAAAGGTTGTTAACCTTTCATTAAAGTAATGAAACATGGTAGCACCAAAACATCCTGGTAATCAAGAATAATTTCACTATTCCATTACAGTAACTTTAGCTCACCAGCTACATATGTAAATCAGGTAACAGATTATCAGCATCACAAAATCAATCCCAGTCACACTTCTCTCATAGTCTTGTTTGTATGAACAAGATTTCATTTTCCTTTTTCCTGCTTCAGGTGTTCCATGTTGATAAGCTACCCGTTTCTTGTGTAAAGATAAAAAAAATCTCCTGTGCTACCTCAAATAATGTTATGGTTATGATCTCACACATATGTAGTTGTATGTTTATAAAATCGTGAACAAACATGTCACTTAAACCTGCGTTTCAATAGGTACAGTCGGCAAATTTTCACTTGTAGAAGTTACCCATTTAGAAAAATTGTATGAGCTCTAACTTACAGATGCTTGGCTGAGGCTATATTAAACATTTACTACATTACATATTCATCCTTTGTTAGAGCTGAAGGACTCAACAAGAGTCAGCAGACAACTTGTGGCTTAAAAAACAGGATTTAAATCAATGGTCGACCATCGGATTTAGTGTGTCGGCCCTTTCATTGTCTTCCAAGCTGCACCAAGACCCATTAGTGAAAACCCAGACTGCCCCCTGCATCACCCCCCCGTTTTTTGTCCGGTTACAGTGATAGAGTAGCTTGAGTCTGTATTTTTGTTTTCTTGGTGAAATGCAACTACAGTTAATCCTGTGGGATTTCAACTTAATGAACCTCATTGATTTGTTCATTGATTTGTGTTGAGAGTTAGCAACAAGATTGAATGAGGTGTTTTGACACTGGAAAAATGTGTATTATTACCCCTTGGCTGTGTCTAAGTGTAGTGCTGCATGGACAACATGTTTCTTCTTATCCTTATTCAACTAAAAGATGAGTTGTATAAACACTGTGCCCTCCTATGAAACGGACTGCTATGTCATGCACCCTTTACTTTATGTGTACATTACTAAAAAGAATGGTATTACTACAGTCCAACCCACTGTTAGAGTTGGAACCTGCATTTCACACAGCCAGGATGACTTCCCAGTATACATATGCACAGAGGATATCATGGGTTACTTTACTTATTCACATTTTATAATGCTATCAAAGCACCTTCACGTGCCAAAGTCCACTGCTGAGAAAATACAACAAATAGAGGCAGCAGCTCAGGCTGCCAATGTTTTGGCCAACCAGCAACACTGCTAGCTGGAACAATAAACTCTGTGCTGCTGAGGGAGTCAGTATGCTGTAGCAAGTTTCACTGGACTGTTTTTGTTGGTTTCTGTTGCTTACACTTGAGCAGAGGGAGGCGGGTGTGTGTGCCAAAGGGGAGCTTGAAACTGTCTTAAAAAGATACACCAAAGGAAACAACCAACGCCAACAGGAACAAGAGGGCAGTTGGTTAATGAGTCAGTGTTTCTGTAATGGAACCACTATAGCCTGCAAGGAACATCATTGGCAGATGTTATGGTTGCTAAACGTAGTTAGTAGAGCTAATATGGGGATGTTCAGTGTTTCTCCTGCCCCTTCCCAACTACACAGAAAGTGGTTATGTCAAGCAAATTTTTATTGTATTGCCCAATATCACAATGTCTCATTAGGCATTACAGCTGTTGACCCTGCCCAAGCTCTCTAAGACAACAAGGGAAAAACACACGACGTGCCCTCGTTTTGGCGTTGGAAGAAGTACCGAGTTCATACTGAGTGTCGCTGCGTCTCATCTGTCCTCCTGGACGGTCCTGCTGATATCTTTGAAAAGGGAAGGATAGAGGCCTCATTTTATTTGTGCAAAAAAAATGCAGCTGGGATGCAGGTCCAAAAGAAAAGTTGTTGGAAAAAAACTGAGAGAAGCATCACTAAGTTTTTGGTGCTGCACAATTGAGCAATAAACTTAATTTAGATTCTTATGTTCACTTGTTTCACTTAATGGTTATCTGTACAAAACTTAATAAATGACATAGATGTTTAAAGGGAAGGCAATTATAGACTCATGAATTGTATTTCTAATTTATGGTTAGTGCGAAACAATTTGATTGATTTTATGATTTTATTTTTACCATTATGTTGTAGCTAACACGTGGTACCTATTTTAAATACACATCCTTAAACACAAACAGAGAAAACAGCAGCTATACAATAAAAAAAGAAATGCAGCTGTAACACTTACTGCTTACAAGTAGTTAAAATGTTACAATTGCAGCAGCTATGACTTGATTTCCCTGTATGTGGCAACACTGACATGTCTGCCTGTCTAAACTGCTGCTACAGGTGGAACAGGTTGGCAGAACAGGTCTGGAAATGAGCGAACAGTTGAGATGTACAGTAAGTCATGTAGTTATTATGTTTCCCCTGGATGTAACATAGCATTTAGAGTAGACACACTTTGCTGACACTGGAAATATGTTCATTTAATCCAAACCATAGGTGCAGCAACAAGTGTGTAATTTAATCAAATCTATAACAAAACAATAATAATCTTTGTGTTTACAAACTTGTGTATATAATTAATTCCTTAATTCCCTCATCAGTGTTTTCAGACTGGTTTGGGTAACGCTTTTTAATTAAATACCCCTCAAGCGCTGGAACACCTTGTTTCAATTACATATCATATGAAATTAAAATATCTTAAAACATCATTACCATGTGCACATCCTTATTCAAACCAATTACCATCAACAGCTCTGTACCTTTGCTGTCAGTTAAAAGGGAGATGGTGAGAACAGAGCAGGCAGAAAAAAAAATAAACCTGTGGGCAATTTTGTGTCTTTTCAAGCTGGCAGGTTACTCCACCACCAGGGACGTGATGGCAAGATGGAGTGGATCTGTACCTCACACTGCTCTTCTGATGAATGCAATAGAGGTGATTTGGTTGGCCATGTAGCACTGATATCAAAGGTCCCTTTTAGTTGCAACCGCAGCCGCTTGTATAAATCACACTGTTGGTCTGTTAGTCTTTTATGTGTTTCATATTGCATTCTGAAGCGGTAACAGTCTGTAATATTGGAGTATAAAAGTCTGTACAAAATACCAGCTTTTGTGACCGTGTTTCACCTGAGGAGAGACTGCACTTCTTGTTGTTATAACAGCTGCTATAGATTGTGCCTACTTCATTGAGGTAGAAGTTAAAATAAATTGAGTATGGGATTATAATTGGCTCTCAAAGCTGATGTGGAAGGGGTAGTGTCTTTGTTCATTTTATTTAGTAGACGTAACAGATATCTGAGCAGTCCCTCAAATAATTGACCATTCACTAAACCCCTCCCCTGAACAGCAATTGTCCAATCATGGCAACTCCAGACATCATTACCCAAGATATTAATGCATTTGTCAAAAACATGTGTTGGTCCTCATCCTAAGAGCCTTTTCTTTTCTAACATTAAAAGTGAAAGTTAACAATTATGTAGGCTTTATAGCCAAACAGGGTTATGTTAGAGCAAAAACAGTCTTTTACAAGATTCTCATTTTAAAATGAGTCAGCTTAAACATTAAAAAGTCAGCCACAGACAGCATTTTCAACCAACTCTTGGATCTAATGTTAGCTTTGTTAGCTAGCTTGCAACAGCCGATAAAATATGCTAGCAACATGTTTGAATTTCAAGTTTTAAATCTGCCATCTTTATCAATAATTTCAAAGAAGGCCTGCAAGATGAGGAACTGAGGGGGGCATCTTCTGGTTCTGGTTACAGAAATACATTTATTGATACCACCGCAACATTTCTCTGCAACATTAGGTCTTTGGGGCTATTAACAGTATACTGCAGTTTTTTGCATTGGAAAAGGTGCTACACATGAATGAAAAAAAAACATAGAAGGCACACACAGTCATACTATACCCAACCAGCCACCATTAGCAGTGGTAAATAACCTCTTTAAAAACCCAAAGCAGTTGTGTAGGGGTGTCTTGAGTGAGAATGATATCATCCTCACAGAGAGAGGAATGCGGCAGCCACGTTCTTAAAGATGGAATCACTCAAAAGGAACACTGGGCATAAGCACAGAGCTCAGCACGATGCAGGCTGACTACAGCCGAAAATTGGCAAGTGACCCTTGAGACAGGTCAGTCCCAATTCACAGACAGCAAATTGTGTGGAAGGCATTGATTAATGGGGAAGACACAACTCGTTATGGCCTTGTGGTGTCATCCTCTGCCTCCTCCTCACTATCCCCAACCCTCTCTTACTGCTGAAATCAGACTAGTGGCTAAAATAACAGTTCAACAATTGGTCTTAGTCCATAATTAATGGCATCGCCTGGGTCTAATTTGTGAACAAGTATCAGCTTATAACATATTAGAGGGAGGGCAGTTAAAGACAATGTTGTATTCTAATGTGTCATTTGAAGGGGTCATGTTGGCCATTTCTGACATTCATTCAAATGAGTTACTAGAAGAAATAAATTCGTATTATTGCCAAATATTTTTTCTATACTATCCTAGCATATGTATATACCGAAGATAAAATAGAAATTCACTTCCAAAGAGGGTAAAAAATACAGGATTCAACCACACTTTTCAACCTTTAGTTCCTGCCATAGTGTTGGTATTGAATATCAAGAACACAATTTGTGTATTATAAACTAAACATCAGCACTGCAGCACACAAACAAATAAGTGGTTATGATAATTGATGTTATTCAAAACTAATAACTTCAAATGTATGTAATTCACAGGCAATATATTATGACATATGATAGGCATTGTGAAGGAAACAATAATTAGCTAAATATCAATCCCAGTTCTTTGCCTTTCACACACGTTGAAGTGACAGGTGACATATGATATTCGTTGTGTCACCTGTGACTAGCCTACTGTGTCATGATAGAGGGACAGAGGAGGAGACGTTCAAAAAGGAAAGTGACAGTGGATGACAGATTGCAGTGCAATCCATCATCTCTGGTGAATCTATGAGAGGCTGGCCCTCATGAGGGTTCATTTTCCAGGAAACAATAGCAAACAAGATGGTCCAACTTTCAAAGTTTAGCAGTAAAACTAATACAGGGGCCTGGCCTCTGGATATGGATGTGAGTTCAAGCATGACGTACTAAGATCTGGCTGAAGTTGAGCCAGTAGAGGCAATTCCACTACAGTCTGAGTGGCCTGACATGCAAATGAGTGCAATGTTGAAAGCTTAAAAGTGAGGGCGATAAAAATAGGACTTCAGAAAGTGAGAGAGCCATGTACACCAAGACAGGAATTTATGCCCTTGATCAGTCAACAAAAACACTGGTTGTGTCTTGTATTTACTGCTGCTCAAAGACGCTTGCTTCATTTTTGCCATGGTCCACTTACAGTATGTGGACTTTACATGATGTCTACATCGTATGTTTTTGGCACGTTGTGAATATGACAAACATGAACAATATGTAGCAGTAAGTGTTTGCTGTCAGAGTAACTCATACATGTTGTTTCTCTGGCGCAGAACTCACACAGTATCCTGGAGAGCAGGATTTTAGTCTTATTACTATAGTTACGACAATTGCTCATTCAGGATTTTTTAAAGTAATGGTTTCAGAATGAACAGATGGAAGTACTCTGCACAAATACAGAGACAGTTCAAAATTAGAGACTGTATGATTTATATCCTGTGTCATACAGCATGTGAAAAGACATGTGAAAGGTATGTGAAATTGCAGGAAAACATTTTTTTTTCTGGAGCATCCCCAGACTCTGTTATAATTGTATGGCTGTTTGTAGTCCTACTGACATGATGGTGAAGTCTTGAAAGCTCTTGTAGTTTTTAGATTACTGGAACACTTGATAGAAGACGCACATTTCAATCCTCAAATCATAACTGCAAATGCAAAGACAATTTAATTTTTACATCTCAAATCTTAAGAATTAATTACTGCAAATTGCTTTTGTCTCTCTGTAGTAATTCAACACATCACTGTTTATTGGAGAGCACTTGCTTTTCTTTGATTTAAAATCAAGCTGGTATGTTTCAAATGATTCAGAATTTTCCATTATCATCGGTTTGGAACATTGGTATCAAAACAACAATTTTCTATCTGTATTCTGTAATAATACAATAATAATATAACACTTTCCATGCTGCTTGCCAAATTGTTCAACACACACCACACAGATTTACTGCTGTGATTTAAAATGTTCAGCAAGTTTACTCTTTCACAATCTCATGCGCTGATGCCATCGTGAAATGTTTCTGCCCTGCTGTCCACAATGGAAATACCGAGCTGAAGACAACTCTCTCTTCTTTATTAGGTTATTTTATCGGCCCTCTCAACAGCTGTGACAGCTCCAGCCATGATCGAGTTTGGCTTGTTTTCACTACATCCTCTGCAAACTTTGACACCTGATTTCATTGAGGGAGATGGGATTTGAAAGGTGGGGGACACGGGTCGCCAAGCCCTCTTCTCCGCATTGTCTAATATACTGTACCCGAGCAGCTGGTTGTGAAAAATGCTTGTCTGTCTCTGGTCCTCCTCTCCTCTCTGTCGCCTTCTTCCTCTGTCTTTCAGGTCGACAGATGTGGACGCGTTTTGTCATTTATCTTTTCATCAGTTTGGTTTTATAGATGTTTTGTTACCTGCGGAATAGCACAGAAATATAAAAACAATAAGAGTCCTGTGATCCTGTGGGCAGCCTTATCATTCAATTTTACAGGTGCTGGTCGAAATGCTTTATCTATTTATGTCTCATTTCTCTCCTCTAGATTATGTCAATACATATACATTGTTGTTCATACAGTATCAAGTGAACTACAGTATGGGCAGAATAAAGGCCAGTAATCATAGACATGAACAGTGGTTTTGCATGTGTCTTACATTAGTAAAATTATATATTGATTCTTAGGGGGAAAATCCAAGCGGTGTAAGGTAAGAGGGCACAAACAAGGTGGATGCTGATATGGGTAAGCATGGGTATGGATGCTGCTATGCGATGTTTTATTGACCACCATCATAGTGAACACAAACACTGAAGTTTATATACAGATGACTGTATACAAACTTGGAATGGGCGGGAGGCTGTAGAGGGAGTGAATTTGTGTAGAATATTTGTATTCTACCATGCTGACTCATCCTGGACTGACCGGCTGAGTGTAAAACAAGCTTCATTGGCTTTAATACTGTTCCACCTAGGTACACTGGTCAGTTAAGGACAGCATGTATTGTATGTCTCCAATGGGCTAACACCTTGCCTTCATTCTCACACATTGATCTCAAAGGCTTTGGGCTAGCTTCTCCATAGGATATTGCTATACTCAAGACTGTCTTCGACCAGTGGGTCCCAGGCTCCTAGAGGTGTGGCTAACCTGCCATTCATTTCTCAACAAGGAGACGAGGGAGTGTGGAAAATGCCCTGAGGATCAATCCTCAGAGGTAACTTTGTGTGTTCGACTCTAAAACCTGTTTGCCCAGTGGGATGTTGTGTCTGAAAGGGGCAGTTTACCTGCTGCTCATCTCTGTCTCTGGGGTGAAAAGATGACAAAGTGAGAAATTAGTCTTTAAAGAGTAACTACACCTGGGCTGACAACCCTGCTGGCGCTGCCATAGAGCAGTTGCTGCATGCTTTTTCCCCCAGCCTGTGCAATGCAGCACTTCACAATGTACTAATTTGCAAGGCAACATCACAGTTGAGTATAGTCACAAGTTCAACAGACCGCAGCAGACCTCGCCCAGCTTTGTCTGTCAGCCAGACCTTGGACAGGGCAATGATATGACCCTGGAAGACAGACATATAGCCTTTGTGAGGCCATTTGGCTTTCCCACCATGAAAGGGAACTAAGCAGTTATGACATAAACATCTCGAATAACCCAGGATATTGATTACTGTTGCCAACTGCAACATTTTCTCAGTTTGTGGTGGAATATAGCATTAGCGAAACCAGAAGAAAATGGGTAGCCAGCATGCACTTGTGCTTATCAGGAAATACTCTGACCGATGCTGTCTTCTCTTAACTGGTTCACTCTGCAGTTACACTTTTGTTCAGCCACATGTCTGGAGCGTGGCTCCAACACGGCCAGCAAGAGTCCTGAACAGCTGGTCTTTCGAGACAAATGAAATCAGTGACATTGATCATACTGGGACATGCCAGGCAATATTTAGCTATACAAGTTTTAGACCTCACCATTCTTGGCTATGTAAAGTACTACAGAAAAGTGGATGCAGTGTTAAACTATGCTTGTAACGAGCACAGAGCGATAGAGAAGGCTCATTGTGATTGATAAGGTAAGTGGTTAAGCCAACAAAGCTCCATTACAGACCAAAGATTGTATGAAATGTAACTTTTTATATGTACCTTCACTCTCACAGTGATGCAAGCATACAGACAAAGAAGTGCTTCACAATCCTCTGATATGCATGCTTAATATGTTGGCAAAAATGGAACTAAATGCCAATAAACAATTCCTTCAATGACTTTGATAAGTTCAAAATGCTGTTCTCCACAATATTATTCCTTTTCTAATTTGTTATTAACCCACATTTAACCTCCAAGTGAAGCTGCAGAACTTTCTGATGTGATTAAGTTGTACATTAGCGGTGATGTCCATTTGAGTAAATTGTACAGTTGCAGAAGGTCTATTTCCTGGGCTGTTGTTGTGGTTAAATATTGTTTTGCTGGCAAAAACAAGAGTTAATTGGCAATATGATTGAGACATTGGTAGATGAGACACTAAACATCTAATTCTTAATTATGCCACATATTCTTGTTATGTTTCTGTAATTCAACATCAAAGTTAAGACAAAGGTTAAGCAAAGTTTAACGAGAAAGCAATTAATGAGAAAGAATCACCAAAGTCCTTTGTGGCTTTTAGCCTCATAGCAGGAGCAATGGCTTAATTACTCTGAAGTTACAATGCATAAGTATGCTTTGTGCACAATCAAATAATCATAATCTCATAAACTTTATCTCTCATCTATCTCATATACTTTAGTTTATTTTTTACTGTCTCTTTATGAGGCCAAACTTAGTTACTATAAGGAAAGAAAAACGTATTTTGGTAAAGTTTTAGTAGAGAAAAGTTTTTCTGAACCAATTCTGGAGGGTTGTGATTAATAAAGTTGATTGATGCAGTGTTAGTGACCTGGGATCTTAGTGAGATACTATTGGAAGAGGCTGATGTGGACTCAGGAGCAGGTGTGACCAAGCATAAAGGTGGGATGGTTGTGAGCATACTGAAGCGTGTTGCAGACTTATACAGAGGTGC
This sequence comes from Enoplosus armatus, assembly GCF_043641665.1. Lineage (NCBI taxonomy): Eukaryota > Metazoa > Chordata > Actinopteri > Centrarchiformes > Enoplosidae > Enoplosus > Enoplosus armatus. The sequence goes on from NC_092185.1 coordinate 17,253,568, forward strand.
TACAGAGATGCTGTTGCAGTAGTGCATTACAGAGACCGGTTTTAGCAGCAGAAGGAGAAGAAGGAGACTGCAGACATTACGCACCTCGGGGGAATCTTCAGTAAATCATGACAAACAAAGATACAAATCTATTCAATTCATCAGAGAGCTGATAATCTACTAGATCAATAACTGTTACTTTGGTATTGCCCTTATTGTATGACCTTGTTTCAGCATTGCTGGCAGATCTCTGTTTGATATTACAAACCCTGACTGACCCCATCCCACCCCTGCAGGTAAGCTTGTTTTCAGCTCTCGTTTTTTTAACTCAAGATCTCTATTTCTCTATGACCCTCAAGCAATCATCAAACTGAGGCCAGTTTATCAAAGATTAAGAATTAAGAAGGCAGTGCTGTCTGCACATAGTATTTTATGGTAGACAACGAAGTGTTGATAGTGGGAAAAATGTTTCTGTTGGAAGTTTTGCAAGATGAAAATCAGCTCCATCTAGCACATCTAGGAAAAAGAAGTTCTGTTGAGGCAAGCTTGCAGCTTAAAGAGGCGGGAAACAAGTGACAGATTAGCCATGTAAACCAAACTTGGCGAGCCAAGCTTCAAGTTCATGGCCGTCACCTAACAACAACATCAATGTGTATCTGTTTTGACGTCACTTGCATTATTGATTTTGTTTTCTTGATATTAATTTACACGTGAAAGAAACAGAAAAGATAGACTAAATAACAGTGACATAACTACTTTTGTGATTTTTGTAACTTAAAATGCTTATCACATAAAGAATTTTTTTTTATGATACTGGTGTCATGATGCTTAAAGCCAGTGTGAAGATCAGTTGATTTATTATTTTCATTCATTTAATTTGCACTTTATTGTGATGTTAATTGATCAGTGGACTAATACAGAACAATTCTAAATTCCAGTTGCTCTCTGTAGTTAATGTCACCCTGCCCCCTCATCTCAGGATCTTAAGAGACAAACAATACAGCGATATTCACTTTGTTTCCCTTCGCCTCACTTAACCTTGGACTCTGAGGGCAGCTTTCTCATAGAGTAAAATTGTTAAGTCAGCTCATCTTCCAAAGTTCTCTTTGCTTCAGATCCATTTCATTAGTAAGTCTTAGCTAGACTGTTGCCAGAGTATAAGAAAAATAATGAAGTCTTCCACAGGTATTGATGCTTTTAAAAGCAATTATAATCTAACAATATTATGGAAATATAAATGAGGATCATATTGGGGGGGGGGGGGGGGGGCGTTTGTGTGTGTTTGTTTATTTTTTCCTCATACTGTGACCTGGCTTCGAACTGACTGACAGAACATGTTGCACTGCACTGCAATTCAACAACAAATACTTGCATTTCATGATTCTGCTTGACTTCCTGCTGAAGAACATACACAACTTGTTCAATACGTTGATACCTGCGTGAATTCAATTGTCAACAAAAATAGACGGCTGAAATAGACGGCAAAACATTTTTACTTTTCCTTTCTCACATACAGAGAGAATGTGGGCCATTGTGCTGCTAACCAATTACTCTCTCCCAGGGCAATTATAAATATTCACTGAAAACATTAAATATTGATTGCCGTGTGTTAACTCAGAGCTTGAATGAAATTAAAACAAATATTAATCACATGCTGGCACGTCAGCAAACTTTATTAGACCCATAATGAATGCAAACAAATAGCTCACCATTTTGGAGGACCCTCACCCCATTTATCCACGTCAATTTAAATTTTAAATGGTGTGGCATGAATTGCTTAATTTCATCAGTTCGGATTTTGAATATGCACATCATCTATTTACTGTCTGAGGAAAGGGGAGTTGGACCCACCACTAGCTGTGTAATTGTTGACCTTCCACTCTTTGCCCTTCTATGAAAATAGATGGCTCTCCATCTTATACCATTTAAAACTCATCTCAGCTTCTCTGTCTGGCCAGTGTTAATGGACCTCTTCATAGGCCATCTGTGAATCACGAGAGGGGAGAAAATCCCAATGTGAGGAAACGCCATTGAGTGTGAAACAGCAGTGCATTTTATGGAAATTGTGTAAATTCAATGAGCATAAAAACTGTCAAAGTTCATAATGCCCTTTAGTCAAAAGGCTACTCTTCTTCATTTTGTGGTCTAAAAATTGTTTTGATGACCAGCCTATGAGCAGGCAAGACTTCTATGCAACAGGCACTTTACTATACATACATCATCCCCTCAATAGAAGGGCATATCTAAGCTCATCTTCTCATTAATTTGAGTGAGGTAATTATCATAGAAGGTGAACACTGATGACTGTTGAATAGAGGCAGTCAGATACTCCTTTGCCTCCTCTGTATGAGTCATTCTTTGAGCCAATTATCTGAGACACATCGACATCAATGCCACACAAAAGTTGTGTGAAGAAGATTCTGGACATAAAAACCGTATTGACCTCTATGATAAGGAAAATACTGTGAGGAGTGCAAGAAACTTTGTGAGTACCACTAAGCAGGAGAAGGTGCACCAGTGTCACATTTGTGAAATGGGTCAGATTGCAAGCAATACAGTTACCAGTTATAGAAAATAAGTACTCAACAGAAAATCTTCAAAGGAAAAATGCTGAGTACACCACAGCCGAAGGAGTCATATGTATCACAGACCTTATAGACTTAAAGGAAAAGTTCACCATTTGCTTTTCTTGCTCTTATGTCTGTACGCTAAATATGAAGCTACATCCAGGAGCAAGCTATGTTAGCTTATCAGAAAGACTGGAAAAAGGGAAAACAGCTAGCTTGACTCTGTTGATCGCTAATTAACACATCCTATTTGGCTGTTTAATCCGTACAAAAAAAACATGTTTGTTTGGATTAAACTAACAAGATATGATGTGTTATTATTGAGCTGTAGATGAGAGTGGTTGGAGGATTTTGTCACCTTTGGACAGAGCCAGGCTAGCTGTTTCCCCTAGTCTTTGTGCTAAGCTAACTTTGCCAGCAGCTGTTCATAGTTACTGTACCCAATATGAAAGTGGTATCAATCTTCTTAACTCTTGACAAAAAAGCGTATTTCCCAAAATATCAAACTTGTTCTCTCACATCACCAGGATCTGCTCCTTATATGTAACCACAGCAACAACAAAAAAACATCTTTTCGACTTTGAGAACAAAAATATAGAAATATTGTTGGCTATAGGCCTTCTGTTTTCGCCAGCACCTGAAACACGTTGCAGTCACAGTTGTCTGAGCTTAGCCTGGAGGGCAACTGTTTGTTTGGACTGTTAATCATCATCGAGCTGTAAATGGCCACTCTGTTGTGTGAGGGGAATCTCAGAGAGTAATCTCACCATGCAGGACATAATCAGACACAAGGTTAATGAGAGTTTGATGAAAGCATATGCCTCACACACGGCAGTAGTATTGCACCATAATAACAGGGACAATGAGTTAATGGTGCAGGTCCAAAGGCAAACATAAACAAAACAATATCAAGAAAAATGTTGAGACAATATCAATGTAATTTAGCTCACTTCAGCCTGAAATGCCTGACCAACTGTTCCAGTCATACTGCATCTGATGTGAGCAATACTTCAAGGCAAGCACACGCTGTTGTGATGTCTCATAGCGAGCCTTGATTACTATTTTCTGTCACCTGGCCTGATACATGCATATTTGGTAGAATAAGTGGCATTACCTATCTCTACAACAGGATGACAGATGATGGTAAATCAAGCTTGACAGGAGAGGGCCCTTCAGCTGAATGTGATGTGAGTCACTTCACTTCACTGCCTCCCAGTTTCCTATCATTCGGTGGGCTGTAGCCTGCCTAAAGCCCAGCTGCGAGGACGCTCTGCTCATCCAAGCAGAAATTTAACAACATAATGACCAAACACTCCAGATGGATTCCGTACAACTGTGTGCAACACACAGGGGCACGTAAATACTTTTAAATTATCATTTACCAGAGCAGCAGTGCTGATTGTTACACTAGAGGTACACTGTGTATATAACATATTATATATTATTTTCATACTAGGCCTAGCTAATCAGTGTGTATCAACAACTGCATGACAACACCTGTGTCCTCGAGGGGGCGATACAGCAAGAGACTCATCAAACCAGGCAGCCATGACACTGAGAGACAGATCTGAGGCCCAAATTAAAGACGACAGCTTCATCTTATTGCCTACCCCACAGTGACGCTCGTGACACACTGAAACTGCAGCTCACACTCATGTTGAGAATTTCAGGTGACACACTTTTGAATGCAGCAAAGAGTAAAAATCAACTTTGAGTAGCTTGAAGCATCCGTATTTGTGTACTTATTTGGGGCATGTTTCATGCTTCACTCACAGCACATAACTAAATACAACATTACAAATGTGTGACCATTATTGTGCAAAAAGTTAAACACAAATATAGATATGTACTGTGCCAGTGTACAGTACAAAAACATTTTTCAAAGACAAATTTGATAATATTCTTTATTTAGGAAATCTATAATTTCATTGGACCTGTAGGCGGTGCAATTGTAATGCCATCATTGACAACAGGAATAAGCCAAAGTTTCCTCTTGGCGTGGATGGGCAACTTTCACACAAGCTATTAGCAACAGTTAGCGTCCCATCGGAGGACGTTAACCTCTTTGTCGGGAGTCTCTATGGGAAAGTAGTGATGCAATTAGTGATCATAGAAAGGTTTACTTTATCCTTAGTCTGCTGATATAGCAATAGTTTAGTTTAGCCTCACACAGTCACAGCACATCCTCCAAGCTGCCCAGTCCACTGGCACTTCCTATAACCTTAATTCTACTTACCTGGCCATACTTGCCTTTATTAGATAGTGACTGAAGGATTGAGAGAGACAGGAAAGGCGAGAGAGGGGATGAAATGCAGCAAAGGGTTGGAATCGAACCCGAGCCACCGCGGTAAGGACTCAGCCTTAGTAAATGGTATGCACAGGTGAGCTACCAGGGCGCCCCAAAATTTGTGGTTTTGAGAGAACTACCTCAACAACTATTGTATAGACTGCCATGAAATATGATGCACAATTTAATAACTTTAGTGATCCCCTGACCTGTCCTCTAATGCCACCATGAGCTCAAATTGTCCCCCTAGTCATCACTGAGACCAGTTTTTTAAACTACCAGTAAAAAATATGAAGAAGCAGTTGTTTTTTTTTTTGTTTTAACTAATACTATATATGTATGGTATGTCTCTGCTTTATTCGCGGAATCAATCCTTTCTGTAAGGTCAAAAATGTTTAGAAAATGAAATGATTAGTGAGCAAATATTAGTAACAGTCAATTTTGACATTTATCCCAAGTGAATTGTGTGTAATTTCATTTTCACTCCTATTCTGTCCATTTATCGACTTGTGCTTGTGACAAGTCCAGAAGGAATTTGTACTGACAGCCAATGTGGTCAAAGTATAATGATGTCCTTTCTGTAAATCTCGTTTAATGTGACTCTTGTTCTTGTTGTTTAACTGGAATGACCTTTTTCTTCTGTTGTATAATTGTTGAGAAAAGAGAAGACCAATACCCCACAGGAACTCTTTGGTGGCTTACCTTTAAAAAGCAATGTCAATAGTAATTACTGAGAGGGCTTATCTTTAGCCACTGCATCATTGTCCTTCACAGGAATCAGCGTTAGTTGCCCCTCTGCCAATTAATAGAAGCAAACACCAACATCAATTATTCAACCGGTACACCATGAGCAACAGTTCTGCTGCATTCATACTGCACCAAACTATCATCATCTTAATTGAGTTAAGAATCTGAATATATTCATGCTCAATGACTCACCATACATACATAAGAGCACAAGAAATATCTGCTGTAGTTTGTTTATGCTTTATTATACTCCCTGAATACAAATGTAGATGTATTATATATTAAGATTACTTGTAAACTGAGACAACTAAAGTGTATTTTTCTACTCTTTCCTGAAGAGGAAGCCAGTCAGTCAGTTGTTGTAATTCCAAAAACTTAGCTCACTTTGCAAGTTATCAAACTTATTTTCAATAAGACAACACTTCCCAACCACCATGTGAAAATCTGAAGCCACAGAGTACCTGCAGCTTCATCCTCCGCTCATAGGATGGATGAGGGCACCTGCTCTGCACTGATTACAAACTCTCTTGGACTGATCTCTGCATTCACTCGGGACAAACCCAGCATTATAATATTTGGCATGCGAGCACCATCTCTTTGATCTCGGTGCTTGCTGTTGCAATGGCCAAGCAGTCATGTGCCCTAAATCCTGCAGGCTGCAGTTGGAAAATGATTGCGAGCATGACAAATTTATGTAGTGATTCAGGTAGGTCAGCCTAAATAACAGTCCAGTGAATTTCAAAGTGAGCTTATCAATATCATCGGCAACCATTTCGACAATAAAATAGCGGTTGGTTGCTGTCAGCGTAGTGCTGAGTTTTCACCTGGGATCGTAAATTTGATGTGGTAGCATACAAAAAGATTCCATAAATCTTTTAGAAATGTCTTAAATCATTGCATTTGTGAAGAATGGGTTGGTCATTTTCATCTTGCAAAGTAATACTGTAATAAGTGAGGAAAATAAAACCTATTATTTTCCCACCTGAGGAGCTGTGCAACATTAAAATGTGTGTGTCAGCACCTTTCGAGATAGTAGCCCCATGTAAATGTATAATTACAGAAACACTATTTGACTGCCATCAACTCCTCTGGGGCCAGCATTAATCCCAGAGATCAATGTTTCCAACCCTATATATGCAGAGCACAGCAATCCATCTGTCAGCTCGGCCACCTTATCAGTCTACAGGGAGAGCTACCATCGATAATTACCTCTACCCACTAACATAATACAGACATTTTCAGGGGAAATTCACACTCAGTTGTACCTAGCTTGACAACTGTTAGTGACTTGTCTGACAAAGAAAATGCTGTTGCAATGACTTTCTTTATGTTAAACTCAAATTGAGATCATTTTATTACCATAGCCATGGTTCTGAACTCACTGTATTGAGGCTGTTAAGTTTATTTGTATTACTCCTGTGTCCACCATCTGGAAGTGTTGGGTTTTTCTATTCTAATGCTGAATTTCAGCTCTGCAGAAAAGAAAACTAAAGATGGTGACTTCAAAATAACACAAAAAGCAAACACTAAGAAAGCTGTAAGATTTACATTTTAACCATCACACATTTCTAAATATATGCATTTAACATTGGTATTTATATCACACATCAGTTGCTGTTTTTTTTCTTTTCTTTTTTTAGCATAGTGAGTTTTCAGAGCCGAAGGGTGCTGGGGACTTGTTAGAGGAAGAAGACAATCATGGTTAACTACTGGGCAAGGGTGAACCAAAGCGTGAAGAGGCTCCATTTGACACTGATTGCTCTCTGACAAACTAACTCCCTTCATATCCACTACCATTGTGAAACTGATGAGCTATGTCCGTAATCGGCTCCAGTGATTGGAGAAAAATGCGTTGAGGGAAAGTGCGGCCTTGATTTGGATAGGCAGCGACAGCTGGAAGGAACTCAGTGTTTCCACTGTTGGTGCGCTAGGAAAGGTGGTCTACTTGTGTTTCTCTTGGCAACAGTAGCACTTTGCGTATTGGGTTTACAGGCGGTGCAACTGAGCCTTACAGAAACATTAATGACCAAGCTGGAAGGACACTGAAACACATTTCTGCTGGAACTGAAAGCTGAAACACTATGCCAAAATGGGACTGAAAATGTTCTTGTTCAGATGTCGCTTAGGGGAGAGATTACCATGGTTAAATCCAAAATCATTGTTCTGCAGCAACTGTAAGTACATGAGGACATGAACACAACTGGGGAAGGAGAAAATTATTTTTCCTCTGACAAGTAACAAGAATCAGTTAAATGGAACAGCTAATCATGTCAGAAACTCTGTGGATTCATGGTTAAATGGCAACAGTATTTGATATGTAATAAGCACGAGACCAAAATGGGAAAGCAGGACATATTTCACAATGAGAGTAAAAAGATCCCTGTGTGTGTATGATTGTGATTGTTTTAATGATGTTTAGGTATTTAAAAGTATTAACTTCCTACACATTACTCACACATGTTATGATACCCTATGGAGATTTGAACTAGTGGCATTACGGAGCAATATCCTTATTAGTAAATCCATGATGAAGTTATATCTCATGCTGTACTCGCACATGCTTTGGAACGCAGTGATTTGAGATAGCAGGAGGCGCGATACATTCCTGCTGACTGCAAAGGGCAGTAATGCAAATGTGCAGTCAATGCAAGCTCTAAAACATAAGATGAGGAAGAAGAAGAGAAATAAGGGAAACCCCAGAGTAGGGACACTGAGTCCAGTTTTACAGTGTTTCATGTCAAAGTTTTCTTCCCTGCCAGCTACGTACCCTGAATGTGTTTGTTTAAAGTGTTTTTGGAATCACGTTAACATGGCTTGCCCTCGTGTCTACTTTGACAGTCACACACACACAGGCACCATCGCCTATCTCTGTCTTGCGACTGATTGGATAGACCACTACCTGTGGCTCTTCCTGTCCAGTTACTTACAGGTGAGGACTCCTCTACAGGCTCTGGGTACTACTGTGTGGGAAGTGCCATAGCCAATAATTGCATCCTGGCTCCCATTCTGCTGAAGCATTGAGAGGAAATTGCCTCAGTTTGATCATCGTGCTCTCTCAAAACCTCTGCATATTGTGCGCTACCATACTCTTCATCAAATGACCAGTGCTGCCACTTGAGCAGACATTGGTTGAAGCAGACAGTTGAAAGTCCCTCCAGGGCCAGCGCATGTTCTCCCTGCGACCAGACCTCCACTCTTAACTGCAGAGTAAATGTGTTTGGTCAGGAAACACAAGCATTCTACCACCCAGAAAGCCTAATTTTCCCAGCCTGGTCCTCAGCCTGGGCCATGTTCTTTTTCATGCTCTTTCTGTATTTTGGCAGGGGAGCCGGACTCTGCTACTGTTCAGGCTGGGCTTTTGGAGCCCAGACAGTTGGCAGTTGTGCAGTCACACTGTTGACAGTACAACAGGGCAGAGCAGGTATATTTCTGTTGTTGCACAGATCTTTTTAGAATTTCCAAAAATGGGACAAGGGACAATACCAATTAACATGTGTTTCCATCAGAGGAAAGAGTCCAACAGGTTATGTAAGAATATGGAATAAGATAAACACCAGTAACTCATCTTTGAACAGTGCGTTCCATCAAACACAGCATTCATGATATATGAATCAGTGAGTAAGCAGCGTCGGAGGTGAGGAGGTGTGTAACAGGTGTATGAATGTTGCTGTGTGATGTGTCTACACTGACAGAAATCCCACCATGGCCTCATTTATTTAAAAAAAAAAACTATTTCAATCTCACTTTAGCACATTTTCTCTTTATCACTATGCCAACTTTTCTATCTCAGTTAAGCGCACTATGAACTTTTTATGAACCTGATGTTTACCTTCAAATTTTCTTTGGCTCAAATTCAAGATGTGCATAAAAATAGTGGATGGGAACTCAGGCAGCTCTGAATATAATGCACCTGCTGCCACTACAGATGCCTGCAGTGTTTAACAACTTTTGCCCTGCTGACTTTACCCTTGACAGCAATGTGTAAAAAAATCTTCATTCTGAAGAGCCTTCCGCACATCAGGGACATAATGGCTCTAATTGCAATACCCTTTGTACTAGCTGTCATTATTAAAATGGCAGCAGATAGCAGTCATTTTGATTGCCCCAAGTGCCACATGGTTATTTTTTGAGAAGTTAGTGACTTATCTATCACAATGTTATCTTTACAAGTATAGCAAACTGTAGGAGAATGACAATCTGAATCTTAAAATCATAAAAAAAGGAGATAACCACATATGACTAAATGAAACATTTGGTTGATTGGTGATTACAGTTACAACCTGTACAACTGTCAACCAGAAATAATTCATTTAATTGTCAACAGAGATTCATATGAAATATGAATATACACATATTTTTGTATACATGACGAGGCAGCATGTCTTCAAATTCTTTGAAGTAAGTCTAACAAGGCCAACTGCCATTAAGACCATAGAACTTGGAAATCATAAAGTAGCACACGTAGTTGGCTGTATGGAACTACAAGAGTGCCATACATATGTATGTAAGGTTAATGTTTGGGAAGCATGGCAGTTACGGTTAGAAAAAAGTAAACATAACTGTAATTGAAGGTCTGTGACACATGAATGTTAATGCAACACACCCCAACCTCCAGCCTTACATTCTGCTTAGCTACATAAAGACTGGCATTGAACATTGGCATTTGATGTGAGATGTGAAGCCTGGCTGGTATAATGTCTATTTATGATAATCTTGTCAAAATGTCTGCCACACTTTGAGTGAAATACTCACAGTTGCTTATTTACACATCCAACAGATATGGAGTAACATTAGCATTCATTTGGAGTCATGTTGAGTGAATGTAAGTCCAATATTCACTCTCTTTTTGGGAAATATCTCCATATATTACTCCATGTTACTCTATGTTAACCAGCTATTCTTCCATTTGGTGCTTGACAGGAAGATAACAGTAGATGTATCTGATTTTTTTTTTTGTTGCTGAAAACAGCTGTCTGCTGTGTTAGGAAACAAGATTGATGAGAGCAGTGAGAGTGAAAAAAAACAGTAAAGTTGTGGGCAGTAAAACCAAAACAACGAGTTAAAGATGCTAAAAAGCTCCACAGAGCTGAAGGGAACTGCAGAGTTGGGTGATGATTCTCTGTGGGTTTGAGTGGCCCCTTTGACATTACACATACGTGTAGAAATCTGATCTCTTGTCAATCTATTATCAATAATAATGATAATGGCAGCTTTACATTTCTAACTAAACTGTTGTATTGAAGAAAGTGGTGTTAAAGTGAAAGTCATTACACAAATGGCACAGGGACAATTTGAACTGCACCAACCTTTATTTTAATTCTAGAGGTGATGTACGTCTATGTGTATAGGTGTAGACGCTGCAACAGTGCACAGTGCTAGAGGGTCTCTGTCAGTGACCCAGTCCCTCCAGAGTGCACTGGCCTAGCCTCGTCCTCTTGTCCTTTATAACAATGGGAAGGGTAATGGCCTCCCCAAGGCCTCCTCATTCAGCCTGATTGCGCTGCCAGCATCAGGCCAGCCATGCCATAAAACAATTAGCTCCATTTATCAACCTTACATTCACTATCTATGGGAGGGGAGAGTGAAGGTAGGAGAGAGAGATGGGGAGCGAGAGGAGACCAGTGGGGCGGAAGATATGTGGAACTGGAGGAGCTCAATGTGAAAAATAAGCATCAGTTCTCATTTTGTTTGTTGATTGTTTCTAGCTGCTTAATTCAGCCTCAAAATGACATTATGTCTGCTTTGATAAAAATATCCTGAAATGTTCATGAGGACATATTGAATTATCCTGAATGAGTGCCACAGCAACAAGCTTTTCACAAAACCTGACTCAGTATTAACAGCAACTCATTTCTTCCTCAAATGATAGCATTTCAAAGACTGCGGCTCCGGCTGCTGGAGCTCCACAAAATCAAAACAGTAAAATCTGACATGCAGATGACAAACTGAAATATCGATGAAATGAAAAAATGCTGTAATTGTATGCCTAAAAGCATCACAGCAACATCCAACAGCAGGGTAGAATTCAGTACTTCTTCGAACACATTCTTTCATATTTTCTTACTACTACTACTACTATTTATTATTAATGTAGCACCGTGTAATATATAAACATGGCAGCAATTCCCTTTCCAATCCAGGGTAAATATCATTGAAATTCCTCTCTAAGCTTTGATGATTTCACTCAGCATTTTTGTCCATGTGCAAAAAGGTTAAGGCTCCACACACCATGGCAACACGTGTGGTTGCAAATACAATTATGAGTGAATACCCGGACAGAAAGTGTAAATAAAAATAAACATGTCACCAAAGATGAATAGCAGCCAGAGCCACCTTTTCCCAGACCCCCACCCCCCCAGAGAGAAGTACGATGCCGCTGTTAAAAGCTGAGGCAGAGTAGCAGAGTTTTTATTTCCCTTTTCCTTCATTTCTCTTGTGTAATAGATTGTACCTGTAGTTTCTCTGAGCGATTGTCTGGTTCACCCCAACATCTGTCATGTGTAGTGTATCTCCATTAAATAACTACTGTATAACAAGAGGGATGTTCTACTAAGAAAGATGCTGCTACTTACTTACACATAATTAAACAGCCGTGGCTTTGCCTATAAAAACCCCTGAATGTCTCTCTGTTTAGTTCCTTTTAAGAGGCAAAGTGTTTTAACAACAAGGTCTGTGTGAGGTGACATAAAGCTCGCTGCCAACACATGTATTATTAGAAAGCTGACTCTTCTCTAGACACTTACATCATGTTAACATGTAGAGGGTGGTAATTATCCCACAGCAGAAATAGAAACTCATTACGAGAGTCATAAGAGGGCACAAGGTCTCCTGAAACACACCCAGTTGCTGTGCCCCCATAATCCTTAGCTCATCGTTGATGTCAGCAGGAAAGCAGTATGTCTCTGGCCTTAAATCATGCCCTCTTCTCCTCAAAGTCTTTAATTAAGTCCTGATCGCCCTGTCCTCCGTTCCCAGTATTAGTGTGTTTAATTTCCTGCTGTCATATCGCCTTCCCTTTTGGATATATTATTCATCAAGCCCCTCCACTTCTCAGTGTTTCTAGGGGCAGCAAGTCTGCTGCTACAGGATGACTGCTGATTTCGATCCATCGGCTCGACCATTAAGGACGGCTTAAAACCATAATTCCTCAAGATATTACTCTCAGGTTCAAATGTCAACATTTAGATAAGAGCCCGGTTGATTCGTCTCCCTCGGTGGATGAGGGATGAAGTCCTTAATGCCTGGTGTCCTTGTGTTTGTGTTTTCATCAGTGGTGACTTCAATGTATTCCCAGAGCAAATAATGCCAGTAGAGAAGAAGGTGTGTATTGCAAGAGCTGTGGGAGTTGTAAAATAGCAAAATATGAAGCCATGTCCAGGATTTCACAGATGACTCAGCTGAAAGAAGAACCAACTATTCAACTTTAGTCTGTCTACAGCAGCTCATTGCTGTTGGTGAATCTCAACAATTTTTCTTTTTCCATTTTCTTTTCGACAACACTGCAGAAGTATCTCTGTCCGCTCAGAGAACCAATCAAGTGTGGCAACTGGCCACCCACTACGTTGACAAGCACAGAATGAAAAACACTCTAGACCATGACACATAGAGTTAGGTGCCACACGTCAACAGGTTGTCTTATCGCTGCGCTGCGGACCGTGAGCACTTGAGTGAAATGGGCAGAGAGGCTCTCTACTGTGAGATGAGTGGAGGAGACGGTGTTGCTTCTGATCTGGTTGGGTGGCTGAATACTGAGGAGCCGCGGCCAAAGCGGAAGCTCGTGGGTCAACATGCCCGCCCAATTTTACAGTTGAGATGCGTCGGTCGCCATAGATGCTGGTGGCCACCGCAATGCTCCAAATACATCGTCATTTGAGTGGCACTCGAAGCCACAGAATGTGGCGGAATGTGGCCACTGGAGTAAGTGTTTTTTGTCTCTCGTTTTGGTCCCCATCCTTTGTTATTATCGCAGAGGCATTTGTTCAGCCGTCACAGCAACATGACTTGACACAGGAATTCTATTGTAATGTCTCACTGTGACAGGTTCATAGATGAAAAATGGGATGAAGAAAATGAGGAATATCCAGACCCAAAGAGTAAAACATCTCGAGGGACAAAGGACTATTGAATTATCTACAATCAGAATTTAGTATTATTTGGTTTTCCTTAAATAACATTTATTTTGCTTATATGCTTTTTTATATTGTCTTTGTAGATTTATTTCCATTTAAATAAACTTTATCAGTAAAAAGCTCTTTCACAGTATCTCCTCTAAGATGAACATAAAAATCACTTAATGGTAAAACAAAACTTGAGATTGTTGGTAAATATTGTCTGTACCGCATTGTGTTGTATTGTATGATGTATCTCCTTTGGTATGAGGTCCAATATAAAGCAAATTTAGAGCCAAAATACAAATTAAATATAAATATACTGTATAAGAGAAACCGGAACTTGAAATCTGTGGCGTGTGTTGATGATTAGTCTATTGCGCCTACAAAATCTGCTACATAGGAAGTCAGAGCCAGAATTCTATGCAAAAATAGCTTAGATGCCTCTGAGTTTGGAAAAATCTTGACTTACTTTGTAGGTAAACAAAACTTGAGTCCACATAGCAGGGATTTAGCATAAGATATCAGCCTTATGTCTAATATTATGCCCCATTACTGCAGCTGGACATGTGGAGGTGGCAGATGAGATTGTCCTGTAGTTGCTTTTTTGGTTGTTTTGTTCAGAGCTCCGACTGGTATTATAATGGAATAACAGCCAATAATCTGAAACATGTGGGCATGAATTTTGGATGGAATTTAGTTGATTCATAATGAATTACATCAGTTGAAATGTCAGGCCATACCTATTTTGTTCAGTGGATATTATTTTTTTGAATTGCAAATGTCATTCATGCTCCAGCCTGCAAAAATGCATAAATCATTGAACACTGCACACTTTTTAGGACAGATTTAATTTCTCTCTGGTTAAATCTAAATTAAAGTTGTTTTACAACAAATAAAATAAAAAAGATATCACTATTAATTATACAGGGTTTTAGCCCATGACAGTGTGATGGATTGTCAGCAAAAAAAGTGAACCCACATGACTAAAGATTTTAATGGTGACAAATGTGCAAGTAAAAATCAGGCCCATTATTGCTGCGTCTGCATTGAGTTTGTTGGCTGCATGGGTTGAAAGTGTCAGCAGTGATTCTCATAATAAGTAGATGTTGGGTCATGGTATATTCCTCCATTTACACACAAGATCAAAGTATCCTGCATGCTGTTGTGGAACACTGAACCAAGCCAGGCAGGCAAATACATGCTGTAGGCTTTTGAATGTATTCAAATCCTCTAGAAGCTATGATCTTGAATTTTGAGGGAAATGTAGAAAACACATCCAACTCAATTTCTGGAGAAGAATCATGCTACATTATATCATACATCATCATAAATAGTATTAAATGGGCTAGAATTCCTAAAAGGATTATTCTCTTGGGATTAACACCAGACTTAACATTGTGGATGTGACATCAGACCAAAGCCCTAAGCATTAGAGCAAAACTTCAACATTTTGGGAAATATGCCATTCACGTTCTGGTGGAGCCAGCAATAACCAAATGACAATTCACTGGTTTAACGGTGGTTATGTGCCAGGACTGTTTCTTGACTGGAAGCAGAAACTTCCTGGTTAAGGCTGCAACAGTGCACAGTGTAATAATTACACTGTGCACTGTTGCACAGTGAGCATTAAAGGTGTTGGTAGGAGGATTTTGGACCTTCAGACAGAGCCAGGCTAACAGTTTCCCCTGTTTACAGTCTTTATGCTAAGCTAAGCTAACTGGCTGCTGGCTGTAGCTCCATATTTACCATACAGACTTGAGAATGTGTCGATTTTCTCATCCAACTCTCCACCAGAAAGCAAATATTTCCCAAGGAGTCAAACTTTTGCTTAACTATGACCAACTGGAACTTAGACTTACAACCACATTATTTTTAAATTACTTTCATTTAGGTGATACTATGCAATGCAATGTATTTGTTTATGTTACCAAATATTACACAGATTTTGTACTGAGAGTGCTGAATACAGGAAGTCTTTCTCAATTAACTTACCTTGTGCAAGGACGTTGGTAATGTTTCAGTGCTTCGGGTCAGTGATGTGGACTATTCACCCCCAACCCCAGCTCAGTCAGCATTACTCCCCACACCTGACAGCCCACAGGACCTGTGACCTGGAAGTCCTGGCATCTGCCCCATGAGTAGCCTGTCTGTGACAGCGAATGCTTGGAGAGGCCAGATAGAAATCACAGTGCACGGTGCCAGGCCTACACTGTGCACTGGTCTACCCTGTTTTGTAGTGCCACCTTATTGTCACACACCCGGGGGTCAGTGTTTCCTTTGTTCCCTCTCTGGTCCTCAACCCCCGCGCTGCCTACAGAGGCTGCAGCTTTGTTAGCGGAAGCCCGGGTGACATCAGCTGGTATTTTTTGCCCACCCCAAGGCGCTCCCAGGTCGCCCTGCAATCCTTCACATTCCTGCAGGTTTGACACTTTCTTATATAAAGGCAATACATCACGGGGAAGGATTTTTTGTCCTGTAAAAAGTTGGACAGAGTGGCAAAGAGAAATATAAGATGGTACGGAATGTGGAGAGAAATATAATGCTGATCAACATGTAAGAAATCTATCCACTTTTTAGACTGACAAAAAGGTTATAATCTTACATCAGTCATATTTAATTAAGTGAAACCCAGGTTCTTGTGCGTAGTAAACACAGTTTCTAGGCCATTATGTAACCATAATATCTATATGTATAGTAGTTATAAACATAGACATTTCCTTTGAGCAAACAATCTCCATGAATATAATTGATGTGGTGATTTAATTGATATTTTAACAATGAGTAACTAGGGAGAGAGACAGGGCACATCTAACTTATGATCACTGTAGTACCTTAAACCTTAACAGAGAGAAAAATTCTGCTCCATTCACGACATTGAGAAATCCAGAAATGAACCAAAAATGAAATTGCCCAAAACTTGGAAATGCTTGACAGTGATTGAGCTGGCTGAAATGGGCTTACACGGCACATTTGGTAATTTGCACACCTACCTGCTCTTCAGAGCAGTACAATTAAAGAGTGTCTCGGGGGCCGTCACTGCCCCAGCTGCACCCAAACTGCTTCCCTCTCCCACTGCCCTGCTCGGCGACCGAGGTGCTAGCGTGAAATGGCTGTTAATTCCTTCTGCTATCTGTCCCGCACAGAGCCTGTTTTAAGCCTTCATATGAATCTTTTGCCTGCCGAAGAAATATAAGGAATGAGGAAATCAGAAAGTGAAAAAAAAACAGAGTGAGCCACTAGAAATGAAAACATCAAACAAGTATGAAATGCAAAATAGCATGAACCTAGCATTTCCCCCCATCAATGAGATTTAATGAGTATTCCACCTTCTGGCACCAAGCATAGAGAAACAAACAGAATGAAGAAATAACAATTCAGAAAAAACTGATAAAAGACAATCACGACCAAAAAAGAGTTTGTCAGTAATGCTGCATGTTTGACTTCTCCCACTTTGCCGACGAGTGCACTGCCTTTGTTCCAAGGTTTCATCAAGAGCCTTGAGCAATGCCTTGTCAAGATGTAAGAAACTATATGATATGAGCGTTTGTGTAGATTCAGTTATGAACATAGTCCAACCAGATCCACCTTGATCATTGCAGAGCTGTCTCGAATCTTATGACACTGAACACAACTTTGATGTTGCCATTATCGAGAGACTGTTCCAAGTTTTAACAGTCTACTGTATGCCTCTGTAACCGAGCCAGACTGTCTATCCTGCTGAAAATGCCATGTTGACCTGTCATTGTTGAGAGTTTGGTCAGCTGCAGTGGGGTTGCGATGGAAGCCAGGGCTTGACATGTTGGCTTACAGCAGCAGCATGCATATCAACACAGTGATATGATGGACATTGGCACCTGTCGTAACATATTAGCCCACCTCCTGAAACTCTTCACTACTCTTTCTGGGGTTTTAGGTGCAAAGTGCTGTGACTTTCTCTGAAATTTGGGTCTAGACTGCTCATCACTTTTGAGCCAGATAGGATGAACATCAAATGAATGACCGTGGCTGTATACACAGGGTCGACACAGTAAAGGGAACACCTAACAACCCTGTGATTACTTTCAATAAGCTTTCAGTGTTCAACACTTTGATATTTTTGAGGCTGTGGGTGTTGTTGTGCTGTATTGGATTCTATTATAATGTGTTGCTGTTATTTTGTTCTCTCCCTCGATGTTCACATCACCTATTACTTTCTGTGCATCTACCTAATTGTTATTATTGTCACTCTCTGCTCAGCTGGAAGTGAATGAAAACAAGGCATCAAAATGAGCAAAGTAAAAATAGCCATTCCCTAGATGATGTTCCGTAAAAAAGATGATTAGCAAGTTGATTGTATGAATAATGTATTCCGATGATGTGTCCTATTTAAATAAAGTCAGTGATGGGGAGAACAAGCTTCACCAAGCTTCTTCTTCTTCTTCTATTGCTGCCCAAATCACAAGGTCACAGGTCAACACACAATGTTCCCTTTCAGCTAACTTGCAAAGTATGTTCAGCGGTGAATAAGAAAAAGCGAAAACTGTGGAGGAAAATGATAAGGGTGAAAGAATTTTTTTTTTCTAGTATTGTGCAGATAACTATAATGAATGGGTCTCTCCATCTCACACATTCAGTTCTGATTCATTTTAAATGCATTGCAATATAAGCTTTTGGACTGGAGAATGATCACCTGTACCTCTGCATACTGCTTAGTGGGCAGGAGTGAATGGTGTGAAGTGTAGCCTCTCCCCGCAACATAATCTGTAGTTTTACAAACCTTCATTGAGTTAGACTCCTTTAACACTGTCTGACAAAACACCGTTTTATCTTTATATGGAGCATGATTTTCTCTATCATAATTGATATTTTTCTGCAAGGACAACCATGTTCAAACAGTTATTTTAAATATAAAGGCACTCTGTGTTGGTTGTGGCTCATTTTGCTTGAAATTATTAACAAGCTCCCAAAGCATACCTCTGTGGGTGGAGGATGATAAGGGACTTTGAATGGTACGCTTGTTGCATGCACGACAACAGCGTATGAGGGCCACCATGACAGCAGCTGCACTGGGGGGAAATGACAGCGCTTTGTTTCCCTCTACTGGTTAGAAGTGCAACCACCATCTGCACCAGACAACTTGATATTTGCATGTCTGTGTCTGTGTACACGTTTGTGCACACACTTGATGTGTACGCGTGCGTGTGCTTGTGTTGTGCTAGTGTAGAGCGGGAGAGAAATTCTACAGAAGATAAGGAATAAGACTGACAGAGAGATAGAAATTGAATTGCAGTGGTGGAAGGGGGAGGGGTAGAGACAGCAGCAAAAGGGAAAGAAGCAAATGGTTTGTAAATGTTGTACTCACCAGCAGTTCATCTCTGCGGGTGATGGATGTATGGCATTCACCTTAAACAGAGTTGTTTGCAGCAGAGCGTAAGTGCTCAGCACAACGGATCAATTGTGACAGAAATCATCTGCTGCTAGGTCACATTATCCAGCAGCAGGTAAGATACGTCAATGGGAAAAAAACCCAAAAACCTTAGTTTTCGTCTCCTGGCCTGTTTTCCATTGTCAGGTTGGAGCGTCTCAAGGTAACACTACAGTGAGGCTTTGAAGGCTTGCTATGAAGCTCCTGCAGCGCTGTCAAGTTCCATGGGATCGTTTTGATGTTAATTGATTGGTTGATAGAGACAGACCAAAAGACAGAATATGACTTCCTGCTGAGTACTCTGAGGTGCAATTCCCCCATTCCCTATTGTTTCCCTTGAAATTTCCGCTCATCCTGGGGAGAATAACACTGTCTCAGCATGCAGTGAGGTGAGCTTTCATTCAGATCTCAGTTGTTCTTCTGTTTGACTTAATGCCAAAGAGAGCACACAGGTTTCAGAGAATAGGTGGTCTAGGCTACAAAGGTTGCCCTTGAAGGAAGTGTTTAAGTGTGAACCCATCTCTCTCGATTTTTTTTCCTTACAGCTCAGAGAACAGCGCATGCATTCCCAACATAAACATACACTTGCACAAACACATACACACACACACAACACGCAGAGCTGCAGAAAAACACACAACCCAAATGTGATGCGCTGATGCCAGAGTGGCTGTGTGAGGCCAAGGTCACGCAGTCTCATTCCTTTATTCCCATAATCCCTTGTGTTGCCTGGGTGAGAGGCCTGCTAATGGCTAGCACTCTCAGAAAGGGAACTACTGCGTTAACATAGACTCTAGAGACTCTCACAGCCCACAGCCCACCACCCTGCGTAAGGAGCATAGCATGCGGTCTATACAATCCATCAACATGGCTAATTAGGCCTCTACAAAATCCCTGAGAGAAGCATTAGGAGGGGAACCAGAGGTGGAGTAGTAGCACCATAGTTGAGATAATAAGAATGCAATAAAGTTAGACCGCTTTGTAATTATCTGGCTTGTTTGAATCTATTATGGAAACAGCATGGGTAACTGACTTGATCCTACAGAACTGAAGTAATATCAATTTTCGAGTCAAGGAATCCTTTAAGGAGCTTCTTCATTTTTGTGTTAGAATCCCTTTTCAAGGTAGGAGAGGAATTAGTCCTGAGAAACACGACCAACGTAGGGTGGAAGAATGGCGGCGGGGGATTAAGATTCAAGAAAAGATGCCCTGACATCACATTAATGACCATGTTATGCCATTATTTGTCTACTGAGAGCCATGTGCCCATTGTCGTTTTAGAATTCTTGGTTCTTTCTTTTCAAAATGTTTTACAATGACAAGGAAATGAGCACACTTTAAAAGAGGAGACACTCTAAAGCGTTTTCCCGAACGCCTTCAACTCTGATGACCACAAGCCTGCACCTAATGTTGCAAAAGACTGTGTTCAGACCAAATTTAGCCCTGTGTGAAAAGAATTGCAGCCCCCACATTCATTTGAATGAGCCATTGCACACAGCAGGAGCTGTCGCACCAGGCTCAACTTTTGCCAGACACTATGCAGTTTGATAAGCCTTTAAACTGGATCTGTTACTCAAACTGGACTTTCTGGATCTCATTTCATGTCTCTTTGGTAAATGAAGAAACACCCTTTGCCATCTCACAGAATACTTTAATTTTGCAAACTGAATTATGTAATTATACACTTCTCTCCCTTAGAAATCCTAATTTAAAAGTGGCTGTGTCATCCAACTGAATATAACAACATATTGTGCTCCATTGTGCTATGGAGCTCAGTGTGGATGGATATACAAACTGCCAAGCAAAAGGCATTTCTTAGATACAGATTAACCACAGATTTCATTTGTCAATGTGATCTCAGCAGTGATATCATCCACATCTTAATCATCAACACTAGAACATTGTGAGCCAAGCTTTCCAGAGTGCAGATCCTCATGTCACTGTGTGCTCATTGACAGCTCATCTCCCAGGTTTTGCAGCGTTTTTTGATAAAAGACATGATCTTCATCAGCTGGTGGGTGTCCTTAAATTGAGGTGAGAGAGGAATTTAAGACTCAAATGGGATTGTCTCTCTGTTCCCTATTTCGATCCCTCAGATCAACAATCTGTCCTCTAGGTAGGCGAGAGCGGGCAGGCAGCCGAGAAAATGGTTCAGATTAAAACGAGGTAATGGCACATTTGCTGGGTCCTTTGTGTGAGCCACGCATGCAATTTAAGGGGCTGCCATACAGGACGAGTTAATATTTCATTGCACGCCAGGGAATGGGAATAGAGAGGAGGGAAAAAAATGCATATGTCTCATTTTGCAATCTGATTCGTCTCAGCAAATCAGCCTGAGTCAATGTCATTCCATAATGAACTCTCCTCCACTATTCTGAGCATTCTGCTGCCATGCGGCTGCCTGCTTTCAAACCCACTGAACGTGGAATATATTTTGAGCTACAGCTCTCTCTCTCTCTCTCCCTTGTCGGATTATAGACAACTGTTTTTTCCCCCCTCCTTCTCCCTGTCCTTTTCCTTCTCTTTCTCTGTCACCACCCAAAAAAACCTGTTACTCCTCCTCCCCCACCATCACACCCTCCCCACCCTTATCCACCCTGCGCTGGGTTAGAGATCGAGATGATGGAGGGAATGGGAGGTTTTGATTGACTAAGATGCTGAGATGTAATCTTGTGCAAGCTGAGATGTGAAGTGTGTTGTGTGTGTGTGTGTGTGTGTGTGTGTGTGTGTGTGTGTGTGTGTAAGAGAGGGAAAGGGCTGGGGCAATGTGTGATGCTCGGTTTATTGCATCGCAAGCTCATTTGTTTGTATTTTATACCTCATTTCGGCTCAGACGAGCCGGCTCCACATTCCGGCTGCGGGTGACCCAGTTTCACAACACTGTGTGACTCTCTCTCTCTCTCTCTCTCTCTAATAATATAACATTCCCCTTTTAATACATTACTTTTAGTAAATATGCTGCACTTTGTGGATATGATTTAATGCAATATACCTACAAACTAGTTCACTGAGAGGAAAATACAAACTCAAGCTATTCCTCTGCGATAGTTTCTCCTTCGTCCCCTCAGGCACAGCTATGCAGTATGTTAGCATGTTAGTGCAGTGCGTGACACCACTCTGACAGCACTCTAAACATCAGAGGGACTAAAGCTCATCTGGGCCGTCAGGGATATAAACATGGGGTACTTAAACTTAGAGATGGCCTGTTTATGGGTACAGAGAATCATATAAGGAAGATAACATATGGGTAAGTCAACATTAACATAAACTTGCCCTGTTTCTACAGTAGATGGCTGTTTGAGCTCCTCTTGCTACATGGTGACCTTTATAATGTTCATGTTCAAGTAAGCAGCAATACCCCTACCTGACCAACAAGGATAGTTCTCTGAGAGGAAGCTGTAAAACACAGCTTAGTCTAGAGACTATCAGTAACAGTAACTCACTAGCTTTATTCTGGTATTATATGCTGTGCCAAGCCACGAAACCCATAGTTCTGCAGTACCTGCTGTGCCGCAGCTTTGTTCATGCTCCCCTAGGAGGTCCTGAACATATCCCTGCCTTTAGGTGCGCTGAGATAGTGTATGAGTGAGTCTGCTCTTCCAGTCCAGGTGCAGGGAGAGCAGGTGGACAGGGGCGGGACTACCAGGGGACCACAGGGGGCAGAGAGGCTTAGTGGGTCACAGTGGGAAGGGTGGTGCAGCTCAATCATTCCCCTACCCTAAGGGCACCTCAGAGTTACGCAGCTGTGAAAAGACTGTCATCTGGGGAAATTCAGCCCATATACGTACAGCGAAGCTTTGTGATAAAGCATGCAGTGCATGTTTTGCAAACATGACACACATGCAGTATCCATACAGGCAGCCAAGATATGCACATACGAACGAGAGCTGACAGATTTTATAAACTACACACAAATCACTCTTGTGCTCTCTCTTCTGCACATCCCTTGCTTTGTTCGTTCCGCTCTCTGTCCACAGTCCATATATGTCCTCCACATACTCTCCCCCTCACCCCCATTCATTTCTCCACCGCTCCCAGCTCCTGCAGCAAGGCAGGGTAGTAGCTGGCCCGTGCCATCCATTATTCCCAGGCAGGAGTGCATTAAAGATTCATCTCTGCAGCTCAACCTCAAAGGAAAGACTATGACCCCTGGTATAGCTGCTGAATTATGGAGACCGCCAATAAAGTTGTTTGCCTTTGATCTCATTCTCTCGCTTTCTCCCTCCCAGGTGAATGTGGACAGGTGAACACATGGACACATGCAGAGACACACACACGCACACAAACAAAGTGCTGTCATACACTCTATATTCCATTTGTACTCACTCCCGCCACTTCTCTTCCTCTCTCTTACAAACACAAATTTGCACTCATATGTCTTCTATATTCCATTTCCACTCTTTTTCTGCCACTCTAGCTCCCTTTTTGTCCCTCACAAGTACACAACGACACACACAGAAGCAAAAAAAACAACAACCTACAAACAAAAGCATATCTCTGAGAAGATGATGATGGAACAATTATGTGAAAACAGTCTTGCCTGTCCCTTCCCTGCATACCAAGTGACTGTCTGGCACTATAAATTTCACCCCTGCCATCAGCCACAATCTCTGTCTCCGTCTCCCAAGCAAGAAGTGGCTTGCAGCTCCAGTGGCAGTGGTAGAAACACATTTGCTCACACATGCGCATTGTTTATATTTAATCGATGTCGAGTGGAAGGTCCTGTTCAAAATGGCTGTCATTTGTCAAGTATTAATAATTCAGTCACACAAACACACAGAGAGGAACATGCAGGGTAGCACACACACTCTCACGCTCGATTGCAAGAAGTGCCGCCTCACCTGAAGGTGAATACTCACACTCAGCTTTCATTCTCTTCTTCAGACAGCTGTTGTTTACGGCCTTGTGGTTATGGCAGAGTCAGGAACAGAGGACTGTGCAGCAGCTGCACAGAGACCAGGATACAAGATGGTTGCGTGAACAGCTTCACTGGAAACCAAACATGAACACAGAAGGACCCTTGAACCGAGCTATCCATCAAGGCATGGTCAGAGTTCATTTTATCATGTGTTATGGTTAATAGGTGGTTGTACTGGTGAGCATAATGGGACAATAGCTGTCTCTTAATAGGTTCAAGAGACACACACACACACACACACAGAAAGGTTTTGTGTCGCCTTGAAGAGAGAAAAGGGGATGATAGGTGAAGGTGTGGTTGTGTGTGTGTGTGTGTGTGTGTGTGTGTGTGTGTGCGTGTGTGTGTGTGTGTGTGTGTGATGGGGATGTCCCATTATCTGCGTACCCAGTGTCCCACCCTGGACCCAATTATAAATCTGGGCTGACCTGGACAGTAGTCACAAGGAGAACACAGGGAAGGACAGAGACGTGGGAGCTGCGGTTAAATCAAGCTTGTTTCACCTTACTCCAACACACACATGTGCGTGTATACACACACCAGACAGACCAGTCCTCGTATCTTCTTTACGTGTTGATAGATTGTGGAGATTGTTACAAAGGATACAGGTGTATGGCAGCAAAAAACAAGGATTCCTGTTTGATTAATGAGGTGTGACCAGCCCTCAGTGTTGTGTTCTTAGATAGAGTGAATGCTTTTCTCAGGGGATCTACAGGGAATGAAAAAAGCACACACACATCCACACACGAATAACTCCCTGCGGAGCTCCATGCCAGCCTTGTGAAAGTGCACATGTTGACTGGAGACTACTAATGGTGTGCTGTTGCCATACAGAAGTGTTGCACCCGTGATTTGGGAAGTGGAAGACGACATTCCTGACATAAGATGGATTCTGAGTGGCAACTTCCTCGGTCAAGGGCAGGTGCGTGTTTGAGGACACCAGGTGGAGGAAGAGGGCATTAGGTGTCTGCAGTGGGAGCAACAGAGAAGGGGCAACGAAGAAGGAATGCAGAGAGGGACAAAGGAAGAGTGCAAAAAAAGTGATGGCCAAGTAATGTTGCATTTGCACATCAGGAAAAACAAGGTGATAAAAAGAACAGTGTTTCCAAAAGAGAGGTAACTTTCCAATGCCAGGGGAATCACAAGTTGTTTTTACACACCGGGTGTTGACTTTTTCCTCTTGAAGGTCGCTGAAAATGTGCACCTTAGAAAAAGCACACTCTCACAAAGTTAACTTCCATAATCGCATAATGAGTAACAGCATGGCCTCAAATAAAGTCTGGTATATTCAATATAATGTGATTTATTCATTGTATTTCCCCAGAGAGCACCACAAAGACGATGTGTTACAATCACTTATCTCGGCCTAATGCACATTACCTATAAAAACTGACACAGATGCATTTTTCTAGAGCATGGATTGGATGCAGGACCAGAAATGACACACAGTTCTTGAGGCTTGATATCATAATAGGTAAATCATATTTCATGTGCAACCAATTGTGCACTGCGCCTTTATCTGTGAGTATTATAATATATCAACCATCCAAAAAGCATTTACGTCATGCCTATAATACTGAAGGCGTAGAGACCGCTGATGTGTGGAATAAAGGACAGCTTGACAGCACTTGAGCCGTCCCGTACGACCCATGCAGAATCGTCTACATTAGAAGACAATGGAATTCTCACTGAGAATAAAACGCAATGCATCACACAGTCTTCAGGGCCACAATGAGAGACAAAGGGTAATAAATCATTCTAGACTTTTCCATAATCCTTTTTCTAAGTTTGTCATTGCACGCCACTATTGCAACCCTACATTGACCTTAACATGTTTTACCTGTGGAAGAAGCCAACTGTCAGACAGCTATAGTGAAGAAATGTAACACACACATGACTAAAACTTTCATAGCGGACATAGTAAATGTCATGAGCTGCTGGATAAAAAATTAATTACCAGTCTGGTGTGTTCATCTCAGATGACTGATTATTACATGCAGCGGACGTGAAACATACTTCCCAACATTCATATTTATTATACGCAAATGAATCGCTTAAACAGTCAACGATTACTGAGACAACAGAAACAGACATGATGCATGATTTAATCGCGTCACACCAGAGAGTTGTATTTTAACATTTTACACACAACATGTCATGCAGAAATCTTTTCCATTGCTACTCTTGGCTCAACAGGGCTTATTGTCGCTATTGTTAATAGTCTGTTGTCTGAATCAGCAGTTTACCTAATGTAATTGGGGTCACACTGAAGTGCAGGTAAATAGAGACCAAAAGCTAGCCAAGCTGTGTTTAATGTTTCATATAAATGTACCCTTGGAATGGTTTACAAGATGCCTGTTGAATGTGGTTTGATGGATTGAGATTTTACAGTACCGTATGCTTGTGTGTGTGAATGGAATCAAGTGACGTGAAGCAGCAATGTCACTGTCAAGGTCATGGAAAAAGCTTCAGATGCAAATTTTTATTAGAGGCCATTTTCCTTCCCGCAACCCTCCCCCACTTCTGTTACCTCCAACATCTTGTACTATCCAGCCCATATATATGTGTGCGTGTAGTGTGTTTGTGGACCCATGTGTATGAAAGTATGTGTGTGCAAGTTGTCAAGGCCTGCAGGAGATGTTCCTCCAGGGTGCCATTTTATCTCACACCTGTTCTATCTCCTTCATAGTTCTCTCTTTCTTCAGCCGCCTAATCTGCAGAGATGCTACTGAGCACACATATCTTATTTGATTTCTGCCGGGCAAAGCTCCCTGATTGGTGCCTTTGATAAAACCATCTCCCTGGCAATCAGATAAGACAAGTGTTGCTGTATAAGGTAGTCAGCTGAGCCAAAGTCAGTCAATCATCAACAAGCGGCACTGTTTGCCTAATGACTATCGCACTGAATGCAGAAACAGGCCATACAGAGAAAGAATCAGGCTGAAGATCCTTGTCACCAACTTACCTCTACTAATTATGTTTGTTTTGTCATGATTCAAATTAATTACTGTTATTTGCAGATTCTTAACACAGTCCAAGATAATGGCTTGCTATTAGGCGAGGAGACAAAAACGAGCATGTAATTAAACATGTTCAGGTGAGTGTGCAAACAGTGCCCCATAATGCGTAGCTTCTGAACTCAGTAATTTATTGACACCATCTCTGAGACTGTGAGTTATTGCCCTCTCACTAGGGAATTTCATAGTATTCATAATGTATTTCTTCTAACTGCTCTCTTCTAAATTATATTTTTATATTATTATATTTTTATCATTTCCCCAAACAAGACTTTCACTATAACAATACCTATTCTCCCTCTTACAGGCATGGACTTAAATAAGAGTTAAAACATGACCAGGCTGATAGAGAGCTATGTATTTACCCGGTGCATACACACACACACACACACACGCATACACACACACACACACACACACACACACCAAAAATCAATGCAATAACTGCATGAGGTCTGGCCTTAGTGCGAAGAGAAATGAAAGCAAGAGTTTAGTGGCAGTAAACTGAAAAACTACTAAAATAATGATATCCCAAAAAGATCCAGATCTCTGGGATATGTTACATACTTTTAAATTGCAGACACTCCGATTGGATAGCTGTTAAAACTACGACCATCTACACATTAACGTGATGTATTAAACTGAGCTCTGATGTAATGAGAGCTGCATCCAGCATTTAATGAATAGAGAAGGAAGGCATGCAGGGCATTTTATGCAAATTATATTCAAATTCCAGTTGAATCTGTGGTAATGTGAAATCGAACCAATCCTGAATGAACACGCTGTAATCACAAAGCACTATAAGTTGAGTTTAAGACTGTGGACTGTCTACTATTCTTTTCCTGCTCTGTGCCCTCAGAGGAAAAAAGGAAATGTAGAGTAGAAATTACAAGGAAATTGGAGCACATGACTTTTTCTTTAACTAATTTATTGGGTGAAAGGATGACATTTTGATTTTCAATGACACTTTACATGAATGTAGTTAATGACACTGACACACAGCAATGAAATGCCCCTAGAAGACACAAAAGATGCACATCGTGTTGAAACGTTCAGTTAAATAAAAGTGCTTCAGTTTCCTTCTGAAACTAATTCCCCTTTATGGTAGTTGAAATGGTTTTTATAGAGTTCTGCAAAGGCATTCTGCAAGTGCATGGACATAATTCAGACACTAATAGAGATGAATTAAGCACATACCCATTACTTAACTGGATTCAAACAAATGAGACCAAAAATGGTGACATCTCAAAACCAGAAACCCTCATTCCTGTCACCCGGAAACTCCACAAAGCTAGGAGCCTCCTGCCTTAACTGTTCCTGACACCAGGTCACTTTTGTGCCTCAGTAGGACCCTCAAACCAGTGAGACTGAACCAAATTACGACACTTCAACAAAACTTCAACATTCATTTGGGCACAGAAGGAAAAGCACAAAGTAAAATGCAGTGCTATGTGGCCCTAAAAAGACAGAACAGAGTGGCAGATTACCTGACTATAGAGAATGGCATTAAAAACAGAACCACTTTGACAAAGTACAGAGTCAGCAGGCGCTGCCTGGCTGTGCTGCCCGGCTGATATAAGAAAACATGGCTCCCTACAGCAGAGCAACCCGGCCAGCTGTAAAAAGAAAACAAGAGACACAGCAACACTTCTGAACAGAATGCACTAAATTCCCTGCCAGTCAGAACAAAATATTTTAGCTAATTCATACACAAACATCTCCAGCTGTACTTTCAAGTGTGGCATAATCCCTCCAGTCTTTTCTCCTATGAATTTACATTCATATGCAACTAGTTTGCATCAGCAAAATACATTTTGGACGAAACATAATGCCTTTCAGATTGCATTTTTTCTCAACATTTCAAACAGAGTGATTTTACTGAGCATATCTGAAAAAAATAAAATCTTCTCTGATGACATTTATTGCTATAAAATCTGCACATGGCTGATAAAGAATGATTAGGGTATGGTTAATTTAATGCAACTAAAACCACTTAGTCTAGATTAGGGACATATAGTCAAGGTTACATACTAAAAATATTAACATTGTATTCAACTGTCAAATGGGATACAAGTCTTTCCTAGCAGTCCAACACTATTTCCTCATCCACCTCCCTGAACTCCACACACTTACTTACTGCACTGTATGGCCACCACGTTACTTCCTGCATTGGTATTAAATGTTTCAGTGACTGTAGGTCCCTCATGCAGATTACTGATATATGTACATAATTTATAGGATACAGAGTTGAATTTTGTGGGTTAAATGTGGGAATGTCACCTTTCAACTTAACATAAAAAATAAATAGACATGAAAAAGGATGGCCTTTATCTACTGTATATGCTATGTAAATGTTGAAGAATATATATAGATATCTTGCTGTCCCACTGCCTAATTTTCTGTTATCCTATTTTCTGTTGTTAATTGTTAACTACATTAATTCTACTGTGCATTGAACACAAAAGTTCTCTCACTATAATAACAATTGTATTGACTTGACATTGAATATGTGTCATTATGATTGAACATTTACATTTTTTCATGAAAACCACAGGAATACAAAGTACATTGCAATCTCATTTGAAATAAACAATTTTCAATCAAGTATCCAGAACAGATTTACACATGTGTTGACTATGTTGATTTCTACAAAGAAAAAGGGACATTTTCATTACCAAAATAAAGTCTGCTGATGCATACTAAGACAAAAAATAGCATTGCGCCATGCACGCAGCCCTTGGGTCAAACAACGGCTTTAGTCCCTTCACAATAGAAACGTCATATCCAAATGTCATGGAACATGTGGCGTGTGAGGAGGCTTTCTTCTAAACCCCAGTGACCTGGATGTTATCTTGTACACAACTGGTAGGCTGCCCTTCAAGGAGCACATCAATGAGTAAATATGTGGTTACCCAGAAAAGAAAACATAATCCCTGAGTTTGACGCTGAAGAGGCCTGATTACTTTTGTTGCTCCGCGGATTCATTGTAAGAGTCGGGGCTGTGAGTCTTCCCCCTGGAGACATGAGGGGGACATCAGAAAGCACAGCGCCTGTCATCTTACATCTTTCCTCTCCATCCCCTTCCCCTGTCATCGACGATTGGATCAGGGATAATGACTCTCACAGGGACCCTTTACAGGAAGGTGGTCATTACGCAGATATGGTGGAAGAGCCACAAATACGGCCATCCATGTGATGGTTAACAATACGCTACAATATGGCAGTTGAAAGGAAACAAGATCAGACACCAGTCGTGTAATGCCGTGCATCATTTCCTCACCCTTTCCCCCTGGCCATCACCATTACAGATCATGAAGAAAGGAGATTTGAAGGGAAAACTAACCGCATCAGTCATTCATCCTTCGCAGATACACAGAACACATAGCTCGTTAAATCCCTGCACCAGCCCTTTTACAACATTTGCATTCATAAATCAGCGGGAGGGCTGAGAATCGCTTCTATTCCCTTATTTATTATTTTCCCAGCGACGTGAATGCTTCCATCTGGAATGGAGGGTCAAGACATCAACAACATAATGTAAAAAAAAAAAAAGAAAGTCAACATACACATAAAAGCACAGCAGCTGCTTGTGATGTTCTGGTTTTGGCAGATGGCTCTCGGCCATTCTTCTCCCTGGATCATACTGCTATACGCACTTATAGCTGCTGGAAAACAAGCCTTCTTTAAAGCCAAGGCTTAAGACGGACCATCTCTCCTCAACACTGTGAACACAGCAAACATCATTATTGGCCAGACTGCGACAGCAAGTTCTCTGACTGTGGTGGAACACAACCTTAAACTAAGCAAACCTCAGAGAGAGACAACAGCTCAGCGATGAGAGAGTGGCGTGTCAGCGAAATTTAATTCAATTTAATTTTCATTCACATTCTTTTAAATGCACATAATGCACGTATCATAAGGTACTATAATAATCTACCATACAGTGTACGCATAGCCACAGGTGGAAAACCTTACAATGATGACAAAATACGAGCGTGCATGAAGAATGTGCGGAGAATGCATCAGTCTGACGTTAATGCTGATTTACTGCCTTCATCTCTTAATGTCATAAAGCCTCTCTTTCATCCTTCCTCACTCTGCTCCTCCTCCTCTCTCTCTTTCATACAACTAACACAGCCCCACATTCTGCTGCTGCTCAAAAGTTGCAGCATGAGCCACAGGCAAGGCTGTGCCACTTACACTCAGGTTTATAGTCTTGGTTTTATTATACACCTCCCCATAAGGCAGCCCTCAGAGACGATGACACCCCAGACACCTATTTAAAGGGCTTGGTGAGCTGCAGATGACGGAGCCCAGGCTGTGGCAGGTTGTCATCTGCAGGCCTTGTCTGTGTTTATGGGCTGTTAGAGCGTTTGAACCGCAGGGTCAGTCCTGCTGCGGAGGCACCATAACACTCCATAGGCAGACCACAAAATGAACAAAAATAAATCCTAATGAAGCTTTTAAGCCCTCTTGTCCATCCGTAGGCTAGGAGCGCCATGTGTAAAGAGATAATGCAAGGGGACAGGGGGAGAAGTGGTCTGCCAGCAGGGACAATGAGAACAGGAAGAGGGGCTGTCACTGCTCCGTAAAACCTGGTGATCATCCTCTGAGGTGACAGATGCTGAAGAGGTGAAAGTATACGGGTGCACGTATCACAGGGCAATGCTGTTTGTTTGTGTAAGCATGGATGTGCGGGTGGGTGTGTCTCTATCTACTGTCAAACTTATATGAAACAAACACCACAACCAGTTATATAATGGCCAGTCAGTGAACTATAAAGGATTCATTAATATGACAAATAATTGTTTTTTAGGGGGTTGGACTCCTCCTGTCAGCATAGAAACTTCAAATTAGCAAACTTCCACAAATGTAACCTCTCTGTGATCGGCTTCCAGACCTTAAATTCAGGGTCTTATCAAAACTATCAAAAACTACAACTAAAGGGAATGAGGAAACACACCTCGGAGGAAGGAATGAGGAAGTTAAGTACGTTTTCTGTAAATGCTGATATGATATACAATTAAGGGGAATTCTTGCAGAGTTTTTACTGTAAGCACGTAGGAGGTTGCTGACTCTACCTGGCACCAAACCTCGATTGAGAGAATCTGCCAGGGCACAGGCTCAATTATTTCCCACCTGTCATCCCTCATGCTACCTCTGGACACCCACCCTAAACCCAGAGGAGGCTGTGATCCATTTTCAGACAGACACGACACCCACATAACCAAACATAAGCCTAATTGAGGTTTGAAGCCACTATGAAGTTTTATCATTATGTGAGGGGATGCTGTAGATCACTGGTTAAAGTAAGTTCTGTAAACTCATTGGTATGTTGGTTAGAAGGGCTTTGCCACCATCTGGACAACAAAGAAGAACATTATATTACGTCTTAATCACCCTCTATTGTAACCTCCATTTCTTTTCATTCTCGCTTCATTGTATTAGTAAATCATTTCATCATCCTCTTGACTCACGAGGGCAATAGTCGCAGCTCTATGACTACACTTCAGCTGCACCCCCCACCATCATCATCTCCCTCCACCTTTATCAGGGAACATGTGGACAGAGGCTCAGTGAAAGAGGGCACAGAGAACAGGCAGGCTGAGGAGGGAGGTAATTTCTGCTGTCTCACCTCACCGCTTTCCTCATTCGACTCTGATTAGCTCCAATAATGTATCTCAGACTTTTCAGCTGTTCAAAAGGACGGGGGCTGAAAGGAAGTGAGCGAGAGGGGCAAGATGGTGAAGAATACGTCCCCTCCCTCACAGCTCTTCCACACCATTAATCTTTCTCTTCTCGCTGTCGTCTCGAGAAAGTGATTATGGTGACTTAATTGTATTTGAGGAGTTTCTCTACATTGTATATATTTTACCTTATAAGAGGACTTGTCAAACTTTGGAAACGTAGATTAGCAGCATTTCTCCTGTGCCACTTACACCTCAGAAATGATGTTTGAAGTGGCAATGAATTGCATAAACCTTGTAAACAAATATCTGCACAGCACATCATTCAATATGTTGCCTTGTGAATTATACGATAAAAGAGAAAAATATAGTTTTTTTTGCTAGATTTGGTGACTACATGGATTCAATCAAATATGTGTATACAACATTTACTTTCAAATGATAAGTTTTTAGTTTTTATCAAAACATGAAGGCCTGTTTTTTTCTATTCCAAGCAAGGCACATACATCTCCTCCTCTAAATCATGAGAATTTGAAAAAGAACTGTAAGAAAAATGTCCTCATAGGAGTTAAACCTGCAATAACTGATTTTTGTTTTGGCCACTAGTGAGCAGCGGAAACAAGTTGACATATCATCACCTCTTAAGTTAATAAGGCAAACTTGTTTCCAAACAGTTGCTTAGTTGCACATCCAGCAGTTACGGAGAAACGCCATTATCAGGGAAATATCTGGCTCTTTAGCTGCTATGTTCCACTGTGTTTACCAACTAGTCGCTAATTTTGTCTTTGGTTTGGTGCTGAGCAGGTATATTGTATTTTCGGGGGATAATTATCTGTAGGTTCATCAGTACGAGTGATGTAGCGCTAACATGTTGATCTTCAGCAGGTATAATGTTTAGTGTTAGCATGCTAATACTTGCTAATTAGCACTAAACAGTAAGCATTACTATAGCTTACACTATAGTTACACACGTATAGCTGACACTAATGGGAATAACATTGGTTTTGGTTTTACAGGTATCCAAAGTATCCAAAGTATTGGACAAATTCATTTTTGACCTGACACTAGAAAAAATGTTTACTAAATCACAAAAATGATTAGGGTACATTGACTTGAAACTGCCAGTCCGTCTAGAAAATGTTGACATATTTTTCTTAGTTTTGGCCACTAAATGCCATGTAGGAGATCTCAGAAACCAAATCACAGCTGACTTCCTTTGTAGAGATATTCTACATGCCAACGCTGCAACCATTATTGATTAAGACAGAGCCAGTAAGGGGGCCTTTTTAAACAACAATGATTAACAATCATTATTTATAAAGGCAAAGATTGGAAGTCTGAAAGTCTCTGTAGACTTCAAAATCAAGATTTAGATCCATACACTGCTCCTTACCTTCTCCTTTTTTCTATAGACATCTTTCTCACAGCCTGAGCAATGTGCTGATACAATTTGTTCACTCCACCTTCAGAAAAATGTCATGGATATTTTTTTATCAAAAGTCACAGTGATAGACACCCATACAAGGTTGATTATCAAGAGAAGAATTGACTCATACAGAACCACATGAAAAGGCTGTAGGATTTTCTCATGGGTGATTAATTCATAGCATGAACATATAAGAGCCCTGACGCAAGAATAGGTGTGTAACTATGGAACACTCTAACA
The DNA here is from genome assembly GCF_043641665.1 of Enoplosus armatus. NCBI lineage: Eukaryota > Metazoa > Chordata > Actinopteri > Centrarchiformes > Enoplosidae > Enoplosus > Enoplosus armatus. Next base: position 17,287,948 of record NC_092185.1, read on the forward strand.
ATATGTGATCACATGCCACTCCCCCTACCATATGGTCTCGTTGGCATGTACACTCGTACATACACAACAGGACACAACGTACAAAAACACAGGCAACACGCACAATGTCCGCAGGATACCCACTGGTCATCAAGCACTGTCTCTTTCCTTCAGTTCAGACAAAAGCTTGTGACATGTTCATTAAGCAGCAGGGATCCCATTACTGCACTCAACAGCCACCCTGTCACAATGCTCACACATAATTAGTTACACATGCAGCCTCAGGAATGCTAATTGTTGCTCTCCTCCCCTCACTTCCTCATTTTTTTCTATACAGTTTCTCACATCCTCCTCTTTCCCCTCGTTTGTTTGCTCTGCATGTGGCTTAGTGTGCCACTTTTAGACTGTCAAAGTTGTTCAGAAAAGCTTTCAAATTACAGTTTAAATTTCCCTGCTGAGAACCTATTAACTTCATAATGTAGACAGAGAGAGAGAGAGAGAGGGAGAGGGAGAGGGAGAGAGAGGGAGACAAAAAGAAAGGGAAAGATATGGATGGCAGGCTGGAGGGCTTAGACATTAGTCACTTTTAGAAACCGAATGTGTTATTCACATGTCCTGGAAGCAAACTCCTTTCATCCCGCCCCCATCACTTTATGTCTCCCTCTCACTCTATCATCCATCGCTGGCTGCTTGTTTAGGGGAACAGGTCAGCAAAAAGTCTACGATGAGGTCAGTGGGACGGGTCACTCTAATTGCATAGCTCCTCAGTCTTTTGGTTTTTGCAGTTATTGATGGATATTAAGTCCAGTCCTGAATGGAAATGATCTTGTCTCTTTTGTATTTGAAACCAGAACGCCAAGAGTTTGATCTGAAGCATCATAAAGCGGCAGAGCCTGGAGACACATCATTAAGTAATAGTGAGTGGAAAAGAAACTCATTTATGAATTTGTTTATTTGTCTCCACAAAGTCCTGGTGCTGCCTGCAGCCACCCTTCCCATCTCTGCTAATTGATTCTTAATGAACTATGATGTATGGTACTGTATCACTGATCTGGGACAAAACTCAATAGACACAAATGGTTCTATTATTGGGAGAATCGTGCTAAAATCGCCTAAAAAAAAAGACTAGTCAAGTTTTTAGAAAAGATATTGAATGTTGAGATGTTGAATATCCTGAAATAACCCCCTGCATGCTTACCCTCACGTTGTTCTAATCATAAACAACTTTAACCTTAAAACAAAGTATTAACTGTTATTTAAAGGGTAGGTTCAAATTTGTTTGAATTTTGTTGAAATTAACAAAATATCCCCAAAGCAACAATGGCATGGTGCTATCAAGCCGCTAACGGCAAATGAAGCAGCTAAACTTACCTGCTTTTTACTCCTCTCCATCTAACGAGATGCTCCCACTTCAGTAGCAGTGCTAACATTGTAACCAGAGGAGTAATGCAAGAAATCGCTACCACAAGACTGCCAATATTTCAATAGTTTGTTGCTTTATTACGATGTATGTGTGCTATCCTTAGCTAGCATTAGCATCTAGCCTGTTTCTCTTAGTGTGTGCATGCAACATTAGAGCCTGCAGGAAGCAAAAGATTTATTATTGACAGGTCTTTATGTGGCAGCGGTGTGAGAGGCGAGGCGAAATGTAAGGGTGTGTAACACAAAGGCAATTTCATACTAAAAACACTAACTTTGATTGATTTGACTAACTCAGACTATTGAAGCCTCGTATTAGCTTCAGCTGGAGTTCAGAATGCATTATTGCAAAGAACAAGGACTGTGGATTTTGTTTTGCGTTGTACTCGGAAGGGATCACTTGACAGCCAGTATGGACAGATAACAGCGACAAAGAACTCTTGCATTGTAGATATGGGCATGCAAGTATTGTATTGTAGACTTGAAAATCTGAACCTATCAAACTTTAGCTTTCTGGTCCCCAGATGGGAGTTGAGTGCCCACAAGGCAGCTGTGTGAACAGATTTCCCACAATATGATTAATACCAGGAGCCTACTACTCACACAGAAACCAAAAATCATGCTCCCCACTTTCTCTTTCACCTATAAAATGTGACAAACTACAAATATTATACCTCATTATCATGGGAGCCTGCTGTTTTCCTTTTCCTATTATTTCCCTGTGCGCATATTCACCTGTAAAGTGTGTGAAAGTGCAAAATATTATCCTACAGTATGACAGCAGCTTTAACTCAGCAGGGGAGGGTCAAAATTGATTAATCTGCTCTGCAACATGCAGTTTCACTGAATTATCATACTACCAGAATCATATGCACACAGTAAGGGGTATCTAATTTCAGGAAAAGGTTGACAGCTACTGAAGGCACTACAGCTAATTCACTGAGACCAGAATATCAGCCCCCTGCCTCAGAGCTGGTAGTCACGTGATATTCTGGTTCAACAACTGATCTTTCCAAAATTAGCCACTCGTCACATTTCATTCAGATCTTGATTGCTGACAACGTGTACCAAGTAGGGGTGTTATGTTATGAGGGGTGGACAAAGATGAGATGTATACTGTATGTTTCCATGGCAACTACTATACCCATAAGCCTTGCCAACGCCCGACTAATTACACAATCAGACTGCTCATGTAATCTTCTCAGCACGGATTTCACCCAAATGGTGGCTAGTTGTGTGCTCTATAACATCATCTCCACCTTGCACTGGACTCACTCTTACAGAGATACTGGCATGGTAGTTATTCAAGATAAACATTGTAATTGTGTCGACATTCGATGATAAATATGTACATCTTTTTTGTCAAATGATTCATGGTCCAGCACATTCGTATTAACAATGAATACCCCAGAAAATCAGAATACCTCTGTTACTCATGTAAATGGGATTATTATGCCAATACTAAGATACTAATTGGTTAAGAACCTTCAGTTAAACCAATTCAACCATGGCAGTTTAAGACCCAAAAATAAAATGATAATTGAGGATGAGAGTAAGTAGTTGTCAGCCACTTCCTAACATAGTTAATTACAAAGCATGCAACAGTATGGTTTTTTTTCTCTGTGTTCAGACACTAAATTCTTATTGTAAAAGAAAGATTTCTGACATGCTCTTTTCCAAAGAGAGAGGGAAGCAAAATCAGCTGTTTAAAAGGGCATTTTTATTTCCAGTTTGGACTCTTGGAACTGTTTCACTGCTGCTATTCTGATGTGAGTCTCAATGCTAATGGACTGGGGTGTGTATTTGTGTTTATGTGTGTGGCCACTCCTTTGGTCATGATGATTTGATTGATCATACCAGTACCAATAATAACCCCCACACACACACACACACACACACACACACACACACACCACACCACACACACACACACACACATTCAGTAAACGTTAATGTGTTGTTTTTACTCTTTGATTTTTGTACTGTTTAAACAAACATGATATAATGTGTTAAATAGTGAGCTTTAGAGGTGCTAGATGGATTTTGTCGTTTTTGAACAGACAGGCTAGCTGTTTCCCTTTGTTTCCAGTCTTCATGCTAAGCTAAACTAATAGCATTTTGACTGAGAGTGATATCAGTTTTCTCATCTAACTCTCAGCAAGACTGCCAATAACCCTGTTTTCCACATACATAAACCGATGTATTATCCAAATTTTTGGCCACTAGAAGGCAGTGGAAACAAGCTGTAAACACAACTTTGACCTATTATTACTATTAAAGTTAATATGGCGTGACAAGTTTCTGGCCACCTGACAAATAGTCCAACATGCACTCTCCTTTTCACTCTGTTTTGCTCTTGAGCAACTCCTGAGTGAAATATCTGCCTCTTTAGCTGGTAAATGCTCTGCTGTGCTCACCAGTTAGCTGCAAACGTTGTCTATCTGCCGTTTGGTAGCATGCAGTGAGTCCTAAGAGCTTTTTTTCTTGCTGAAAACAGCTGCCTGCTGCATCTGGATAGACCGCTGATGGGAGCGGTGAGAGGGAACAAAAACTGTAAAAGTTGGGGGATGTAAAACCAAAACAACCAGTTACTACTGACAGTTCTGCTCTGCTCTGGAAGTCAAGTGATCATTGTCTGTTTGACCCCTTTCAATTAGTTTGATCCATTGGTGATGTAAAATGATCGATTATAGCAGCTTTAAGGTTGAATGACTACAATTTAGAGTTACACAGTGCGAACATCACAGAGTTATTCCCTAATAACGACGAATGACCAGGGTCTTCTAGAAGTTCCTGTGCTGGAGGTTACAGTGAAGGTTTCAGAGTCTTGTTTTAAAAGACGGACTGTTTCATTGATGTATTGTACCTTCAGTAGCTAGGACACTAAGAGACAAGCAAGTCATTGATGCCCGGAAGAACTGTGCTGGTGGTCCATCTCTCTAATATATTAATTGAAAGATAGGGGGCTGCCACTTGCTATGTCAAACCCATAGTACAGTAGTAGTAACAACAAACAACAAACAAAGTCAGCTCTGACCCTCCTTCTCGTGTCTCATCTCTCTTTCTCTCTCATGTATCCTTCTTACACCTCCCAGATATTTCCCTCAGGAGTTTGGTAGAGATAGTGTATGTAGGTTACTCTAACCTACATGAGTAGCAGCATCCATAGGCATCATAGTCTGTAACTGTCAGGACGCATGTTTCATCGCCTATACGTTCTCACATTATATCTGTGTTGTTCACTCATCACACAACCTTGCTTTCAGAGATCGCCAGCAGTATATGAGACAACAGTGTCACCTACGGGCAGAGGAGAGATCTACACTCTATCTCTTCATGTGTGGTCAGGCTCCTGGACACTGCACAGGTGAAAATGTCTGTTCACGTTGTTCATGGCACTCCCTGCACCTGAACACTGTGCAGAGCAATTCATACAGCCAGCCAGATGCCAAACAAATAGGCATGCTGCAGTTCAAAAGAACAAGAAAGGAAGAGGATTGTGAATAATTCATTTTTCTGTTGCACTTCTCATTATTGTAATTACACCGTCATTGTTCTTTGACAGGGAGGAAACGTAAAATTACAATTTAGGCAGTGAAATTGTCATTTGTAGCAGTAATTGACACTAATAAAATGATTTCCCCTTCTTTCCCCTTGGATCATATGCTAATCAAAATTTGAAGTATTAAAGAAGACACTAACGGGCGTGATAAGCAGCTAATGAAAGAGGGGAGGCAAGTGGGACAGTAATAGACATACTCCCGCTAATAAGTTCCTGTTCATTAGAGCATGCAAACTGTACCCTCCTCCTGTCTTGTCTGTTTCTTCCGACTGACAGCTTTGACAGCCTTTCCTGTCAAAGGGAGACTTTTGACCGCATCCTCAAATAAAGCATTAATATTTCACAGTACCACTAAGCAAGTGATAAGCCTCTTTATAAATGGATCAGTGGTGTACTATTATTGGAGGGTGACATAAGCCTCTACTTGACTCTCTATTTAAAAATAGATGACACTGTCTATAATGCCAGCATTTTGATGACATTTTCTTATGTCTGGGAGGATGTCTTCACTGCCTCTCACGATGTTGGTAGGCTGACTCACACAGAGTGGAGTTGATATGACAGACTTTGATCTCTCCCACTCTATCTCTCCCTTTTTGCTATTCCCCCAGTGGACTTCTGCATATGTCGACCCACATCCACCCTGAAAAAGCAGAACGAAGATCCATGAAATGAGATGCCAAATACTAGGCTCTCTTTGTGACATGGCAAAAAAAAAAGTGATAGAGAAAGAACAAAAAAAAAAAGAAGTTGAGGAGCAGGCCAAACCATTGGCCATAATGAGAAGTGTGTGACTTCAGTTCGCATGCTGATGGGCGTATTAATCTTACTGCAATAAAATCTGGCCAGGCATTCACAGTGGGACGGCACCAAGCGCGGCTTAGGTCCCAAATTACACCCTGGAGGCGCTTTGCCCTTTAAAAAGAGGATGGGAAACTGCTGCAAAAAAATCCAGAAAATAGCACCTGTGTTACAAATAGCACAGCAGACAGGCTGTGGGGAAGGCCAGAGGCGACTTACCCGTAACCTGTGCAGGTAGGACGGTTTCAGAGAGTTGCAGGAGTGGCGGGTCTTTCACCATTAGGACTGTAGTGGTCTGGCATGCATGGGAAGATGAGGGGAAGTCTCAGAGATAATCATGCTAACACTGGATTCCCTCATTACCTCTGAGGCTGAGCTGTGGGCAGGAGTCCAAGTCACACACATGCACACACACACACACACTGAGAGAGAGAGCTCAGTGTGCGCTGTGGAGAGCACAGAACTAAGCCAGTATGTTGATCACAGGGATCTGTGGAAGGAGGAGAGGCCATTAATGTCAACCTATTGGGGTAATAAAATATGCTGTTTAATAGTGCAATGCATGTTTTATTCTAGATTTCTTGAGATGATTAGATATTAAGACTTGGAAATGATTTTTATATGATAACATGGCTTGATAGATGCATAAGATGCACAGATAAATTACATTTATTTGTTCAGCGTTACCTCTTGTTTCCCTCCACACGACTCTACTGAAGAGGCTCTGAGAGAAACCTGACATACTTTTCTGACAGACTTCTCCCAGCTTCAGCCTATTATACAGTTCAACCCTGCTCAAAGTCACTTCAATTATCAACATGATACTGTTAGTGCCTCTGGTCCCGAGAGGTATTGTAGTGGTACAAGGCTACAGATCAGATTTAGATCTCAGATCAAAGATGTTACATTTTTTGCCCAAACCCTAATTGGCGTCAAGCAAAAATAGAATGTTTGAACTCCCTCTGATCGCTGTCAGTATAGGGCAACAGCGGATACAAAGGGTGACAAAGTTCAGTAAAAAAATGCATTCTTGACACATTTACTTCTGCGTGGATACTGCTTGTTTAATCTATCTGGTTTTGATTTGGAAAGACGTGCTCTGCATTTGGCTGATGTGAACTGGAAACAACAGTAAGACAGGACAAACATGTTTTGAGGAATTTGAAAAAAAGTAATCACCGCTGTTCATTATGAGTACAGCCTGGCAGTGCTAGAATAGAAACAAACAAAACATTGACTTAGCTCAATATAACATGTCATTTACAGTGTTATTTGATGTCCTTTTCAAAGACGGCACATCTTCTGAATGTCATAGTTCAGCACATATGAACAACGGCAAAGAATTCACACGTAATAAAGCCGCTTTTGATTTTCCACTTTCATTGTTGTGTGATGCTGACTGGGATTTGTGGGAGGCATACAAAAGCTAATTGTCATAATTGTCATAACTGTCAGTCTCAACTCAGATACCTGTGGATCACCGCGTGTCGGCAGAAGAGTTGATCAAAGTTTGATGTGACTGTGATTAGGTGAGGTCATCCATATTTCTAGGTGAGGCTCAAATGAGATTGTTCTAAATAGTGATCATAGTATGCAACTTCAACTATGAAAGAGGCCGCTGTGTTAGAAGACACAGTAGAAAGAGCTGTAAATGTGTAACCCCTGGTGAAGGCGTTTGCTTACAGTCCTTTCATGCACACAGCCACTAATGTTTTTCTACCATGCAGTTCCAGCGACTTTCAAAAAGAAGAAGGAACAAATCCTCTCAGGGCCCTTTTACCTTAACTGTCAGCGCCTCGTTCATCATGATGAAATAAGGAAAACAAATGTTGTGCAACATAATAACACAGGGGAAATTTTCTCTAAAGGTTAAACACTATTTTAAGCAACTATATGAACAACGACTTCAAGCAATTTAACGTTCCCTCTATGGGCTTGTGAGTGTGTTTGGATCCATGCCTATATATATATGTCTCCTCACGAGTGTGTGCTTTTCTGCTCGAGTGAGCGTGTGTTTGTGTGTTTGAGAGAGCAAGTTGGAGGGAACAGTGCCAACAGGGAATCTAAAAATTATGTCAGGTATGTGTGTGTGTGTGTGTGTGTGTGTGTGTGTGTGTGTGTGTGTGTGTGTGGTGGGGGAGGGGGGGGGGGGTGCGGGTTGTGTGTGGGTGTGCATTATGCAAATACCTGGTATGAGCTGGACAGGTAGCCAATTGGAGCGGGATAAGGAAGTTAGGAGGATAAAACACCCATTGTGGTGGGGCAGCACCTAGTGTGTCCACATGGTTTCATCTGTTAATTCAACGACTTGGGAAGCGAAAGGACTCACCTTGTCTCATTGTAAACACTAGTCCTCTAGAGTATTGGAATCTCCAGAAACTCTATTGATCTCCATTCAGCCTTGTTGAGAGTGGATCTACGTGAGACATCTATCAGGCCTGGTCGGACCCCATTCAACTGCTCTGGTAGGCTGCCATACTGGTGCTGGGCAACCAGCAGTGCTTTTCAAAATGACCGAACACAGTATGATATAACTGGTATGATAAAGACTGGTGTAATAGGCTCAGTGTGTTTTATAGAATGGCAATTTTTGTATCTTAAAAAGATTTTTTTTAGACCTCCAGCTACCTCACATGTATCTCTTGTTGTTGCAACAATCTTCAATTATAGAGTGATGCCAAAGCAAAGGGGGTGACATTATGATTATCTAAACAATCATACTGAACAGCATCAGAAATGTTCAAGAACATTAGAGACAGTTAGTTATTTTTTTAAAGATGAATCCTTGAATAGTGCAAACAAACTGACCCCAGAGATAATCTAATTTTTCATAAAGTTTAGTGTAATGTTATGTACAATAATCTATTAACTTTTTAACATTCTACTGCACACACAATTTTTCACACACACTGCACCTCCTCACTCTGTTTCAGCTGTTGGTGTTGCATAAAGGCTGCATATCTAATTCCATGGAATCAACCTCAGTTTTAATTATAGGGTAGTTTCAAAAACAATGTTTACAGTATATAGTTGAAATAAAAAATAAAGCAAAAATGGAGAGAATTAAAACAAAAACTACCAACCAAGTTAGGTTCAATGCTATCGTAAGGCCACTGTGACTGAAATGAAAGCAACTGTCTTCTGACTCGTGTACACTTCTTCATATAAGCATTGCTTATCGCCTCAAGTCATCACAAAGGCAAATATATAGTGGAGTGATTTTGCACTATGACTCAGCTAATGCGATATCAGTCCACAACTGTAACATGTCTTTGTCTCGTTTCTTTAGCACTGCTACATGATTGTTGAAACTACTTGCTGACTTGTTGATAAGATACCTGCTTGGCAGTAGTAGACAGTGGTGAGGGTTAACACACAGCATAAGGTATTTGAGGTGACTTGGCAGATTGTCAACTGAGGATCTAATCTACCTTGGCATGACGGCATGTGTCACCTAGGAAAATCTCATTCAGGGATCTTGACTTCAAATTGTTATAAAGCTGATTTTCCAGGTGTTTTAGGAGATTCGGTTGCCAGTCTGTATGGCACCGATGTGTTTGGCTGGCAGCACACCGTTTACTGTTGAAATGTGCAACAGGGCTTGGCACAAATTTGTTTATAACCTACCATAAAGGTGTGACCAAGATCTTCCAGGGAACAGGTGAAATATCGGTCACTGTGTAAAGAATTAGGTTCATTGTGTAGCCATCTGTGTCACTCATCATGTTGACCTTTTACAGCTTAATTATGATATAAAACTTCATAACATTTATGTACGACGCCAGTGTTAATTGTCACAAACAAGTTTTGTCACAGTTATTATCTTAGACAGAGAAATAGTGTCCAGTTTAAAGCACATTTTAAAACATATTGAGTTCACTTCCCAAAGCCATGAATCTTTGTTTAAATGTTGGAAACTGTTACCACTCAAAAGGGGCATGGATTGTGTAAACAGCGTAATGATATAACATATGAAAACCCACATTGTAGACTAGAATGTTTTTGGAGCAGTCTTCTGTTCTGGCAGCAGTATTGATGACTAAACTGATAAGTCACAATCTGGCATTTTGTTTCTCATGTCCCAAAGAATCCATTTCCATGTAACTTAACTGAGTAACATAAAACAGGATATCGGCAGTGAACTGTGTCAGGCCTGACTCAGCTATTGGGCATGTGCAACATGTCTCCATCTCCTTCTGAGCAAAACAGTGGAGCTGCTGAAATTCTGACAGGCTTTATTTACATGGGATGCAAACTTGTGGTTATTCTGAAACATGACTTTATTTACCTCTACATGTATACAGCCCTGCAGACTCATGTGAAGCATGAGAGGGAGTACAGCCTATACTTAACACTAAATAAAATGTTACATGATATTATATAATATATTTGTAATAATGGAAACAGCAGCAACATGTTCGTTTCTGTTGCTTTTTGAGCATTTACGCCCAGGCCACACTGCCTGCCTCTACCTGTGTGTGACAGCTACTTCACTGAATTGCTGCAGCTTGCACACTTTTGGTGTCCACACAGCATTGCTGCTGCGGTGCGGCTACTGCCAGTCTTATCTTTTCTACATTGAATTTTCCTTTGATAATGGCCGTCGATAATAGAATGTTTAATTTCATTTCATTATACATTTCATTTATATTTAGTTCAGACTGAAAAAGGTTAAGAGGCATGTGCTCAACTGTGTGATATTTATATGCTGTTCATGTCTGTGACCTGTTCTACAGATGTAGACATTGAAGCTGTAGTTAAAGGTGTAATGTTGCTGGTATGATGTCATTATGACTATCAACAGTTCATTTTCACTATCTATTTTTGCTGAGAACTGTGCACATCATGTGGAAAAAATAGAGATAATTAGAGAATGTAAATACATTGAATGGCTTTTTTTTTTTTTACATATTATCTGTGATAAATATATATATTTATATATATGTATATATGTGTGTGTGTGTGTGTGTGTGTGTGTGTGTGTGTGTGTGATATATATATATATATATATATATATATATAATCTGTAAAGATTATTATATAATTTATTTAATTTAAGTAAATGACTCCTCTCCTGCCTCAGCCCCTGGGCCATGGTACATCAGAGTGTTGCAGCTACAATATGAGCATAACTCCATCCACCACCCTGGACAGCCAGCTGACCAATACCTGGGGCCCGATTAATTCCTACCCTGATGGTGAGGTTCATGACCCACACTAACACACTCTTAATGAAGCCTGCTGTATGCCTTCCTGGCATTATGTATGCACTCTTCGCTGGCGTAAATCAGTTAATTAAATTGTCTGAATAATATCCTCAAGAAAATATGCTAATTTGTTCTGCTGAAGGATTCTGATTGCTCTCTATTCAACAATCCAGTTCTCTCACTGGTTATGAAACAGCAATGCAAAATGAAAATCATTCAACAATTAGCAACTGATGTATTGCTCACCTGGTGAGCCCAGGGCTCTGAAACACAAGGCATGAATTAGTGATTCCCGACTGTGAAGTAGCTCAACAGCTCTTTCAGTAAACTGCTCAGATTAATTATTGACAGTAGAGGAATTCATGTTTCCCTCATCAGATGCATATTTACATTAAAACAAAATTACTTCGCTGATGTAGACAAATGCGGTTTTTAGAATGTTTTCATTCACAACCATTGATGTCTGTCCCCAGTTCCAATGGTGATGTCTGGTTACACAAGTCGCCTGTGGCCTCGCGACTCCCAGCCTCAGTTCTGGAGTAAGTACCAGGTGTGGGAGTGGCTGCAACAGGTCATGGACATGCACCAGATTGATGCCTCCAACATTCCCTTCCAAAACTTTGACATGGACGGCCATCAGCTCTGCAGCCTGAGCTACCAGGACTTCATCCGTGCTGCCGGCAGCGTGGGACCCATCCTCTTCCACAGCATCACAGAGCTCAAGTGGAGCGGTGCGTCTGAAAGTCTGAGAGGGGGGCTGGAGGGGAAAAAAAAGGAAGTTGATTAGTCCCAATAAAAGAGAAGCTGGGTGATTCGAGGTGGGTTTGGAACAGAGTCTTGCTGAAGTGTTGCTGAAAAGGGATCACAGAGCTGGTCAGGGGGTCGCACTGCATGGTGCTGTAACGGGGCGTAGGACTGCCTAAAGCGAGGGAGATGATGGATTTGTTGTTTGTTCTTGCTAGAGTGGGTCTCCTAACAAAGCACAGAGGGGATGTGAAGCGGAGAAACAAGCTGAGAGTTGGCTCTTCCACTGTTTTTTAATTAGACTATGAGGGTTATTGTAAAGACACTGGAGCTCATAGGCCAGAGGCTTCACCTTTGGGCTTTTAACTATAACTATCATGTGTAGAATGCGGCTTAGAGGAAATTAAAGCAATAAAATGACGGCAATTCTTGTGCAACATTTTGTGGTAAATGACATCACAGCACATCATATTTTATCTTGCGTCTGGAGTTAATGGCATTTCAAAACAACAGTAATGACAGGAGACCAGGCACAACAGGTTTAACCTCCAGGTTGGAGAAAAAGCCAAAGAAGAGCACAATGCTGCTATTGTTCTTGCTGGCTGTAAGAAACCAGCTCAGTTTCTTGGGACATGGCGTTACAACAGTTTGTGATACCTGGGTATAATTAACAAAACATTTGAGGCCTAGTGGTGGCTAACACTGTGGGAATTGAACTGTAAGTGTCAGTGGTTGTTACAATTTCAACCCTAACCCTATCCTGTTGAAAAATATTTGTTGCTACTTCTCTGTTACTTTACTTCTGCTCTGTTGATGTAAAACAGTATCTACCTATACCATAAAGCAACGCAATAGATATCCTACTCTATCTGCTTAAAATCTAATAATCAATAATCAATCTTCAAATATTACACAACACTGATGAATTTAATTCCCTGATTTGTGCTAATAATTCACTTCCTTTTTCCTTCTCATCCCTGCACAGGGCAGTATCATGTGGAAATAGGGCAACTGGAACTTAAACCAGAATGTAAGAGTCTCTCAAACAAGTTATTAGACATAGATAAATCAAATGAATCATCATATCCAAATGAATGCTTCTACTTACCTTTTTTCCCATTATAGTAGACTTCTCCTGTCCATTTCCAGATGTCAGCTATCCACCTGGAGGTACAGTAAATGTATCAATGTGCTGCATTATTTTTACTAATGTTTCACTTGAAATGGATGTGACAAATAAATTAAATGTTGCCTTTGCTCATTTTCCCCCTTCCTTAACTTAGAAATCTACGATCCCTTGATTAACCCCCTCGCACCTGTAGCCTCTCCCACCCCTTCTAGTCCGGGTGAGGAAATCACAACATATACAACATAACAAGTTCACACTTTCTGGTTTTTAATTGAACCACGAAATACCTAAGCAAAAAATGGATAAAAGGATTCAACAATAATTTGATTTCTTTCTGTCAGAAATCAAAAGGTCTTTGAGTCGTCCTCATCAGGTCAAAAAAAACAGTAAGTAATATCAACACATCTTTACGTTTTTCCCCCAACATATACATTGTGATATGTTTATTCCTACCATTCAACCTACTTTCCTTCCCCACAGACCCAAGAGGGACTCACTTGTGGGAGTTCATCAGGGACATTCTGCTGAACCCAGATCGAAACCCGGGGCTGATCAAGTGGGAGGACCGGGCAGAGGGGGTTTTCCGCTTCCTCAAGTCAGAGGCAGTGGCACAGTTATGGGGCAAGAAGAAGAATAACAGCAGCATGACCTACGAGAAACTAAGCCGAGCCATGAGGTACACCTGCACAGCTATCATACATGTAGCTACACAAATACAAAACCAGACACATCTGATATGTCACTGATTTGAATGCTGTTCAGTGCAGTAAGTAGAGACTGTTGCCACAAATGTTATCATGTAGGTTGTTATTTCGCTCCGGGGGGGGGGTCCTGCAATTCCAATACAGTCAACATCCTACACGTACACAGGGGTGTTCTTTAGTTTGGTAATAGCTTGTAAAATCTGTGATGAGGAAGAAATTTCACACTGCATTGTTCCTAATCCAATTTACTTAAGCAGCTTATAATGCACTTGCTACTGGAAAGAACGACTGAGACATTTACTTTAGGTGACATCATTAAGAGTTACACATCTAAAACCAGCGAACTCAACCCTTTTCTCCCAAATGAACTGAAATGGCCTTCTCTACTCAGAAAGTCTTTCCTGGCTGCTGCAATAGTCACAGCTTTACATTCAAATGAGCTAATCTAATGAGCTTAATTTCATTGTAGTGGGAACCACTGGGAACTATAAAATGTGCTCGCAGGTATTGTCACTGTGACCACAAAGCTGATTTTCTTTTCACTGTGGTGCAGCAGAAGGATTTGCAGCTTGATGGCATCACCTAACAGATAGGTCCTCTCTGTTGTGAAAAACAAACGCAGAGGAATGACAACCAGATTATAACTTAGTTCGTTTTCATGTGAATTCATGTGATTGAACCTAAAGGAACTATTTTTAACCGAGGATTTGGTGTGCTAGTAGTAGTAGTAGCAGCACTAGGACAGTGTATGTCCGACTCAAAATAAACTAGAGTGTCCATGTTGGTTGGATACACAGACACTACTTGTTAGTAGGATCAATTCAACAGACTTATCATTTAAAGTAAAAACACTTCTGTTCATATCGCTCTAATAGCTGTAAGTCATCTGATTCGGAGCAAATCAATGAGACATTCAAGTTCTAAAAGAGAAAATAATAAAGATCTGTAAGATGATCTGTAATAAATTCATTCTGAGTTGAATTTACTAGTCAGTTCATCTGTCCTCTGTTACAGATATTACTACAAAAGAGAAATCCTAGAACGAGTAGACGGACGCAGACTGGTTTACAAGTTTGGAAGGAACGCACGAGGATGGAGGGAGTCAGAGAAGTGACAATTTCATTCAATTAGGGTTTCTTTGAAGTTGTGTGCAAATGTGATGTTTTATTGTGGTTTTTATTGACTGTTTTTGATAATGATATATTTGAACTGTTTACACATTGTTTATAATTGTATGTTTGCCTCATTATTTGTTTCTTTGAATTTATCCCTTTGTTGTGACACTGCACTGAGATGTTCTTTACTGTGCCTTATTAAAAACGTGCTTATTATGCCAGCACGTCAGACCTCACACATGTGTGTGGGAGGGATGTTTGATCACTGCAGAAAAACTAAATTAAACAATTATAATAAAATGACATCCCATAAGCACAATGCAGCAATGAAGTACAAGAATGCATAAATAAGTGATAAATTATATATATTTACATCGAAATGTCAGTATGGTTTGTCTTATTTCATGCTTTGCATCCACTGAACGGTAAAGAAAGTGTATAAATGTTTGTTGATGTTTTATGCAAATAAATCTTGTCATTGTTTTTATTTCATGACAGTCATTTTTCACTATTGCATTGTGCAAATCAAGAAGAGGGCAATGCCTGTGACTTTTAATTGTTATGAGACAAAGAAATAGTATTCCAATCAGCATTTTGAGTTCGATCTGCCACCGAAAGTGCAGCTCCTCCAGACTTGATCAATTCTGTGACTTAGAGGCACAGCTGTACGCCCGTCAAGTCAAGCTTGTGCCATCTGTTACAAGCTTGACTTTGAAAAGCCATACTCTTAGCGATAGGGCAGGTCATTTCTGCTTTTTTATCACGACAGTGTGAAATGCCACACAGTTAAGTGTTTGCCAATGCGTGCCATAGCTGCCACGCCACTTCCTGCAGGCAACAGACAAATGACTGGGTCTCGATGGCCACCAAGATAAAAGCAGTATCAATAAAGGGCTCCTTTCTTTGGCCTGTGTTCACAAGCAAATCCGTGTCTAATCTTCAATCGGCTGTATGTGCGCATTTGAACCCCTCTTTACATAGCGTGGCATTGATTGACATCATGTTCTGTTATTATCTTTCCTGATGGTTTCAAAATTTGCCCACTGTGCCACCTCATCCCTTTCACTGTTGTCGCTCCGCTCTCACACAGATCAGTGTCACTAACCAAAACTGTCATGATGTGAGCTGAAGGAAATGACACCACATGTCATTATCAAGCACCAGATCAAGAGTAATCTTCCAGTATCAGACCTGGTGGAATTTCCACACACTTAACAAGCATTTCTTCCTGGTAGTGGGAAATGGTCTCTGATTAGAACAGAAAATTCCACACAGAGAGGCGATGCAACCAGTGGCTGCTCCTGATTGGATTGAGACAATAGCTACTGATCACCATATTGTTAAATTACATGCAAGCAATGCAATTCAAATTGGAGTGCATATCCATCATATTCCATTGTTTAGATTCTGTGTTCTTACATTATTCACATGGAGCAATCACACTTTGTAGTTTCTCCAGAGCAGCACTTGTCATGACCCATATTATGTACTTTACATTTGAAATGTGCACAAAATCAAGCAAAGTTGTGAACAAAAGTTATGATCATAAGTTGCCTAAGTTTTAAATCCTTAAATAATGACACGAAATAGAAGGTTGTGTTTGATAGCCGTGAAGCAAAGTGCAACTGTTGAGCGTGTTATTTACCCTTCACCTCAAATGCTTCATTGTATTTGATCACCATACCATTAAGCCTTTATGCATTGTACGTGGACATTAATATGGCACAACGAGATTAATTGGGAAATGAATGATAATCATCAGAGGCACAGGAACATAACATCTGAAATGTGGCCTCAGTTGCACTTCTGAATAATGTGGATGCCACTGATATGGGGACGTGTTAACTGATGTAACTGAGTGAAGATAAGTGAACAGTTAGGCAAATTGTCTAGACTCATCCAACCTCTGCAACGCAAATAGACAGGAGTTTGCCCTGTGAATGCAAACCCGGGCTTTACATATGCCTTCAGTGTGCGAGGGTCCATAGCAACCACTGACATCTGATTCAAAGCAGATATCAGCAACGTTTAACATGCATAAAACTACATGTGAGGAACTTTTTGTGTGATTCACTGAGGCCTGTGACTGCACTGGTTCTTGAGAATCAAGTCTAAATGAGAGAAGGTAGGGTTTTGTTCTTTGGGAAAGCACCGTTAAACCAGCGTAACAAGTATTTACAACACCTAGTTGTAGGGCACCAGTGACAGGCACTGATGGCACATAGGCAAACATGTACCCAAACCGGTTGTAATAGACCTGGTGGAACAAAAACACCCAAATGCACCTGAGAAGAGATATTTAATCCATGGACTCACTGTTAACTATTAGTGCAGACAACTGTCTAGGAAGATGAAAACAAAATGCATGTACAGGTACAATCTATTTGCCTCCTACACTGTGAGTTGCACACAGCTGTACAGATAAAACAATGGCTGCCTTTGTTTTGCCAGTATCTCTCCACAAGTGCCTTTATCTCTTATTGTCAGAAAATTATTTTCAGATAGATGCTGGAGGAAGAACAGGGAAGTGATGAAAGATAGCCTGAGCATGGGCATGAAGACAGCCAGCTGGAATTTTGTGTCTGTGTCCCATGCCTGCTCAGTGGGGCTATTGTGTTCACACAGCAGATACACAGCACCAGCTTATCAGGCCCCCTTATCATTTTCTCTTCACACTCAAATGGACCTGTGAGGCATTCAGCCCAAACTGTGAGTTGGACAGATTAGAACTGCGTCACTAATGCAGCTTTACTTTTGGGGGGCTGTAGCCCAGTCAGAAATAACACACTACTTTATAATCTTATGAAAGATAAAGTAACATATGAGTGAAGGTATAAAGGTTAAATGAACAAATGTCCCAAAGCTGAAATGTGCTGGTGATGAATCAACATTTAAGAATCAAATTCACGTGATTCACCACCAACCCTGAAGTCACTGTGCTCACATAAACAATTGATAATGAAGTGTGATTTATAGTCAGGTCTGCATTTTTGATGACACAAAAAAACAAGGAAGTATTCATGAACATGCAAAAATACATTGTCATGCCAGCCTGTTAAGAAGCCAATTTCCTGCTCAGATTTTTGGACTTTCCATTAATGTTTGTTTCCCCATGTACTTTTGAGCATTAACCCACCCAACAATGTCTTTGTTTGCACACGCACAATTTACATGTAGACTCTCGTAGACTGCCACATATGCCTGTTTTTTAATACAGATGTGAAGTTTAAACACATGTTGTATGTGAAAAATGACATATGGAAAGAAATTATTGTTATAATATAAAATTAAGTAATATCTCATCCCAGTTATTTCACATCTTGACCTGAATCGTATCTTTCCACAGGTGAAAGAATAGAAGGTGATACTATTTGTGAAAAGTCCATTGGGTCGCTTGAAATGCAACATGTGTTATTAAATGTAGTGACTTCCCATCCTACATTTTCTAATAAAACATTCTAAATCAGATTAATTTATGTATGTGACAATTCTCTCATATGTTTTCATAAGGGTAGATTCAGATGGATTAGATATAAAGATACAGTATTACATTTACGTAACATGACACATTCACACAGTGTGTTGAAGAAGATTTCCTTTGTTTTGTTGTTCTTGAGTAAACACACAAACCCTACAGATTTGTGTTTGTGGAATTCTGCATGGTCTTTCATGGAATCAACACAGAGTTGATTTGATTTGATACATTTAATTATCAAATTAAAAAATAGGGCTTGCCTTTTTTTATTTTGGTATATATTTATTGATTTGTTTATTCATATTATATGTAAAGAAAAATGCTGTTATAACCAAGAACAGTGTTATTAAATCAAAGGACAGATATGTCGCATTCCAGCCTGAATAGTGAGGGTTTTATTTGGCCTCAAGTTACTGGAAAGCGGTGTTCATAAACGAGGGGGAAAATTTACATTGTGAAGAGATTAACGTTACACACGGACTCATTTTAGTCAAGTCAATGCCCATAACAGTGTGGTGTCAACAAATCTGTAACAATCTTACAATCTTGGACTAAACTCATTCGTGAATTTTTGAGGTTTTGGCGAGTTTGGGTGTTTGGGAGAGGAGAAACGTAATTAAGCCTCATTGGTGTCAAATTGAAATAGACGACAGCAAACAGCAACATAAAGTTGTTTGTGTTGGGTTCGATTCAAGTGCTTTAGCTTTGATGGCAGACATCCTTTTATCTATTCTATTCAAGTGTCCCAGTGAGTCGTGACAGTGTGTCAGTGAGCCAACATGCACAATACCAGCACCGTGAAACCAATGTAGCTAAATAGAAGCCAGCCATTACATATGTTATTACACCTGTGCTTTTGAAGGCCTATTGAATCCAAAGGTCAGACTACTATAATCATGTCTAGAGTGTTGATGATTGATTTTATATGTAAAGAAAGAACAGAAATTAGGTTAAATTAGGAGAATGAAAAAGGGACGTGATTGCTCTGAAATTAACAAAAGGACATCGGTACCTAATGCTTAGGAATATATAAATGCATAATATGACATTTATATTTGTGGATTATATACATTACAGACTTTAATCACAATATTGCAAATTAAAGTTCTGTTGCCATCTAGATAGGAATCACCAGGCATCTAAACAATTAAATCAAATCATATTATAAAATAATAAATGATAAATGTTACTGACATGGTTTTGTCATTCAACAGTATGTAATATGCACTAAACACTAGTTTATACACTGTTCTGAAATTAATTTTAATTTACAAGTTTTAAACACACAACTACTTTGTACAGGCGCTTTTCCCCAGCAGAGGGCAGTAGATCACTGAGCACTGAGGATTACGACCATTGTGAACGCAACAGAAGAACAGCATGAAGGACGTCGAAAGACCCAAAAGAGTTATTTGTTTTTAGCCTGCTCGTTTATCTCTAATTCAAACAGTAATGCATTTTTATGCAACATGAATAGGCCAGAGATCATCAGATATCTCTATTCCGTTCTGGAGTTGATAAATCTCACACAATTAATCCTAATTTTTAAATTAAGCTATCCTTTCCCCTCCCCGCTGTTTTACTGTCAGGCATTTGTATGGTCACGTTTCATCGACGGAGGACAGTAACATGGCGGCCTCCTTGCGTCTGGGTCGTCAAGGGATTTTATTTGGCCTCAGATTATCTCATTTTAATAAATGTGTATGGGCCACAAACTCATGGCAGGAGCATGTCAGACACTTCTTTCAGTCTCAATGGTTGCTCGGTGAGTGTTGACAGTTTAATATAAAGACAGGTTTTGTCCTTATCTGTGCTGGCAGCCGCTGACATTTGCTATCATCATTTTCTACTTCCGTTAGTCGTGTAAATTAAGTCACTTTGTTATCGTTTTTCATAACATGGTAACAAATAACAGTGCTGTTAAATGGAAGGACAGATATGTCGCATTCCAGCCTGAATAGTGAGGGTTTTATTTGGCCTCAAGTAACTGGGTAGCGGTGTCCATAAACGAGGGGAAAATTTACATTGTGAAGAGATTAACGTTACACACGGACTCATTTTAGTCAAGTCAATGCCCATAACAGTGTGGTGTCAACAAATCTGTAACAATCTTACAATCTTGGACTAAACTCATTCGTGAATTTTTTTAAGGTTTTGGCGAGTTTGGGTGTTTGGGAGAGAAGAAACGTAATTAAACCTCATTGGTGTCAAATTGAAATAGACGACAGCAAACAGCAACATAAAGTTGTTTGTATTGGGTTCGATTCAAGTGCTTTAGCTTTGATGGCAGACATCCTTTTAGCTATTCTATTCAAGTGTCCCAGTGAGTCGTGACAGTGTGTCAGTGAGCCAACATGCACAATACCAGCACCGTGAAACCAATGTAGCTAAATAGAAGCCAGCCATTACATATGTTATTACACCTGTGCTTTTGAAGGCCTATTGAATCCAAGGGTCAGACTACTATAATCATGTCTAGAGTATTGATGAGACTATCATGGGCATAGTTAGAAGGAGGATCAGTCAGAGGCAACTTACTGCTTGACTCAGTCAGCATTCACCAACAGTAATAGGCACAAAGAAAAAGTGCAGGGCAGAAATAATTGGTCATTGGAAGAAACGAGTGTATAATTGATTTCAAGGGGAGTGTTTAGAACCAAGAGCTATGTGAATGTTTAATAGGTTTTCTTTAAAATGTGACATTTTATTTATAAATATTGGACTGATGATATGCTGTTCATGATTTCAGTAGTTAATAGGTATTTTTACTGCAGACAGTTTGCAGTGTCATAGCAAGGAAGTGTGTAACTAATCACATTAATGATGGCTCCATTCCAAACTATTCCAGTAAGCAAGCACAGTACTGTAGCATGGTTCTGGAACTGGCACACCTAAATGGAATGCAGCCGTCCTTCATGTTATTAATTGTACTTGTGCTTTTAAGTTACAGAAAAGCTGATGCTATGTAGTAGTCTTCGTTATACATGCATGCAAGTTTTATGACATTGCCAAATACCCAGCAGATGGCAGCAACATACAACATGGCCACACTAGATTTTTATTATATAAAGAGTTTATTGACATGAGGCAAATACAACAAACCCTACATTTAAGAAAAGAAAAAAAAAAAAAACTTTAATCAATCATCATCATGCCTCCTTGACATAATTTGCTTTGATGTCATAATCAATTTGTGATTTTGTTATTTTGAGTTAATTTATTTTACTTTCTTTTTTATTTCAAATAGCTTTGATAAAAAGTGTCATGTTCCAATACATATACTCATGGGGAAGAATTGCAGTTTTTTCTGTTGGATTGATAATATCTTGCTCAGTAAAATTGGGAGACGCATAAAAGGCCAAAATAGCTTTTGTGATTTGATTTAATTGTTATGGTGAATATTTAAGAAATGTGTACCTGTACAAGTAGCGTCACATCTTAAGGACATGGTCTTATGAGTTCTATTCGAAGGTTTTGGGTCACATCCAATAAAAAGCTAAAAAGATATTGACAAAACATCCTTCACATCTCTCCTTTCCTCTGCCTCATCCGCTTACTTTTTCTGTCTCTTATTCATTGTATCTATATCACTTTCTCTTTCTATACATCATAAATGTCTGCAATATGTGAGCAGTTCACTGAGCATATAGAATACACTTAACAAAGGGGTGTTCCTTTTGAGTTATGCCATGTCTAAGCAATAAGCTTGATTGTTCTTTTATCTGCAGCACTGCAGGCTGGTTAGTAGTAAAGCAGTGATGCCTGTACAGCTTGAATTTGTGCTTTCCTCTGGCAGCCCAGAGAACCAGTGTCCAACACAATGCTGTGAGCTATTTGAACCCTGGCCTTTTGAGTGACTGCAGCTGGTGACAGTGGGGGGCTTTGATGGTAACTCTAAAGCCTGCAAGAGTACTAGTGCCTGCCTCTGGTGCAGTGTCAGCCAGGATCACAATTACATAAGTGACCTGCCTGCATTCTTCTGTCATAGTGGCACTGTCTCTTCCTCTGCTCTGCTGCCGAGTTGAACGTGTTGCACCCCCTGAGGCCTTGTCACAACACTGCTGCTTCAGGGCATGTGACTTGATTTATTTTGAAATTAGACATAGCCTAGTTGATGTTGAAAGACCTGGCTTCTGAATCAGATTTTTTTATGGAAATATTTTTGCTTTACTTTTAAGTCTGATGACTGCTGATGTAAATTGTGTTATACTCTTTCTATCCTGTAGGTGTCAGCTCACTCAAAGTGCAGATGCCTGCTCTCTCCCCCACCATGGAGGAGGGAAACATAGTCAAATGGCTGAAGAA
This sequence comes from Enoplosus armatus, assembly GCF_043641665.1. Classification (NCBI taxonomy): domain Eukaryota; kingdom Metazoa; phylum Chordata; class Actinopteri; order Centrarchiformes; family Enoplosidae; genus Enoplosus; species Enoplosus armatus. The sequence continues at coordinate 17,310,388 of NC_092185.1, forward strand.
GGAAGGTAAAAAAGAACATGACAAGACTCCATTTGCCACTTCTCTTTACCACACTTTTCTGCTTGACTCCTTTTCTGCTTTAAGTCTAAATCTATGTAATTCTCACAGTAAAGCATTTATTCTTTCCACAATGATGCAGTAGCACTAATCATTTACTCGATGACATCACATTGCTCTGTAAGGCAGAGGGCTGAGTACTGGAGCACCTGAGGGCCTCTGGTGGCTAATTGGCTCAAGGAAACACAGCAGTCACTATTCATCACTGCTTAGCAACTCTGCTCAGCCAGGCGCCTCTGCCACACTCTCATTTATCAGGAGGCACCATACTGAATTCTGATTGGCTGCTCTGCTGTGTTGCCATGTGCTTCTGTGACTTGACTTGGGGTGAGGTGTGTGTGTGTGTGTGTGTGTTTGTGTGTGTGTGTAGGTGAGAAAGGGAAAGATAAATTCTCAGTGGCAAGAAAAGCACATGCTACTTTTCTACCCCTGAATGCATCATAGGCTTACAATAAATACAATACATACAATAGGTATAGCTTACTAGCCCTGGCCTGCATACCTGTGTAGTCTTAGTGTATTTTTTTGTTGTTATGCCCATTGCCTTTCTGGTATATCAGAGGTGAAAAGGCTTGGGGTCGCCTGTTTAATCTTTAATATTGCACATCACATCTAACCCCTGGGGTCATGCGGTGTTAAAGCCTCATACAAATCCAATCTTGACTCCTCTACTGCTTGCTCTCAGGGGCTTCCAACGTCAATACTCCCTCTGCTCTTTCAACCTTCCCCTCACCCATCCCCATCTACTATTCCCCTGACCCACCCTGTTCCTTCTTCCACACATCTCTCTATCCTAAACATAGCCTACAAACTCATGTCCTTTTCAATTTAGGAATTCATTTGAGGTTTTGTGAGATACCTTTTTGCCTTCGTCATAATACTATAATTTTCCTATACTCTTTGCCACATGCCCAGGTGAGGCACCTTCTTACCGCTGCCAGAAGATAGAAATGTGACCAGATGTCAGATCTGGATGACCCTTGACCTTTATCTCATATATCTTACCTCCTCCTCGCATCTGAACACATGGACATATGTCACGAAGACGATTCAATCATACTGTGCCTACTCTTGATTCTCTCCATGAACTAGATTTACTGAAAGTGCTAAATGCTAGGAATTAGCAAGTGCTAGGGGCTACATTGTTAACCAAAACATTCTTTAACCTCAACATTAAACTAGTGATTTCTAACAAGCATGTCCTGTACAAATGAGCTGTACAACAGTAGTTTTTCTCTTTTTTGTCTAAGCAAACAATAAGGTCCATTTTGCAGTAACTCAAATGGGCTTCCAATGGAAAAATACACAAACAGGTGTAGCTCTAAATGGATATATATGAATGGAAGAACTGAACCAGTGGCTCCTAATTGCTATCCTCTTTCATTGCTAAGCAGATGCTAATATATTCCAGCTCTCTCATGTGGTGGACCAGTGGGAATCTACTGAGATTCCAAGGATAGGCAAAGATTCCTGCCTTCTATCAGACACGCTGTGTTCCTGTATCTCACATTCTTTCCCATTAAACATTGATTATGCTCTTCATTTGATATGCAGGCCAAAGCCCAAGCAGATATTTTCTTGCTCAACCTTTTTGTCCGTTCAATGGAACTTTGTTTTACCAATTTGTTCTGTGTGTGCAAAGTGCTCGTGAAAGTTGTTTTGAACACGCTGCCGATGATCATGATTCATGCCAGTCAAAGCCACAATGAATCATTTGCACTTTAACTAAGGTCCCCTTCATAATGAAAAGATAGTTTGGGAATTAGATGCTTAAAATGCCAAATAAATGTTTATATTATATTGACAGTTCTTGGATGTGTTTATTTACTCTTACAGGTGAGGCAGTGGCAGCAGGTGATGCCCTTTGCGAGATTGAGACTGACAAAGCTGTTGTTACCTTGGAGTCTAATGACGATGGCGTCTTGGCAAAGATATTGGTGAGTGAGCAGAAACACTTATAAGCCTCTTTTACAGGAGATTATTAGATATGGGAATTTATTTGAAAATAACAGGTACACTTAAGCCCTGAGTATGGTTTTGTTGTATTACCTATGAAAGTGACGGGTTGAGGGAGCATTTAAATGCTGTGTATTTAGGTGCGTGTCAGCACCAGGATTTTAAATTATACTCACATAGAATATAGTCCTGTTAATATTTATGTGTGAAGATTTCAGGGTTCCTCCGTTGCCTATGCTAATTGGCTACGCTTGTTAAATCTGCTCTCCCTACACAGTGACAGCAAAGCTTTGAGGAGGTGTCTTCAGTGACAAATTTCTCTCTCTCTCCCCCCCCCCCCCCCCCCTCCTCCATTGAGCTGTTTGTTGTTTTAATTTTTAATAAGCTGCCAAAGACGGAGCGATCAGTTGTCTTTCATTAGTACTCCACCACATGTTCGTCCCCCTGAGCAGTCAAGTCAGGTCAAACTTTATTATCCAACCAAGGGGAATTTGGTTCAAGCCCAAATACACATTCACATTCTTTATATGAATGTGTATTATATACACAAGAAGACACATTCATCATAAAAAACATAATCACATAATGCAACAATCTAGACATATTGCGAAGTACAGACAGTACAAATGTGAGTTCACTTTTAATGAAGACAGTGCAAAGAACAGCTGACTGCCGATTACATAAAGTGCTTATGTGCAGAGATCACTTTGCAAATTCAGGCTACTAGTTGCTGCGTGGACAAAAGAGACTTTGTATATTTTGCCCTCTGAGCAGGAACTATCTATGGCCTGAGGGTCATTGCATCATTGTATTGCACACATTAAAAGAGAAGTACAAACGTCTACCTTTTTAGCAATTGCATCTACATTTGGTTGGAAGCTCAACTTGTTATCAAACATAGTACCCAAATACTTTCCCACTAGGTCAATTTCATTCCTCTCAGCATCTGTCAGTTTTGGGTTGCGTGCCAACTTCCTAAAGGCAATGATCTTGTCCTTGGTTTTGACACATTCAACTCAAGAAAAGACACCATGAAGGAATTTAATAGAAAGATGAAGATGTTTTATCTTCTGAATCCAGTGTGTGATGTGGGAGAGAATGGAGGTCATTTTTTCCTAGAAGTTTGAGCAAGATGTAAGTTCACTATTTTAGCCACTGTCATTCTTAAAAAAGCTGAAGAATGACAGTGAGGTGTTGCTGTGCATGTTCCCGTGCATGCACAAAACCACAAACCCTTGCTCTATATCACAAAGAGTGCCTTATCTAATCATACAGCATATTCCCTTGCCATGTCACATTCAGGGTTTAATTGCGTGATGTGTGCAACTTTAGCCTCAGAAAATGCACATCACAAATGAACCATTAATAATACACACTCTTGTCTTACATGCACAGGAACATAGAGATGGCTCAATCAATCAGTTAATTCTTGGAGGAATGAGTGTCAATTATATGTCATAGGCTTCTATCTCTTTTTGTTCCTGCCTTTCACTTCACTTGCTTCCATTCTCTCACATTCCCTCACTCCATCCTTGTCTTTGCCACTGTGGGGATGAGGCAGTTTCCATAGCAACCACCCAAGAATTGGGGGTAGGGGCTTTAGAGCTGAAGCTGGCAGAGAAAGATGGTCTGCATTAGATAAGCCCCCTAGCTCTCTCTCTCTCTCTCTCTCTCTCTCTCTCTCTCTCTCTCTCTGTGTGATAGAGAGTATGTGTATAGTTAATAAGAAAAACGTCAGCTAGTGGCAATATTTCAGAGATTTGTACACTTTACATGGCATGGCTAATGTGGCATCCGCTTTGTCTGGGTCAGAGCGCATTACCCCTTTAATGGTGTAATTGTGGCTCTCCAAGCATTCAGTAGGTTTCTAATTTAGAGGCTACCATAATTACCTGCCTGTGGCCAAATGCCTGGACATGCTGCAGTAGACGTGGAACTTCCTGTGCTCCACAGGGGTTATTTATGGGGGTCAAGTACTGTTATGGCCCTCTACCAATTTCCAACCATGGCTCTTGGGGGTGAGAGAACAGGGGATAGATCCTGCTCATATTGGGATGTGGAGGTTGGGGGTAGGAGCACCAGCACCATGAACACAGATTACTGTATCTCATCATACTCTTACTGCGCTGCTCTAGCCTGACCCGAGGGCTCCAATCTGAAAATCTTCCCTGGGTACAATCAATCATAGGTTGAAATGACACGCATGCGTTTTCCAGATGCGTACTGTGGATGCACGTAGCTCCTCTGTGTGCAGATGTATGTAAAGATAAATGCTATGCTTGAAATGGAGAATACTGGTCTAGAAATTGATTGATAGGTACATCAGAAGGTAGTTGAATGTGGATGAGCTGGTGATTGATATAACGAATTACATGGCAGATAGGACTGATAGATGTCCGATTCATGTATGAATAGATGGGTAAATTGATGAAGATATCCAACACATTCTGCAGTGCTAACCTGTCAGTTTCCCATTTATTACTCCCTTTCCCCTCCTCTCTTCATCTCCACTGTCATCCAAGGGATCAATTCATCAATTGCTAGTATAAATCACTTTCTAACCTCGCAGCATTCTTAGGTCAAATGTCTGCTCCAGAATTTCTAACCAAATAATTTCAAATGGAGAGTACATAACACGTAGGCTGTTGGCAAAAAGGTTGAATTGAATTAGTTTACAGTCCATATTTTCCTTCAAGAAAGACCAGTTGTGAATTGGGGAAAAGTAGTTGAAGTAATTGAAGTGACACATTATTTTTACGGCATCTAGCTTTTAGAGAAAACAGAGTGGAGAGAAATAGAAAATATGGCATAGAAAAAGGGAAATGACCTGTGATACAGGTTCAGTTTAAACCCTGATTGTCACTGTTATACTAAACAACCATGATGCTGAGAAGGAATGAGTTGACTTGTGAGTTTCAGCCTTTGTGTTTTTATGTGTGAGAGTACATTGTACTGGCAGATGGTTGTTGCTAAGAGGAAGGGTGTGGCTTCTTTGAGAAATATCTGTCGTGCTCTATCATCTTTTTTTTTCCTACTCACACACACTATACAATCAGGGGTTGATCTGTGCTTCCACTGTACACTGTTTGACCACAATCTGATGCCCCCTTTAACAACTGACAAACCTGAAATAATCAAGTTTTATGGAACCTACATCACAAGCTTTACAGCTACAGCAGCCTACAATCTGTTTAAGTTAAGAGGAATGTTGATAACCGGCTAAGCTTATTGTAACTGAGCTCTCAGGGGGCTTGTATGGCTGTATTATAACAGTTGCGGCGATAAGTAGGTTACATCAACATCATAAATGGTCTAGTCTGACTTTGTAATATCATTAGCCTAGCTGATGGGCTCTGGAGAGACTTTTCACAGTGTGAATGTTGCCATAGAACAGGCTAAAGGCTGGGTCAGGCTGGCAGCCTGTCTGTGTTCACAGTCATGAACATCAGAGAAAGGATGTCTGTGAGGACACGGCATGAAGATCAGAGATCACACATTTCCCAATTATTTTATTCCGAAGTTGCCAATGTTTGACATGTAATAGGATAACAATCTGACCATACAAAATATTTATAAAAATTTCATCTGGCCCAAAGTATGTGGTTAAGTGTTATGCCATGCTCCGTTATCAAGGTTTTTCATACTCTTTTTATATGGTGTGGCACTCCAGATATGAGTACAGAAAGGCTGTGAAGATTAAATGTTTCTTCTAATTTGACATGCCCGCAGTGAAGATGAAGGATGCTACCACTAGCTTTGTCAACAGTACCTCATTGAGTGTAAGTGAAACCAACTTTGCCAAAAACAGGATATTTGAACCATTACAAAAGTTGAGGTGTGAGCATCGCTTATACGTCCTATAGGTTTCAGTGTTTTCTATAACCATTTGATGGCAGTGTTGAGCCCCACACCACCACACTGTCCTAAGCATTCGTTTATGCAACTATCCACCATGCAGACTGTATACAGTGCATGTGATTTTAGTTGTGTATATGTGTATGTGTGTGTGACTACCTCCAAATTGGTGAGCCTTAACATGAAACCACTCTCAATCTTTCTGATGCAGTTTGTGTTTAAAATGTGGCGTAAATTTTACGGCTGGCAGCTGCAAACAGGACTGTGCATTGTGAGTCAGCATTCAATTCACAAGCTAACTAATTGTAGAGTACACCATTCTATTAAGCTGCCAGTCACAGAAACATAAAACAACATTTTTGGGTGCAAATCTATTTGGATTGTCCATATACATTCTACATTCTGTATAATGTGATGTTATTTTTTGATATATTGTGCTGATATTGTGTTTGTGGCAACTGCGATGACTAAATGTAGTATATTATGGATCCTTTAGGGGTATGCTTTTCTCTTCAGTTACACACAGATATCTTGATGGCTGTCTAACAACATATCACATATCACAGCGTGATACCACAGGTACTGTGGGAAACATATCGCGTCTCTGGTCTCAAACGTGGAAAAATCCCTTTGGGACTGAAGAGAGGGATCTCTGTGGAAATTTACAGAAGTCCGGATTTCCCTGAAAGGCGTTTACGTTGAACCTCATCCATCACCTCCAATAGCAGTTCTGTGTTAATCACACATCAGACCTATTGTTTAAGGTTTATACTTCATCTAAAAGTAAATTAATATGTTTTACAACCTGGGGCGTTGTCTCGTCGTGTAGGCCAGTATATTGTGCCTTAGGTAGGTTAGTATAGCTTTGTGCTCACCACCATCGTTTACTTGGTTAATACGAGCACTCCACAGGAATTACTTTACAGCGAAGTCAAGAAAGTATGGACCTCAGATGCCTATCAAAAGACGTTATTTTGTTATTTATCAAATCCATACACAATGCAACAGCACTTTGCATTACAATGCTACTTACTGGCTCAAACTGATTTGCAGGTTCATCTTTGTGTCTTTTATCTTCATAACCTTGCTGCAGGACAAATAGGTCCAGATTGAACCAAAGTAGCCCAGAATACAAATGGAAGTGCAGCTCTTTCTACCAGTGAGCGCAGGTGTTCGTATGTTCTGCTCTTCTTTCCAGTTAAGTGGATATGATTATTGGAGTGCTGCTTTTGATTTTGCAAGCCTGCTAGAGGGAGAGGGTGGGGGTGGAGTAGCTTGATAACTGGATTTACTATTAGTGTTTTCAATTTGCACCATTTTATTGTGAAATTATACCTTATACCTTTTATTTGGTAATTTGTTAAAAAATTGCAGGTTATGATCTCTTGGATGATCAGTAGTGACGTTGGATGAGTGGATATAACAGCGTAGCCATGATCTGATATCTTCTTGCCACTTCTGGCAAATCCTCCTTTCATTCTTCTTCATCTTCTTCTCTCCTTGTATCGAGCTACACCTTTAAGAGGCAGCTCACTAAGTGGATACCTTTTTGAAAAGAGATGAAGTCCAGCAGCCTAACCTTGTGTATTGTGCCTGGCCTTTCATTTAGACTGATCAATATTGACTTAGGAACAACACCTTGCACAGCTTGGGGAGAGTAGCAAAATGCTTGCAATGGATTTGGATTATTTCGTGACAAGATAGTGAATCAGTAGTTGACAGCTTTGAACATTTGAACATATATATAAGAACCTATTCCAGCACAGTTTTTTTTCTTAGGGTTTTCAGGTTAACAAAGGGGAGGAAATTGAATGATGGAAATTGATGGAAATGAGAAGGCAGTGTCATTTCTCAAGAGGTCCCTTAATAATGTCTGTCGAAATGTTTATCTGTTCAATGACCACTGGTTACCTGATTAACTTAACTGTCACTTTCTCTTCATGCATTTCTTTATTCTTTTATTCTTTTCAAAATCATACAACAAGAGACCTTCACCTTTATTCTAGTAATCTCCGTTGTACTTATGAAGTGACTGAACCAATGCAAATGCTCTCCCCTTATTGTACGAGTGCCTCTCTCACCCTTTCACCCTCTTTACAGATGGAGGAGGGCAGTCGCAACGTGCGTCTGGGCACACTCATCGCTCTCATGGTGGAGGAAGGGCAGGACTGGAAACAGGTTGACATCCCTCCTCCAGAGGCTGCGGCTCCATCTACAGCTCCACCTGCTACACATGCAGCCGCTGCCCCAGTTGTGCCCCCCGCTGCTCCCTCTCCACCTCCTCCACCAAAACCAGCCACGTCAGGGCCGTGAGTGTCACCTTCCTTCTTTTTAGCAGCTAAAATCATACCTGTCTACTGTATAGGTGAATCAAATAACAGTGGATTTGCTAAAAGCTCTAGAATGAATACAGGTCTACACACTCACCTCCTTGCCTAATGTGGCCATAACGGAGGGTCACATCTTCTGGGCATCAGTGGTTGAGGACATGCTGTTGTTTGCTATTAAAGTTTGAGTCTACAGAGCTAACCTTTGTAACTCATAGTACTTTTGAATACGTGACAAGAGCTGAAGGCATTTCCTGCACTATTCTGATGTATTATGATTTTATGCTTTGCCTTGGTTGTCCTGTTGACCACCATGGTGTCTGGCATAGTTGGATAACAAGGTTCAGTAGCAAAAGGATACGTGAAGGATGAACTAAAGCTCATCCCTTTGTTCAGTATACAGCCGTGCTGATTTCAGGTTTTACAGTATCTACCACCCTCACATCACCACCGAGACACTGAATAAGATGATCTTTCTCTGATCATATTCCAAAGTGTGTGAGACCCCACCCACCTCTGTTTATGCAATACATACTCTTGTGGAAAAGCCTGCCACAGAACAAACGGGGCCTATTTGTTATGCAAACATTTTACGCTGAGCCCGTCCACAAATTCAGACTTGCACCTTGGCTTTGTCAGCTTGACAGGCGTAAAAGATGAAACTTGGATGGTTTGTGTAGTAAGCATGATTATTAGGCAATAGTTAGCGGAATGGGCTATATAAAGGCAGTCAGATCAAGATGAACTAAAACTGAGAACAGATGGTATCTGAGCTAATTAAAATGTCCTTTACCAAGTTTTATGAATGCAGGTGCTATGATATCCTAAAGCTAGACCAGGACTTGGTTTATTGGATACCCACTCTTCTTTCAAAGACAGAAGAAATAAAGGGCCCTTAAAGTAAAAAAGCATTAAGTTGAACTATTCAACTACTACTAAATTGTGCCACTTTTCTCACTTCCTTGTCCAGGTTACGTCTGAGTCCAGCAGCAAGACACATCCTGGACACCCATGGTGTAGACCCAAAATTGGCCACACCCACTGGACCAAGAGGACTTATCACCAAGGAGTGAGTATGGATGAATGGGTTAGCTCTAAGGTCTGTTACAGACTCCATGTAAGGTATTCCCTCCTTAATGCAAGCATGTACAATACAGAACCTCCCTGCTTACATAACAACCATTCTGACAACAGTTTCATATGGCCGGTCTATTTAATTAACAACTACTGGTGACTGAAAATAGTGTAATATATTGAGGATTTTTTTTTTACCATATCTTTTTATCTTTGACTTCCTGTTTTTTTTTTTGTCTATATTCCAGGTGAAGTGAAAGTGATCACAAACAAACCTACTATGTGTGGGATGATATATTTTATTTGCAAAATTATCTGCTGCTGCAAAAATAGAGCTTTGACGAGGAGGCGATAAGCAATGCAGATCAATTATACTGGTCAAGAATTCAAGATGAAGACATTTGTCTTACATTTGGCCAGTGATTTACTTCATTTGTTTGTATGCTTGTATGTAATGCTTGTTTAGCATTGTAATAGGGCACAGATTGGAAAGGTCCCCCTGTGACCACCATAACGCTGCAGTGTCTCTGAAGGAAAGAAATGTCAGTCAGAGCAAGGCAGGTTGTAGCCACAGTGTACGTAGTGTGAATGAAATGTGGGAGAGAATGGAAGTGAAAAATGTGACTAAGAAGTGGTTACAATTTCAGGTGCTTTAATCCTGTTATGTGGTGAATTCACACCACATAAAGCTGTGAACACACACACACACACACACACACACACACACACAGCTTTAATGGTTACCTGCTGTCAGTAGGGACCTGATTGAATGCTCTTGTTACCCACCTAACACCCTGCTGGGGAATCTCATTAAGCAACTTCAGTCGCCATAGCAACCCAGTCTCCAGGACCCACTGGTGACCATAGAAACGCAGACCATATGTTTTCGGGGATGTGTCTCTTAGACAGTAAAAGAGAAATGTATATGGATTCATAAACCAAACACTGTAAATAACATCATAGAAATTCAGCCAAGCCTTTCCTCTTAATGCATACCTTGTTGTAAATGTAGCAAAAATTTCTAATTTAAAGCTGGATTTATAGTATTACCACTACTATTTATGTGTACAAATACCCGTTTTATCAATCCCAATAACAAGTGTGTTTACAGCTGAGAGAGCGTCTCATATGCCTTCTTATTTAGCCAGTTTAAAATCGAGTGTTTTTCTCAGAAGTCTGGTGCCAGGTATGAAGCCCTTGCTGCCAACAGAAAATGCCAAATCAAAACTCAAGATACACAGTTTCCTACATAGCAAAAAGGGAACACTGTTGAAAAAAAGCAGTGTCAGATTTTTCTGTCTCTTGTTCCTTTGGTATAAAGCTGCAATTACTTGTCTGTGTTAATAAACACAAGCATGCTCTGTGCTGTATGGTTGTCAACATGATTCCTAGGTTTTGAAGTTAAGATTGTTCAATTGGTCGTGCTGTTTCAATTATATCCCAAGGATTTTATTTGGCATGATTGCTCACTTACCTCTCTTTAAACCTTGTGTTGGACTCGAGATTTGCATAAATGGCTTGCCAATTCCCTTACTGACACCTAGGCTAGCTAATTAGCTCAGGAAGTCTTCAGAAAGGAAGGCTGATGCTGAAAGAAAGCAGAGGAAGGTTCTGCAGCAGATGAAAAACTCTGGACGCAAAGAGGTTTCAGAAAAAACAATGTGTATCTTTGCTAAGAGGCCTTCCTGAATTGAATGATGTGCTGTTCCAAACAGTTTGTTGGCCAAGCCACAGACAAAAAGAACTATACAAAGCTTTACTTTTAAATCACTACCTAACTTGGGAATGAAAGATGTATATTTCTGTTTCTTTTATGTGTGTTTTCTGTTTGGAAAACCAGTGCCAATTGATGCCAACATTTTTAAACTGGTGTGATCTAGCTTTTTTCTTTATTAGCCCATGCCTTTTGGCTATTTAGATATGTTCAATTTGATGTCACAGAATAGCTGAACATAGGTAATATAGGCTTCTATCTTAGGTATGTTGTGAGACTGAACAGTTCTTGTTGGATACCAAATCTCCTTGGAGTTTCATTTAGACGTAGCTCCTTCAAGAGAGGGCAGAAAAGACCCGATTTCCCTTCCTTTGTGCTTTAGCACATCAGATAAGACTGAAACCCAGGAAAGGTACCCCTCCCATTCCACCCTCTGCTTTAGTGAGGCCCCTCTATAGTGGGCATGAATAACAGAGGTCACGCAACCCAGGGATGAGATCATAGCATGTTACATAATTCATAGCAAGGTTTAAATACAGATTGGGTATAAAGAAACACATTTCTATCACTACTTTTTTCTTCATTGTCATAAATAGCAAAGGTAGCCTCGAGGCAAAGCTAACACAGTAACGGGTAAAGGTTTCAATGGGCCATGCCGCTAGTGTTTGTTTGTACTTTCCACACAGAATGACTGTATGACTTTACCCTCTGTAAATGCAGGGGAAACACCACCATTTATATGGAGAGGATTACACTTAAGAAATCCATGATGTGCATAAAGGACTGCTAATTAATCCCTCTGATTTAAATTATTAAGTAAGTAATAGTAAGGTTTACTATTGGCTACAAGCAGCTGCTTTGGTTGTGCTCATTAGTTTGAAATAACTAAGTCCAGCTTTAATGTAAATATTCAGTAGTTACATATCAAAGTGTTGTCTGAATTGTGACATCTCTATTTATTTCACTTTTTGTTTCCTTCTGCACAGAAGTTTAGTACTGTGGTTGGCAAAACTCATAAAAAGGGGTTAAATAGCAATGGGGGCTGGCCCAAAAGAGTTTTTTATTTTTTAATGACTGAATGTTTGACCTTGACCAACACAGGTATTCATTAACAAAGAAAGGTTTTCATGATCCCTGGCTCTCTCAAGTTATAACTTCAGAGGCGCGTCAGAGTCAGCCATATTGTCTCCCTACAATATCATTCCTATATTTTGTATTGTTTCAAAAGCACATCTCCTTGCTGCAGCACTTTGACTGTGAAACTGTGCCACTGTTTCTGGATGTGTTGTAGGTGTACTTATTATGTATGTGTGATGCTTCTCTCTGGATATTACTAGCTATTATTAGAAAATAGACAGCATAATCCTCTTTTACATTGGACCCAACTTCAATCAAAAATGGGTTGTTTAAATTGCCTGAATTTTTATTTAATATTGTTCTTACATTATATTTCTTAATGTGGATGAAAAAGGCATACCAGTCCAGTGGAGCAGCTCCCATGACTAGAACACCCTTTCTCCCTTCGTAGTCTGTCCTAGGTGGAAGTAGAAGACAAAGTTTATTCATGAGTGCACATTTGGTGCTCATTTGTGTGTGTGTGTATGTGTATGTGTATGTGTGTATGTATGTATGTATGTGTGTGTGTGTGTGTGTGTGTGTGTGTGTGTGTGTGTGTGTGTGTGTGTGTGTGTGTGTGTGTGTGTGTGTGTGTGTGTGTGTGTGTGTGTGTGTGTGTGTGTGTGTGTGTGTGTGTGTGTGTGTGTGTGCGTGCGTGCGTGCGTGCGTGCGTGCATGTGAGCGCTGCCTCGTTCCCTTTTTAATATTCTACTAGACCTCTCCCAGTCTTTCAGAGGCTCCTTTGCCTTGGCTGTTAGTAAGGGTGTGAATAGCGCATGCCAGCCAGCTACACAAAAGGTATCTATGGTGTCATCATCAAGTGGCCACTGTAGGCTGCTGCTGTCTTTATTTCCTCTTGAATTTATATGGGATATATGCTCACTGGAGAATAAGGCGGGTTTTGCTCAACTCAGCATTTTGGATCCTTTCTTTTTACTGTTTACTTGCTTGTAATATTGTTTAATCTTATTTGTATCATGGTTTTGTTAATGTGCTTGCTCTGTCCTCTTTTTTACAAACAAATTTTAAGTCACATATACCCTCCATGCTCCCTTTTCTTTTTCTTCTTTTATGTGGTGGTCTGTAATCATTAAACACTCAATATGGTCCTCTCAGGTTAGCTGGGGGATTTCCAAGTTGCCTCAGTCCCTCCAAAACAAATACTCCTATCAGTGAGAGAAAGGGAGGAGCTAGTGCGCTAGAGGAAATAAAAAGATGCAGCTCGGAGAGGGACAAGGAGAAAATAGCTGTGGGGCCCAGACTACATTGTGAGGTCAGTGGCAGCTGGTTCAGACAAAAGACGGATGCATGTAGGTAGGTGGACCCCAGTGCACTGAACTGGAAACAGAGAGCTTCAAGCAGGCACACCTGACCCCCCCCCCCCCCCCCCCCCCTGTCCACCCCGTTCACTGCTAAGACCAAATGAATAGGTAAAAAAAACAAAGAAATCCAGGGCAGATCCTTCAGTAAATCATGATTCCCTCCTTTACCTTTTCCCTTTTCTTCCTGTCTATCAATACTCAGTGTACCAGTCTGCAGTAGCCTGACCCAAATCACATCATCACTTCCTCTACTACCTTGAAATCGCAGTAGTGTCTGTACCAAAACTTACTTTGTGCTATTTTATTGTCACGCTTGATGAAAAATGTCCATGGCTCACTATGCCAGTAGGAAGGATAATGAAGCCAAGGTTTTGAATAAGCTTGTCCCTTGCTGAAGCTGACACCTGATCCTGCCTGGCCTTACCCTGATGGGGTTTGTTTGTGACAAGCAAATGATTCTCATGACGCCCATCTACTGGAGGATAACCGAAAGTTACCTCTCTAAAAGCCTGACACAAATACAAACCAGATAAAACTAGCAGAGTGCTACTTCTAGGCTTGCCAAGTGGGAGATTATGGGTGAATAATGCATTATTGTACTGGCATAAACTGTGCCAGTTTTGTTTCATACACTTGTAATTTCATTTATAATGGTCAAAGCAAAATGACAGAACTTTTCATGCAGAAAGAAATAGTCTGACTTTGTTTTTCACTGTAAGAATTAGGCCATCTTTAATAAATTCCAGAAATGAAGGAAAACATGATGAAAAGAAAAGGTTTTCCAGCAGCTTGAAACAGCATAGGTGTCGGTTTAACAAGGGCATACTGGGAATCGGCCAGTTCATCAAAGATGGACCCAAATAAAATTGACACATAAGCATTATTGCAAAGTCTGCAAAATATTTTGGAAGAGGCTGGGAAGCGTTTGTTCCCATGTAAATGTTTGTGACTGCACATGTGTTAGCATCATGAATATTTCATCTTGTCCAGATATAACATTGTCCAAGTTCTGAGCCAATGCTCCAATGTGTTGACTGCTATAGTGGTTCAGGTATATTTACAGTTTGTTGCCTCTTCATTTCCATCCTCATCACTCCTCCCTCTCTAGCTCCACAATGGAAAATATCAGTGCTCTACTCACAAGTTTAACTCCAGTTTACTGTGGGATAAAACAATGTATAAATTATGCCAACCTAGATGTACAATAATAATACTGAGAAAAAGTGAAGCATGTACCCAGGAATTCCTTTTCCTATGGTACAGGATATTAAACATATTAAATTATTGCACACATTGTACTGTATAATAACGTTAACATGTCTACATCTAATGATACACCTATATATAATTTTTTTGTTTGTTTTTACTTTAACAGAGATGCATTGAATCTCTTGAAGACGTCCCCTGCGGCCAAAGCAATCCCAGCTATGGTTGCCCCGGCTGCCACGAGACCTGTCTCCACCCCGGCAGCTACCCCTCCACCCCCAGGCAGCAGACCCAACATACCTCCTCTGTCTGTACCAGGGAAACCAGGAGCACCGGTGAGCACTCCACACACACACACTCTCACTCTCACTCTCACTCTTGTCTCGATGTATTTGTTTGCCTGTATGCACATAGACTGGGGTTATTGATAGTTTTTGTTGTACAGTCCTGTTCTCACATATTATCTGACTTCTGATATCTCAATTGCTTTTGGTATGTGGAACACCACAAGCATTGTAACCAACACCATATTCAATTTTAGTCCTCAAGAGTGTGTATGCTGTAAAATATACCCTATTGATGCAGATGCACACATTTTCCATTCATTAACTCACTATAACAAGCTCATCAATAGCATCTTTACATTGTTAACCCCAGTGATTGATGGCAGCTGACATATGTCTGACTATCACCATTTTTCTTGTCTACTGTTGTCTTCTTGTCCCTTTTCTCCTCATTCAATTATTTACCTCCCCTTCCCTCCACTTGTCCTCCTCAGGGCACTTTCACAGAGATCCCAGCCTCCAATGTCCGCCGGGTGATTGCTCAAAGACTAACGCAATCGAAGACCACCATCCCCCATGCGTATGCCTCAGTTGACTGTGACATGGCTGCCGTCATGCACCTTCGCAAAGACTTGGCCAAAGGTAAAAACACAAATCTTTTGAGGGGGTGTGTTCACATTAGCACTGTTCTTTACATGCACATGTTAGTATCATGTCCTTCAATGAATGTTTGACATTGACGATTTGGAAGGAAACGTTTCCATGAAGATGTGGATTTCATGGTTTTCACATGGCCACTCGTTTGACAAAGAGGACAGTCTTTTGCATTGAAAGAAGCTCTGGTACATGTCGTCTCAGTCAGGGTAGTACATCTGGTTCAAACCAACATGCACACAAATCTCAACCATTCCACAGAGATGATGGTTTTTCTGATATAAAGAAATTGATGTCTGCATATATCCCCTGTGTCTAAAAATAATCCGGCGTGGTGTGGATGGGTGAGAGTTCACATGTTGTATGGGTTATGAAGTGGGTATCAATGGGATATAAATGACTGAACCTGATCCAGAAGCCCCTCACCTCCCGAGGGCTTAATGGTGCCTCATGGGATTTTGGAAACATCCAGATCTATATCTGCACTGATCAGATCTGCTCTGTCCTCACACCACACAGTACGACATAAGGCTGATCAAATCTTGGTAAGAGACCCACAGTTAGTCATACACATAGCACATAACGGGGTGGCTGCCTCTGCTAGCTTGAAATTGCTCACTCCAGTTCAGAAAGCAAATTGTATCAGATCAGTGAAATAATTTGGTGAAAGCTGTTTTCATTCGTAACAGTGAGGTTGCATTCATATAGTTGTTCCTTTATGCTTACAGGACTGTAAAGTACTCTACCAGAATAATAATTTCTCTCTGGTTCAAAGTGTTTTAAATGGATTCTTTAGAGTGTTTGGCTCTTTGGTGCATCTTTTGTGATAAATGACAGTATTCAAGATAAAGAAAAGCATTAAAAGACTCTTGAAACGCATTAAAAGGGCCCTGGATAAGAGGATATATGTGGGGGCAATGTAAGCTAGAGGAAAAGAGCTTGGTCTATCCATCCATGCAGTATCAGTAAGGTATGTACTGTATGGGTGGAAGGAGCCTGGTAGAGCTTGATTACTAAATAAAATACTAGCAGGACCTGGCAGTGTCTTCCTCAAACTGCTCTTTTACTTTTTCATAAAGTTCATGTGTCACAACAGTCATTTTTCAGCATTTTGCTACATTCAGCCAAGAAAACATTTATCCCTAACGGCTGCTTTTTCATGGATTCCTAAAATGTAACATATGCTTACTTTGGGCCAATTTCTTGTGTTGATATAGCAAGAGTGCTTTGTCAATTTCCTATTTTTAAACATTTAGTTCAACACACTAAATTTGCTTTATTTTTCGTAACATTGCCTCGCTGTCAAACAAACGGTAAATCTCTCTGGGTCCTGTCTCTGTGATGGAGGAAATGGTACGGCCATTCCAGACCTATTAGCGAGGTTGTGTGTGTACTGAGGGATTCTCTCTCCCCGGTTGTTTTTGCGGACCCTCATTGTTCAGGAGCAGCGCGATTTCACGGTTAGCTCGTTAATCATCCCGCTCACAGCATTCATAACTGTCTGGTACTGCACTAATGGACACTAGTGAAAGTTGGCAGCGATGCCAGGCCAACCCTGCCTGGCCCACTGGTGTCACACAAGGAGAGGGGAGTGGAGCAAATGCTAGTGACTGAGTCATATAGAGAGTGATCTGATCTGCTAGGTCTACAAGATATAGGAGATTTTTCCTCCCCCTGAGGGAATGTGTAGTATCCCTCACAGGTCTTGTATAGAGTACATGCCCATATGTCCATTTGTTGTCACCACATATCTGTCTTTGGCCCTACCTAGGCAGTTTGGACCATCTCTTATTAGCTGTCCAGCCATCTCACAGCCTTAATCATGGTGATAAGCAGAAATTACTAGTGTTGATTGTCATTATAGTTTGAATCGGGCTCACAGACTGTTTCTTCTTTGTCCTTTCAGAACAAATCAAGGTGTCTGTTAATGATTTCATTATCAAGGCAGCTGCTGTTACACTTAAAGTAAGTATCGTCCAGAAGTTCTTCTTCATTGTAATTTGTTAATTTAACCTGTTTATCTTTGTTTAATAATTGCTTAACCATGTTTATATTTATAATACACATGGTTATTCAACTTGTGCTTATGCTACTTCCTAGGATCCTAGGTCTTTTATTTCTTTCAGTGCTCTCAGTTCCTGTGGACACACAGTAATCTGTAGTTTATAGTGTCTATGATTTCCAAAGCAACATCATTTAGTCATTATGTTCTATATTACTCTGTTGTCCTCTTTGCTAACTAATTCAGATGGTGAATCAACTGGTAAGCCTTGCCATTATAAGACGAGACTAAATATAAATTCAGACGTTGTTAATTTTGTTCTCTTTTATGTCAATTGATGGCAATTCTGAGGAAACCATCCAGCTCCCTAAGCAGTTTAGAAAACAGAAATTTGAGGGCAGAAATCTCAGAAATGCATGTTTACCGCATTTTAATGAGTTTCGTTTTCAAAATAAATGCTGTAAAGAAAGATACTGATTGATGATGATTTGAGGAATGTCTGGAGGGAAATAGAGGTTGACAATAGATGCAGTCCTCTGGTAATTTAGTTATTCAAGCCAGGAATGTCTCAGCAGCTTCTGATAAAAACAGCATTGCTTATCATCTGCTTATCTTTATCACTTATCATGGGATACTGTATCTTCTTCACTGAATATGTGTTGGCCTTGAGCATTAACCGTATGAAGATATGGTATGAAACGCTGCTGTATGGAGATCAAGTAGCAGCTTAGAAACCTGGCTGGTTGGTACATTTGTTACAGTAAATGTGAGGAATGTGGAACAAAAAAGTGTACAATTCCCACTTAATGTGAGTGTAAAGCACCACATGGCTCTCTCATAGTTCAGACACTATGCTTTTACTGTTACTGCAATGTCTCACATGGCCAGAATACCTCTTTGGATTGGCTTCTGCACTAAACTGAGATATGTGATTCTCTTGGGTAACACCGTACCATCAGAAAATTGGCAAAAGCAACTGTACTTTCCCTGAGTTGACTTAAGTACATCAGGAAGTGGCTTCTGAGGCCAAAGTTCCACCTTTTCAACCAACTGGTGTGCATTGGCATGTGCTTCGCTGTACTTTTAGTCGGCAGGGATTTTTCTGTGGTCTTACCCTAAGTATTCAACACAAATGTTGTGCTGTGAAAAAATCCTCAGATTATTTATGCATAGACATCTACAGTGTCTTTATAGATACAGTAGATCTGTTTTTGGATGTGCTTGCCTGATAGCAGGTGTATACATTCACCACCAAATTGATTCATGATTTGCCCACATTTACTCTAATATAATGCTTTTTGACTGTTATCATAATTGATCCCTATGCATGCTACAGGTCATATTATAGAAAATTACATATTTTTGGTATTGTATCAGACTTTGATTTGCTGATCCACACTCATGATGCACTATGTAACCAAAGCAGGAAGGCTTTTTTACCTCTCTTTTTCCAGCTATTTTTCCCTATTGATATCTGTCAGGACCTAGGCTGACCTCTGACCTTCTATCCTAGGAGATGCCAGAAGTGAATGTGACCTGGTCTGGTGATGGACCCCGTGCACTTGATTCAATTCACATTTCAATCGCAGTGGCGACTGACAAAGGCCTCATTACCCCCATCATCAAGGATGCTGCCTACAAAGGGGTCCAAGAGATCTCAGCTAATGCTAAGGTAAAAATCACATGGGTGAGAGGAATTAAAGACAAGAAAACATTACGAACCATCATGTTATAATGTGTTATGAGGTAAGCTTCTTGTGAGAGTTGTGTCCTAAAGCCTTCTTGCAAAGGTATTAGTCTCATGCTTGCTGTGCTGTTGGTAGATGATAACTTTAAGCTGCGGGTGTTCAGTGTATCACTTCAGGTGAAGACAGTTTTGCTGTTGATTTGTATCTGGGAATAGATAAGGGAGTTGAGACTTGACTTCAGCTCAACTGTATGGGAAAACAAACTCTATTGGCATTTGTAGAGTTGTGCTCGCCTTCAGGCTAGACCTTTAGTAGTAGTCCTTTTTTCCCAGTTGTCCATCAGATCATGTAGAGTAGAAATAGCATTTTCAGATCAACTGGATAGATCTGTACATAACTGATTATGTTTGGGATAGTTGATTTTTGGGTTGTTAGGTTGCAGGTCTCAGCTGTCACTGGCCACAGATGGAGTACAAAGCAACAATGGTTGGCTCTTTCTCCTGCTCACAGTCAGCAGCTGGGGACAGGCATTTATTCACAAACACAAATATCCTCTCAAAATTGGATGTGCACTACACCAGCAGTGACCTGATGTAATATTCTTAAATGTTCAGGGTCCATATTTATGCCTGTTATATCTCAGTGAAGATATGATGTCTGATTCAACAGCTATTAGCAACACACGTGGTGGAAGACTCATGACTGTTTACATAAAACAGTGTTGTCAACAGTGCTGGAGGGCTGCTTTTTAACCTAATGACACCATGTTAGCCTGAACAGTGTTGATTTCACATTTCAGTCCCAGCAGCAGTAATAGTAGCGGTGACAGTAGCAGTTGAGTTGTAATAGTGTTTGCAGTGACTGTGGCTGAAGTATTATTAGTATGGTAGCACTTGTGGGAGTGACAGTACCAATTTCAACTTGGCAGGGGGAAGATTATGAGTATTTTTGGGGGGAATACACACAGTATGTCTGTGAGTGTCAGTGAGACTTGTTGAGGGAGGGAGTGGGCATGTAATTATGTATTAGACATTCTTCTATTCCAGCTTCAGATTCCAGCATTTATGACTATACTGTATTGGCGTACATTCATGCAAACAGATCTTGCAATAGACGTGACTGCTTCAGCCACAGGGTGTTGTCTGTTTGTCTGGACAGACATCTTAGTGCACTCATGCTATACTGCAAGTTTAAGCAAAACCAGCTCTGAATATGGTGCTTCAGTGCTGATGCAAATTATCTTTTTGCCTCAACATGTGGTTGTATAAATTAGTAGTTTCCATGAAGTATTTCATTACAATTTGACACACCTTACCCAAATGTTTTTCATCAACCCTTTTTGAGTGTTTTATTTTATTTTTTACACATAGTGCAAAGTACTGACATTATACAGTACAAGGGTTTCCTTATATATATGCATAGTTTATGCATAGTACAGCATAGATAGCATACAACCTTTTTGTTCTATGCATTTTACCCACACAATAAAAGACATTTAACACAGCCCATTATACATAATAAGACTACACAAATTAAATATTTGCAACACATTATAAAAGCACAAAGCAATGCTTATAGGGTGGCATATAGTGTGTGAGTGATTATAGTGTTTCAAGATATATTACAATACACTACAACCATATTGTAATAATGCAAGGTTTTGTTTTATTTAATCTATCTTTACTCTCTCTTTTACTCTATCTTGTCCTACTCTCTCTTGGCTGTGGACACCCTTGTGTCACTGTAGATAGTTAAGGGAAAGAGCAGGAAGGATAGAAAGAAAATATAGTTTGTGTGCTGCATCTCTTTTATGTATGTTGTCTTTTATTAAACAGTTTTAATGTTTCATGTCTTGGTGCATAGCGATCTAATCACTCCATGAAAATATTACATCACTCGTGCACATACACACACAGCAGCTACTGTGAAGCATGGACACTAACACTGCAGACAATTCAATCCACTTAAGCCTTCAAAATGTGCTTTGCCACCCACTGCTATTCAGTTTAGTTATGCTGCTGCCTTGAGACAAATCTGCATTTGCAAGTCCTTATTGGTCTGAAATTAAAATCAACATGTGGTTTGAATAAATCATGGAGAGGTCGCTGCTGGCTATTGATGTGATGGAGTGGAACATCAGACTGTTGTTGTACCTCGAGCTCTCATCTCAAATGTGCCCACCATATCCCACTGTGTCTCATGATCCTGTGAGTCATTCTCGACTTTCTGTGTTGGTTGTGTCCCTGCATTAACCTTTTAGCTACATTTCCATTTGAATAAAGTTCATGTTGAATAGAGACTTGGTGGCCATCCCGCGGTCCCTACCTAACTGAGCGATACAGCTTGGAAAAAGATACATTTAATGATAGCTTTTCAACAGTAGCCTACTCCTTATTACCACAAGGTCTTTTAGTATAATTAAGCCTGTATTTTCAACAGATTAAAAAGCTCATACTTGATCTGTGATTCAACTGTGTATGTTTAGAGAATCGCAGGAATGCTTCTCAGTGAAGCTCTAGTGGATCACATGCCTGCACACTTTCTTACACCAGAGGCAGTACCATCTTTATTGACAGATACATTGCGTTTTCTCCAAGGTTGTCACTCTCATTCATGCTCTGATAGAACATGAATTCACAGATCCTGGTTGCAGTAATGTGCTCGTTTTTCTCGCCAGATGTCTCATCTTCCCCTCTGGTTGTTGTCAATTCCCTTTCTTCATTTTAGCAATGCACAGTCTGATAGTTTCCATTTATTCCAGTGCTTGCTATTGGACATTTAATAATTTTCTTGAACATGATATTGTGGCCTTTCATCTAAAGGACCAAATGGTATAAAACTGTGACTGAAAGGCTTTCAACACTTCAAGAAAATTATTCTGGATAAGAAGTTTGTCTAAAATAGAATTCTGTTGTGGCAAGCTGACCAGTTACGGTAGACAATGTTTACTGCAGAATTTAATGTGAATATTTAGTGGTGTCTAGCTTTACTAGATATGTCCATGTCCAAATAAGTCCATTTCGTCTTAACAGCTTTTTAGCTATGCAAATGGATATGGCTCGAGAGATGGCATTGTCAGATGCTCGGTTGGCCCACGGTTGCCATGAAATATTGTACAGACATTCATGGTACCTGAGGATGAATTCTAATGAATTTGTTGATCCCTTGACTTGATGGCAGGCACAAGATTTTGTACAGGCATTCATGATACATGGGGGTGAATGAATCCTACTGACTTTAGTGATCCCCTGACTTTTCCTCTAGAGCCACCATGTGTGTGAAATGAGTGAAATGTCTCAGAACTATTGGATGAATTGTCATGACATATGTTACAGACATTCATGTCCTCCTGAATTATGATTATAATCACTTTGGTGATCCCCTGAAATCTACTACCATCATCAGGTCAAATTTTCATTTTGTCCAATACGTATTACAAATGACATTCTCACTAGCCTCGGCTGTCCTTTTTCTTTAGTGCTCATCAGCAAATGTTAGCATACTAAGACTCTAAACTAAGTTGGTCAACATGGTAAATATTACATCTGCTTAACATCAGCATGTTAGCTTTGTCATTTTGAGAATGTTGGCATGCTCACATTAGTATTTAGCTAGAAGTGCGGATGTGCCTAAGAGCTGCTAGTAAGGTTGCAGACTCTTAGACATGTTTAATCAAATTCCAGTTGTATTTTTTAATATAAAGCATTGCTTGTGGTATTTTACACCTTGGTTGGTTTAATTAACTATTGTAAAGCAAATGAAAAAAAGAGAGCGCCTCCCTGATAAGGAGTGCTTTTGCCAATGCCTTTATTCACAAGGACAAATCAGGAGCTCCGGTTGTATCACATGTATTTCTCATGATTTGGATATTAGCTTCGTCTTATATGTCACATAGCATGTGTGCATCTGTTTATCACTGTATGTATCCTAATAACCTGCTTTCTTCTCTGACAGCCTAACATTAAGAGTTTGAGTGACGTGTAATGTTTCCATAGGCACTGGCCCAGAAGGCTCGAGATGGGAAACTTCTACCTGAGGAGTACCAGGGAGGCTCATTCAGGTAAGCCTAAGATACACATGATAAAGAGAGAGTAAAGAAGAGGCGATTGGGAAGGCATGACAGTATAAAACTTAATGTTATTTTCCAGTCTTTCCTCTTCAATCTTTTGTATAACTCTGTCAATTTTCCCAATTCAATAAACTGATTTGTTGAATGTGTGGGAACAGTGGCCCTTTCATATAACACCTAATTCTATCTCTCAATTTCCATTGTAGCTCAGCGATATGATAGCCATCATAAGTTTCTGCTATTATGACTTAAATCCGGTTTCACAGATAGTCTATATATTATGCATATTCTACATTTCACACAGGCCTGAACTGAATGTGGTCTTAGGCGACAAGTACCATCAGTTACTGTGCCATCAATTGCAGAAAAGTGGAAGGGAGGCTTTACAACTCATTAGAATTAATGGTGTCATTTAGACATAAATGGGGTTTCTGTGTCAGGCAGGAGCGATGAATTCCTATGGAGATGCAGCCCTCTTTGTCCTCCTGAGGATATATGTGTACGCCCTTCCTCTATTCGTTTTTCCATCCCCCTGAGCTACAATTCTCATTAAGGCAAACAGCAAACTGCCCTCAGGTCAGTCTTGCTCACCATACACAATATTTATGGAGTGATTTGGAGGCTAGTGCTGCTGTATTAATCTTTACTCATCAGTGTTTTATTTTGTAAAATAAGATGTTCACAGCCAATTACATTTCTATACCTAATTCACTCTCCCATTATTAATTCACTCACTCTTGCATCAAGGAGCTGGTTTAAGAGCTGGTTTGAGAGCCACCATTATGTCCGCTTTGTTAATTTTTATGCATTTTCCCCCCTGCTGAGCTTGACTGATGATTTAATATGGGTACTGTCTCTTCTCTCTTCCCATCCCTTCCACCCTCCCTTCTTAATTTCTCTCGGTGGCAGTATATCTAACCTGGGGATGTTCGGTATCAGTGGCTTCAGCGCCGTGATCAACCCTCCTCAGGCGTGTATCCTTGCCATCGGGACCTCCAGGGCTGAGCTGCGACTATGCGAGGATGACCAGACCCTGCGCACCCAGCAGCTGATGACAGTCACGCTGTCCAGTGACGGACGACTGGTGGATGACGAATTAGCCTCACGGTTTCTAGATAAATTCCGCGCCAACCTAGAACAGCCGCAACGCATGGCCATAGCCTGAAACACAAAGTGAGGTAGCTGTATGAAAATGATTGGAAAGACAAACCAAGAAACACCTGCATGACAAAGCCTGTTTCATGCTTTCACAAGCAGAGAGCTCTTAAAATGTCGACTTCTGTTCAAGCTTGGATTAAGGCTTACAAAGTAGGTCTGTACATGGTATAAAATTCTGTTTGTGGCTTGCTTCTGACAGATAATCACCAGGCTTTGTGATGGAGGAGTTAAATTGGGCTTCTGCTGGAGTGGTAGAGGATTCTAGCAGTGCCAAATATTACCAAGATGGAAGTTGCATAGCAGGGTGCATCCTACATACTCTAATAAGGGTGGTTCTATCACCAGTGTTGTATATGTATAAAGTGGTTATTCCAGTTTAAGTTTTATTTTTCAGTCCCAGTGCATCCACTCTGTGTCACTATTAACACACGCGCAAATGGTATGGTAAAAACCTCCTATATATATTTATTACTGAACATAATTGGCAATTCAGTTTCCAATAAGGTTAAACTCACAAGACCCATTTCCTGTTGTTACAAAATTTACAAAAAAAGACTTCAAGAACTTAATTAATTATTCATGTTAATATGTTTTAACTTATTTACAACATTTGTGACATCCTTGAAAATCTAATCTTGCAAGTCCATATGTATACAAAATGTGGTTTCTTTAGATGCCAATAAAACACATTGTTCAACCTTGAAATGTCTGTGCACCTCATTAAAACATGTTTCGCCCCACCTTCAGGATCTTGCACAGCTACCAGGGATACCACATATGTGTGTGTGTATGTGTGTTTCTATTTAATTAGAATCTAAAGAGATTACATAATAATTATTTCATAAAAGCCAATTAGGATAATTTGCTGGGCTGAGTATACAGGTCAGCCTCGGCTGACAGATGTTTATCTTTGCTGTAAGCGTGGGCAGAACAGCTGTTTACATATGTATCGGCAGCAGTCAGGCAGAGCTTATCCTAGATATGTGTAAGCGGGGTTTGGTATTGTTTCTTTTTGAGGTGAAGGAAAATGTGATCTGTGATCTCAGACTTCCTCTTGTCTTCAGCTTAGATTTCCATTTCACACACCACATATTGCTAGAAGAGCAGCACCTACACTGAGAAGTTAATGTAGTTTGACAAGGCAAAGACCCTGCTTTTAAGACACTTTTGAATTCACTGCCCTTCTTTATGTGCTGCATTAACTGATTTACAGGTGGGTTTTCTACATTTTTAATTGAGAATATAAATGACCCAAGGTGATTTGTGGGTTATGCAGATAGCAATGGAATGGAAGTACAGGAACTGCATTAATATTGAATGCTAATACGGCCAGGGCTGAAGTGAAAATCACTGTGACAGTAACTCCAATAACTGCCTTTTTCTGTTCTGCTTTTAGTTCAACTTTTCATGCACTTAACTACCACTTTTTCATTGACTATGGAGCAAGGACATTTTGTTCTGTGGTTGCTGTGGTAGGTTGAGACATGCATTCTGCCTTGAGGAGGGAGACCTACAGGCAGGGGAGGGGGGCGTACAGGCAATTGGCACAACCCAGCTGTTTTCTACAGTATGCCCACTGTTTGGCTAGCTATTTGCAGACACACGCATGCACCTTCCACAGTGCTAGTTACCACGGTGATGGAGGGTACACTCAAATAAAAAGTGAGGAGAGGACAAAAACAGTGCCCTTTAACATTTAAGCTTGACTTATAATCACCATACAACAATGTGGAGAAGAGTCAGTGATGTGCACATGCAGTTTCTTGTTTTTTCTGTCATGTCTTTCTCATTGTGATTTGATGAGCTTGAAATGTCACTATAAACATAATTTTTTTTTAGCTGACATTTGCTTTTTTAAGTTTTATAAGTTATAGCTGGGTTATCACAGCACATTGGAGGCCATATTCCATCATCTGACATTTTTCCGGTTATCTCCTCCTTATTGAATATAAATGTTTTGTTACTGCTTGGTAAGCCATGTTCGAAATCCAACCACTGTATTGTGCGAGCGTTTATCTGTGTGAGCAACTTCACCAGCTGCTGGGAAGAGATACAGTAGCTTCACAGATCAACCTGAGATCAAATCAAATGCCGAAATTGACTGTTTAAGAAGGCAAAACCAATGTGCAAGCTGCCTTCAAAGCACGTTAAAAGATCACACGGTAAAATGGCAGGAAGTGAACACAAACGTGTGTGTATATCCACAATGTCTTGGTGTTTTTAACACCCATAGATGAGACAACAGATCTGCTACCCCAGCAGAAAAACAACAGGAAGACAATGCTCAGAGCTAGTGATAACCAATAATGTTGATTAGTTGTCTCATGATCTTGTATAACTATACCTCCTAGCCTAATGAGATGTTTGCTGGGACAAAGCCTCCTTGTGTCATCGGTATGCAATATCCTTCAGGCCTCTATATTTACAATGTCGTGGACTATTCTGGCTGTTGATGCAATATCTTTGTTTTCTGTTCTAATGTGCCCTTGGTTGGTACTGTATGTCAAGATGCTGAAGTCATGTTCCTTTATTAGACCTTCCTGCTATATTACATTTTGATTTCAGCTTGACAACTGCTGGAACTGTTGAGCAGAGCGGGTGAACAATGCCCCTCTGAATATCAGCTCTGCAAGTGCACAGCAAAACAGATTCTGACATTTCCTTGGCTTTCTTGTCACAGTCTGACATTTACTCCTCTGACTGCCGCCAATCTCTGCCCAACAATCTTGTTATGTGTAACAGCTGGATAAGAGAGCCGCCTCACAGATGGAATCAGATTTGCTCCCACAGAGGTTTTGATGAACTGTGCGCAGGGTCTTGAAGATAGTGCGGGGGCTCGGGCCGAGGTCAGACTCATGGACACATAGCATGGCGCAGAGTGATGGAGGCAGTTGCTATGGAGACCCAAGTGAGCAAGTGTGCACTTCTGTTGTGCTGATATTTGGATGCCCTTCAGATACGTCTGATGAATGTGTTGGTCCAAATAACAGAAGTGGTCCGACTGACTACACATCACATGAGGGGCTGGAAGCACCTCTATATTAACAAAAAATAACACAGGGTGTGTCTGTGTGTGTGTGTGTGTGTGTGTGTGTGTGTGTGTGTGTGTGTGTGGTGTAGTCCCCCTGTCTGCACCCCACCCTTTTCCTGAGCCTCCATCCAGCCCCTCTCAGTCTTCTTGGGCTATATTAAAGCTTGGAACCATTTATGTATTAACAGTACTAAGGCTTTCAAAAGGAATCAATTGGATTTTTAATGGATTTCTCCATCTTGTAAAGGAAGGTAGCATTTTTGAGGATAAAATAGGGATCAATGATTGATGATGAATAATTTGTTCACTTGTAAATGTAACTTTTTGGTTTCATCATCCAATAATGAACCATTTTAGTCTGTTTTTCCTCTCAGGAGCCCCTCTCTGTCTCTTTCTCTGGTCTCACACAGACACATATTTCCCTGTGTGAACAGGCTTTGTGAGTGATCACCAGGGTTGGTGAGAGGCTTGCTCTCATCCACATTATCTCACGCTCAAGTTTGTTCAACCATTGTTGACAGGATTTCCTCTGGTCTCCCCGTTTTCCCTTACTACCAGCACTTCTCTATGCAGTCGTCTTTTAACTGGGATGCAGGCTTTGCTTGCGCAAAACGACCACCTCATACTTCCACTTCCTTCTTCTGTCTGAGTTGTACTACTTTTAGATCTTTGTCATTTCTTAGAAGAGCTTCCATTGCCGCTCAACTGAAGGCATCCTGTGTTAGAGGTCTGAAAGAAAGCACATATAAATCAATCAGAAACCAAGTGGCATCCACAAACATTTCACCTGTGAGGTTACTGTGGCTTATCATTACCGTGCTGGCTGAGAGTGCGACCCAGATTGGGGATGACACAGGACATTCCAGATGGCCATACAGTACTCTATGACACTCACTGTCCAAACACGCCCGCTCTGCTGTCCCAGCACCCAAACACAAGGGAGGCCCTTGCTTTGTTGTCGTTGCACAAAGCCAGGCCTTTTGAAGCACTCCAGTCATGCTCCCATGACGCCAGGACAGCTCATTCAGCCTGAGACACTGCAGGGTGAGGCAGAGCTCATCTATCGGCCAAATATACGCAACAAGGACACACTCCTGGCATGTTTAAATGTTTCAGTGCAATACATATATAGTCATACACAACAGTGCAATACATACATATATATATATATATATATATATATATATATATATATATATATATATATACACATACATATACATTGTTATTGTATATATTTTTTTACTTTTATTTTTCACTTAAATAATGTAAATTTTATATTTTTCTATTTCTTGTTTTTTATATTTTGTACATACTTTTATTTCTAATTTATGCTACTTTCTACTTTTGACAATTTCCCCCGGGGATCAATAAAGTATTTCTGATTGTGATTCTGATTCTGAACCACCCTTACCTCCTCAGAAACCTTCAACACAGGAAGCAACATTGATAGACTTCTGGTTGCCTCTCAGTACTTTCAGTTAACAGGATGTAAGAACAGGAAGTTGAAATGTCAGATGAAGACACAAACATCTAATAAATCACGCGCCCTTCCAGAGGTGGATCAGATTAAAATGTGTGGAAGCTTAATGCAATCTTAGTCTTATAAAAGTCTGCACCAGTAGCTGTACACCGTATAGTTCTCATCATTACACCACATCTGTGCAAACATTCATATTCACTGGGTGTTTAGACGGTGAATGGTGGATTTCATCTCGCTATTCTGTACGTATATGGACATCTTGCAATCTCTTCTAGTCGCATTCCAGCGACTGCGCTGGTTGGAGGGAAAAAGGCACGTTGCCTAGCAGGAATGCTGAGGAGGTGCCATTAGTCAGCTATTACCACAAGGATTCCCAACCACAAGGACGTCTGATGAGAGTGTGTGTGTGTGTGTGTGTGTGTGTGTGTGTGTGTGTGTGTGTGTGTGTGTTCTCACTGAGTAACCATCATGGAAATGTTTTTTTCCTTTGCTGGATGCGTATTGGCTGACTCAGCTGTCTGATGTTTAATTTAGGGTTCAGTCATGCCCAGTATACAGCTGTTCACCTCCAGTGTTTTTGCTTTTTTGTGCTGTTGTAACGTCATGCAGCAAAGATAGCCAGATAACAAACCTGTAGCCTTGGTTAACTGTTATTTTTCTTTCAAAGCCAGTTCACACTTACATGTGAAACATGACCCACTTAGGTTACGTTCATGTTCACACAATCCCCAAAACAGGATGAGTTCAACTTAGGTGAAGAAGTTTATTTTGCTTCTATAGACTGACAGTGATTGAAAGTTTTGTGCATTCCGTCGTGCTCAAGTGTCGACCAAGATACTTCTCTTTTATTCAGTCTAGCCTACATGGTACAGTGTGTATGTTCAGCTGTTTGCAAATGTTACACATTTACCAAACTATTAATTAAAGGAGTGGATCGCCTTTGCAGTTTGTCAATGTTGTTTCTCCAGAGGAAGAAACTAGGACAGACTTTGTTCTGAAAGGGAAACTCAGGCTGGATAATCATTTGTCTTCAGTGTGTCTCTGTCACTCTCTGTTTCCTTCTCTGTCTCTTACACTCTATTTTTCATTATCTTATCTGTCTAGGTTTCACTGTCAGTTTGACTGTTTTATTTTCAGTTCAGTACCTTATTAAATTGGACTATAAATCATTTTTTATTTAGACATATTTACACATTAGTCTTCATATCACAGAAAATGTATTAATCACAGCAGGCAAGGCAAGGCAAACTTTATTTATGTAATGCAAAAACAGGGACAAATTCAATGTGGTTTACATGAACCGTGAACCAAATACAACCTCACATGGTTTTTCTGATATGAGAATGTGAATGTTTCTTTGCTGTGTTTGCTTCAGATGAACTATAAACAAGTGTCACTATGGCAACAGCTAAAACAGGAAGTAACCTGTATCTGTGGGGTAAGAAGTGTGAATCTCTCCCGGATACTCTTTGTGACCTTTATTTGTTGTGAGAAATCTTGGCCAATTAAATCTTAGTCTTTGCATTTACCCCTACTTGTGAAACCACTAGACCGATGGTGGTTTGCCCCAAACCGGAGGTCAGTAAAGGCTAAGGGAAGTCGACAGGCTAGTCCTAGTGATCCACTGGGAGTAGCTACTTTGTTCTCAATGTCTTTAGTATTGTTCCGCAATTAGTTCCACTTATTTCTTTTCCTGCATTTTTATAGATCATTATTAGCTGTGATGGAGGTTATGTTTGGGACTCTGATGGCAGTCTTTGTGTTCAGGTGTATTTTGGTATTTTTTGTCATGCTAGCGACTAGGGCAAGGTTCAAGGGATGGCAATGTTGGCCTGTTGGTCAGTCAGTTGGTCCACCACTTTGGTCCAGACTGAAATATCTTATTAACTATTGGATGGATTGCCATGAAATGTGGTGCAGACATCCATGGTTCTCTCTGGCTGAATCATGAATCATTTTGGTGATCCCTTTTAACTTTCTATTAAGTACCATCTCCAGGTCAATTTGTCAAATACTTTAGTTTATAACTTAATACCCCAAAGGCCAAAACAGAAAACCCACATGGGCCCCTTGTTGGTTAGTCCATGCTAGGCCCACAGAAAACCCACATTGGCGCTCTTAAGGGCAAACCTGCTGTGAACTCCACATGGGCCAACCCACAGGGGGCCACATGGGGTTAGTGTGGGTTTGCCCCTGCCCACAGTAAACCCACATTTATCCACAGTGGGCCAACACGGGCATGTTTGCAACAGTTTGCGATTGCGTTTGGGATTACACCTGCTTAAGATCAGCGTGTTAGCGTTGTCATTTTGAGCATGTTAGCATGATGATGTTGGCTCAAGGCACTATTGTGCCAAAGCACAGCCGTTGTTCTGTGATTTAAGTGCCATAAGCTATTGAGTGTAATAATAACTGTGTTCAACTGAAGGACCAGGTCACGTCAGTTTATTTAAGTGCTGTCCCCATGACTACAAAGTTACTGGCTATGCTGAGCCATCTGAGATTCTTGGTTGGTAAGGAAGTCACGAAATTACAGACCAGCAGTAATGAATTCTTATCACAGTTGTGTTTATTTGAGATATTGCACAATCCCATACAAACAACACAAGATATGATGTCGCCGGAGAAATCCCAGAAATCTGAGAAGACTGCATCCTTCACCACAAATGTTAAACCCAGAGCTAAGAGTGAAGGCAGATTTCTCATGATGGAGGTGGAAAATACTTGGTTGGGCTCCTTAGTTGGAAGTGTAGCTGCAACAGATGTTCATGACCATCATTTTTGTCATTTCTATTTATAGTAGTAGTAGAGGTTTAAATAAGTAGCTCTCTACTGGCGCTTGCTTTTGCATCTTAAACAGATTTATTCTGATGAATTTTTGTATGTTGGCCAATCAGTGCAATCAGATCAAGTCAGGTAAAAACAGATGTTAGACAGAGAAATGTGTGCAGTATTTCCGAGTTTTCTATCAAATGTTTTGGGGGGGTCTATAAAAACTTGAAGGTGATGTGTGTCACTGTGAAATGCATGTGACCTCTTTCAATTGGTGGCACAGGATCACACTGAGACATACAGCCCGAGAGAAAGACAGAGAGCGCAAGGGAGCCGGAGACAAGAAAATCGGATGAATTGAAAATGGAGTGAGGAACAAAAGACCAGATGGGCTCTCAGAAACTGTTGCTGTCAGGAACATGAAAAGAGGAAGGGGGGGGGGGGGGGGGGGGTGTAGGGAAGGAGGGAGACAAGGATAAGCAGCCAGACAGAAGGAGAAATCACCTTCTTCTTGTCCATTGCAAACTGTAGAGGCAGGACGACAGGACAGACAGAGCAAGGGAGGAAAAGAGAGGCTGTGTGAGGTGGGGCGGGAGGGGAGGTGGGGCAAGTGTGGGAGAGGCAGAAGGGTGTGTGCTCACATGAACCACTCTTTCCCTTCTGCCTGTGTGCCACTAGCCTCCGTGTCTTTCGGGCAGCGAATAGAAAAGTTGGGGCAAAGTCTGAGTCAGCTCCAGCAGCTACCAGACACTCACAGCAACTCCCTTCACCACAGTGACAGGTTTCTTTTCTCTCTCTCTCTCTTTTTTTTTACTGCTCTCTCACTCATTCTCTCTCTCTCTCTTTCACACACACACACACACACACACACACACACACGTACACACACACACAAACCACCCGTCACTTCTGGCAGAGGGAAGACAGGACCACAGGAGAACTGTTACACACCTTTACTCCCAGATACTCACCCAGCCATCGCCAGACGCTTTGCCCAGGATGTGGATGCTTCTCTTGGGGGTCACCTTTGGATTACTGGCCTCCTCCAGGTCAGAACAACTTAAAGGTGAGGGGACCTGCCTTCGCCCAGCGGATGGCTCTTTGTTTGGGGAATTTTTTACCTTACTCTGCCTAAATTGTGCCTGGCTGACTGCCTGGCAACACTCCTTTGTTGCCATATTTTTAGGTCCAGACAGTATTGCTATTTTTTCCCTTCTTGAGCCCCGTTGAGAATTTGAGTGAGCATTCATGTAAAGAGAAAGAAAGAGGCTATGCTCTGCTGCTGCTGCTGCTGCTACTGCTTGTAGAATGGATGAGTGGATGCCGGCAAGAGAGCGTGTGCTACACCAGCACAGACAGGCTTGCGTCTGGCAGTCTGAGACTCCTGATAGACACAAAGGAGACAGGCGCTCTTGCTCACTCTCTGTCTCACACACATTCACACGCTGGGAAGTGAACCTTATTTGTCAGGGTTTTGGATGATCAGTGTAGCTTTTACAAGCAGTCCTTCTTTTCAGGTAAAAACATAAATTGGGAGTTTTTTTTCTTACTGTGCTGCTACAGCTGGAGTCTGTGCTGCCACGCTTAATGCTTTATTCTCTGACACAAAGGATGTTCAGCAATCGCTCTAGCTTTCCCCCCCCCTGGATGTCTCCCTCTTTTCTCTTTGTCTCGTTCTCACATGTGCTTTCTGTGTAAGGTTTTGATTGGATTCGTTGCTCGGAGCAATATATCTCTGGAGGTGAAGTTGGTGCTGAATCAAACAGGTCTAGGTTCGTCTGGCTTGTTCCCTGAGGAGATGGAGGTGGGGTTGTTCACAAAGACTCCCTCTGGCACTGCACCAAAGAACAACCAGCATCAAGCTATATATTTGACCTGTATTTAAAGGCAAATAAAAGACTACCTAGACAGCTTGTAGGTAGTCCCCCCCCCACTCCCCCAACATGTGTTTGCCCCCTCAAGACTCCCTGTGTGCTGAGGAGTTGTGAGCTGTTGATATGTTTGTGTATGTATCCCTATGTTTGAGTGTTTAGAGTAATTGGTGTCTGGCAAGAAGAGTCCTGCGGTGGTACAGCTCCTCCTGGTCCAGACGTCCCCCAGTAGTTAATTGAATTAGTTAGTAACTGTATGACCTCTGCAATGAATGTGATAAAAACGCAATTTAGGAGAGTTCAAATTCATTACGGCACTTCATTAATTGAGTTGATCATGAGACTGTAAAGAGTTATATTATCTGTGAGACCTTCCAAATTTGATCATTTGTCAGTTTCAAGTGGTGATCTGATCATCAGAATGAAAACATATTCAGAGCTTTCAACACATCCAAAATTTTCAGTAACTTTATCTAATGTGTGAGCTTAGTGCTCTTGTATCTTTTGAGTTTCCTATATGATAGCAAGTGCAGATTGTCTACTTAGAGCAATAACAGACTGACCATAATTCTCAGTCCTGCGTCTTCCATGCAAAAGATTAGTATCTCTCTCACTCACACACACACAGGCACACAAACTCAAATGCATGCACTCTGGCCAACATGACCGCTGGACTTCCTGCAAATGTGGCCGTATTTGCCTCCTTGGCGTAACGATCCGCCGTCCTGCATGCAACCGTGTCATGTTTCACTGTGAGGGGTGGTCAGGGGCCCCGTAGACTGGGACTGGGCCCTGACAAAGAGGGCTTGTGCCTGTACAGGCTCTGAGTACCATCTCCTGCCACCTGAGACTCTCAGACACGTGTTTGCCTTCTCTACCAATGTACTCTCCTCTACATATCAACCACCCTAAAGCTGAGTGGCCCTGCACCAACATCTTGTACAACTCCTCTCTTTTAATTTTCTCTTCTTTACCCAGTGCCTTTGACACTGACTGAACTGGTCTTACATGGTGCAGGGGTCCACATATTCCAGGTTTCATCTATATCTTTGTGTGCTGTTAAACCTTCTAATTTTCTTTTTAAACATTTTTGTGAGTTTCAGGCTCCCTACCCACACTCCCTCTGTCTACTTTCCCTCCCCATATACACTAACGTCTTTGTATCCTTGGGAAAACTGCTCCAAAAGAGCTCTGTAATGTACACACATGCTCCTGCATGAGGCAGTGATTCCTAACTCACTGTGTCATCAGACATTACAACAGATTATACTGGATCTATACTTTGATTTTAAGCACAAAGGCACTGAAATGTGCATGTTGGGACAAAAAGGAAGAGGTGTTTTGCAAACAAGAAGGCTAAATCTGATAGATATAAATAACAATACTGTTACTTTCGAGGAATAGAGGAGTGACATTTTTGGAAATTCTTTCTGAGAATTAATGAGAAGATCGATACCACTCTTGTGTTGGTACCTTAATTGTGGAGCTAGAGGGCGATTAGGTTAGCCCTAGCATAAAGACCGGAAGCAGAGGGAAACAGCTAACTTGGCGATGTGCAAATTTCTGTTTGTGGTATGGATTAAGCAAACAAGATATTTGTTAATAGTTAGCTTCAGATGTGCTGTTTAGCATATTTTTGAGTGCTAAAGTAGCTAGATGTCTGTGTGCTAAGCCAGGCTAACCAACTCCCAGTTCTCAACAAAGGAAGTAAATAAGTGTATTTCCCAAAATATTTACTACTGCAAGAAAAACTAGAAAAAAAGAATACCTTGATTAAAAGCCTTGAATAAGGAATTACAAAAAACAGAAGGCAGATGTTCATGACCACACTATCATGAAAAACAGCCTTTTTGTTTGGTAAAACATATCACAGTTCGGCAGTTAATAATAGTGCTAACAAAAACATTAAAGCACTACTTCTATAGTGTATGGTATGCTTTAAAGTGTGTAATTTCCACTAAAGTCTCCTTTATCTTCAAATCTGAATGTTGGAAAAGAATGTTGGAGGTCAAGTCTCTTATCACAGATCATCTATTTGGATTCATTGCAACCTTCTTTTTAATTTAGAGGAGAGCTTTAAGGCGTTTAACGTTTATTAAAAGGCTAAAGAAAAAAAAAGTGCATCTGCTTGTTCTGTTTGAAAGGAAGCTGGGCTGCTTTGTGTATACACTGGGTGGAGGTGTAGGGAGACAGAAGGTGTGACAGGAAATGGCACGTTGGAGAGACGGACAGATAGTGAGAGTCCTTGTTGTGACCTTCAGGTAATGCTGTGAGTGTGTGTGTGTGTGTGTGTGTGTGTGTGTGCACAAACATATTTGCACCAGGTCTCATGTTTCACCTGTCCCACTGGCCCGGTGGACCTGTGACCAGTGGAGGGAAAGACATGCCTGCTGACAGAGCAGATTCGCTCAAGTGTGATAATGCAGGACACTGGAGCATTGTGGGGGTGACGGTAACAAGGTCTATCTCCAAACCAGCTGATGAACTATGGCCAAAAGGATGTCACAGAAGTAATGTACAGTACATTCTCTGTTCAAGCATGGGATTCCTGCACAGAACTTTAGTGAGAACCTTTTGAGTGTGTGTATCTGAGACTACACATGAGGAAAGATGCAGATGAGAGGATAAAAAATAAGCCAATGTTGTCTGTGTTATTAATCTTGACATCAAGACACTGAGAATATGGGCTCTGTTGCTGCTCCATGTCTTGGCTCTACAAAGGTTATGACTGAAGAAATTATCAGCAAACATTCGAGTGTGTTTGTGTGCATGTGCATCTGTTATCTGCCTGTGTGTTTGTGCACCTGCATGCAGGGGGTAATTTGTACTTTATTGCTGGCATAGAAAAGACAAACAGAGGGTAATGAAAGAAAACAAGTGAATCAGAGAGAGGGGAGGGGGGAGAAAGTGAAGGGAGAGTGGAGAGTCAGGCTTGTCTATTACATCTAGAGCAGCTGGAGGTTTTGGCAAGACGTTGTTTTAAAGCTCCCTTTCTCTCAGGTTCTGTCCATCCAGACTTTGCAGTCTCCTTGGTTTCAACTCTATTAGGTGACAATGGAGCCTTTGGGAGAGTCAGTGCCTTGGCATAGCAGGCCTCTGGACTGTATAAAGACACCCATGACCGTTCCTTCTGCATACTAATGATTACGCCTCAGATTCATGTCAGCCCCGTTTTCAGCTCACTGATGGTAAGCTGTGCTTCCTTTTGATCTCTCTGGGCAGGTTTGCAAGATCCAGGGCCGCTGTCTTGTTTTTCACCCCTTTACTTTCAGGGACACTGTGCCATGTGGCAGCATGAGTTGAGGTCCTTTCAGGTGTGTGTGTGTATGTGTGTAAGAGAGATGGAGAGAGAGAAGCAAAGAACTGAAAATGCCTTACAGAGCAAGTGTTGGCACTAACTTGTTGACCAACTGCCACTAACAGCAGAGAGCTCAACTTCCTGCTGCTGCTAGTGCTCTGTTTACTCATTACAGGCAGTGGAAAAATGGAGGGCCGGGCTTTTTATCATATCTAATCTATTAGAAGTCAGCTTTCTCCACAGCAAAGTGACAAACATGGCCACAAAATAACAAATAGCAATTTTGCTAGGCATATCTAGTATCTCCAGTTTGGATATAAATATCTGTAGTTGGGATAGCTTCAACATGCAGGATATTTCATTAAGGCAAAACCAATATACTGTCTTATGTCATCTTAATGTTTTAGCATTTTCTTGCTTTTCTTTCTTGAATTTACACGCCTCAATGCAGGAGTCAAGTTCAGGATGTAGCCTGAAATGCTGTGTTAACTAATTAACTGCAGCTGAAAAGGAAAAAAAAATGTTAAGTATATTTCAATTCAGTGCCCCAGCATGATTTTTTCTTGCAACTTGTAATTTATATTTTCTGTTTTTCCCTGAAACTGTGAGCAACATCATCCAGGTGAGAAAACATGAGGGTCTATGTTTTTAGTAAAAGTCTTTCAACACATTTCTTAATTAAATACTTCACACTACAGCTGCTGGCTTTGGTTGTACCGTGTAATGTCCTTCAGGAGATGTGTGAATATATGAGAATTCCAGTTAGTGGACGTTGTTAACTGAAATAAGTGGGCATGGTTTGTTTTGTTCACAAACTGTGTACCAGGTGTGACTGCAGGTTAGATTTTTGTTTTTCTATTTACAAGGCTTCGAGAAACTCAGCCGTCAAAAATGATGGTATGTGTTATGTGTGGTGTTTTCCTGTGCAAGTCTTGCGTTGTTGCTGAGTGACTTAGCAATAGCACATCTTTCATAACCCGTGCATCTGTCACCATGGTAGCACATTGAAGCAAGCACCAAACAGATGCTGATATGATAACAGTACGGATTTCAAGAAATCTTACAAGTGTCTGTGGTAAAGGATCCTATTTTTGCTTTCTCTTTTCTTGCCAACATAAGATATGAAACCCACAGCCAGTATGATATTGACTGCACTGGAATCTTTATTTTGTGAGCTTGAGTCTTGCTGCACAAAATGTTGTCACATGCCTCTTGTCAGCACTTTAGTTAGTACTATCTGTTAAGCCTCCACAGAATTAACAGATCAGTTTCCTGATCGCATTTTCAGGGTGCGCATGTGGATAATGAATTTTATGACTTCTGCCATTTCCCATGAAATCTGCAACTATCAGATTTCAGTGTTCCATAATGGAAATGAGATGTTTTACAAAATAGCTTTCACAGAGATGATCATGCACTAAATTCTTCTTGTTTATCTGTGTGGGAGAAGGAACCAAAGATCACTATGGAGACAACGTCATGGGTAAATATTCAGCGTGAGGGCTGTGTGTCACCAGTTATATCGTAAGACTCTTCAAATGGTGTCTCTCTCTTTCATTGATGCAAATGATCACCTGCTCATATCAGGAAAATCTTTTTCTTGCCAATCATTACTTTCTTT
Source organism: Enoplosus armatus (assembly GCF_043641665.1). Lineage (NCBI taxonomy): Eukaryota > Metazoa > Chordata > Actinopteri > Centrarchiformes > Enoplosidae > Enoplosus > Enoplosus armatus. Next base: position 17,348,946 of record NC_092185.1, read on the forward strand.
TTGTAATGGACGTGTGGCTATTTGAATGGAGTGATCTACGTGTGCTGCCTGTTCGTCTGCTCATTTGCAAGGCCTAGTTTGCATTTTTTGTTTTCATTTCAACGAGGGCAAAGTCATTTCCCTGAGATTTCTCCTTTAGTGAAGCAAACTTAAGTAAACAGACTGAGCATTACACACCGGACACGCAGTGCACCAGGGACTAGATTGCAGTGCCACCTTCCAGTTAGGCATACTTAATAAAGGCAGTTAAACAGAATAAGACAGAGACAAGTTAGAGGTAGATACAGTGCACAACAGTTAAAGGACTTTTCACAATCTGGCAATCTTGCTCTCATCCATGGCATATTACTGATCTATTAAGCATTTCTTTTTGAAAATATGCCTCATTAGAAAGGGTTATTAAAGTTTGTTCAATAAGCAGAGGCAGAGGTCCGTTAGTGTGGTGAAAAGTATAGTGAAACTGTTTCTTGTGACGGCATGATTGAGTACTTATTTCCTGGCATCTCAAGCATACAGCGCGTGTGTATGTGTGTGTATGTGTATGTGTGTACACGCTTTGTTTATACAAAAAAAAAAAAGATAAATCTTAGCGAGGCCTGGGGGCTAAACACTGTTCATGAGTATGCTGCCTGTCCCATGATGCTTCTCCCATCTCATGACTAACACTTGAATACTGACACAAAAGTAAAATGTTGTGCGGTGCCACATGAAAAATCCTATTAGCTGTGTGTCCTCTGTCTGGAAAAAGAAGGTAAAAGGATGAATATTGAATGGATCCTCAGATGGAGTGTTGTTTCTCTCATATTGATTCTACTGTGTATCATAACAAGACCAAATCATTTGTTCCAATTATGTAATCCACAGCTTCTGTATCCTTACTGTAGTGTGTTATTTCAAAAGCAACCTTGGTCTTAAACCTATATGCTTTATCTCAATGTTGCCTGTTGTAAATATACTTTTGAGCTATTAAGTTTTGAAGACCAAAACAAAATGAAATGACATATTGATGTTACATGTATTTAAAAAAGTGTTATTCAGTTATTAGATTTGTTCTCGACTGACTGGAACAATTCCTCATCTTTTCCATAAATTATTGTTTTCTCTGTAGCCTCTAGTAGTTGTCTAAAATCAACTTCACTTCAGCCCTTTGGCTACTCTGTGGTTCCCTGTTACTGGCTAGAAGTAAAATAACATACACAACATAAGCAATGACGAACTCTGTAACCTGCAGGCTACTCCAACCCCCACATACAGTATACGTATACAATATCTAAATGGCCATGAATCCTGTAAGACACTGATCCTGTATTTTTTCCATCTCTTTCTCTACAGTGAATTCCCGCAGCTGCAGCTATGCCGGGGTATTTCTGGTGCAGGGAGAAACCCGTCACTCCCTGAACTTTGACATGGCTCAAAAGGTGTGTGAGCAGCTGCAGACCACCTTGGCGAGTCCAGAACAAGTCCAGGAGGCCTATGCTAAAAGCATGGAAACATGCAGGTGAAACCACAAGCCTTTGAATTATTTGTATTAATTGTTGTAAACAAGACATTTTTTTTTTGACGAAGACGTTTGTTAAAATCATGTGACTGTGTGTTAGATGAAATGTAGTTTTTAAGCTGTACGACGTACAGAAGAATGTAGATTGAACATTTGGAACAACCCCAAATTCTCAAGATCTTGTCATGAGTTGGGCCCTCTCACAGGTCGCAACATTTGACCTTTCAGAATCAGAATCAGAAATACTTTATTGATCCCCGGGGGGAAATTGTACATTGGATCTTCTTCAGTTATAAAATATCATAGGAAATGCTTTCACTCATAGTCAGAAATGAAAATGAAATCCCACAGTTTAGCTTGCACTTTAAATGCACTTGGTCACTGTCATTGCACTTCTTCAAGAGATGTAAAACCAGAAAATAGGAAGGAGATATGCTACAACACAGATATGCTACGTTTGTCAAGTGTTTGGCACCACATAAACTTCCAACGAATGAAACTACCATCTGTTTCTCAACAGCATTTGGCTTGACGTCTCTGTGTGGATCACTTCCGTTTTTAGTGTTTAGTTTGCTCCGTGTTTAGATTCTGCTACTTGGAGACAAATTGCATTCTGTATCAACAAATGTTTCATCATTTGCTACAAACAGTGTCAAAATATGTCTTTCTAATAATAGTATTGTTGTGTCTATTCAGGAACGGCTGGACCAGCAATGTGAGCGTTGCCATCCTCAGACACAGCTACCATGAAAACTGTGCAAAGAACATGACTGGGTTCATTGTTAATCCACGTGTAACTGCTAAAGATCTCTATGATGCCTACTGCTATGATGAAAAAGGTGACAGGAAATAGTCAGTTACACTTTATCAGTGCAGTCTAAATACTCAAATTACTGAGATGTCATCTAACATTTACAGCTTGCATCGTAAAGACTTTGTTGTTATTTGCTTTTCCATGTTGGTAACATCTATTTCCTTTTCCCCCATGTGCCAGTTGGGCCTGAGAAGAACTGTGAGAAATACTTTACAGAAACTGAACACTCAGATGCACCAGGTTAGCATACCCATTCACCCGCACCTTATTGTAATACATGTGGTACCCATTTGTCACCATAAATCCAAAGTTTAAACACCAATATAATCTGAAACCAAAGCTCAAAAATTATATCATAAAATCAGGGTAATCTGTTTCTATCATTAGACCTACTGAAATATTGTCTTGATTTACAGGATGTCAACATTTAAAAATATGCAGCATTTTCAGCTTATGAAACTCAGTTGATAATGTATTCATATTTGACATCCATCATAGAATTGACAGAAAACACAATTCAGAATTAATTATTTGACCAATTTTAAGCAACCTCTTAGACAACACCTCGCTCTAGTTACCAAATTATCTCATCTCTTTAGTCAACACCAACATCCTCTCAGCTTCTCTGAGGTGGGACATACAGTTTTGTAGGAGACGGGGGGGGGGGGGGGGTCATCACTTTTTATGACCACCTTGAGTGCTAATGAGGGATAATTTTCCCCACCCAACACCAGGCTATCTTGAATGCAGGGACAAAGCTCTTACATGTTAAGTATTAACATGGATTTGGCAACAATTACAGTGACAGTGCACTGAAATAAAAACTTAAATAAAAGACTCCAACTTCAAAAAGTCCTTCTTTCACAAAAATGACAAGGCCCTATCAGTTTACATGAATGTTAAGAAGCAAAACAAAATCAAAAGTATGCCTTTTAATGTTTAAAATCCAGAGAGAAGAGAGCTGAATGACACATTGGTGCAAAGTGTATCAAGTTAACATGCATGCATTTTATATAGAAATGTTGGCATGTTAAGATGAACTGAAAAGTGAAAAGTGAAAAAAAAGTTTAAATCCCAGAAGAGAATGTAATCAGGCTTTAAAACACTATAAAATATTAATAAGAAATGGTTTCTGTTGTTCTTACAAAACATATCAAAAGTTATGTGTGACTGTAACCATTCATGGCTCTCTCTGTTCTCCAACCAGCTGATCCCTCACCACAACCTCAGGCCACAACAGCAGCAGAAGGCCAGGAAGAGACAGCACAACCAGAGGATGCTTCTGACAGTGAGAGTGGTGACCCCACGGTAGCCACTGGGGAAGATGCTCTTGGGGGGGTGATTGAAATTACCCAGTCAGCCACTACTACTCCCACAGACCTGAGTCCAGAGGAGCCAGAGGCCTCGACTGAGGGTCCTTCTGTGGAAGGCAACCCGTCTGGAGGGAGTGAGAACGGCAGTGTGGGGTTTACTTTCCCTCCCGGAGAGTTCGACCAGCCCACTGGATCTGGGATGATGCCACCCCTCTCTGAGGAGGAGGGAGCCTCTCCAACGGCCCCTGTTGGAGAGCCACAGGAAACACAACCTCCCACTGAAAATGAGCCACAGACTGAGAGAATAGATCCTGTCGGAGATGATGATGAGTGTAAGAAAAACACAAGCAAAAGTCAACACCTGACAATGTAATGCATTCCTGCATAATAGCCATGCAATAGAGCACCTCTGTGGTGCTAATAATGTTCAGTTTTGTGGAGAATGAGAGAGATTGAGTGCTGGTTCAGCTCTAAAGTCATTTTTGGATTGCATTATATTGCAAGGTTCCTGTTATTTGGTCCCTCTGTATATCCAAAAGTGTAATCATGAAAAAATGTCAGGACTGGAGTTAAATTATTTTTAAAATGCATGGAACAGCACACCCTGACAACAGATGCAACAGGTTTTGGGAGGACTGAAGTAACTTTAAGAACACATGACGCCCCCTTGTGTTAGGTTGAGCTGTTGAATGGATTTGTTGCAAAACAAGCCTCAGTGATTTTGTCTCGATGTCCCTAAGAGGAATTACAATCAGGCTCAGCGTATTCAACAAACACACCAAATGCACAAAAGTGTGTATTGAAGGTATTGAAACATATATACAGTTCAATTTGCTGTACAAGTGAATCCAAATCAAATCTGTAAATCACATGAGTTTAATTTTCAGACAAATAACTAGGACTAGATATAACAGTTTTATGCAGGTCATGTAAAAGGAAAAGCAGCTTTCCTATTGTATACCCTGCAGTATCTGGTGCCAAAAAGCCAGCAGCCTCGGAAAGAGATGAAAATGCATATATGATTTAAGGCCATTTAAAGTGAAAGACATCCTCTGTGATACAGACAAATACATTTGAATATTTCATCTAGTTTTAAGTTTTAATTGCGAGAATACTTTTGAATAATACTAAACCTGAGTATTTCTGGGTACTTTGGAGTTTGATAAGTCAGTGAATGACCTGTACCCAAGATGATTGACATGTTTACATTTTGTTTTATTGACAATGCAGCTCCACAACAGCAACCTAATGGCAAGGGACGAGTCCTGGGTCCTGCTGCGTCTGAGCCTGATCAACGGGAGAGCAGCGGTTCATCGAGTGAGCAACCATGTTACTTCACATACACCTCTAACACCCTGAAGTCTGTAGTGATTGCAGTCAAATAAGACCATGTTGGGAAAAGTGCACCCTTACTGACAGTGATGTTTATTTCTCACTGACTCAGTTTTAATACTGCAGACTCATGGCTTGTTATTTCTCCCCCCAGACTGGCTGGTAATCATTGGAGTGATTGTGGCAGTTGCTGCTATTCTTCTTGTGTGTGCAGCTGTTGCCAAAAGAAACAGGTATGCCAAGCTTTGATTGATTTTTTTTTTCATCTTACACTAATAGAGCTGTCATGTAACTTGTTTTGGACATAAACATTACCCCCTACCCTCTGTTTCTCTGTCTTACTGTGCACAGTAGTCAATAGTCAGTCTTCCAATTTTCACATATTTTGCTGCTGACAGAGGTATGGCATAAAAAAAAAACCTTTATAATAATAGTTATAATAACTAAATGTGTCTGAATGTGCTCTTGCAGCTGGTGCGGCAAACAGCAGACCCTGATGATCACACCCAAAGATGGCGGGGAGGGGAACGGGGCGGCAGCATCAGCATCCAGCTCCCACGCCCAGGAGAGAGAGCAGGAAATGGTGACCCTCATGAACAAGGAGAAGATCCAGGAGAACGGCAACACAGAGGAGTTCACCGTCATCACGCTAGAGGAGTCGCCAGATAAAGAACAGCTGGCGTGAGAGAGGAGGGTAGAGGCAAGACAGGGAAGAATAGGTGAGGACAGGAGGGATAGAGCGAGGAGATGGTTGGGAGGTTGGATGGGTGGGGGTTGGGGCTCCAAACACTGGGAGTAAAAAAACTGCTTTGGTGGCCAGCACTGGATGGACACTGAGTAAGGGTGTATGTGTGTGTTATTTAGAAAGATTGTCCAGCTGAGGTACAAAGTATTGTACTGGGTCTGAAGCTGTTGCCTCTCAGTGGGACCAGGTATTTCAAACCAACATGTGCAGCGTTTTGTTTGTCTGGTGTGCCAGGTTAGGTAGGACTGGACGGCGGTCATGTATGTTGGGGTATCATGCATCGGTGCATAGCAGGGTGTGTGAGTGTGTTTTGTGTCAGTTCTTTGTGTTTGTGAGCTGTGTACTTTGTTTGATGATGGGGCTGAAGAGGCATGGGTTTTAAAGGGAGGGGGTGGTGAGGGTCGAATTTGTGAAGAACATATTAATGGCAAATGATTTCCTTTTTTTTATAGAATTGGTGGATCCTAAATTGTAGGGCCTTTCAGCCAAAATGGGCAATAACAAATCAATGATGAGGACGGGGTTATATTATTTGAGATAAAAAGATCATCAATCATATTGAGCAAAACAACCCTTGTTGTTTTCCAGGTGTTTCATTTCTTTGTTTTGTTTGCTTATTGCTGTAACCTTGTGTATATTTCAGACATTGCCTGTGGACTGGAGTTTGCTTTTTCCATTTTCAAGACAACTGGGGATGTCACTACCTTAATTTATGCAGCTTTGATTCCCTTTTTCTTGGTCTCTGTATATAAAGTATATGTGTTGGGAATGCCTTAGCAATAGCTGCCAGTGCTCTTTGTTGTTTTGGTAGAAAGGGGCTTTCTATCCCTTTTTAAATAAAGGAATGTGTCATTTTGAGAGTTATTTAATTAGGAACAGTACCTCTGAAGTAAGCAATTGTGAATGGATTTTGCAATAGTCAAAGTAGAGTGGATATTGTATGAATCAACTTGATGTATGGCATCCAAATTGGTGCAGTTAATACACCACTGACGTTAATATGGTATACATTTATATTGAGTAGAGAATATGATGATATGAAGTCCCTGATGTTATCCTGAGGATAAGTAGAATGATGAAGATGATGTATACGTACTATATACACCGTGTGTACGGGGAAAAAAATAAAGAGCAAAATAAAGAATTGGATATAGCAGATTAACCATTTTGTTAATGCAATATTTAAGCTAAGTGAGTGACAGCAGCTGAGCTTTAGATGCTAAACTGCATGGCACATATGATAATGGGGGGCCCATGTGCTGTAAACACATAGCAATGTAAAGGTTTCTTCATATGAAAGAGGCTGTGACACCGTTGTGCTCCTGAGGGGGAAGGGTGTGATGAATGAAGCTTGTGTGCTTGCCCAGGCCTCAATGTGACAATCTGTACATTCACACATGTAAACAAAACACTCCAGTTTTTTCTACTGACCTTCTCATTGGTGAAATATGTCATACATTGTGTCATATCAATATTATTCCCTGTGTGACAGCTAATTCTTCCTGGTTTTCAGTGTAACGCTGAATTATATGCAGCGATGGGGAACAGATTTTTGTTTCTGACTTGTTCCATTTTTTTCCCCTGCTTTTGCTCTTATATCATTCATTTTGAGGAGAAGTAGCAAATGTAGTAGTGTAGGCAGGTTTTAATGACAAATTAACAAAAGATGTCACTGAAAAGATTTGTAAAGTCATGAATGAAATAAATGTGTATAGACAGATATGTGCAGGAATGTGGTGTTCACTCACTCATTATCATTACTCTGTATGTGTGAAGACAAAAAGGGAGCGAGTGAATGGCGTGACAGGGGATGCGAGTGGTTACAGTGCCCCCATATAAGAGGAAGTGAGGTTTCCATGGCACCGTGGTCGTGATGTGAGAACATGTTAACACAGGAAACAAAGACTGAGATAAAGACGGCCATTTTGAAAGATAGAGATGGCTTCTTTCCATGCATGTAGTGCAGTCAAAGTGACTTCATTGACAAACATTGAAAAGAGCACAATTACTGCTTATTAGCATGCATTTATCACACAGTGCTCAATCATTAAATACTGTTCTAAAGCTGCTCAGACGTAATGCTGCCATCACAAATGACTTACATGCAGTTAATTATTCCAATCTTGAGAAGAACAAGCATTCTCTGTGCTACTCGCTTATCATCTTATAGTATATGTCTCTATCTTTCTTGTCTTTCTTGAGCGTTTGCCTTTATGTGAGGGGTATATCTCAACAAGCAGAAAGCATGAATGTATATCAAAAATATTATATATCTTTTTTTATTTTTGCTCCGATGAGGTCAGTATTTTCATAAAATGATCTCTTTGCTATCATTTTTTCCAAACAAAGGTGTACTTGTTTGTTGCTAAAATGATGCGTTTCTATTCATGTATTGAGTTCTAAACACATCTCCCTCAGATATTGTTATAGCCACATTTTCTATTGGATATCCAATTTAACTTTTTTCATCCTGGTAATAGGACAGTGTCATGATAACTCTTGCTTACATTGAGCTGGACCACCACCTCCACAATGTTCATACTTAACATTCCTGTGTGAAATTGAATGTTTTTTGTGCATCTCCCAGGTGGTGTTGGGCGCGTCATGGATATGAGTGTTTTGTGTGGAGTTCGTAAACAGTGCATCAGGTTTCTGCAAAGCTCTCTTTTTCTTTAGCGTGTGCGTCATCTTTCAAATTGTTGACGATTACTCATTTTCTCTGTGGCTCTGGAGATGGAGCATAAATGAGAAGGGAGGCTGGAGATGCTTAGAAATAGCCAATAAACAGTTCATTCTCAATTCCAACCTATTTAGACCCTAACTTAGTAATTGAAATGATTGTAGATAACCCTGGCTTGTGTTCCAATATGCATCTTTGAATGCTTTGTATTTAATAAAGTTTTTAGAATAATACATCAGTAAAAGCTAGCTTTTCTAGACTGTCTGAGACTTATAATCAACTGAATGACAGAAACAGATATAAAACATGCATTTCTGTGTGTGTGTGATAGTTAAGCAAAGGTGTAAAACTCATATGGTCAAAAAATCCTCCAAAAAGCAGCCAATATTTAGTTATGAATCAACATTTATTAGTTATATTTGTATATGTACACCAAAGGTACAACACTTATTGATATGTAGAAACAGATTTCTTATGTATACCATAGACCGAGGAAAGAATTCATGTATTTTTTTATCTTTTTTTCTCGATGGTGTATCTCCCCCACACATACACTCTGCCTTTACATCAAAATTACAACAGCTTTACAAAGAGGGAAGGCCTAGAAAAGTAAGATCAGGAAAGCACGTTGTAGGCAGGACTGAGACGGGTTATCAGCTCTGTTTAGGAGGTTCTTCAAAAGGACACATCTCAGTAGAAAAGGACAAGCTTGAAGATACACTGGCTCTTTGTTGAAATACTGTGTCAATCAATTTCCATTTACTGTAATCAGTACCATCTAGCTCAGCAAGTTCCAGTTTTTTGTGCGTGCATATAGTTTCTATGTAGAAAGCAAAAAAGGCAAGTGGAGTAAAGGCAGTTTACCAAGTGGGATTTCTATAAACCTCCATCATGTTGATGGCACGTCAGAGGTCAAATGTGTGAAGTTGTGGCATGTAGACAGGGTAACACAGAATCTAAAAAGATCTAGATGTCCGTGTCTTGCAGCTTTAAATGCACATGCACCAGGTAAACAAAGATGCCTGAGACTAAAGCCAGTTTTCTCTGTTGAAAAGACAAAATGGTTCAGATGAGTCACCTGAGGAATATCGTAACAGGAATTTGAATACATTTGATGGTGTTTGTTCTTTCACTCAAATCAACTACTAGGCTGTGTTTGATTCCTCACTCTATCCTACATACAGGGCTAATTTGACCTTTTCCTTTATTTGTCTCTCTTTTCGGCAACCTTTATCACAGTAATTCCCGCCAAAATAATTCATGTTGGCCCCCTTTGTCAAACCAGAAACATCCCCTCACTCTCCTTCTCTCTCTTTGTCTCCCTCTCTTTCTATTCTCTTCTTCATGCAAACGGTGTTTGCTTCAGAATCACTGCAATTTCCGGAAAATTCTGCATTGCCACTGAACAGAACAATTATATATTTATTTATGTACAATGAAAATGAATGCACACTGCTTATATCTTCATGGAACAAACATTCAAAACGCTTACATTAGATTTAAAAAAAAAAAAAGAAGATATTTATATATTGGTGTGTGACAAGTAAGTAAAACAACTAGTTAACAGCTATTAGAGAATAAAAAAACAAGCAATTTATTACACAATTTCCTGTCTATACATTTTGTCTAATCTAATTTTTACTCAGGACATAGATGATATTTTTTTTCTAGAGGATTACATTAAAAATGTCACAGCAATGAAACTATATTCCTACATACCATTTCAATGCCCCCCAAAAGAAAACAAAAGGAACAAAACAAACAAACAAAAAAAAATCTGAACATCTGTTACCTACAATATATACACAAAGTGCAAGGAGGCACTTCAAAATATCATGCTTTTAAGATAGTGGTGCAAAAAAATAATTTTATTGTATTCATGCTTCTAAAACCGTGAGTTTGAACATAATAGTGGTCCAACACTCAATCCCCATCAATGACACTATGGTCCGCATTGTCTCCTTACTGGAGAGGTTTTTATTTTTTTATTTTTCCTGAAGATCACAAGGTCAAAAGATCAGGCTCAAAGGGCCTGTTAGGGTGTCGGTGCTGTGCTCTGCGGCTTGCTGGTTACAATTATAAATGTAGTGACCTTCGAGGTTTAAGAGTGTTTGCGTGTGTGTTTCTATGTGTGCATTTGAAAAAAAAAATCAGGTGAATGTGTGTGTCTGCATGTGTGTTTTCGTGTGTGTGGCGTGCATCAGTCTGTGCAGTGCGTACAGCAGAACACCAAGTGCGCTCTATGTTGTGTCAAAGCGCACTTCCGTTAGCCAAGCTTAAAAAAAGCAAAGTGAAAGACGTCTTCTGAGACCGTGTTTCAGGAACTAAAAGGGAAGAGTGTTGTACTAAGTGTTTTGTTAAGTTCCCTAGTGTTACTTTAATTGGCTTTTGTCTGACGTGAACATCTTCAAGGCAAGGTTGTCATTAAGCACAAATGAAACGAGACAAGACAGGAGAGAAGGACACAATACTGTTAAAGATATCAAATCCACACCCACATCACAGAGGTCTCACCTCTCACTCACACAGGCTAAAAACAGATTAACAGCCAGTAGTCCAGCTTTGTTTGTGTTTGCAAATCTTTTTAAGCCATTTGGTTCTATGAGAGGAATATATTTTCATTACCCGATGGTTGGCAACATTCTGGCATAATGCATGTGAAGTGTCCATTGTTCTGCTCTGAGTTTCCTACAATGGCTTTGCACCAATATGGACACACAGCTGCAGCATCTAGGGTTTGTAGAAACAGTCTTGAGCTCTGGTGGCTAAAGTATATTGTTGTTTACCTTTTTTAGGTCTGGCTAAACAAGAAGCTGGCATGCCTCCCCGAAGGGTGTTATATCAATGCTCTGTTTGTGCAAGCCAAGAATCCATCTGACAGCCGAGTGCTGCGCTACTTCTTCCTTCGTGTCTTTTTTACAATTCTTCTGGTGGTTCATCTTGTGTACTCTGTCAGTGTTCAGAAATAACCACGCCTGTACTTTCAGATAGTACACAGGTTGAAGGATCACTCAACCACTGGAATGTCATCTGAAATATGTATGTGCGTGCTTCCTGTATGTGCTAGGAAACTTCCTCTTCCCAGCATATTATCATATTATTGTCTTTCAACAAAGACCTTTCCAGTAAACGGTCACCATTTTTAGAGTCAACGCTTTCAAAAGTTGTGCTGTTAAGAGACCATTTTCTTGAAGCTCTAGTGAGCAAGTAAACATTTTAAGGATTAAAACTTTTTTTTCCCTGTAAAAGAGTAAACATACAAGCCTGAGAATCTTTTGTCTGTCCCTTATTGTGTTTTTTAATATCACTTTTTAAACTTGGCATGCGTTCTGTGTCAACATGGAACAATAATCTGCTTGACTGAAAATGATCCACGTTGGGATTTTGGCTTTATTTGTGCTCTATCTCTCTGTTTGTGCTCTATATAATCTCCTTTTTGTGCTACAATTTCAGATATGTCAATTCCTTATTATTGTTTGTTTTTACAATAATCATTTTGACACTAATTCAATTTTAATTTCAATGGCATCACAAAGTAATTTTTTTTTTTTGGGGGGGGGGGGGGGGGTGGGTACCGTAAAATTATTATTTAGGGCAATGATTTTTTTTAGGTTTCATCAGAAAAAGTGGTGATATCAACTGCTGTGCCAGCCAGTTATAAATGGACATTAATGTAAGAAAAAAAATGCGTTGAGAGTGATGTCATGGAGGCAGTTCAAAGGCTTCTGTGAGTTGATTGATTTTCTGCCTGTTTGGTCCCTACAATTGACTTGGTCATGTTTTTTGTCATGCTCTCTCTCTCTCTCTCTCTCTCTCTATCACACACAAAGGCGCACACATAAACAGGTTTTATATCTCCCTCAACAGGTGACACAAAGAAAAAAAAAAGTCCCTTTTCTTTACAGTAGACCAAAAAAACAAAAAAAACAAAAGAAACAAAAGGGGGATAAAAATGGGCTCCTGGATATTACTTGTGCTTTCTAATTCCACTTTGACTGTGCTTGTAGGTTAAGAGGCTTAGCATGATTTTCCTGTTCATTATTGTTCTCCCTGCTTCCTACCATTTCATCAGTTTGCTGGACCTCAGGGATAGTGGGTAATATTGGGCAAATGCAAAGGCAGTCAGATCCACTTTAAAGGCTCTGACAGTTTAAGAATGAAAAGTGACATTCTTAGATGAGAGACTGAGCTGGAGAGGAAAATCAGTGGCTTTATGCACACATTGTGTGATGTAAAGCAAGGAACTTCATTACAAACATGATGTTGGTTGTCATGATTAATGCTCTAACTCCCACTCATCCCATGTTAAACAGCCACTTCTTCTCTCATCATATAAATGTTGAAGCAACATGTATTGCAAGGAATAGCTTACCTAACTCTTAACTTTGTTTTCTTTTCCTTCCCTCCCCAAGCCTTGAAGTATGTTGTGCAAGTATCTGCTGTATAGGACATATTTGTGCTCTAACAGGTAAAGTATACCTCTGTTATCATTTCACGGTTAAGTGAATTAGTATTATATATCAGTCAGATAGACAATTACAGAAACCTTTAAAGGGACTAATAATAAAAAAGGAAAAGAAAACTAAACTACATAAAAAAACAAATTAGTAGTTCTGTTCGTGTGACTTTTTTTTTCATTCACTCTTTTTTTATCACCAGGTAGGAAAGCTTGTGGAGCCCGGGAGCAGGGGATCTCTGTGCTGCCATTATTCATGTTTCCATGGTTCCTCCTCAACAAGCGTGCACTCCGCAGCAGAGCCGTTAGTAGCTGAGGTTACCTGCAAGCAGTTAGCAGGGAGATCTAAACAGTGGATCCAAGGCACAGACAAAAACACACTTCATTTCTTATAAAGCTTTGGATCAAAGAGCTTATAATAACACTACATCATTGATTCAATGCTGTGGCTAATGAGATAATATTACTATGTTTCAGCCAAAGCAATCTGATTGGTCAATCAGGCTTATAAAGCTTATAAAGCATGATTGACATGATTGATTTATTGGCCATCAAAAAAGCAACTTTACCAATCAATCATGTCCTTCCCGAGAATACACATGACTGTAAACATTTCATAACTGTAAAGCCAGGACACCATTTAGGACATTCTTCTCTGTAATTTTGGGTGCTGCAGCGATTATTACTTTGGCAATTAAAACACAGCCTCTTAGGTATCATGGCTATTTTGCAACATGCAAAAACTATGGAGGGTTACTGGAACTCCTGTACGACCATTGATGATCATGCTTATGGTAGTCCTAAGCTTGGCATTTCTTTTACTGACCTGGGAACAAACCAAACATTTATGATGACCAAAAACTCAACAGGCAGTCAAATAAAAATAGAAATACAAGTGAATAAATTATGAAGACAGACACAATACATTGAAAACAGGTACAAACACTACAGAATGAATGCATTGTTACGTTTTAGCTATTTTGCAAGCACTCTACGGTGTTTTTGGAAAAAAAGGGTTAGAAATGTGACTCATACTATTTATAGGCAAAACAAACTGTAAAACAGAAAAAAATAGTCATGGTGGATGCTGGAAATAGCAAGCCTTTGTGTCACATTTATATGTAAATGTCCATTAATACATAGAGACTCAGAAAGGAGGATGTAACTTTTCACTATGGACAGATTACTTGTGTGACAGGTTGCCAGCGTTGCTAGGCAACGCCTTTCATCCTTCAATAAATGAATAGGCTCATCAGTAGACCTTTTCCGCCAGGGCGTGTGTGTGTCAGGGACCTAGCACTCTGAACTGCCATACATTATTCTAAAAGCCTGGAATACATTCAAAGACAGAATTCAAAGTGCATTATGTTTTACATTATGGGAGCTACTTCACAGCTTTCTGGTTTCACAACATAGTTCTCACAATGTGCAGAAATAGATGGTGTCAAAATGCAAAAACCCTGACTGGGAATGACTCAGTGACAGCCTGGATATGTGTATGTGAGGAATATATGAACTACTAATTAGCTGTAACACTTTTCCACTCTGCATTTTGAATCCTCCAGGAAAGGCTGAATGTTTCGAAATAAACACGCTAAACAATTCAAATCTGCTACATTTTAGGATAAAGATAAACACCGGACATTAAGCAGAACAAAAGGAAAATGAGAACTGAAATGATTACAGAAATGAGAAAACATTATTCTAAAGAGACTTTTTTTTTGGAAAATGGATGTAGTGTGAACTTTTGATAGATGGGAGGGCTGTTAAATAATTCCTCAGGGTCATAATGAGGATTATCTGGCTCTGCCTTTTGAGTTAGAGCCAATCCCCAACAGGTTACACTCATCAGATTTGGCTAATTATAGAGCGAGAGCTGATTTATCTCTCACTTGCATGCACTGAACATCATTTTTCAGTTTGTATAATTTTGGAAACCTTTTGCCAAGAGCGCTTAAAATTTTTGGACGTTCATTCAACACAAAAGCTGCTATTCCAGAAGAATGACATACATACGTACACAAGCATGTGTTGTTCTCTTGCTTCTCTTCTGTCATAAGATAACAGTCGGTGTATTTACATTATTATCTACAAAGATGCCATGAATAAACAAACAGAGTCAAGCAAACGTGCAGAGTGAGCATGCAACAATGGAGAGGGTTAAATACAAGTCTCTATGTCCGTAAGCATTAATTGTACCTTGCATTCATCTACTACGACAGAATTGTTAGCAGTGGCGGTAGCGGTTGTGGTAGCGGTAGCGGTTAAGACGCACTGGTTGGAATTGTTTTCGTGGTGGTTCTTCATGTCATCGTAATAAGACGGGGTCTTCGTCATCATTTCGATGTCGTCTGATTTAGCCGCATGAGCGTCCAGCTCTTCAAGCTCTGCCTTGGACATGTGGTACACGATGCCTGCACCGTAGGAGTCACCCACCACGTTCACTGAGGTCCTGAATCGATCCCTGAGGAGAGAGAAACCGGGCAAAAAAAATGGTTTCCCATATAAAATACAAGGAGGGATTTCCATGTAAAAGAAAAGGGAAGAATCAATGTGCAATATATGTTTTTGTCTTGTCAAACTCACAGCAGCCAGTCGACAGCAACCAGCAGACTGATGTCTTGGGTTGGCAGACCTACAGCAGTCAGGATCAAGAGCATAGTCACCAGGCCGGCACTGGGAATACTGGCTGCTCCAACACTGGCCAGGGTGGCTGTCAGACTGGATGAAGACACAGCAAAGCAGCACTCAATCACATTTTTCAAACCCACTATGCCTAACCACATCCTCCACAACCGACCTTACACCCTGCTGCAATGAACATGAAACGGCTACACTACATAGCTACAGATGAACACATTAATTCCATGTGGTACTTGTAGAAAGAGCAACAGCTGAAGAGCGCCAGAGTGGGTCCTCTATCGCACATGAAGAGAGGTTCAAATGTGAGAGATGGGATGTTTAATTTGAGGGTTCACGGATTGATATGCCATAAAATGTCATGCTGAAGGTCGGCCATCCTTGACTCACTCTGTTGACAGAAGAGCATTTGGGAGCGATAGTAACAGATACTTGGTTGGTGTTTGCCTTCCTACTTAGTATGAGACACAGCACTGGCACTTGCTGTTGCTTCCTCCTGGTGGTTTATTTGCTCCACTGTACATTTCTTCTCTAAAGTTGCTGCTTTGAGTCACAGAGTCTTTTCTGTTCACTGTTATATGCCTCGACACTGCAGCAGTGTTTGTCCTCATTTATTAGGAGCTAACCGTGTTTGGTGAACTGCATCCTCGGGCAGGGCTCCATTTAAACCTGCCTTAAACAGTGGGAATTCTTACTGTTATGACTAAAAATAACCAAAAGAAAAAAACACAATCTGACTTCTGTGTGCAGTCAAATTTTGTATTTGTATTCACTGTATTTTCATACAGGGATTGATGAAATAACGGAGGGTTTCATCATTTCACAACACTGATATTGACATATCATACAACACAGATGTTCACATCACACAGGCCATCCAGGTATTTTATCTGTCGAGAGACAATAGTACATTTGTGCAATGATACTTACAGTTTTCACCACATCATTTCAACTTGGATCAAACTGTAAACATAGGTTTTTAACCGTGGAAATGAGTGTGAAGTGCAGAGATAAACTATCATGAGCGTCTCCTGACCTGACAGTGACAATCTGACCAGGGTCGAGGTGGATGCCGTTCATTTGGGCAATGAAGATGGCTGCAACAGCCTCATACAGAGCAGTTCCATCCATGTTAATGGTGGCACCGACTGGGAGCACAAAACGAGTGACTCTTTTGTCAATACCCAAGTTCTCCTCCAGACAACGGAAGGTGACAGGCAGTGTACCAGCACTGGAGGGAAATGGAGGAGATTGTAGGTTATATTTTGTATCAATTGCATAAATATCAAGATATCCATTCATTTTAATGCTAACCTGGAGGCTGTCCCCAGGGCAGTGATCCAGGCCTGGAAGATGCCCAGGAAGAAGGTGAAGGGGTTTTTCCTGACGATAACAAAGTAGATGCTGGGCAGGAAGATTGCTCCGTGGATGATAAGGCCAATAATCACAGTCACCATATACATGCCCAGCTGCCTGCCCACCACCTCCAGGTCCTTGATGGAGATGATCTTACCACAGATGAGACAGGCAATACCAAAGGGAGAGTACCTGTCGAGACAAAAAAGCTTTTGTTATTACTTTAAATTTAGCTTTAAATACAGAAGACAAGGGGTTTGTCAGGATACTCTCTGACAAATTCTGCTTCACGTAGCTATAATCTTTTAAAATGTTGCAATGACTTGAGAAATAACTTGGCATTAACAGTTATTTCTGACTCAAAATAATTAAATGAATTTCAAAATGAGTCAATGAGATTCTTAAGTGATACTAACCACATGATCAAGATGACAAGTTTCATCACAATCTCATTGAGGATGCTGAAGAATTCAATCATGAGTCTGGCCTTCTCTCCCATCTTGCCCATGCAGATGCCAAATGCAATAAAGAAACCAATCAGACCTGTGACGGAAAATTATGAATGTATCAAACTTTGAATATCAGTGTGGACAGGTGAGATGACTACCACATGAGGGGATTATTATTAGGAGATGAGAAGTTTTACATTTACAGACAAAAAACATTAGGTTTGTCCAGATGTTTGCTACTGTGAAATTCTGTTAATGTAATACTGTAAATTTAGCTTTTATTTTTAGCCATGCTAGCAGCATGACTCCAGGCATGCCAATGTCGGTCGACAACCACTGGATGAATTGTAATGACTTTAGTGATCCCTTAACTTTTCATCTAGCACAATCATTAGGTCAAACATTTCACTTTGTTGTATATGTCAGTTTATGACCATATACCTGCAAAGCTAATAACATTCCCAACGGCATCATCTAAACTAAGATGGTGAACATGCCGAAAATTATACCTGCTCAACATCAGCATGTTAGTATTGCCATTGTGAGCATGTTAGCATGCAGATAATAGCATTGGTACCGCAGTGCCAAAGTACAGCATCACAGAGCTGCTAGCATGTGTGTAGGCTCTCAGTCTTGTTTAATGTTAATTGTCCATATACCGTGAGTGTTTTTGGTTGGTTACATACCCAGAACATTCATGCCACTTTTGAACTGTAGGGACTTTTTGATGATGAACTGAGGATCCTTGGTAATATTAGCCACCAGGCCTTCCACAACGGTGGCATTGACATCCTCCTCAATAACCACCTCTACCTTCTTTGTGACGGTCTGGATCTGAGTTAAAGGAGGAAAAGATACTAGTGATGAGTTTGATGACCAATACTGGAATCTGATATGATGTTCCCTATCACACAAGGCCACTCAACTATCAATAATCGTGGTTGCAAATCTGCTTCTTCTTTGGTGTGTCTTTATAATCCAATGTGCATTTGGATTACTCTGTTAATAAATCCTCGGCTAAGAAATAAAGACAGTCCAAGGACACTCTTTCTGTACAAGCCTACCCATTTCCAGACATACAAGCTTGCGATTTTCTCTAATTTGATATTGGGCTACAAATGATATTCCATTAAGCAACAGTGACTTTCCAATACCACAGACAGACTTTCTAAGCATCTATCATCTGCACTGAATCACATTTCAGCATTAAGCTGTGTGTATCATCTTGTTGTTGTCATCCTCCCTTACCTGTTGGAAACAAGCCTGCACCAGGTTCTCTGGGAACAGGTTCCTGATCAGATCAAAGAAGGCATCCAAGCTGGACACGTCATCATTTTTCTCGCCCTCGCCCAGATTCTCCTTCAGTTTGGGGTTGCCAGGGTGGATGACTAATACCAGGATGACTCCCAGGATAGCAGCAATAATAGTGGTGGACATGTAGTAGACCATAGCTCTGGTGCCCAGGCGACCGCTAGATTTGGCATCCAAACCGGCCAGACCTGCAGCCAAAACAAGCACGATCAAGTGTTTACCTGGTAATTACTTGGACTTATTGAATGGAAATGTTGACTTAATATTGCATGAAGGGGCATGACGGCTGGATGCAAAGACCATCAAAGGATTACATAAGGGTGTTTGGTCATGTGCATGATGCATGGTATGATATATATAAATATATACATAAAATATTGTCAATTATGATTTCAGAATCAGGATTACAGTACTTTTTGTCTATTTTAGTAGTATATCAGCAGTGAAAGGTATAGGAGAAGAATTTAATCAAATTCAACTGTACATGAGTTTTTTCAAATGTGTAAGGATACAATGCAAACACACCAGTAAAATGTCTAAAATATGCAATATTCTTAATAATATATATTCTTATAATGTAGCGATCAGTCACACTGCACCTGTGATTAAACTGGAGATGATGAGTGGCAGGATCAACATCTTCAGCATCCTCATCAGGATATCTCCAGGAAAAGCAATCACCATGACAATATCTGGGTGGATCGGGGAGGCAACACGAAGCAACATCCCTGATACAGCTCCCAAGATCACACCTGCAGTGCAAGGAGGAGTGTGAGTGAGTGAAACACCAAGAGCACGTGACGGTAAAATAGAAGATTATCAGGAATGAAGTCAGATATTGACAGGTCAAAGAGAAGAAAATCAGATATTACATTTGAATAAAACATATTAAAATAAATGAAAGCCATTTCTTATGGGTGTATTCTGTGCTTATGGGAAAATTTTAGATATAATCTATGAAATAACAAATGACCAATGATTTTCTCCTTAAAGAAGCCTTAATGACTGACCTCTGCCTCTTATCAATTTAGTTGTTTGGAGCTGTACAACAGGCTGTCTCTTACATACTTAAAGAGGATAGTGGGTTGAGCAGATAAAACGGAAACCTACTAAGAGAGAGAGAGTAAAGCTCATGGAGGATTAAGATCGGATCTCTTTGAAGCAGTAGGGAGGAGGCAGCATGTCAGATTCCCTGGTGAAGCATCTGTAATCTCTGCAAACCCAAAATGTTTTCGAGGGTTTTTTTCACTTTGTGGCAGGTCAAGTAATAGAGACTGATACATGAAAGAAAGAGGTAGTAGACCCTAATCTCAGGTTGACCTTGGATATTTCTGGTACCTTGTCTATCCTCATTCACTCTCTAGAAGCCTGAAAACAGTTGGATTTGAAAGATCAGCCCATCCCAAACAAAGCCACTGTTGACCCTTGACATATGTCTCTCTCCAACTAACAGTTCTTTCCCTGCCACACAGTGTTTCTGCCCTGAAAGTAAAGATGACCTCTGAGTGCTCTAAACCCCCTGCAGCCCTGTCTAGTTGGTAGTTGGCCTCGGTGTCTGTCCATCTTGGTCCAGACAAAGCTCCAGCCCCCCCATGCCCGGGGCTGCACTTCCTCTGCTACACCACACCACTGCCAAAGATCACACAGCCTCAGACGTTGTTTAATAACACACACTGGAATCAAAAGCCCTCCAGCTCTTTTTTTAATGTAAGCTGTCCTCTGTGCTTCAATCTATCCTCCAGTCTAGCAGCATCCTGTGGATTCTGCACACCCAATGGTTTTGGATGGCACTTGATTTCCTGTGCCTTCTCTTTGGCCTATTTGCAAGTCCCCATTCAGGCTCTTATCTGCCAAGTGACAGATGATCAATGATCATGCTGGCTCACTTGCTTTGCGAGAGTCCTGCCAAGTGGGGTGAGATGTACACATTACACATGCTCACACAAACACACATCCATGCAAGCAGGATACAGACAGACAGGCACACCACACACATGGCTAAATGAAATATACACATGTACTGTATATACATATATAGGCATTTATACAGTTTTATAACAGGTTCACAGCCTAGGCTTATAAAATGGTAAGGGGCCACATAGCTGTCAGACACAACAAAGTATAAATGATATGTGATATGTGAACTATAAGACCTATAACCAGAAACTGCATCACCACGTCCGTGCCCTTTCCTCTTTTCATTAAATCTCCCCCTGTGGCGCAGTGAGCCACCATTATAATCACGATATTTTTCATGCACGACCAAGGGCTGTTTGGGTGTCCAGTGCTGCAGAAAGCTTTTGATAGCAACAGGTGGCACAGAGCTGGGGAAGGTCAAGACACCCAGTCATCTTTCTGTCTGGTGCACTGAGCAAGCACAGATGGCATCTTCTCCTCATATTACGAGCAAGCTGCATAATCGAGCTCTGAGTTAACAAAACACTGAGCTCAGTGGTGGCCATGGAGCCCATCTTTAGCACGCAATGCTTTTTATTAGGTAAGTGGGAAAGAAAAAAATAAAAACGCACCGGTGATGAGATGACTTACCGAGGACGGTGAGTGTGAGCAGAAGGTTCTTGAACATCTTGGAGCAGATTTTGGCACATTTGGACTGAGGCCTGGCCTCGATGGGCTCCAGGTGACTCTCGTGCATCCTCACCTCAACTTGTTTAGGCATACTGTTGGCACTGTGACAGAGAGAAAGAACAAATGAAAGTGTTATTTACAAAATGCAAAACCATCAAACTGAACCCCTTCAAAAACACACACTTGGCTGCACAGTATATTAATCAATATATGCCATGTGGTCATGTTCTGTCATGTGTGGTCATTGTGAGAAAGAACAAGGCATTATGTTGTTGCACCATGATACAGAAATCTGATCATTTGGATGTGCATAATGTCTCTGGAAACCATGATATAGTTAAAAAAAAAAAAAAAAAAAAGTTGTGTGCTGCCAAGCTGTCACTCCAACACTGTTCATGGTTACTAAAGCATCCAACAGATGGAAGCTGACTACAAGCTGCTGCTTATAAAATTGCAGGCCTTTGGGGCGATACTTCAGACACACAGCATCCCAAGTCAGTTTATTAAAAAATGACACTGTGTATCTCTTAAGTACGGCATTTGTTAGAGATTTATCTGCAGAAGTTCAGTATTTTGATAAAATAATATTTGTCTGGGGTTTTGTTTAGAGATAACAGTCATGTCTACATTATGTAATTTGACTGCAACAACTTTCAGGACAGACTTATCATGCCTTGTGGAATTTCAGACACAGTTAATTATGGATGTGTATGTTTTTTACATAATTACTGAACAAGGTGGACAACCAGACAAAAATACCGTGTGGAGTGTCTACATGCATTGAAGACGGCGACGAAAAAGTGAAACAGATGCCAACTTGACAGCACAAAAGTTTGATTAATTACAGAGAGGAGGAGCAAACATATTGCCTGCTAAGACTTACACACCCGCTCATACATTCCCTCTCTCAGTTATGATTGTGTGACAGTAAATTTAGAAGCATGCACAACCTCAAATATAATTGTAGGAATAAGGCAGTCACGCAGCCTAATTAATTGAATGAGAAGTGATTTCCCATTACAAGCAGCACAGAGCTCTTTCCTGCGGCCCCATCGAGGTGTGAATGAGTTTGTTAGTGAGAGGAGAGCCAGATGTGTCTGGCACATGCCAGTTAGGCAGGTGTTCAATAACTCTGTCGAGAAAGAAAAACAGGTGCAGTGGCTTTGTATTCATCCTCTCCTCAACAAGTTGCAGGAGTAATCTATCAATTTTCCTTTCTTGATTTGACATATTTTTTGTCCATGAGGAAATAGAAACGTCTCTGTGTTCCTATTCATCTCCAATAAGCTCGTGAAAATGTCTGCTGTGATGAATTACAAAGAAAAGCTAATAAGACATAATGTGACTCTGACCTTTCACCTCACCCCTGGGGTTCATGGCCTCAAACTCACAAATGGAAGTCTCAGTGGTGAAGTTAATTTTTTTGTCCTCAGACCCCCCCCAACCCCCACCCCAGAACACTTCATAGATATTAATCATGCTGGCTGTCAAGTTTTTTTTTTCAAAGCTGACAACTGATCAAAGGCAAGACAGGGAGCTCAAATCAATAGGCCGCATTTGGAAAACTTCCTCGCCACCAAAGGCTTTTTATGGTGTTATTGTTGTTGTGTGAGCACTCACTAATAATCCACATGAACACACACACACACACACACACAGACTCACACCTCCCCCAGCTTTGTGTACTGCTGCGTTGTAAGCTTGGCTATAGGAAGACCACCTGGTCAGCTTCCAGGCACACAGATGGACAAGTCCTATCTCCTCTTATTAATTTCAAAGTGAAGTGTGAAATACAGAAAATACATGCAAACACCAGGCAAACAGTAGCCCCCATTACACTCTACCTCTTAAGATAAAAGATGGATGAATACGTAAAACTCCAGAAATAAAACGCTGGGGAATTAGCATTACCATGTAATCCCATTCCATGAGAGTGATGAGAGCTGTTAATTGAATTTTCACCCCTTTTCTCTCCTTTCATTATTTTTAGCTCTAAGACAGAGAGAGGAAGCAGATGTTGGACGTCACCGAGGTTGGATATTATTCTGTCATGATCCTCTCATTAGCGCGTCTCTCACCAAGTCAGAGACAGATGAGTGGGCTTGTGCGACCCAGTGATAGATGAAAATGAAAATGTATAGTGGTGAGCAATCAATTACAGCGGAGTACTATCATTTCATATTCACAACAGTAGGAAATAACAATGTGTCTTTTATGTTGCAGAATTTTTTTTCTGTATGAGAATTTTTCCTTGCTGTACATCATTTTAGCTTTCTGTATTATGACTTGAGCTCGGAATTAATTCTCTCTGCCCTGCAGACTAATTCTGTGATATTATTAAGCTTCAAAGTTTTCAGCATCCATTGGTTTAAATGGATCTGAGCTGCTTCTTTTAGAAATTGTGAATACAAAAGAAACGTTACTAAGGACCACTCATGAAGTAGGTTTCTATCACTAAAAAGTACAACAGAACCTCATAATTTAAAAGTCATAACATTCACATACAGACAGACACACACACACACACACACACACACACAGACACATACACAGTTTCTTCTCCTCGCTCTTTAATAGGATCATCTTATGAAGCGGTTAATCTTGGCCGAGGGCTTAGTCAGATTAATTGCATTACAGGACTGTAAAGCCATGAAGAATTAATGAAGGTCTTAATACAACAACACCTGGTGTCAACCCCGGTGACATACAATCTAAACTGAAAGACATTCAGATTCTCCAAAATTATAATTCCCTATTCACTCATGCACAACCAAATTTAGAGAAGTTCCCACATATTTTCTGCTGATGCACTTTACAAATGAACAACTTTTAACTTCGACATAAAAAAATGAATTGCTTGAGTGTTTTTGAATCATTAAGTGATTGAAGCGAATGAACAGAAAAGTAAAAGCAGTAAAATGCCCATAACTGTAAATGGGATGCATAGTACTTACTTCATTTCTGGTGGAGTTGAGGTAAGGGCTACATACATGGACTAGGATCAAACCTCCAGCCTTTGGTATTTAAGAGTGAATCAGCCCAAGAAACCGTTAGTAGGCTCACGACTGCTCCATCCAAAAATGTTGCCAGATGTCAGCAGATAAGGTCCCAGGTACAGCCGGCGGCTGAAAACACAAGAGTTCTGCTGACAGCTAGCAGCTCTCAGCTGTCCACCAGCTCTTCCAAAGCATCCAGAGAGAAGCGAGTCAACACAGCCCAGACAACAGACCCCGTCACAGCCACAGCAACCTGAATTGCCCCATCCTGATGTCTGTAAACCCCCCTCAGCCCCCACCCCCTGACTCCACCACCACCACTACCACCCACAACCAGCTACACACCAAGGCACATACACAGAGCACACACGCATACAACAAACCTACAAATAAATAAATAAATAACTAAAAAGAAGAAGTGGAGGGAGGAGTCAATATCTGAGCTTAAGAGTCAAATCCCTCAGAGACCCTCCATTCCCTGGATGCTGTAATCCCCCCAGAGGGCACGCTCCCAGACTCATCCAGCTACAAGGGATGGCGAGGGAAAGGCCAGGCTGCTAGAGATGAGCATGATGATGCCTGCTAATGGCACAATGCGAACAGTAGTGCTTTGTAAGTAGCCCTTTTGCTGAGAGGGGAATAAACGACAAAGGAATGACGGTTGGAAGATTTAACGTCCATAATGTTGCAGTTTTGGGGCTTTGAGGTCATCCTGATGGACAACAGATGAGAGGTTAATGGTTAGTGCTCTCTATAGTTATGCTACAAAATATTATGTCACTCTTGAGCCACAGTGGTCTAAGAGCATGTATGATGAGGTATACTTAAACTACAAACTATATACTATAAACTGTTATGTTACATAGATATATAATATATATATATATATATATGATGTCCTCAATAACCCCCCAAAAAAATACTCACTCAAGGGAAGACAGCCACAAAGTATCTGTCTTTAAGTCCGCACATTCAAGTCACCCACAGTCCAACATATAGATTTACATATCCCCACTATTCAATAAAAACTCCAAAGCACTGAACACCAAAACACAAATGACCAACGTGATTCATGTGAGGTTGGTGTCACGCTGATTTCCTTCTAGTCTCCCAGCAGCATGGGACTTCACATCGTATTGAGCAGTATCACATTATTCTAATTAGGGAAATGTGTTGGAAAGCTATTTCCTCTTCAAACAAATGACCAACTGCACAACAAAAGCCAGAGGAATCCCATCTCTGTCGGCAACGGTTGTGTCATGAGAAATCACTCATCCTAAATCCCTTGACATGTCATACTCATTCAAAGGGCCCTCTTAGGGAAGAGCATTATCGGGATGGGAGAGAGAGAGAGTAGGACAGAGAAGAAGGGGTTACGGGGGGGAGTAAGAGGGACACTAGGGGAGAAGGGGGTACTGGGGTCACACCAGCACCTCTCAGCCAAAAGAGGGGCCTGTGAGGGGAAGGCTGAGGCAGCCATCCCTGCTCTTGGCTGGTACCATGTGAAGCTCTCTGCTTCCTCTCTCTTCCTTCTGAGGGGCTTTGTTTCACACGCAAACAGTGGCAGTGGCCCCAACTCGCCCGGCCAAGCGCTGCATCCAAACTGGCAGGGTCGAGAAAAGAAGGGAGGGGGTTCAAATGGGAGGGGGTATAAGGGTATAGCGAGGGGGGGAGGGCAGTGGGCATGTCCAGAATGCCAGTTCTTTCAGGCCACTGATGTCATGCCTGTGCCCACCGTGGGAGAGCAGCGGAGGGACCAAGGCGCCCCTTTCTCTTTCCCCCTCCACAGTCTCTTTTTCCAGGATGAATGAATCTTTCAGAAGCAGCAGCCCATTGTGTCCCATAATCGACGGCGATTATCCCGATTTTATGCTGCCTTCCCAGTGCGAGGAGGTTCCCTGAGTGCTGGTATTGAGGACCGCTGCGATGCAGCAAGGACCACGAGGGGTTGTCCTAGCAACACCATGCGGCTTAGAGAGAAGGGGATGAAGGGGAAAGAGGAAGCTCTCAGCCACACACACACACACACACACACACACCCAGCATACAAACACATACCCTGCCCGCACACCATATAAAGATGGGGTAGAGCTTGAAAGATTAGCAAATTGATAGAAACTTATATCTTTACCTCACTAAAGATGTTTCAAGTAATGAAGCATTCAAACAATTTTAAAACCTTCCCAGGACATTTTTAAATAGAGCTTCTTTGGTGTCCGCGCTGCATAATTAATGAGCTACTGTCACACGCTTTGCCATACAATGCCACTCTCCCACAACATGTGCTTACATAATAATTAAGTCAATTCTAGTTTGCATTGGTGGCCGGTTGTTTGGTTATACTCGTCTAATCCAGCATGTTGGGATCCATGCGTTAGCACAGAGGAAGACGTGAGTGAGGATACAAGTTTCCCACTGGTCTCTCGAGGGGCCCGATGCCCGTTCTCATGACTGGAGCATCACAATATACTGTGAGGTAAAGACAACTGGAGCTGGGCCAGGCTCCGGATATATCTGGCCCCTCAGGGCCTCACAGCCACTTGCCATGCAGTGGGAAGAAATGGGCTCACACATACTGGCTGCCTAGGAGCTGTGAAAAAGCCCCCCCAAATGAAGCTCTCAGCAAACACTTCAGGTTGTGCTGTGCATAGGAAATGGGAGATAAATTCCAGCATCTGAAGAAAGGGAAGCTTTGTCACTCTACGCCTCTCAATTATGTATCCCTGGATGGTTGTCGGGATGAATGCATTCAGTGATAGATAGTGATAGAGAAATGTGTGGACTGTCATGCAAATCTAGTTTATTCCATCAGCAGTGTAACCTACTGTTCTTTAGCACCTCAACACAACACTGAAGATCCTCTAAGAGTGCTGCTTGCAGAGAAAAAATATCTCCTATGACTAGAGGAACCATGGCAAAAAAAAACATTCCCATAGGGTGGAAGTTGCCTCAAAACTTAGCGTAGATTCACCCCCAAATACCAAACTACAACCAACACCAGGATTTCTTGTTCCCAGTTTACATTTCTCAAACAACAGCCAAAATTAAATTTTCCTACCAGTTTCTCAGTCAGATCATCTCTTGGACAACAATTTAAAAAATGGAAAACCCCTTTATCTTTTTGGTTTGGTTAATTTAAGAAAGGGCCCAAACAAATGTAGGTGTGCAGAGTCACTCACTGGTCCACTTGAAAGCGGTCTTGAACCGCTTCCAAGTGGGCTCTGGAGTGAAAATACAGTCTGATCAAAGACTGGCACAGAATCAAAGGAGATGCATTGAATGAAGCAGATTTTTGTTGATATTCATTCATGTCAATTCCATGCTGTCACTCGCTGTTTCTGGACTGGTGAAATAGCTAATCAATGAATGGAGAGCAAATAACGTACAAAGGACATGAATCTGTAATACCAAACAATGTGCTCAGTTCAATTACAGTTCAATTTCATTTGAATAAATGACTGTAATGTTTTACTTAGTGCTGGTGTAGATCAGAGTTCTTGCTCTATTGGAGCAGAACAAAGGAAATATGAACAGTTCTAAACGCGTGTTGTTATAATAGTAATATATTGTTTGAGTTTGGTTAATCTATGGGAATGGAAAACACTGTTTTGCACTATATGTCGACAGAATCAAGCCATCCACAGCCATCAACAACAATACAGCAAAAGCTAATGCTTTTTGTTTTAATTCTTATAAACTATACAATGAAACTTGGAATACTGAAAACTTAAATGCCAACAAGATAGCATTTTGAACTGATGGGTAAAAATGCTTGCATGGGTGAAGGTACATATGTGTGCGCAACTTAAATTCTTACTCATTGTTACAAATTGTTCCATTAAATTCTACATATCATAGTTGTGTTTTGTATTAGTTGCAATACTTTATCCTGTATTATGTACTACTGACCTGTTTAATACCTCATTCTTTGGGAGATTATTAAGGGCTACCATGAATGTGTTTGGGCAGTCTTGTTTGAAGCGTTAACCCTTCCAAACTGATATAGGGTAGCACAGCAGGCATTCAGTACCACGGTCAGAGACACAGCTCCTTCAGCCCTACAGCTCAGGTTGATCTGCGTTGTTGGGCTGAAGGAGTCATTTTTACCACAACTGATCCCAGGTGATAGTATGCAGCATTCTCGCATCAAAGCTACCAAAAACCCTCACAAGTCATACATACCGTTGTTGTCAAATGATTAGCAATTAACACAATTCCACAAACTGTAGATACATGGACAGAAAGTTTTCACAGGAATTCACACACACATCCATCGACCTCTGAGAGCAAATCACTTGTTTGGCAAATTTCTGTGTCCGGGTGTTTTTCTACAACAATTCTACAAAAGAAAATATATCACTGTCCATCATGAGCAGCAATATACATTTTTCATGTGCTATTTGTAACAAATGTAAAACTGTAACACCTGTTTTCAGGCTTACATCACATTTTCCATTTTTACCATTCTATTTTACAATCAGGGTGCATCAGCATCCTGGCAACGCATGATTGAACCATACTGTACGTGCCTGTCCCTCAGCATCCTCTAAGGTTTCCCTTTGTTTAGCACAACTCTTTGTGTCCATAATGAGGCAGTCATTAGAGAGAGCCTCTGGGAATCCCGAGGCTAGTGTTGTAGTCTGCATAGGTCTCTCAAATGTGGTCAGTCACACTGTAATTATGTGCTAACAGACCATTGTAGTGGGGAGTGGTGGGACTGAAATGGGTGAATCCCATTCATCTGGATAATATCTGCAGGGAGACTAAGTTTGATCTTATCTTAATATGAATCTAATCGAACCACACCCCACTTCACAGGCAGAGCAACAGTTGGGCAACATACTTGCCCAACTGTTACAAATACTTATCCCTACATGTATTTCTCTCTACCTCTAGGTTTGTTTTTGTTGTGATCAAAGAGAACAATCCCATTTTCTGTGGTTTACATTACATGTCTCAACTTGTGTAACTCAAGCTTTCCTCCATCCTGTTGTAAGAGTCTTAACTGTGAAGCTATGTTTTCAGTGATGTCCTTCAAAGCTGCAAACAAAAGGATTTTGTTACTGCCCGTCCAATATCCCCTATCCCCAGCCCCCATCTTTTGCCTAAAGCTGCACAGATGAAAGGTCAGCGGAGAAAAGATCATCCATAGTCATGTGAGATTTTCCCACTGTACCTCCTCTATCAGATGAGGGGTTACACACCTAAACACACTCATCTCTCATCTCTCTCCTCCTATAGCTGCTCCTGTGTTCATGCCGGCTGCATATGAAGCGATGCTACTATCATTAGCAAAGACGCATCTGTTTAACAGAGCTGGCTATATAGCATCACGCAGCTTTTGATGGCTTTGGTCCGATCCCCACAGGAGCTCATTAAATCTGCCAGTAAGGCAGGACCACCCCACCCCCTACTACATCCACCGCTATGGTATACCCGCTACATTGGTAAGAGGGGGATGACAGAGGCGGAGAGAGAGAGAGGGAGATAGAGAGAGAGAGGCGTATTGTCGACAGAGGGAAGGGTGGGAGGGGTGAAACGGCAGGAATGCCATATAAAGATAGATGTGTAACAATGTATGGGGGAAGGGTGAAAGGAAAAAAGGGGGAGGGTGGAAAAGGGAAGGTGTGGCTAGTGAAGGTAAAGATGGAGACAAAGGAATGGAATGGCGAATGGAGTAAGTCCCTACATATACAGTATATGACTGTGTTATCAGGTTATCTGTAGATAGATGAAGAGCTGACATCTGTGTTGGGCAGCTGCCCTGTGAAATGGGATTACTGCACAAATCACATTTCATACATCACTAGACTCACCTACCACACTCCCACATTTAAATGTAGACGATAATGACACTTACTCTCACTGTCTAACCCCCTCTCGCTCACATTTGTACACACACACAAAATATTGCACTGTTGTCTGTGATCAGAAATCTCAGTTGGTCTAGTCCCGTGGCATCCGAGGTGGGGTGAGGGGGGTTACAGTCTCACTCAGGATTTGCCAATAAGAGGACTAAGGAGAGTGGATGTTCTCTCACTAATTGAACACTGGAGTCTGTAGGGACTGAGCAGAGCCTACTGCAGGGGCCATGCCCTGCTCTCCTCACACCACCCTGCAGTGATGACAGAAAGGGCATTCCTGCACGCACACACACACACACACACACACACTCTGACATTCAAGGTAAAAATTTCAGTGGCAAGTTATGTCATGTCAATAAAGAATGCTAAAAGTAACAAAATGAGCTTGTTAGAGTTTTCTGGTTCATACTTGTTGGTAACTGTTTTAAGTATCATACCAACAAATGTGTCATATCCAATACAGTTGGCTTTTTTTTCTCACATATGCTTTGTGTTTTCTTTTTTTCTGCACTGATGTTGATGTAAAGCACTTTAACCTGTGTTAAAAAAAAGGCACTATATAAATAAGGTTAGACAAAAGCACTAAGAGTCTGGTGGCTGTATACTGTAGGTCTTGCAACCATTTCCGCAAATTGCACTGGCTGCTCTCTATACAACCAATAGAAATTCCTAGGCATACATTACAAGGAATATCACACAGTATTGCTTGGTTTAAATTACTGGCTGGATGTCATACTATGCTTATCGCTGTAAACAGAAGTTAGAAGTACATATGTAGACATGGCCTGTGGTGATGTTATCGTACACATGTTTCTATAAGGTATGATCATTATCTAATTGAAAAGACATTTCTGATTTCTGGTGCAAACACACCCTGTATGCATTGTGGGGTTTTTTCTAATTGCAACACTGTATGTCTGTGTATCTGCACTGAGGAAAATGCATCATGTCAAGGATGACCAGAATACAACGGGGAAGCTTATCAGGAAAGCAGGGAAGTGTGACAGAGCTGTCAGTCTCTCTCTCTGTGTCTCATTATGTGTGTGTGTGTGTGTGTGTGTTATCTACAGTATGCATCTCTCTTCCTCATTACACTCTCGCTTTCACTGTTTCTCCCTACTTTTCTCTCTGTTTCTCTGTCTCCATCTCTTTCTCACACGCATATACAACAAAATCATTGCTATCACAACATACTGCATCAACTAAAACAGTGCCTTCATCTGCTATGCATGTCTGACAGACAAACATATTTTCAGCAGAGGCAGATATCTAGAACCGTACGCTTGTTTATTAGTACACAGTATACTAATAACACCTAGTATATATGAAAACCTGGTGTGAGAAAAATTGAGTCAACAAATTCAATGACAGATTATGTGACAATATCATAAAATATAAATGTGTTTGGTTTGTCTTAAACAATTACTTTTTTTTTTACCCTTTTAGAAAAACAAAACTTTAGTCTTCAGGCCTCTAACACTGCAAACCTGCTTTCCTTCCAGGACCACTTCACTGACACTGTTCTTTAAGATCCACAACTATACATGTGAACCAGGAGGGATTTTCTCTGAAATACTGTGAAAATAAGCGCTACCCATTGCCTATTACTGACTGCTGTTACACGTGAAAAGCCACAGAGGGACCCCTGCTGCAGTCAGTTTCATTGTTTTTCTTTCCACATCATTATTCGCTGCATACTTTGTCAAACTATGTAAATATTTCTTCAGTCACACGCAGCACTGGAATGCCATTGAGACTGAATGCTCTCACTTAGGCTTTTTCCACCACCTAATTATGACAGCCTGCCTATGGTCAGAGTCAATCACTATCAGAAACTCCGGGCAAAAAGCATCTTCCAACACATTTACACTGTTTGATCCCAGTCACAGCCAAATCCCCAGAGCACACTCGTCTTATCCTGCTCAGAGGACGGTAAACCCCTTTCCAAGCGAGATTTAAGGAGTACAACACAAATTCCCCCAAAGTCCTGGTTCACTGTAATCCTCATAATATAAGGAGGACCAGGATTCCCAGTGATGTCAGGATCCATCTGGATACAACAGGATTCTGTGTGGTGTGTCGTTTGTAAAACTGATTTGAATATACTAGATAGATAGATAGATAGATAGATGCAGCTCCTAATTAACCAGTGCATAATGTGGTGAGCCAAAACCATCTAACAAAACCCTCTCTGTGTTCATCAGCCATTGAGGCAAGCCGCTCTTGGAACACGCCACCCCTACTAGAATAATGGACCACTTTACAGGCCTCCAAGTTAGTTCACAGAATCTCGAGCTGGGAAACCGCTAGCACAGGGTTCATGGGGAGGAGGGGCAATTTAATTGTTTCCTTCGTTTTTGTTTTGTAACCCCCCTCCCTCCCTCCTCTCTCTCTCCTCTTTTAGTTCTGAAAAGGGGGCTGACAAACATGCAATGAAGGGGATTGTTGTGTGTTCCGCTGGACAAGTGGGTGAGGTAAACAAAACTAGACTGCAGGGTCTATCAGCTGGGCTCGTCGGGATGGGATAGGCTGAGCAGTGGGGAGCAGCACTCATGCAGAGGCAGGATTGGTCGGGGATCTGTGGAGTAGGAGGGGTGAGGGCCGTTTTGGGGGAGAGGAGGGTAGAAGGGGTGAGGGTAAAGGGTCCTGCAGGAGAGAGAGCAAAAAGGGGTTTATTCCGGAAGAGGTGGTGGGAGGTGGACATGGGTGCTGAGGTTACTCCTCCGAGTGTGGGCATTGTATTTGGTACCGAAGTTCTCATGCATGTCCCGTTTTGGCTCCCTAAAATGTCCGAAAGTGATGGAGCTCTCCGCGATTAAGCGGACAAGTGGCAGCTCTGCTCTGCGCTCCCACAGCTCAGGCTATTTACACACTCAAGAGGAACATTAATGCCGGCCGATCCCCCAGAGCTGAACAAAGAAGCACACAAACCTGCCTCAGAGGCTCATTACGCACTTAATTGAGGATTTGTGGAATAGTAAAAAGGGGCAAAGGAAGTGGAAGGTGGGTGAGACGGGGAGGGGTAGTGAGTGAAGTGGGAAACGACACTAGTTTTACTTAAAATTGAACTTTTTAAAGTTACTTTTTTCAGTGTTCCACAGTCAGGTCCTTGGCTGACGGCAGGAGGATCAAATGTGAAAATCATATCTAGCTACATCTTTGTCACCATATGGAAACTCTAGGCATCGTCAAATCCTTTTTTTTCTGTTCATCCTCTTCCTTTTTATTCCCCACTCACTGATCCTCCCATTATCCTCATTATGAAACTGTCATAAAAGCTTTACTCTCGAAAAGAAGGATAAGAGAAAGGCAGCTAGAGCAATTCCTACAGGATACTGTAGGACACTGTAATGCTCTTTTGATTCTGCAAGGTCACATTATCTAGTTTGAAACGGTCATTTGAAATATATTGAATGTCTCTCATAAATGCAAGTGAAAGTAAATCTTACTGTTTTATTGTCTTATATTGAAATGTTATTGTCTGTGTGTTGAGGCATAAGGGTCACAGAGCAGTGGCATAAACAAAGGTGGCTCCATCTGATAACCAGTGTGAATCTGTCAGACTGCATCTTGTGACTATTGTTCAGATGAGGTCTTCTATTTGTTTTGAACGAATCACTTCATGTGCTTTAATTATGATTCTTTTGTTGGCGCAGAATGGGATGATTGTTCACAGTGGCATGGTCTTTGGTGCCAAGAGAAAAAACAAAACGAGACCCCCCTCTGTTCAGCCCCTCGTCCCTTTACCAATCACTCTCAGAGCAATTTTCGTGACTCCCCCTGCTGACCTGAATTCCGATGTAGCAGGTGCCAATGGGATGTGGGTGGTTTGGGGATTTTCAGGGAGGAGGACGGTGGCGGTGGTGAGGTTGTGGGTGGGATGAGGCCTTCACTGTACCACGGTAAACACTGACTCAATCCCCACTGGGGCCCCTCACCCAGTATGTAAATGTTAATGTGCGTCCTTTTAAAAAAGACATCATTTAAATTTAGTGCAGATACAGCCACTATTGACCAGATCAAGTTAGTCCACTTGTGAGAGGAACGTGTATGTGTGTTTAAGGACGTGTTGGCCTAACCTTCTAATCTTAGTTCAACTAGACTGGTGAAATTTCTTCAACTTGGTAGGCTATTAGTAAACATATGTGGGCTACTCTGACCATGAACTGTGTCTACCAGGTGAGACCATACAAAAAAATTCCCACATGGTCTTTGTATTGGCTACACAGCCATCTGTAATCTCTAAATGTTTTACTTTACTTTTACACACCGTACACTAAAAACTACTGGAATGTTGAAATTACATCTAATTACAAAAAGATTTAATTCAGGAATCAGGTGTTTTAAGTCACAATAAATTTAAAGCAATCTGACCGCTTGCAAAGCACAAACATGATAAATCACAATAGAAAACTTTATGTATATATTGTTCATGAGTTGAATATAGAATGAATATAGATAATCTTTGACTCTTCTATAAGATAGAAGAGTCAAAGATTATCTATATTCATGCCATTTTGTCTATTTTAATATCTTTTAGTTATATGATGAAGTTTTATTAGTTGCACTATGAGCTCACTAAGGCAAGTTCCTAACAGCATTTGTTGTAATTGTAACAAAGGTAACTCAACCCAACTAAATCTACATCTGTATTCACTGTATTTTTGCCACATGACAGCATACGCACAAGATCATTCACAGACCAAATACAAGTTGTTTGGAAGTGAAAATGGAATTAATCTTTTCTACATACAAGGTTTACGAATGAGCAGCTGCTAAAAGGCAGCTCCCTGGGAAAGAATTGTTTATGTGTTCTTATATGTGCACTTTTGGAGGTTATCTTCCATCCCTTACACATCCACACAGATTATATGGGCAATTTAATGATCGCTGTTGTCTCATAGCGAAACTGAAGAAATGCCTTGACCATGGCCAGCGGAGATCTATCGTTTTGCCGCCCAGCAGCAGACTCGCTGGTGAATGCCTCTGTTTCTGTTCCTGTGCAGTCATACAGAAGTGAAGGGAACCAGGCTCTTTGTTTGGTCAACCCATGGGAAAGGCCTCACTCTGTTCTGCTCTCTGAGAACCGAAACACTGATTCTATAGGCCAGACTGCAAGAGCCAAATAAAAAAGAAACCGAGCATGAATCCCACATATTAGGAAGATTCACGTCAGGAAAAAAGTCATGAGGAGGAGACGAATCATAATTCAAGGCTCGAAAAGCCAAGAACGGGCAAAGGAACGCGGGGAAAATCAAGTGCAGCAACAAATGAAATTGGATGATATTAAGGTAATTAGGAAGGACTGAAATGGAAGAAACAGCTAAGGGGAGAGAAAGAGGAGTATTGAGAAAGTGGGAAAAAGAGAGACAGAGATAGACGAGAATGAGGGTGGTAAAGAGTGAAAAGAGGAGCTGGATGGTACTTTGGCAGCTTCAGCGTGTTCCCAGGAGGATTACTCAAGCACTAGATGCCACAGACTGCCAGCAAGACCACAGAGAAGCTCCATGAATGGAGACACACAACCACACACATGCACGCAAAACACACACCTCCGTGGACATCCCCCCGCTGTATTCTGGTGTCTATTTCACCTGTTTCCTCTCCTCCCTCTTTTTTCCCCAGTTCTACTGACCTTTCCTCTTCCTTTTTCTTTCATTCCTCCACTTCTCCCGCCTCCCTTTACTCATTCTCTATCTGTCTCACTCTTTCTCTCTCACCCTCTCTGCAGCCTCTCCAAGCAGCAGTGAGAGGAGAGGAGAGGTTTGACTTGGCCGGCCACAGACAGGTAACATATGGTCCATCTTCAGGCTGCTTGTGCGGCCCTTTAGCATCCTCCTGCATGGGCAGAGCTCTCTGTCTGGGAGGAGAAACGACCCCACCTTCCTCCCTGTTCACACACTCCATCCTTTGGCCATTTATCGCTTTTCAACCAAAGAAAGAGTACTATATTTTACTGTCTGTCCTCCCCATCTATTTGTCTCTTTCTGTCACTCCCACATATTAAAGCTACTCTCCCACTCCATCTAACACTTCTGGCAGTGTAAAATCTCAGTTTGTCTGCTAGAAACTGAAGTGTTGCTACATTGTTCTTTGGGTTTTATTGTTTTTCTCAGGTGCTAAACAGCACTAAAGAACATTATGGAGCTGCATACAAAATATGAAGGCAGCAGGGAAAATAGGCCAGCACTATCTGCCGCCTGCTTGCTTTCTAACTTGTCAGGCATTACATAAAAATATAACTTATTCTTGCTATGAGAACAGGACCATGTTATCACATTCTATCCACACAACATCCTATAGGATTCAATTAATCTTTCAGCTTACTCTGCAGTGTCAATGCAGTTTTCTTTTAATCAGTTCATGTCTGCTTAATGGTGATGGCTCATTTGCCAACTGGTTTACCATTCCCAGTCATGTATGAGTATTCCAGATAAATCCATCCAGCGGACTCTTAATAATTTTCAAGCACAGCCGACTACTTTAATCAATCCATAAAACCGTTGATTGATTGTTAAAATTTAATTTCCACAGTAAAGAATAGTCAATGAAGAAGCTATCAGTTAGTCAGCATATTGATTTTTTTTTTTTTTGACCAGTGTGCTGTTACTTCCTTTTCCTTTCCATATTACTTAACCCTGGCTCGCATATCTCTACACCTACCCTCCCCCTATGTGTGTGTGTGTGTGTGTGTGTGTGTGTGTGTGTCTCACAGTAGAACAGCCTATATTAAATAAAAAGGCGCACTCACAAACACACATGTCCATGCAAACATCTACTCTGCCCTGAGTACCCTGAGCGATGCCTACCCTAGTTAAAAAGAACGTCTTCACAGATTCTGAGAAATATGATTTTTGACTTGTTTCGTTTCCAGTGGAGGATCAGCGACGCTGCGGGGTTTTGTCTGGGAGTGTGAGTGCCTCTGTATGTTGTCTATGTGCATGCATGCGTGCATGATTACTTGGATGCATTTATGCTCAAAAGGATTAATACTTTCATGATTGCATGTTGGACCATTGATGTCGGACATCCAAAAAACAGCTTGTTATTCACGTTAACTATAACAAGAACAGCTAAATATTGATGTCACGTGTTTCATATGGAAGAGGTGCTTCCTTAATGAGAGACTTAGATGTTAAAACTTGTGATAACTAATAAGGAGTTTCAAGTAATTCAGACAGAATTCGATATAATGCTGCATTTATTTTGATTCATCCTGTTTATTCAGACAGTGTGAATCTGAAAATGTATATGAGCTGATAATAAGAAGAATAAGAATATTAAATAGAATATAGTTCCTAGAACTGCATACGGCATAAACATAAACACCCAGGAAATTTGTTTTCTGTTATTTTTTGACAAATGCAGGTAAAAAAGATTAATGGTGCACTCACAGATAAAAGTCGCTGCATAAATTCCCTTACACTAATGATGCTCTTCTCTGTAAACAAATGCTAAATATCTGCATAATGTGCCCAAACAGACTCCCATTGGATGTGAATTCTCATTTATGTTCATGTAACCCCCTCACATGATAAACACTTGCACTCGCTTATAGAGAAAATCCACCCCCATACAGATTCAGAAAATACATTATATTAAATGACTCATCCTGCCTTTCAGCATGTGTGGCCTCCCTTGAATGTCTGTTGTGCTCATTCATGTACGGCAGCAAATGCCACAGTACAGTAGTTTAGAGAGCAGCCTCTGGGAAAAGGACAAAACGTATTAGCTGCATGGACACTTTCCTTTACAGATTCTCCCAGCAATTACACTGAAGGCCAAGGCCTCTTCAGATCCCAGCCCTGCCACACATGGTGCAGCCAGTTCCCCTCACCAGGACCACCAGTGGGAGCTAATATGCCCATTAAAAATCCAACATATACACTTACACCTGTAGTCAGGAGAAGGACCACCTTCTCAACATGACGTTGACAGATGCATCCACAAACACACACCCTGTACACGTTTTTCAAGTGACAAGCCAAGAGTAATGCTGAAGGCGACCAACTGAGGGTGCCAAGAGAGTTGGTTTCCATGGTGACATTGATGGTGCTATTGGATAACTGTGTTTGTCTGTAGTTGTGCGTGTGTGTGTGTGTGTGTGTGTGTGTGTGTGTGTGTGTGTGTGTGCGCGTGCGAGAAGGAGTGCATGCGTTTTAATATCAAAGAGGGAAAGGGCTGCAACGATTGGCCCAAGAGGTGGGTGGCGGTAGTAAGGTAATAAGCACAACGTTTTTTCCTTCCAGGGTCATTTGTGCAAAAATAAAATGATTTCATCGTTGAAAAAAAAAAACACAGCGACGAAATGGACACAGGGAATGCCATGGACTATTCCACTGCTTGACAAACACAATATGCTGCAAACATTTCATTTTCAAGAAAAGATAAACTATAGAAAACACTGCAAATCACAAGGCAGGCGGTCTTCTCTCATATCACATATCTACATTTTTATTAATAAACCTGTCAGAGGCCTGAACACATTTCATTTATCACAGCAAAGACACTTTGTGAACTCAAGCTGCCTTCCGTCGAGGAATGTATCATCACTATATGCAGACGCACAGTGGTGATTGTTACCAGTTAACATACTGTGGTGTCCAACCAACATGCAAGTTGCCAAGGAATGTCGCAGACTCTGTATGCAATGCGTTGACGCCTTCACTGTTTCAATGAAATAAGCGCTTCCAAAGTTAAATGATTATTCAGTTCAAAGCAACTTTCTTTGCTTTGAAACATCCAACAGGCTGGGGAGGGAAACGTTGCAAGGGAAGCCCCTCGGTTTAGTTTAGGGAAGGCTGCTCTAGGCACGATTACGCACACAGCAGCCAGATATCTAAGAAAAAAAAAAGAGGTTATATCTAACAGCTCCGCCGCCAAAGTGCTGCTGTCTCAACAGACGTGCAGAGACGCGTTGTGATTGTTCCCTTGCCCTGTGATGTTACTGCACCTGACAGGGCACACACGCTGTAACTTGGATCATTTTTCCACAACAGATCAATTTGATGCATGCACGTCTAAAGTCATTTGCGAGACCCGAAGAAAGGTGTGAGTAAATGCAGCTCTTTTGTTCCGCCGTGTAATGTAATGTGCGGCGCGAGCTTATTGTTGACCGTCTGCGCTCCGGGACTTTTCACTGATGCACCTGCTGTCATTTCTCGATTAAAGCAGGTATTTCAGATTACCGGTGATTTATGACTCGATGTGATGATAAGCAACACATTCAGCTGCAAGTCACGATCAAGACAAGCCACGCAACCTCCTCATCAGCTCCACCATTGCGCGTT
Organism: Enoplosus armatus; assembly: GCF_043641665.1. NCBI lineage: Eukaryota > Metazoa > Chordata > Actinopteri > Centrarchiformes > Enoplosidae > Enoplosus > Enoplosus armatus. Next base: position 17,388,276 of record NC_092185.1, read on the forward strand.
TATTAATCCTCAAGTTAAAATAATAAAAAAAAAATAAATAAAAAAAAACAGCATCTTACCTTTGTTGAAAACCACGATGAAAAAAGTTTTTGGTCGTGTCCTCTCGCAGGGTCTTGTCGCATCCGCTTCAGACGGGATCAGCCACAGCGAGCAGCAGAGCGCACAGCGGTCCAGGACAGGAGCGCTTCACACACCAAACGGAGGGATTTTCTGTCAGTTAAATCCGAGGAGCTCCGCAGCTCAGCGATCCCACTGAATGAGCTCTGCCTCACCTCACTGTTCGGCGCTTTACTCCCCCACCCACCTCCGCCCGTTTCCCCCCTCTTTGTCTCTTCAGCATGGGAATGCCAACTCCCGTTGGTTGAAGATGCAGCCTATACCGTTCCTATCTCACTCTTTCTTCCCCTGTCTCTCTCTCACCCTCTCTCTCTGACACACACACACACACACACTCTGATTAGCAAACACGGTCAAAGTTGATGGGAAACCTGTTCACAAGTGGCAAAGAGCTGGATTTCCCATATTTTATGAAAATCCCCCAAAGCGAGCCTAACCAAGTAATTGAATCATGCATTAACATGCAGAGGGTGCGCTGCAGGTTCTCTGAGCCTCTCTGTCCTCATTGGCCAGTCTTTGGTGTTTTTATGACCTTTATTTTGTTGCACTGGCCAGAGATTGAAGGCTAAAAATCATTAAAGCCAGGGTTTGATTTCCACGGCTGGAACAGCCTCCTATAACTAATCTTCTGCAGTATATAATGTACTACAGGTCTAACTTCTATGACTGCAATTCAACAGAAAATCATCTTATTTACACAACCTAAACTGAAATAAACATTTCTTTGAGCTGTGATGCATTTTCATTTTAGCCTTTGTGGATCCCTGTAAAACAGGTTAAAGGCACCATATATGATCAATGTGAGTCAAAACCATGAAGGAGAGCAGCTGGGGAACATTTCTGGCTCATGTCAGGTCAGTATATATATTTATGTACTGCTTTATTTCTCTGTCCATCAGTCCAAAATCCAAATAATTCAGTTTTCTATCATATGTGACAAAGAAAAGCAGAAAATCCCCACATTAGAGTAGAAATGTTTTTTTTTTTCTGAAACAATTAATTGATGATCAAAATAGTGGCCGATTAATGTTCTGCCGACTGACATGTTTGGCATTTATGTTCATGAGGTGGTGAGAGAATCTTTAAATCTTAAAAGCAACAGAGACACAAAGTACAAAGTTCAGACATGCTAATGTTAAACACTGAAATGTATGACTGAAATTTAGATTAATGAACATGCTTTTGGATACCATCACAATGACTTTTCAAAAGAGGAGAAAAGAAGGGAAGGGGAGAAAGTAGGAGGGATGGCAGGTTGGCAGGTTATTATGCCAGAGGCAGGACAATATTTTTAAGACAGTGGACGATACTGCATGGTTGAGGGTGATAATTCTCCCTTGTAAGGCAACTAGGGACACTGTCCTCACAAGATAAACAAAGGCATTGGCCATTTGGTCAAATGTCTAAAATTTCCTATGTTTACATAAGTTTACCTGACAAGGCCCTCTAGTGGCGCTGTGAAAAACGACTGTTGTCTTTAAGGAACAAAGGCGGAATAAGTTATCAGTATGCGTCATCCGAAGTGCTTGTCGGATTGTCGAACAGAGTCTGAAATCCCTTCCCCCAATACCTTTCAAACATTGGGTTAATGGGGGGATAACAGTTTTTGTAACATTTTGCAAAACCACACCGAAACAATCACACCCACTTAACGCAGGCCATGTGGATTTGAGGATATGAACTTCTCTCTCAAGGTCTTTTTTAATTATTCACACAATTACTTCCATGTTTCTTCATGTCAACATGAATGTCTTTAGGACTAGACAGTCCAAAATCGTCCACCATTATTCCCATTTTAATGACTATCACCTCCCTCTATGACAGCAAGCTTTTCACCCCTCCTTTGCATATGGCCGTTCTGACAACACTTTTACCCTCAGACATGGTCGGACGCCACTTCGTACAAACCAGTTCATTTCGAGCATTCAATGGCCTGTTGTGCAATGTTGTTGTAGAGCCACAAAATCTCACTGTGAGGAGGTCACGGTGGATGGGTAGGTCATCAAAGCATGTGACTTTGACATGGGAGACAATTAAAATCTATTGTAATTGTTGGTCAAACCTACCGTAATCTATAAGCTGATTTGGAGAGAGCTCTTCTGAGAGGGGGAAATTTCCCCAGATGGTGATGTAGCAGCACTGAAGCCATGCGAGTGGTGGAGCACCTATTCAACTGAGTTGCCATTCCACTTCTGCACAAGTGACTAAATGCAATGTTTGCATTTTTGGATCAGACCCAACAGTTTTAACATTTGAGTGAGCCTTTCTGTTTGTATCCAAGCTGCACTGGCTGCTGTGTGGCAGTATTTGTGTGGGCAGCACTAATAAGAGTCTTTACTGATGCTAGTTGAAGCCTTGCCACCGTCGATGAGGAGAAGGAGAAAGTAAAGGCAACAATTGCAGGTATGGAAGGGCCATGACAGAATACAATGTTATTCTTAGTAATGAATGCCTTTGTTTAATTTATTGATTTTGAGAGCTTGAAATGTGCAGTGAAAAAATGTGATCTTGTAGCAAATTTTGCACACATCAGAAAACGATTAAACCATTTAAGTAGCAGCTCATGTACAGGGTTCTTGCCGTTTTGCTGATAAAACAACAGTTTAGTGTACATGGGTTAGCATCCATCATACATTTGCCACTTTGTCCTGTACACACCATTGTCTTGTCAGGTCACTACTATGTGCTAAATATTCCAAGTATTCGCAATGTTGACATTGTCTAGTGCTGCATGTTCCTGGTGCTAAAAGATATAATCTCAGGTAGTCCACCGATTTCAGCTGAGTATTTGTGCACTATGCTCTGTTTCAGCACTGGAGGACCAAATATGATTATATATGATTAGTTAGCAAATTGCTACAGTTTGCTTGGTAGCATAAAAAACTGATGTATGGCTTGCCCAGTTGCTCCAGGTCAGCGGCTCCCTGCTGCTGCAATTGAAACATGGAGAATTAGGGAACAGCCAACCTTCCCGTGGGTTTGGCTTGCAACAACAATCATCTGGGCCTCCAACATTTGGATGCAGCAGACTGCACTGTGAAGGATAGTCAATATAGGGATGCCTGGATTCTCTCCTATATGCAAATCCTTACCCATTTGCAACTCAAGTTTCTCAGCAATGTCAACTGATAAGAAACAAATAACAATGGATGACCAAGATATTATACTTTTTTGCTGAACTCTGTGACAGTCTGTGGGCTCCCTTGAGAAGTATTTTGCCCAATGTATAGGGAGCAGCAAGTTACATCACCACGGGACCAGTTCTATTGGCCAGTTAACTTCAGTCTTTTCTTCTTTGAATTTGCAGGTTACTAATGTTTGATCTCAGCCTTTTCCTACACAGACACTGACATGGTTTATTTGGGACTTGTGTTATCACAAGCACAAAGCAATGAGTAGTATCATGTACACACACAGTTGATGTACTGAAGTAATGGCGGATGTTTTCATAGTTTGATGAACCTATAGTATCTATTGATACTGTGCAATACTACCTTTTTAAATAGGATTTATCTTTCTACAATAGGACATTTTTAATGTTGTGCATTTTAATTTGTTGTTTAGGAAAAAAACATGATATGCAGCTACCATTTGCACCTGCCCCAGTGTAATGGGTACATTAACCCTAAAGGGCTTGGGTCAGTGTTGATGGCCTCTCAGGAGCAAACCAAAAAAAGTGTTACAAGGGTAATAAAGATGGCAATTCTTCAGAAATGCCCCATGGAGGTTTCCTGGGGGAAGAGGTTAATGCATGTATTGAACCGTGTGCTAAGCCTTGTATATTTGAAAGATTGGCTTCAGTGCAGGTGAATACAAATGTTTACAAGAACAGCTAAACCAAAATAATGTTATTGCCCCACCAAACAAAGGAACCACACCTGCCCGCACATACTGCATATTTCCTGCTGTCTCTTTCATTCATTCCACCTTCCACCTGTCTTGCTATCTCTGTATTCACTTTCCCAGGTTCCCTATCTCTCTCTCTCACATACACTCCTTCTCAGTTCCGCAGCTGCTGTAGGAGTCAAACAATCACAGCTATAATACATCATATTGCTACTTCTGGCTCTGCAATTCAGTCACAGGCCTGCATATGGATGAAAACACAGCCGGGGCTTTAAATCAATACTGCAAAATTGCTTTGTGTGTTGAAACATGAGTGTGTTGTATATTTATTCAAGGCTGTGTGGAAGTGTATAAATGGCTATCTTCCATTTTATACAGCCATATATGGCAGGTAATGACCAAATAATACTCTGCTCTGCTTAGGTTCATACTGTATGTATTAGAGGGATGAAGGGGCTGTATTACGAATGGCTTTGGGGGTAGCATGATGAGTAGCTAAAGGCATGATGGGTAGAAAATGGGGGTAGGGATAATACCACAGGGCAGTAAACACATTACTCCTCAAAGAATAAGGCTAGCGATACTGGCCAATATAATTTTATTTAAGTCAACGAATCCCACCAAAAGACCAAAACCAAAAATGAATTGATCCTTACAACAAGTATTGCCTGTGTTACCAAAGCCTGATATACAGTATTTCATTCCTCTGTGCCATAGACCTCCATTAAAAACACATAAATGAGCCACACCATTCCACTGAGTGACACTTAATTCATTACAACAAATGTGGGCACTGTGGTTTATTTTGAGTCAATCCCAGATAAAATGTGCGAGTGATGTAATTACTGGTGCGAACAAATGTGTATCTGAAAATTAGTTCCCAATAAAAGCACTGTTTAATGGCGTTTGAGTAGCGTTTGCTAAAAAACTACAGTGCCCAACTTAAACATTGTCACCAATTCTGAAAAAGACTTGACCAGATTTGTCCTTTAAATGTAAAAGTTTCAGGGCATCCCACATTTTTATGTCAGACCAGAATACTAACAGCGGAGCTGTGTGTGGATTCGTTGTGCCAAAATGTTTTAGTTCAAAGGATTCTTCTCCTCACACGGAGAACAAAGCACTGAGAGCCCATCAGCCGAACTGGGAAGCTGGAATGAAACCTAAACATTTTGTGTAAGTCTGGTGTTAAGTATTTTGCCCCTCCGCCTCTCCAGCATTAACTATGGAGTTCTCATGGTGGCATTTTCTCATCATTGTCCAGGTACTTTGCTCAGGGTTACATCTCTGTTCCCAGGGCAGTCAGGACTTGGTTAAGTGTCGCCCATGGCTCTATGGATGATGCCCTGTGAGCTAAGCAGGGCCTGTGAAAAGACAGTCTCCCAGCCCAAGTGGACAGGACTCTCCTCTGGGAAGCCTGGGACTATACTGAGCTGTTGTTCAACTTCAGTAAATGGGTGAGGGAAAGACAGAAAGTCTTTGATCGATGTTGTTCCTGTGGAGTGCAAAAAGGCACTATAGCAGTTATTCCATTTGTGATCTTATATTATCAATATGAAGTGTTATAAATGAGAGCTGCAGTACATTGTAGGTACTTTTTGAAACAGACAATACAAAGTACTTTTGAAAGCAATTAAAAAAAATAGGAGAAATTGATAACAACTGATTGGAGACAGCAACATTAAACAAATAAAACCTTACAAAACCACAGCCTGAAACTGTAATCTTAAAAAAACTCCCCTGCATTCCTGATTTATGGCCCTGACAGCACAAATCACCTCTGGTGAAAATTAGTCCTCAGAAATGTGGAAGCAAAATTGCTCTGACAACCTCAGGCTATGCTCAGGATCATAAGGTTTGAGAAAATCTATTATATATTCAGGGCCCAGTCCAAGCACCGTTGTAATAAATAACATTTAAAAATGTATGACAGTGAAATATGGCCGAGACAGGTGTTATGTGATTCCTTTTTTTGGCACGTCTTTTGAAAGGTCGGGCAGCCATGTCATTGAACAGCTGGTTGAGCAGAAAAGGAAAGAATTTCACTTGAGGAAACAAAAGTAACAAAAAGTGTGACCTTGCTCTCTGACTGAGCATCTCAAAAATCTGGTCTTTCCCTCTTTTTTTAAATTTACATTATTTTTATTTCATTAACAGTGAATTTAATTACTATATGTAACGAGAAAGGGGTCCTTGGTCAGAGCTTCTTTTTTCTTTTTTGGCTTTCTGGTCCGCAACTTCATTCTCATCAACCTCATTTCCAACCATAGCAGGAAGCTGTTGTCAGTATAGAAGCTCTGATAAACACACTGTATACCTGCCTGGTACCAAATGGAGCATTTAGCAGCAATAGAGCCAGGTATTTCTCTCAAGAGGAAAAGAGACTAAAATTTACCTCAAAAGAGTGAATATTAGAGTTTGTCATGACTCCAAATGAATGATAGCGTTGCTCCATGATAATAAGTCAGTGTTGTGTTTTATTGTATTATATCAATGCAGCACTAAGATTTTACTCATCAAAACGGGCTGGCTCTGAGTTTTAGTTATTATTTTTTATGCCCGATGAGCCAGGAAGTGACCAAGCCTCACACTTGTGAAAACTCCCTGTCAGTGACTTGCAGATTCAGTAACACCTTTTAAATCATTTCTCTTTTTAAAAATAAAATATATAATATTGGCTCTTTAATTAAATCTTTCTGTTTCAAATTGTTTTATTGTTTTGAGTTTTATGTTATTTCATTTTTCTACTTTTAATTGCCTGATTTCACCCGTCTCATTGTTTGTAGTACTGGAATGATTTAACCTTGATTTACTTGTGTAAAGCAGCTCGTAACTTTAATTATTATTATTTTGAAATCACCAAATTAAGACCAAATGAACCAACAACCAGAGCCCAGTTCCTCTATTGATGCTCCCAAACAGAGTAATAGTATATTCTTTATTGCCCCCTTTTGGAAGTCGATATAAGCTGCAGCTCCTCTATCTATGTAAACTCACTTCTGAATAATGGAGGAAGGTCAGAATAGAAGTAATTGATTTAATTTGAGCACAGAAGAGGGAATTGATCTGTGAATAACGTGCTCCGTTTATGGTGGTGAAAATGGTGCAGCTCTGACCTGGATTCATTTGCTTCACAGCACAAGCTCAAGCCACTGTGTGCTTCATAGAGCAAATATGAGGCGTTCCTTTTCACATCATCTCAATATGATGATTTAATTCTGTACTTAGTAGGATATATTTGTACACGCACACATAGTGAGTTTGACACTATGATGAAAAATAGTGACAAGCTTTACCACACCCACATTTTCTTTAATTAAAAACATGATCTTTCTGTTTTTCAATACAATATGTACATCTCTTGAGTCATATGAATTGATAGAATAATTCAGTACATTACAACATATATACATACCAATGAGTACAATACAAACCATCATCAGCCCGAAGGCTTGAGATGGTTTTCTGTCATTTTCGGTCATTTTCAAGTCGGTAACCTCAGGTTGATGGACCTGAACAGTGAAGTCTTGGTGCCCAGCACATCTAATGTGTTAGCACCCCCTTCAGTTAGAGCACTGTGTTGTCCAGTGTTTCCAGTGCTTCTGCATTGAGTAAGAAAATGCCCTTGTGCATGAGACAAAAAAACAAAAGATTAGAGACTGAAAAACAAACAAACATAAGGGAGAGGACTGTAAGATATGAGGGCATTTAAATATTTTGGAAGCAACGGGGAAACAAGTTGAGTCAGACAGTAGAGCTTTTATTTCATGTTGTTCTCTATCCAATCTTTGAAATTGGCTACATGCGTGTAGACTGTGTAGAGGTCAGGATCACACTCCCCTTGGTCATAGCCAAAGCTCACCAGTCCCAGGAGTCTCCACAGCCCTTTGCTCTCCCCCTGCACCTGTGCAAAGCTGAGAGAGGGCTTCTGCTTGTTGCTGGCTTGGTTCTCAGAGAGGGCAGGGAGAACAAGGATCCCCCCAGTGTCAGAGGGACATATGTTAGAGGGCCCATAGTCAGGCTTCTGGCTGGCACAGAGCATGTTGTCTGTGACGCTGACTGGCATGCCATTATGAGCATACTGCTGCTCACATGGGACGACGTCAGCTAAGTGGACTAGCCCAACCCTTGCCTTCTCATCAGGACCTAAAGTTGAATCGGGCCGTGGAGACCACCCTGTCACAAGCCCTTGTCCAGAGGCCGCCTCTTCTCCCTGGCTGTCTGAGAGGCAGAGGGGCAGGACTTTCTCCCCGATCCTGGCTTTGTCCAGTAACTTGACCACAGCCATGTCAGAGTCGAGAATATGGGGGTCGTAGTTCGGATGAACAACAATGGAGGCCACCTAAAGGAGAAAGAGATGGAATTGCTGTGCAAGTTTGGTTAAAAAAGATCATTCGAAAACAAGATGTCCTATAGCTTACCCTCAGGTGTTGAAGACCTTTACTCTCCCTGTGGTCATCACGGTAGTGCTTCCCTACTACCACCTTGATCTTGGCTGTATCCAGCGGATACACCTTCCCCAGATCTGTCACACAGTGGGCTGCAACCACCACACTCCTTTGGTTCACCAGAGCCCCACTGCACACCAGCTGCCAGTCAGAGTCCTGATTGTGGTTGCCAGTTCCTGCTCCGACATCCTCCTTCAGGGACCCTGCCTGGCTGTCTGCCTTGGTCACCTTGGTCTCAGCTCTGTTGGTGGAGCGGCGATAGATGGCTGCCAGCCAAGGCCAGTGAGCCTCTGCCGGCCTCTCTGGGTCAAAGTTTAGATGCTTCCCACACACTGCCAAAGAGGAGGTGACAGGATGAGAGGACAGAGAGCGAAAGACCACAATCAAAAGGAGGGGAGGGAAAAGGAAGACAGGAAAAGATTAGACTTACATTGAGACTGTGTCAGTACTTTCTGTGAGACTGTCTTTGAATTGTCTTTACCTTTAGGGAGTTTTTATTTTAAAGATGCACATGAGCTAAGGATTGTCTACCAAAATGCAAAGCAGTGGCATGGATGGATAAAATAGTGTCTTGTGAAATGTGAGAGCCCCAAACTCATGAAAGAAGCCTTAGTGCTTGGAAATCTTTTTTTTTTAAGAGAGAGAGAATCTCTACATTGTCCATCCATTAACCCAGATGGATATGTTTTACCGACCCTGTGGAGAGGATTCAAACATCTTATTCCTGTTATCATCAACCAAGTACTAAACAGACTTAAGACTTCTGAGCTGCTTTTGCTACTTTGTTCGATGATATCGTGATCAGCACTGTACAAAAAAATTAATGTTTGTTGACATTGTAATAGATGTGTGTAGAGCTCTTTTATTAAAGTTGAACACAGCTCACAGACCCAACACTTTTCCAGGGTGGTATTAAAGCAGGTTGTCCATGAAGAGATGTCAGTTTTGTCACTGCTACAAATAGTGATTAATGTGATTCCCTCCCACTCTGCACAGATAGGATAGTCTCTCATACGTATAGCATAATGAATATAATTAAGACCTATTTTAAAGTGATTCAGTCTGGAAAGGTTCCAAAGGTTCCAAGTGGATAACTCTGTGTGGCAGAAGTCAGGGCAACCTTTGGTATCATGATATCCTTGTTACACTAATGGGAAGGTACAGCGTGAATGGATATACACTGCAACAAAGCTGTCCCATCTTCTGTGTGTGCTGAACAAGGATGACCCCAAAAAAATCAGCTAGAGAGCTGAAACCACGTCTTCAGTAGCAAGATGGACACACACAGTCTGCTGCTTCAGGGGCAGGTCAGACTTCCAACTAAACTCAACCTGTCTATCTGGCTTGCCCAATAAGGATGTCCCGCCTTGTTTGCACCATTATAATGTGCAAGTTACTAAAACCTTGCCATACATGAATGGCTGATATGTATAAAAGAGCCTTTATAGTAAAATTGTTGTGTCATTTCTGATAAATGTGCAAACATCTGTGTCACAGCACCTGTGTTGAAACTTATGACATTCTCTAAACTAACTGCCTTTATATATGTTGTTGTCGCTGATGATGAAGAAAGAGGTGACTGCCTTGCTTAATCAAAGATGTTGATATTATAAACTCTAATTGCATCCATCTCACAGCTCGGCTGTAAATGTCAGCTATTGGTTGAGTAGTAATTAGAGGCAGCGATAATATTTTTAGAAAGTTGTGGTGCCTATAGAGGACTTGTTAATATTGCCTTATTAGATAAACGTCTGTAAAGACACCATGTTTGACTGACCACATGATAATTCTTTATCTACGTGTTATTGTTGATATGTGTGTGTAAATCACTGTATTTGTCCTGTGTGAATGTGGTGGCTATTTGCAGTGGTTAGAGAACTTGTGGTCCTCTGCTGCCCTCACCTGGTGAACAGGACACATGACGTCCGCTCCATTTCCCAGTCTTCAAGCAAGTGCGGCGAGAACTGCCGGAGTGTTGGTAGAACGGAGAAGCACACTCATACTCTATATGCGCGTAAAGGTGGTGGAAGCCCTGGGCCAACTGGGAAAGTACTGGGGGTATTTTAGTGGGACCCGCAGACTGGATCTGTCTGCCCAGCCCAGAGGAGTAGAGCTTGTGCACGGGTGTCTTTCTGAGGGGAGAAGAGGAGGCTATGGGTATGTAGATATACCCCTTAGGTTGAGGAAATGCTTTTGAATGTGCAGAAAAAGTATGACACGAGAGTAATTGCTTTTAATTCTTCAGTCACTAAATAGCATAATAATAATACAGACTACACAGTACTGCTAACAATCATGCTTGTTATATAACATAATACATTGGTAAACATACCTGGATGGTGCTTGAGGTGGCAGGACTCTTTGTTTAACCAGCTCTGACACTTTGGGCTCCCGACATGCTGCAAATAAACACACATATAAGAACACACATATAACACATACAATACACACACCAAAGTCCCATTAACATCTGCTGTGATTTGAATGGAGCTACTGAAAGTGGAACAGTGAGTGGACTGTGGGGAATTGTAAACTGAAAGTGCTGTGTCTTTATCGGTACCACTGTCTAATATGGCATACTTTATGAAGGTTTTAGAAGCTGTAAGTAATGTCTTTAAAAATGGCTAAAGGAAAAGTTTGACAAACAGCAACAGACCTCCACAAGAGTGGTATCAATCTTCTATCTAACTCTCAGCAAGAAAGACAAAAAGAGTATTTCCCAAAAGGTCCAACCAACCTTCCAACCAGGTTAAAAAAAATATCCTTGCTGTATATCCTCCAACAGTGTGACTTGCTTTGTCCTTTCTCTCCTAGCTCTTAAATTCATCAGGAAAGTCGAGCCAATGGACAGTTCGACCACTTACCTTTTGGCAAAGAGCTGAAGAGCAGCCAGACCAAAATCCATTAAGAACTAATTAACATTTACAGCTCCAGACTTGATGGATTATTGTACTGCAAGAATCCTTTACCCACTAGCATTTAACATTAGCATTTGTCTAGCATGTTAGAACCCTTTACTTACTAACTTTTATCTACAAGTTTGATGGCTTGATATAAAGTGAGAAACCCCCTTAAATCCCTTATGAATTACTTACTAATTTTCTAATAAAACATTGAGTCTGCAGAACTGTCTGTACTATCTTTAGATGGTGTACCTGGTTATTTACTATTCATCAATGCAGTGACCATCAGAACAACATCCATATGAGCATAAACAGTGACCAAACAGATGACAGCACCTCTGACACAGATGGGTTGTTTGCCACTCCAGGTACCATTTGGCTGGCAGGTACGTCGGGCATCACCACTGAGAGCATAGGAGTGGTTACAGAAGAAGTCCACTGTTTCAGGCTCCACCCTGGGCACCAGCTGGTGGTAGCCATGGTAGATGCGAGGGAGAGGTGGGCAGCTTTTCTCTGCAGGAGGGGAACGGACAGTAGGTGAGGGTACAGTGTAAATCACTGTATCATTCATTTTTCTTTTTCTCAATGAGTCTCTTACCGGTGAAGCTTTGGTTGACTTCTTTCTCCTTTTCTTTTTCTTTCTCCTCCCTCTCCCTCTCCAACTCCTCCTTTGTTTTCTCAGCAGGATCCTTCTCTGTCTTGTCGTCTTTAATTGTTGGTTTTTCCTTTGGTTTCCCACTTTCCTCACCTCCCGCTCTGTACATGGTGTGCCGTGTAATGTTGACTCTGGTGGGAATGATTTTCCTCCCCGCCTCTGGGGAACCTATGGTATTATTTTCTTGCTTTGTGTCCTTTGTGTCATATGTAACTGTGTTGTTCTTTGTCATTTCCAGTTCAAATATCTCCACCGTGTTTTCACCCTCAGCTATGACCGTCCTCAGCTTGGTGTCATTAGGGCCGACTTTGTCCGGATCTTTTTTTCCATTCACCTGCTCCTCTTTTCTTTCCTTCTCTTCTTGTCCTTTGTCTTTTATCACAACTACCTCTGTGATATCTGTCTTTCCTGTCTCCAAGTTTGTGTCTGGACTGCCTTCTTTTTTCTCGGTTGGCTTTGCTACCTCAGGTTCTTTCTTTTCAACTGTATTCAGGCTGTTGTCTGGGCCTTTAGTATCCACTTTATCTTTGCTGCCTCCAGTGGGTTTCTCTGACCCAGTATTTCTCTCCTCTAGCTCTCCTTCATTCCTGCCCTCAGCCACAGTTTTCTCTGGAATGGTACCAGTATATTTATCTTCTCTGTCGACTGCTGTTGTATTCTCGTGCCCAGTGTTTATATCTTTCCTTCCAGCACTTTCTTTTTCTCCAGTTGGGCTCTCTTGACCTTTCTCTTTAGTTTTGCTGATATCTTTGTCACTGTATGTATCTGTTTCTGTCTCTTTTGCCTTGTCTTTGTCTTTTTCTGCCTCAGTGAGAGTGTTATTCACTGTGAAGAAAGAACATAAAGAAAGATCATTACTAAATTGCCAGTTAGCAACTGATTGCAAACCTTTTTGTTCAAAGTTGGATCCTCATACTTATTATCTAAGACACTTTGTCTGACCTTGGGTGCAAACAGGAGGAGTCCCACTCCAGGTGTTATTAGGGAGGCAGGTTCTCTGGGAGCTCCCGCTGAGCTCATAGGGCTGGTGGCACAGGTATTGTAGAGCGATGAGGACATCATTGGGTCCATAAACCAAGAAGTGATCCCCATGTGTTGGCTTGGGTGGTAAAGTACAAACTCTTTCCACTGGCACTGGAGACGGGAAAGAAAATCAGGCATTTAGAAGCTGCAAATTGTCCTTTTTCCACAATCTACACCATCTCTGGGGCAGTATGTACGGCATCCAGAGACAAGCAAATGACACACATATGACTTTTCCAGATCTGAAATTGTAATTATTTGGCAAAAAAAAAAACAATCCACATTATCTTACCACACTCTGGGGCAGGCGCACTCCAGGTGCCATCACTCAGGCAGATGGCAGTAAGAAACCCCCGCAGCTCAAAGCCAGGGTCACAGCGGAAAGTGATGCGTGCTCCCGAGTGATGAAACAAACCCTCTGTGGATCCATGGGTGGGCACTGGAGGCCTGCGGCATCCCACCACTGAGTGGAAATATAATTGTGCACATTTTATTCATGACCACATGTTGTCTAATTTTCCTGTTTCTTAACTGGACGTGGGATCATCAAAATTGTAAACAAACATCAGTTTACTGCACTTCCCTGCTGTAAAAGACCACACAAATAGACCTTTGGTGAGTTCTTTGCCTTCTGGTGTTTGCAGTTGAGACAGGTAGTCCACGAACCAAAGACTCATTATTCTTAATTCAAAAATATCCAGAGCTTTAAAAGCATAGCCTGCTACCTTAGAGGCTCATTAATGAATCATTTCACCCATCCTAGTAAAGTGTGAACAGTTCACAGCAAGACTTTAACACATGGCTTGTAAATGCAGAAGAAATAGATGCAATAAAAGAGCTTTAGTCAAACTGTTCAATTTTCCAGTGTTGTAAAAGTGTATTTTATGAAGTGGAGTAGTAGAGATTGGTATTGTGGTGGTGGAATACTGTGTATAACTCTGTTATGCGACAAAATAAAAGTATCCATGTCATAAATGGGGAAATTATTGTGCAATTCTTTTTGTATTTTGCGATGGGCTGTCTCTTGGTGGATATAGTATCTACTTCTATCTTAAAGGCAAACTGCAAATGTGCACACAAATGTTGTGGTCAGACTGCGCCACCCACAACTGAGTTCACAAAAACCCAAACACACATGTTAACACTAAGGTTATCATACCATTACAGCCCTCTCTGCAAGAGTTTTTCTGTGTTGTTGACTTTACGTTAGGTCAGATCCATGAAATGCACTGTCTGTGGTTTTATAGCTCCAAACCAAGGAACCCTCCCAATAATCGGGGAGTTTTTGCTTCATGGCATTCCCAACCTTCAGTCCCTTAGGGGATGGAGAATGCTGTTGGCCAACCAAAAGTGGAAAAGTAACTGTAGTTGACCTCCTTTGAATGTGTTTTTAAACAAAAAACTTGAAGCATCCTGCAGTGTTGTATTGTGCATAAATGATCCATCTTTCATATCTGATGAGATGAGTCTGAAGTTATTGGGGTGGAATGCTAACATACTTTGCATAGCGACACATACGGTAAGTAAATCATCATTCCTTTTGTTAATGCCTTGGAAACTATGTTGAACACTGCACTCCAAAACAGATTAGACTCAAAAATAGATTAAACTGTGCCAGTAAGAGAAAATAAGATAGGAAATAAATGATTTCCTATCTTAAGTTTGTAAGATGTGTCAAGACTCTCTCATACAGAATGAGTTTCAGCTCAGGCTTACAACAGATGACAGGTTGATTACTGGAGACACGAAATACGGCTGATGTCAGGTTCATACTTAAAATTCTCCATCTGACTCCAGGGCAGAAATGTACGACATTTCCTCTACAAAATGTCAGACATTAGCGTTATTCCAGCTCTCTTCCATTAAAATTAACAGCTGAGGATTCCTCGCGGGAATACAGATGAATGCGCACTGTGTGGAATGAAACTCCTGCCCGTTTTACGGGTGCCTCCTCCAATGGAAAAGCTGGCTCGTGTAATAGAAGGAGAATTGTTTAACCACTCATTTTATAGACTTGAATTTAGCCCTGAAAATGACACCACGAGAAAAAAGTGAGTGGGGTTCAGGAAGTCTGTTTTTGCAGGATCTTTAGGGAGGTGTATTGGATATAAAAAAACACAGGTTAGGGTCCAGACACCCATAAATAAAAGACCTTGTAGGCCAACCACACCCTGATTGAGCAGTACCCCACAAGACGAAGTGGAGCTCTGCCAGTGTGCTGGTGCTAAATGACCTCACAGATTTACTGTAAGGTGGCATATAGTGGGTGTACTTCTTTCTTCTCCTCATTCTCAATTCTCCATATATTTGGTTAGAGCACATTTCCCTTTTAATTTCTTTCCTCGGTCAGTTTCTTTGCTACTCACCTTCCCAATCTGCCCACAGCAGTATGTGCTCATGCATCAGTTGGTTCAATGCTGTTTAATTTCATGCAAACATTATTTGTTAGATGGTTATTTGGATTTGCAGCCCGTCAGCTGAAACTTATTTTATATGTCTTGAGAGGCTGACCAAAACCATAGATGTGACTGAACGGACGGGGAAGGCAGCTGGCCTGAACCTAGTCCAAACCACAGACTTCTCCCTTGTGACAGTGAATCACCGCCCGGCTCTGGGCAGCAACAACAGCAAAAAAAAGGCTTTCATGAAGAGGTCAATGCTCAATAACTTTCTTCATAACTAGGCGTGTCTGATTACAGATGAAAATTACTAAAATAATTCTGAGAATTCGTAAGCGTCAATACAGAAAGACATGTTTTTCAGATGCCTTGACAGATGGAAAATTCAAGTCATGCCTACACTATGCCATAAAGACTGGTTTATTCTTCACTGTGATTAGAACCTGCAGGCATTTTTGCTTTCCATACTTCTATTTTTTCCCCAAACACATAAAATATGATAATTTTTCAAGCATGGTCATACTGCAGAAGCTTCAGTTGTGCTACAGACTCACCATTTTCACATCTCTTGCCTGTGTAGCCAGCCAAACAGGCACAGTGGTAAGTGTAAGAACTGTCCAGGATACAAGTCCCATCATGCAGGCAAGGGGAGGAGCTGCAAGCTGTAAACATACAAATGTGTGGCATTAGGGTACAAGACGAAAAGCTGTATTTACTAGCAGTATAACGATACAATCTGTATGCCAAAAGGAATGGCTGTCCTCACCAGGCTACATCAAGGGATTCATGTTCAAAGCTGTAATTTCTACTTTCCATTTCTAAATGTGTGTGGGCATTTCTACACAGAAAGCCTGTTTACTTTTACTAGATCTGGCTTAGCCGCTGGTAACTTATGCATGTGTGTGTGTGGGTGTGTGTGTGTGTGTGTGTGTGTGTGCTTTGGAGTTTTAGACCTTGAGAATGAGGACATGGAAAGTGAAGACATTCTGGTCGGTCCTCACTTTCTCAACGGGCTGTTAGCAGGTTCAACACCCTGACGAAGGCTCTTGCCGAAACGTGTAGGTGTCAGTCATGCACTGTTAAAGGCTTTTTATTATACACTGGACTGTGAGTTCCTTGGAAACTTCTTTCTTGTTTGCATTTGTCGTGGCCCATGACTGTAGAGAGCCCCTTTGTTCATTGATTATGACTTTTTCATTTATTGTCTATAAAGCAAGAACACATTCTTGTTGGGCTGTGTATGGATTAGGACTTGGTTTTGGGTTTAAGGTTAAAATTGCCCTTTTGCTATGGCTAGGGTAAGGGTTAGGATTTGGGGTAGGGAATGCATTATGTCACCAAGGGTCCTCAAAAGTATAAGTAAATTATTAGTAATAAATAAATATTAATAGCAGTAGTATTGTTGTTAATTGACACTGGTATTTGACCTGCCTGAACTCTCCTGGAAAGTAGCAAAGAATCCATCAAAATTCTTGTAACCATCAGACACAAAGAGTACGTGCAGACTGTTGCCAGAGCTCTGAACTGGGGCGGGTCTGTTGTTCCCACAGAATCGAGCAATAACACGCGAGTTGATGCTGTCACCATCTCGGACCTCCACGTAGTCATAACGACAAGAGGGGTGATTCTCCAGACTCAGCATCATGAACCTGTTAGTAAGAGGATGAGTGTAAAAAAAAAAAAGAAAAAACAGGAGAAAAAAACATAAAGCAGTTAGTGTCTGACACATTGTATGGACATTGTTTTCTGCTGTACTGTTGTGTTTTCCTGGAATATGAGAGCACCTGTGTTCCCTGGCAGTGCCACACAAGCTGGCATCATGGCACTGATGCTTTAAAATCCTCAGCCAGCAAACAAGTAATGAAAAGTAATGATAGCTGCTGAATACATTAACAGCTGCTGAAGGTGATTTCCACTATTACATGGCTAACTGCTCTTAATGGTGTGTGAAATGTGTCTACTTTTAACCAGGTTCCGCTACAATTAAAGATTTATATTTATGTTTTTTTCATTGTTTTGTTTTTGTTTTTAAATGTTTGCTATATTTAAACAGATTAGTGGGAGTTAAGTTGTCCACAGCGGGAAGATTAAAGGAAAGCAGTAACCTGAGATCATGACTAAGACAGGCACAGGCACGTAAGACCACATTATTACTGTAAGCACCAACTTTGTACCAATATTATGTAAGCTAAGATGAAATATTCTAAATAAAGCGCAATCATTATTGACACATTAAGAAGCCAAAAGCAGATGCCTATCTTTGGCCTAGTGGCTTTGGCAGGCTTTAGAAACATCTTAAGAATTTTCTCACCCCTATATTTAATAGATAATTTATCGTTAACACTCATTATGTGCCTGTTTAACAGTTTTAAGTGCACATACGAATGTCATTACATTTATGTAACCGGCAATAAGCACTGCTGAAAAACAGAATTACCCATCCCAGTCTAAATAAGCATCTCATCGTTTCAGATCACCAGCTGTTAAATGTCTATAAAATATATCCATGAATGCTGAATAAACATGTTGATTGCACAACATTATTTCCAAAACAAGTAGCATGACTGGTGATTACTGGTATGAAATTTCTAGGTAATGTGTCAATGTTTCCAAAACATTCTAAGTGTGCTTTAATACAGCCAGGAGTGGCTGTAGGGCCTGTTTCAATGTGAATTTAAGTGAGTATGATAACTATTAGGAGAAATTTACATACACTTTCAATTCATGAGCTGTTTGGTTCAGTCGCAGTCAGACTGTGACATTGAGAGGACAGCCAGCTGGATTAGGAAAAACACAAAGGACTCTCCTTTCCCCTTCTCTGCGATTTCAGATGTAATCTCCTTGGCCTTAAATTGGAGCGGACATGAAGGACTGATGAACTTTATACAAGACACTGGCATGCTCCCAAATCCTCTGATTTTACTCGTTATCACAGACCCTTGAGTGAGGGAAGCTTAGACTAATGAGATATACAGTAATGCTTAATGTTAGCCCGCAGCAGCTCCCAACAATTCATACCAGTTGCTATTCTGGTAAATATGTTTCCTATGATGTGAGTATAATGTGAGCCACTGTAGTTAAAGTCAGAGACATACAGGAAAACCCTGCCAGTAATTCCCCAGTCACTCAGGCACAAACATATAACTTCCTATTAGCGTATCTCTGAGCATAGCAACTCTTTTTCATTTAGGGGTTTTGTTGGATTTATAAAATATGACATGTAAATATTAGTCATCCCTATATTGTTTGTCGTCATAGAATGGATTCAGCCCAGCAATCTATGCATGTCACAGTTCACAGTTGTTAAGTTTAATGCAAGGCTTTATATGTAGCAGAAAAAGGAATTGCAATCATTAAATGTCGTTTATGCACACAACAAACCACCACCATATGCACGACATGCTCAGTCTGTATCTAACTGTATGGAGCTTTTGTTCAGCTAAAACTCAAATGCTCGCCTGTAAAATGCTGTAGCCTATGCGTAATGGAGAAAATGACAGAAATAGAAAGTTATCACAGGACTGAAAAGTAATAACTTTCCTGAAAAAAAGGGGGCTGTTGTGGTTTCCAAACTTTGCTGTAGACTTGCCATCTGTCCATGACATACATCATGCAGAAATATCTGAACTGAGTGGAAATTTGACTTAAGCAGGCCAGCCATTAATAACTATTACAGATGGACAATGAAGGTCCCAAAAACTGACGCTTTAATGCCAGACGAAACTGTGGCGAGTTTTACTTTATTGACGCAAAAGCTTTGCGATATTCTTCAGTTTGCAAAGGCACATAGTTATTTGTATGCTGTCGTCATCACATCCACATCAACTAGTATTTGTTCATTTGTTGGCTATGCAACCTCACTGACTTCTTCATGGTTTTAAAGGGATTCTTCAGTTGAAAGTACTTCCAATGAAAACTGTTGACAAGGAGTCTGTGGATTACTCAGAATAACTAGAGCTGTTTCTGAAAAGAGACTTGTTGAATCTTTTAATGTGGAATGGAAATATTGGATTGACTACCACTTTGGTCCAGACTGAAATATCTCAACAACTATTGGATTTCCATGAAATTCTGTACAGACATTGTGGTCCCCGATTAAAATGTGTCTAATTCTTTGGTTTATGACAAAATACCTCAGCTGTACTTTGTGTTTGGTGCTAATATTAGCATGCTAACTATGATTGTGAACATGCTAAACATTACACCTGCTGATCATCAGCATGTTAGCTGTGAGTGAAGCCTCACAGAGCTGTTAGCATGGCTGTAGACTCTTAACCTTTGTTTGAAATTGCTGCTGATGGAAAAAACAAACAATTTAACCTCTAAGCTGTTCTACCCATCATGCTTTGTGATAGGCAAAATAAACCATCATCAGTAAATTATCACTAACCTTCCTAATGTAACTCCATTTTTTTTCTCTGATGACACAGGCAGGTAAATGACGACCAGTGAACAACTATATAATGTTTATAGTCTGACCTGAGTTCTATGGTAAAGGGACGCTCCACCTGTATGGTCCACTCACACCGAGCGTTGTTGGGGTAACTCTCCAGCACCAAGTGGCCCTGCCGTTTACGGATCACTCCCCCACACTCTGAAAAACACAAGGGAAAGAATTCCATGTTGGAAAGTTATGCAGAAACTGGGGTGCTCTTTAAATTTCAGAGGCTGTTAATTACAGCTCAATTATTATTTTGAGGGTCTACATTCAGTTGCTGTGGTACCGTTCAAACCAAAAGCAATTACATTTGAGTTTCCAAAGCCACCGTAAAAGCCCTATGTTGTGCTCAACAACATAAATAAGCATAAACACAATGCACACAGCAGCAACAAAGGCTTTCAGCAGCCTTTCCAGGTTCTGCTTTTAATTAAATGTATGCTTGTTGTGCCCCTTGGCAGAATATTTGCATATTGAGAAAGCCACAGTCAGCCTCAAAATGTTACATATTAAATTGTTTTATGGGATTCCTGATTGTTGACTCTGACTTGTCATTCAGCTCCTCATGGAAAACCTCCTGGGCATATGGCAGCCTTTCATGCTGGCATAGTTGTCCCACATGAAGATAAACCAGCAGGGAAGGAAAGAATATATAGTACATGGTATTCATTTCACTTATAGAAAAAAAAAACATTTATAAAACAGACATGTAGGATCTGCTAATTGGGAGAATGAAGAGACTTACTCATGCAGTCTCCACCAGACCAGCCAGGCCGACACTCAGCGCAGTATTTGCCGGTAATGAAGAAGTCATCCCTGGGCCCCCACGTCCCATTGTTACAGCGCTTACAGTTCTCAAATATACTGCAACCTGGAAGAAAGAGAGCCAGAAACAAAACGACAGTAAAGCAGGAGTCAGGCTGGAGCCGTGTGTCACCCACCCTCACCAGACCCCTGTCATGTTTCCTTTATATCAGCTCTGCTAAACTCATTAAGCTCATCTTTCATTACAGCAGAAAGTACAAACACATTGCTGCTTCCTGAAATAGAAATGTGGAGAAATGCCCCTGAAATGGCTTCCTGGGAGGATGGATTTTTACTTAAGGGACTGGGGGGGGGTTAACAACAAATTGTCTGGGGATGTACACATGGGGATTCATGATTGTACACTGGGCTTGGAAAATGTTTCAGTGCTTACACAGTAAAACGTGATGTACAGGTATCCATTAAATTCTGGACAGCTGTTTTTTTCCCATAAAGGAAAACATGAGTACATTCAAGCTGTGAAAAAAACATGACATACTTCTATAGGCGGACGGCATGTAGGAAAATAACATGAAGAAAGTTTGGATGCGTGAGCTGCAGCACATGTGTGCAGACATCCCCAGGTGATTATGTTCTTATGTATATATACACGTCTGTACTTCTTACACAGACCATGATGCGCTCAGCGCTGAGTATAAACACATACAGGTTTTCACCCATTTTATTCACAGATCAAAGTTCCGAAATACATGTGACATTTTGGGGAAATATCTCCAGCTCAGGCACTGTCTCCTTTCAATCCTGAGATCTGGCCCCGACCCAATCACTGAAATTCAAAGCCTACTACAACGTGTCAGCCTTAAAATGGTGGTGCATCAATTTTCTATAACTTCATCATCATCAGAGATGCCAGTGCACCTAAACTTCAGGGTCTTAAATTGTCTTGGGAGAGAGCTATTTGGGAATATATTGAACAACAACAGTGGAAAGAAGCTGGCACACCCCCACCTGAATCCTCAATTGATGCTACTGGACTCCAAGCAGAATGGCTAGACTCAAACTATGAGATGATGATTTATGTTATTTATATTTACCAGTGGTACACATGCTATACGACTGTGACACAGTTAAGGAGCTATGGGGGAAATAATATCTTTTATAAATTAACTGTTCAATGTCTCCCTAACCAAGAGGCCAAGTCTTGTTGCTGAAAACAGCGAGCACATTCCTGATCTCACATCACGCACAGCAAATGTCAATGTGATAAAGCATGTACATAACTTTTACTCTCTAAAGGTATGCTGACTTTTTTGTACTGTACTGCTGCTTAGTATCAATATTGTTTGCATCATTTATTTAGCAGTGGAGATATTAGTTGGGGTAGGTGGCTGGAGGAGTGTTTATAATATGAAAATGTCCTAAGAAATGTCTTATAACCCTCTATTATTTTGTCACTCATTCAGTCAAGAGACGGAGCCAATGTGAAGCTGACCTGGAAACAAGTTAAATCAGACACAAGTTATTTTCAGGCTTTCTGTCATACTGTTTGTAACGCTACAATGCAAACAGCTGTGAAGTTGATAGACAGCACTTGATCTTGTACAAACTACATTGCAGATTGAACAGTTTTAAAGATGGGGATTTATGGGCTGACTAGAATCAACAGATGTATACTTTATAAAGAGAAAGCTCTGTTCTGCCAACTTTTCATTCTGTTCAAGGTAATGAAGTTTGCAGCATATCATCAAACTGAAGCACTCATTCAAATATGAATATTTGCAGAGGTTCGACAGTACCTGGATGGATGATGCAGGGGTCACACTCATTGATGGCGTTGCGGCAGCAGGGCACCGCATAGCCCACCGGAGTCCCCTGTAGGGGGCATTTACAGCGGATCACATCATACTCGCAGCAGCCCCTGCACATGACGTTCCACTCCGGGCCCGGGCAGTGGTTGTACAAATACCTGTAATCTAAACAAGATAATAGGGTCAGCAACTCAGCAAACCACCGAGACAAGCAAGTAGGAAACATTTGATCATGTAACCATCATTTCATACATGTACAGAAATAGTAAGGAGGAGTCAAACAGGAAGAATATATGACAAATGCAATGACTGGCCTTGTGGGAAAATGAGAGCAAACGTAGGTTATGGTCAGCAGAAGCCTGAGCAGCAGTGGAAGGATTCTGGTGAGTTTAGTGTTTATCTGAGCTGCTGCTCTGCACAGACTCTCTGGTTATTTCCACTGCCATATGGTTGCAAGCTCCTTTTTAGGGGACCACAAGTCTCCCAGTAGTTAAACTCCTCTGCATGTTCTCACACTTTATTAAATCAGACAGAATACCACAATGGTAAAGTCACTGTCATGGAAAGCACAATCAAATCATTAATCAGAAGGTGCATTATGATGTCGAGTGTAAACACTGACCTTGATCTTTCTAAAGTTTTTACCTAATAAATGCAATGTTTAATTGGATTGGAAACCAGTGATTCAAGGAGCTTTGAGCCTCGGCAGTTATGATTATGTAACGGTGGATTTAAAAGCTGAAACAGACAAGTGGAAATTCTCTTGTGGCAGATGTGGACAGAGAACTAACAGAAGCTGCACTTTAAACTTGGCACAATGTCGGTGCAGCGTTTTGTACGTACCCTCCTCCCAGACCAGCAATCATAATAACTTCCCATCATTTATTCTTCCTGATACATTTCCACCTAAACAAATACGCAGACACACTTGCATACTGGCTTTATTTGTAAAGCCGTAATTGCACACTAGGTCTATTTGTGTTTTATATGAGTTTTGTGAAACCAAGAATCCAAGACACAGGCACACAAATGCACTGGCACACAAAAGCAGCAACCACGAGTGATTAATCTTTTAGTGGTTGTTTGCAGACGGTCAACTAGAGAGGAGAAGTACAGATGTCTTGGAATGCTGTGAATCCTCCCTGTTGCCCTTCCACATTAATGATATCATAAATTGTATCTCAATCTAGCTACAATCTGGCCTTCTCCTCAGCTATTTCTTCTAGAAGACACAGTGAGGTACAACATACACTCTGACATTAATCAAACAGAAAGTAGGTTGTGCAGTGCCACCAGGTCAACTTTAATGCGGGTTTATTAAGGACGGAGTTTGTGCTTCATAAACCTGTTGCAGTCGTTTTTATGCTTCCTGTCTGCTCCTAGGGTCATTTGCTGTTTTGACAACGTGGGTTTAGCTGGATTTGTGTATTAACCCTATAGCATGTTCAGCAAGCCGGTGACAACACGGGGTCAGTCCAATCTTTGTGGCATGGCCGCGATAGATCTCAGGACAATGATTTAATGTCACAAAAATGTTTTTTTGACCATGCCAGCCCTTTAAATGGTCTCACTTATATATCGCTTTTCAACCTTCACAGTTCCCTAAGGCTTTACAATTAAGTCACATTCACCCATTCACTCACACACCAATGGCAACCAAGCTGCCATGCAAGGTGCTGGTCTCCATCTTGCAGTTCGGTGTCTTGCTCAAGGACACTTCAACATGACGGGGGGGGGGGGGGGGGGGGGGGGCAGGTATTGAACCCCCAACCCACTCTACCCTGCTCTACCACCCGTGCGACAGTACTAACCACTGCGCCACCATGCCGCCCGTTACACAATGCCCGCGCTGTCATTCTTACCGCCAGTAATGGTTTCTTGTGGTGAAAATGAATGTAACTTACAATCCCTAAACTCTGATTTTTAATCAAAGCTGACGTTCTTGCATAATCTGCTTTTGTTTAGCTCGGTCTGCCTCCCTGAGACAAAAACAGAGAAGCTCTATCATTTTGGATCAGTGTCATTTCTTTTGACCAAGTGTGAGAACCACAAACATCCATGGCATGGGCACGGCCTGCGTGTTTAGAGAGCTGTCTGTTGAGACAAGAACAAGACACTGTGCAAAGAGTGGGATTATGCACAGCACCGAGTCATGTACAAATGCGCATTACGACAATAGCACAGCAAGTAAAAACTTGTCTTACTTAAAACTGTTATTCTCCTCAATATATTTTGGTGAAATCAATTTAAAGACATAAACAAGTCTAGCCCATGCTTTTAAAGGAGTACTTCACTGAATTAGCATTGCACTCCTATAACATTGTCAGACGGCGGGCAGTAAAAAAGGATAAAAATCATTACAGCAGAACCAGAGATATAGTCTTTTTTTATTCCACACATTCTTCTTCTTGTCAAAACCTGCCTCTTACATTACCCAGGATGAAAATGCATGCTAGTAGCCTCAAGCCACTTGCCTCAAGCAGAGATGAGGAGAAGGCTACAGAGGCTACAGAGGTCTGGTAAACTCACTTCTTAACTCAAGTGACATCACTTGAGGCAATTTATCACATTTTAATCCAGCATCCTCTGGAGCCACAAAAGGCTTCATACGACATTTTTTCACATCCTCCCCACCACCTGTTAAAAAAATCAGTTCCTCTTTAATCTGGCTCTTCACCCCCCCCCCCCCCCCCCCCCAAAAAAAAACAAAAAAAAACCACTACATGATTAGTAAGAAATTATGTTTTGAAACTGCTAATTGCTTCATTACAGTAGCCTGACTTTGTTCAGTGTCGGCAAACCAGGAGTCTATCCACACTTTGCTTTCACTCACATACATTAAAATGGAACTACATTTCAAACATCTATGACGGTTGTTATGATTGCAATAGGACCTGAATTATGTAAGTCGGAGGCTGGGTATTGTCAAAAAGAGAGGATGGACTAAAGCCATTGTAGTAATTTCACTATTTAGTCTATAAAGCACTGCCATTAGCTGCCTTGCAATGACTAACAGGGCTGGATGAAAACTGTGTTTAAAAGGCGTGATTACTGCCACATGGGGGTTGAGAGGTGCCGACACCATCTCCTCACCTTATGGGACAGCTTTTCCGCTTCCTCGCTGAGGTTTGTAAAGGACTCTGGCCAGAGAGACTGTGAAGCCTGATTTATAGGACATAAACATGAAAAGGTCGAAAGACTTTATGAGCTGGCCTGGTAATGTCATTACATGGATCGCTCCTGTGTGTCTTATCCTTAGATAGAGAAATGACGTCCTGTGCTTGTAACTGCCCTCAGAACGCTTAAAGAGAAGACCCGGATATACCTTAGAACAGAATAGATCTTTATTTGTTTAACTAGAATGAAATGCATGCATTTATGATAGGATTAGTTTCTCACAAGCTGTTTTCTTAATGCTCCTCCTTGAGATAAATAAACAGAGGCAGCAATGTTTATTCACTGGGAATGGATTCAGTTTGCTGACCTCCAGCTCTGTTGATAAGGCTGTTGTGCTTTTCTCTGAAGCGTGACTCCGAGGTCTCTCCCCCCGTGCTGGAATGCATCTTTATTTTTCTGGACGGCAATCCCCTCTCCTTAATAAGTGTTTACTGATTTACAACACTGAACATTTTTTCTACAACTTTGCTCTGGCTTGCGCCCCGGCGATTTGAATTTACTCATTTCGGCGATAAGCTTACTGACTTGTAAAAACACATCTGTGAGGCTTCCAGGTCAACACCTGCAGGTAACTACAGACTGGACAGTAACAATTTCATGTGGGCTTTTAAAGCAGTTTAGGAAGGTCTGAACAAGAGTGGAAGTGCACATGTACAGGAGGAAGCCTACAAGTGGGTGGGCGTTTGTGCAAACATGAGAACATGCAGGAGTTGGCCTTCAGTGTTTGAGCTTTCAGTTCTTTTGGAATTGCTTTTGAACACAACGTGTTGAAATTAACAGACACTCAGAAAAATTACTTGAACGTGTGAAAACAATGGCATCAACATACAAATTTCATTCCATTTATCATTGCTGTGGTTCCCCAGACCTATAATTTAACCCAAGACTGTGGTTGTGCTGTGTGCCCCTGGCTAATGTGTGTTTGATAACAAACTGGGAGTGTTGACAGTGGTCAGAGAGGTACTGCAACTAGGAAGAAATTAATCTGCTAACAAAGTTTGCTTCCTTATTGTGCCTAATGTGTGTGTGTGTGTGTGTGTGTGTGTGTGTGTGTGCCTGTGGGAGAAGACGCTGGCACCAAGCCAGAGAAACATAATTTAACACAACATCGCAATTTTTTTTTTTTTTTCCCTTTGGTCCTGCAGCTAATCGTGCAGATTTTTGCGTGGGTTGTTTGGTTTTTCTGGTCTTATGTAAGTGGTATCTGCTTTTTTTCCATTCCAGATGTTGAGCTCCTAAATGTACTCCTCAACATGCATGTCAAGAAGCCATAGACATGAAAATAGCAGTAAACCAGGCATCATAACAGACGCCCCGTCGCCTGGTGGAGACCTCCGTGTACCCAAAGCAGTCCCGCCCAATCAGAAGCTCGACAGGCCCAGGTTGTTAGCCGGCATGTCTCAGCTGCACATCTTTGATGTGGATCCAGAGACTGACATCATTATTACAGAGAAAGCAGAGAAGTGGTCACGGAAACTCACGAGTCCTGTGACCTTGTGTCTGACCTCACTGCCCAACATGTAGGAGAGCCACAGCGAAACCTGACCTCTGCCAAGAACAAAATATAACATTTTCACCTTATTGTTCAGTTTTGAATCATTTTTGAGCAAATAGAAAGCCCACGGGTACACACAACTATTCCACAAGCCCTGGAAAACCAGCGCTTTTGATAAATAACTACATTGCATTCAAAATGTGCTGCAGGTGCTGAATTTGACCTGACAAGTGACTCATAAGCCTGCATCAGCTGCAAAGCTATGCCATCATTTTCTTGTATACTCAGCTAGAATGAAACCCAAGGTCAGCCTCTGCCTTTTTATTTGCTGTAATTGTGCGTAATCATGGACTTTTGCCCCAGTTCACTTTTATAGCCAGGCGCTGCCTCCAGTGTCTTAGATAACTTGTATAATTAAGCTCTAATTTGATATCCATATGTTATCAGAAAAGCAGTTGAGCACACGGCTGTCTGTGGCATTTAAACTAGTTATTGTCTGGTTTGTCTTTTTCATTCTCACTGCTCAGAAACTGCATCTTATCAGCTTCACTCTTGTCTTGCTATACACCCCTATCACAGCTAAGCTCTTTTTAACTGCAGAGAAGGAGCAGAGCCCGGTGAGAACTGGGATGAGTTCAACTTGCTTATCAAACACAGCACAATGCTGTGGCTGTCACCTGTGTTGGACATGTAGTATTTCTACTCTGTTTCACTAAGTTATCTAATAGTTTGACATTTTGGAAATGTGCTTCTTTGCTTTCTTGGCGAGAAATAGATAAGAAGATTGATACTACTCTCTTGTCTGTATGGTAAATATGAAGCTACCATCAACAGTTGATTAGCTTAGCTTAGCACAAAGACTGGATACAGAGGGAAACAGCTAGCCTGGCTTTGCCTGGCTTCGTGTAAAACGGAAGTTTTATGGGGGGTTATATGCCGGACATTTTTTTGGCTGGACGCAGTCACTTCCTTGAGTCCCATCGTGACTGTGAGGCAGCCAGACAACAGTGCAGAAATAGTCCAACATAACCCTTTGTAAAATAGCCTGTCATGTTGACAAGTTTTTGCAAGAGTAAACACACAACTGATAATCAGTGGTCTTTAGAGATGCTGGTAGGCAGCTAGCTGTTGCACCCTGTTTCCAGTCTTCCTGCTAAGCTAAGCTAACTCGCAGTAGTTTCATATTTAACAGACAGACATGAGAGAGGTATCAATCTATTCATCTAACTCTCAGGAAGAAAGCAAATAGTCCTATATTCCAAAACATATTTTCTCACTTACCCCTAGTGACATTTAGCAATGCAGACAGTGTTGTTGACCGCGTTGCTTTGCCTAATCCTTGCCGTAATCCTCCATTAAGTCATACATGTTCCCTGCCACAACTAAGTGAGAACTTGTGCCAGAAAAAGTTCCCTGTGACAGGTTACAGTATATCTCCACCACTGAATAAATCATTTCCTCCTGGTGGTGGAATGGTGCTTATTTCATGCTGATCATGGAAAAATTGTCGTTTTTACAGCAGCTGTGAGTGTACGTGCGAGTATGTAATTCCTTTTGTCTACTGCCCACAGCAGCTGTCTGGTATTTTGAGGTTGGAGTGATTTTGCTATCATGGAACAGGGAAACTCCCAAGGGAGCTCTGTGGGCATTGCATATCTGAATGTAGCCCGATCCCAAGCGCTGATCCCAGTGGTCACCCTGTAGATTGCTTTAAATAAACTTCCCTCTGCTAGGAAACCTCAAACCCAATGAAATACCCTATCACTCTATTATCCACTTTGGTGAACTGGTATGTACACAGCAATATGTAGGTCAAACAGGAGTCTGAGATGTCCACATTTGTTTTCAGCATTTAGCTCTTTAACTTTGAATGAACTCTTGAGTCCAATATGACACACTATTTTTCCAAATGCTCAATCAGAGGCCGTGTTTTTCTTCTGGTAACCCTGTGCCAAGATTTCACTTTCTGTATGCTAGCCTTGGTTTTTGTTTCCTACAGCACACTACCCAGTAGCCCTGACAGCTTCCCTGTGGACTTTGGTTAAACACGCTATAAGCAGAGTGTATAAGAAGAACAGGACATCTCAGGATTCAGGTGGGTGGAGGATCCTGAACAGGAAGCCTCACATAGATCAAAAATGCCTCAGTAGGGACACCAACATGCACAAATGGAGATAAACATAAACACAGACACACACACACACACACACACACACACACACACATGCGTAAGCAGAAATGTCCACGAAGTCAGGGTTTGCATGTAAACACCTCTGCTCTGCTCTAAAAACAAGGAAACGATTTTAGGTTGCTCAAAACATCTATCATCAGCTGATAATGCACGATTATGAAACAAGCTGTGCAGAGAGTGACTCAGCTGACAACAACATAAGTAGGTAGATATGCCAGAGGGAACTCTCTTAATAACAGGTTAACACAGCTGGTCTCTGCCCAGCCCTTTGCCACATTCACCAACATTACTAATTGAAAGTATTATTTTACTGCGTAGTGACCGTGCGAAGAGGAATCAAACAGAGGGAAGAGGTTTGGTTAGGAGTCTTAGAGATGGTGTATATGGTGTACACATTACCACAGCCAGCGTGATTGACTCAAACATGACTCATGTCTTCCTGCAGCAGTTCAAGTGGTCACCCAGGGTAAACAGGCAGAGACGATCTCAATCTCAGGGAGAACTCACCCACAACACACTTGAGTGTTTAAAGACAAGCTCTCACACAAAAGGGGTACGAGTAGCCAAGATTCAACAGCCCTATTAGGACTCACTGTACCTCAAGGAATGTGTGGTCGCATCCAACTGTTGCTTCTTTTATTTAAAAGCAGAAAAACAACCTCACTTTCATTTCACATAAAGAACAACTGCAATGTGTAGAGAGGAGTATGAAGATCACAGAGCACTATAAAGCCCAATAAAGAAACCTGCACAAGACAATATTTCACTCCGTATTTCAGAGCAGGACTTGTAAAGACAAAGATTGCACAAACTTGTCAGTGCTGTTTTTCTTTGCAGCCTCTGTAAAAAAGCTGGATTTTACATCACAGTCTTCTTTTACAAGCCTTGCTGTGCGCCGTTGTGCTCTTAAAGGATAGGAGGGAAGAGGGGATGGAGAGAGTGCTGATGCCGGCTTTTTGAGAACAAAGAACATAAACAAAGGGGTTGTGCCAAACATAGAGACAGGGAGAGGGAGAGAAAGGTAAAGGCTTTGCCAGTGTCTTACCGTACGGCCAGGCTGCCCCTTGGGGTAAGGAGATGAAGAGGGAGAAGAGGAGGAACCAGCCATCCTTCCCAGAGATAAAGGTGCTAGTCCAGGGGATTGTGTGGGTGCCCCTGTGGGCTTGCCCCAGCTGCAGTCCCCGTCCCACAGACAGCATGCTGCAGTCTGGAACTCTGTTTACTTTCTGAACTCAGCTGACATCACCTTCTCTCGGCCCTTCAGTCCTTCCCTCCCCCTCCCTCCATTCTCTCTCTCTCTCTCTCTCTCTCTCTCTCTCTCTCTCTCTCTCACTTCTCTTTGGCTTCAGGTTACAGCCCAGCCTCCCAAGGAGTTCCACTTGCAGTGGTCTCCCAAAAACTCCCCTCGCTCCGCTCAGAGCATGACGTCACTGCTCGTGAATGAATGCAGGCTCCAGTGTTTTATGCTTAACTCATGTCACACACACACACACACACATACACAATGAGGGGAAGCACATAACGATCACTTATGTTCTACACTTTGGACTGTCACACTGTCAAGCCCAGTGACGTGGTGATAGAATTTATGTCTGCTTCACTGCTGATGTGTTCATCTCTAAAAAATTGAGGTCAGTGTTATTCAAGTTCACACCTTGGCAAGCTTGAAAACAGCAGCTGTGTGTGTAGTCTCAGAAAGCAGTGTGTGTTAAACAATAGCATTCAGTCAGTGATTATTTTAAGATTAGAAGGAAAAATTTGGTGTAGTTTGATATTGACATTTTGCAAAATACGCTTTCTTGCAGAGAGTTAGATGAAAAGATTGATACCACCTACAACTATAGCTAGGAGACTGTTAGATTAGCTTAGCATAAAGACTAGAAGCAAGGGGAGAACAGCAAGCCTGGATCTGTCCAAAGTAACAAAATTCACCTACCAGCACCTCTAATGCCCAATTATTAACACATCTCATTTGTTTGATCCATACAAAGAGTGAACACAACAATTTGAAGTTCTTTTTCTTGGCTGGGACAAATAATTTTGGACAGCTGTTTTCAGTCTTTATGCTAAGCTAAGCTAAGCTAACTGGATCTGGCTCCAGCTACATATCTAACAAAAAAGCAAATAAGTGGCTTTCCCAAAAGAACTATTCCTAGAACAACTGCATAACAATATACACCAATATGGTATTGTCAAGTTTCTTATAACACAGAAAATGAGGTTAATGTTATTCTGCAAATCAAAGGGTGGAGAACATTAATTTAGATAGTTTTACCCTTGTTTGCAAACTGGCTTTCAATCAACAGAAAGGTAGCCAGTGAAAACACAGTTGTCCAAGATTCACTTTTTACAACGGTTGTTGTTTTGCATGATCTCCTGGGTGTGTTTTATTTCAGTTGGATACAGCACTGGAATTAATTCATTTGTTGTTCTTTGCCCAGTGGGATTCCAAGCTGCATGCAAGAGCTAACAGGGAATACAGATCAAACGACTCAGAGCACGAGAATCAAATATCCTTGGAAGTTTCCTAAAACAGCAGGATTTAGACCATAGAAGAAACACATGAGCAGTGCTCCAGCCTGTGCATGTGTATGTGTTTGGTAGGAAAACTGAAAAACAGACTGAAATCAAGAGAGTTTATGAAGAAAAAAGAGGAATGAAGACGGGGGGAGAGTGCAAGAAATAAGGAAAATCAAGGAAGAGAGGGGGAAAAGGAAAAATTGTCTGCCTCGCTGCGCTTTCTACCCACCTTTCATCACCTCTCTACTGTTTGTCCAGATGCCTAATGGTTTATTATGTGAAACCCAAAGCTTTCAGGTTAATGTGGACACTGGCTTAGTATTTTCTGAGAGACAGCTGCAGTCTACTCAGAAGAATACAGAGTATACTCTTTTTTTGATTAAATACATAGAACAAGTTTACAACTTTACAACTTTCAATATATTTTTAATTGTACACTTATGCAATGTCTCACTATTTGGTATAAATGTATAGTATATGCAATTTCAGTCTAACATTTGTTGCTTTTGTACACACAACATTTGAGTTACTAAATAATCAGCTATCATAGTAGACTAGAACTGTCACCCACTTTAGTAAACAGAGGTTACTGAAGTCATATTATATTTTTGTTTAGTTTTTTGTGGGATTTTCTTCAAATGTTTTCCTACATTCAGAGTTTACAATAACTATTATTACTGGAGGTGAATACAACTTCCAGGAGGCAAACATCACTTTGTGTGTCTAAAATGTCCACTTTTCATGAGCTAAGAAAAACGGCTTTGCAATAATTCTTTTCTCAGATAATCCAATGGGGTTTTAGATGGTTTATTTAGCCTAAGAAGTAGGAATTTTCTCAACCCACAAAGGCATACTAACATGGCTTTCACACCAAAAGTGCAATACGCTGTGCAAACTATTGGTTCTTGCGCATTTGGTCTAAAACCGTTATTACACATTCAGTTTTTCTGAGAATTTCGAAATTACCAATAACTAATAATAATAACTATATACACCGATCTTTATTCTTATATTTATCTACATCTATCTATACTATCAACAACTGCTGCCCAACAATTTCCCTTGGGATAAATAAAGTACTATCTTATCATGTCATTAGCATTTGTTTTGCCCACTTGACTATAGGAGACATCATTTTGGTCCCCTTGCCAGACAAACAGAGCCCTGCTGATACCTTCATTCATCATTACTGTAGTAGAGACATTCTCCTGAAGGGAAACATTTTCTCATGACCCACAGATCATCAGCTCATCCTGGGCTGCATTATAGAAACTTCTCAGTTGGCACCACAGTGACTGTGGTTCGTCAAAGAGAATGGGCCCCCTGCCCACAGCGCACAGTAAAATCTCATTACCAAGTACATGAAGGAAGTGGTGCAGTAAGGGCCAACAAATTACCTAGGAGCCATTACACTTAATGACCTCCACTGTTGACTACACATTAGTTACAGTAGGTTTTTCAGAGGCCATTTGTAAAAGTAAGTATTGATGTCTGATCGCTTCATTATTAATAGCTTTAACTTGTTTGTGTTTTGTTAGAGGTCCCAGGGTTCTCACAGGGTCAGACCACGTGAAGGTGTCGGATTATGGAGCCATGTGGTTTTAATATGAAGGAATCTAATCATGGCATCACATTCATCCCATTTCTATGGTTACACAGTGGACACAGAATAAACACAGGCGACTTTTTTCAGTTAATGGTCTCACTCTATCATGGCCCGACCTGTCGTCTTCATTAGATGCGGTGGATGGAAACTAGGCCGCCTGCTTCACAGGTAAGACGGATGCCTGCAGCAGCTTTTTAGCGATGCTGGCGACAACTGTTGCCAGGAGCACAGTGTGCCATGACGAGGTGCAGTGTAGTAACTTAACAGTGCAGGACAGCGTCAAACTGGACGCCAAATATGCTCTCATTTAAGCACTGCACTCTAAAAAGAACACTCCACTTATGAAGACAGCTTGTTTTTATGAACTCTTTTAAGGTTAACGACTCTCTCTGCACAGCCACTGTGTTTATGTATAATTATCTGTCCCTAAAGAGGAGCAGGGCTCTCTCTGTCCTTTTACCTCTGCAGTCTTTATCTTTCATTACACACATGCAGTTAAGGAGGAGGAAACAAAAAGAGGTAAGATAGCTGATGATAATGTCGTGATATTAAGTGACACAAAAAGGCCAAATTAGCCTGAATACAGTGGAAGAAGATATACACATTTGAGTGTGCTTTAGGATATGTGCCTAGACTTACTGGCCCTGTTTATATGAAGCCCGTACCCCTGGATGCTTATAATGCTCATTTTGACATCTCATATATGCCTATAGGTATGTCATGCTAGATTAAGTCAGATACCGTGCCTCAAGAATTATATTTCACATTACTGCAGTTGCCAATCTGATTCCAGACACTTCAAAGCATTCTCAGTGCTTGAAATGCATATTTTATTCAAGTCATCTTGCCAGAAACTTCTAACATAATTTTGAGTCACATGTACCCACTCTTTGTTTTTAAGTCACAGAAGCAGTCACAAATCGTCGCTGCCTGGCTTTGATTTACCTCAATCCATAAGTCACATAAATCAAATACATTCACGCATTACTTTTTGTGAAGCTCTAAATCTGTCCTCCTGCGTCTCCACCCAGTGAAGCTACGCAGCTACGGCTGCCCTGGCTGGAAATGACAAAGACTTGGATTTCACATCCCATTACATGCTGTTAATCCCACAGCAGAAGGTCCATTTGCAGGAGATTGCAACAGCAGGGAACCACATTAAAGTAAAGATTATTATAGCACCCTCAAGGGCATCTATAGATAGGATGCTACAGATACGGCGCACATATCTGAGAATATGCACATGCATGTGTGACCTGGTGAGCTCCGCACCCATATAATATCCGACATGCAGCATGGATTCCATATGTACCTCCAGGAACATCCTGTACAGTCAAGTCAGTCTCTATTGCATGTAGTCATAGTTTGAGTTTAATGTAAGCCGTCTGACAACCTGTAATCAGGAACTTTAAAGTGAAATGTGGTCTTTTTCTCTAAATCAAAACATAGCTTATCCTTACAAGAAAAAAAGTTTTAATAGGAAACAACTTATTTTAATAGGAAACATCTTCATCCAAATTACAGCATATGTGAAATATCCGCAGACCCCAGCTTTCCATTCAGATCCATGCAAAGCCAACTGTAAAACCAGCAAACTTCAGAAAACATTATTACACACATTGATTTGATCTTTAACTGTTTAATCAAGATTTATAAGCTTGAACACAGAGAATTTAGTTAATTTATTAAATATTGTTCAATAAAACATGGGCTCTTCCCTTGAAAATAAATTGGAGACTGATTATGTTTCAACAACGTCACCTTCTCTTTCAATACTGTGAGTGGGATTTGTCTTAGAATAGTCTCACGCCATCATCCAAATGGCTCTCAACATCATAAATCTTGTCTAGCCCATCCAGGTTTATAGGGAGACCGTAGACTCCAGCTGTGAGGTCTAAAACAGGGTCTTATGAGCATAGCTACAAAACTCTGAAAATGAAATTGTCGAAGGGGGAAGAATGACTGGAGCTGGTAGCGGTAGCACGGGAAGCTCCTTGAGTAATTGCTGACTATGCTCCTTCCTTGGAAGACGGAACAACTCTGGGGTAAAAAAAAAATGTCGCTCTTATAATGGAAACCTCAGAAGGACATGGAAGGAGACACAGAGGGAAAGTATGGTATGCAGGAGGAAGGAGGAGAATTTCCATCTGCTGGGTTCCAACAGGGAGTCATGAGGTCTCCGACATGGGACACAGTGTCCTACAGACCTGCCTCTGCTTTTGTTTAGTGGACAATTCCATTTCCTTCCCTTGATCACTAAGTGACCCTTGTCATGTCATTGGTACTAAAGAATAGCCACGCGGGCAATGAACCAGACAACTGTCTCACACTGCAGAGTTTGTTTTGGTGTGCCATGGCAACTAGATTTCTGTTTTGGTTCTTTTTTTCATCCACTTCCTTTCACTGTATGCAGTGGAGCACCAAGGCTGTGCCATTGTGGTGGAAATAATTTGGTCAGAGATATATAGAGGACTTAGGAGAAAGAAAGAAAAAGTTGGGCCGAGTGAGGTCAGTGTGAGAGACCAGAATTGGAACCGCAAAGCTACTTTAAAGTGGAAAACATCCACCCAAAGCTCATTAAGAGAAACCCAACATTTTACAGCACATCACCTCGTTGCTCCAATTCTCCTACTCCTCTCCAACTCTGCTGCGTTGAGAGCAGTTTCTCCTCTCTGAGCTCCCTGTGTTTTGTTATTCGTTTCTATTGGTTATAGCTCTTGAGGAGTCTCCAGACAGGAGCCAGTGATCTCAACATGTTCTCAGTGACATAAGTGGCATTTTGTGTGAGGAACACTTGCCAGGAGGAATTTACGGCTTTATAGGACAGAGCCCCTTAATGAGGCTTCACATGGAAAACAAACATGAGAGAGATCATGCTCATTGTGCAGGATGTCATGATGCAGGGTGTGGACGTGGAGCTCCACCCTCTCGATACTTGATCAGTTGGGTGTATTTATAGTCACATTACTTTTGGATTTAGTTTGTGTGGGAGGGTTTGTTGCTGCGCAGCCATCATAATAACAGGGTGGTATGCTTTTCTGCCATGCCAAATATTAAGCCTGATCATGTAGCATGCCTTAGTGCAATTAAATAGGATATGGTACAGGAAAAAACTAGAATTACTGCCCTGCAGTTGCATGCCAGTCAAGTTGCAGTTTTTATCCATGTCTGTCCAGACTCATCTAATATATGTAGTGAGTACTTGGAAGGACTTCATTGTTGCATGACATTAAACATCTGTGTGAAATTTTGTTATAATTACCACATTAATTCTTGAGTTATGGCCAAAAACGTGTTGGTCAAGGTCATTTTGAGGTCACAGTGACCTTTGACCTTTGAGTCAAAAGTGTCACCAATTCATTGTCCGACCAACTGTGAAATATGGTCATCAATTCTTGAGTTATGGACAAAAACATGTTTTGTAAGGTCACAGTGACCTTGACCTTTGACCTTTGACAATTCATTTTAATCACTTCATCCTTGAGTCCAAGTGGACGTTTGTGCCAGATTTGAAGAAATTCCCCCCAAATTCCTGAGATATCGCATTCACGAGAATGTGATGGACGCATGGACAGACAACCCGAAAACATAATGTAAAAAAATAAATTGTCAAATATTGAGATCATGTGTGCTATATAAAGAATAACATGAAATGTGTATTAGTGAATGGACCTATATTATAACTATGGCATTAAAATCATAAATGATATGAGTATAAGTCATTAGAACTCAAATTTATTTAATTCTGCAATTATTTGCAAAGAAGGTTTTTTTGTAACTGAGCTGGCACATGTAAAAAAAAAAAAATACTTCTTAATATTCTCCATAAGCTCATGTCTTTATAACCATGGTAATGAGAAACTCAAATATACTGATGTCAGTCTAACACATACTGTAAAGTTACGTGTTGGTTTCATGTCCATGGGATCATGTTCAGATAATTAATTCAAACACAGAACGATGATGAAAGCTTGCTATAAAAGTCCATATAAGTGACCTTTTCAGCTGTTGCTGTTTCAGTAGCTGACCCAAAACTATGAAACTAACTTGACCAGCATATGCTAGCAATGTATAAGATCATATACAGTACAATGTGTGCGAAAAGACACATTCACTGTCAGTTTCTGTTGTTGTAGCGTATAGTTGTAGTTGTAGTTCTTTTTCTTCCCTCTTGCTTCCTTTGTCTGGCCCTTTATCATTGCTCAGACTAGAGCACAAACAGCAGACTACATAGAACCGCTCAAGTAGAGTGTTCTTTATGCCAAAGTTCTACAAGAGACATGATATGTGCACAGCAGCCTCTTGTGGCCAAAGTGGGCAAAGCTCCTGACCGCACAGCAAACCACATAGCCATGAATATGTCATGACAGTCTCAGCAAATAGGAGGTTTAAGGCACCCATGACCTCTTGGGTATATTGTGGCAATTTGCTTGTGGTGGAGAAGCAAAGTCTGTGTACAATCTATGTAATGTAACCAACTTCTTTTTTTTTTAGGCTGTTTCCCTCCTTCTGACCCTTGTAGATGTTACAGTAAGTAACACTGACATGTCATAAGATTTCATTATTTCTCAAAAGAGACATTAAGAGGCAGTTGTCAAGACAATTTGCATAGCAGTATGTATGAATTCAGTGTAAATCAAAATCTATATGTTTAAAAAATATTCCGTTCTGATAGATTGAAGAGCACCACATTTAGATGTAACATACAGTGTGTCCCTGTTCTGAAATAGGCGCATATAGAGTGTCCGGATTTGTAATAGAATTTAAATTATAGAAGGAAAGAGGCTCTGCATGTGTGTATGTGTGTATGTGACAGACAGAACAAGTGAGCAATTAATAAAACGCACACTCACTATCAACATTATAGGCTCTGCACTTGTAATTTTTGTTGGCATTGCACGACTTCCTCAAAGATAAAGTTTAAAAAACCCTTTGATCTTCTTCACAGATTCATGGGTCTCATTCCAAACCTTCCAGAGTAAAAGCCATGATGTTGAAAGGCCTGAACTAAATTAGTAGAATGTCAAAGGGAGGATCACATATCTAGGATCAATCCTCAAGTAACATAACCATAAACTTCAAAAAAATTTCTCTTGGATGAAAACATGTTATTCTAAGATACACCACTGAAGACATTAGCCGGAAATAGCACCATGATCTCAACTAACTGATAAATCCTCCTGATAGCTGAGGATGTGTTGCTGTCTCTAATAAATGTACAGAACTGTTACATCATGCATTGCTCATACTGATGTCTAACCCCAGACAACGTAGGCAGCTGAATCATCGACTGTGGTGTTACTGTGCAGACAATCAGTGTTCCTTTTTGCCACTAAGACTTTCTAAGCATGACCATTCCAGTTAAATGTTTGCTGTCTTAATCCTGCAAACTGAATCACAAATGTGAACATTGGTGTAAACTAGGAATTTAAAAGTATATATTTTAAGTGAGTGGGAGTGTTTATGGGAAGAGGTATGTTGTTGTTAATCATCTGTTCTTTATCCTTGCTACCCCTAGAGGGAGTCAGAGCTTACAAATCCATGACATGTCTTTCAACGGAGACAGATGAATATAAAGTAGCCATTGAAGACTTATAAACAGGCCTGATGTGGAAGAAATGATACGTCTTTTTTATGGAACTTCTGCAGATGAATCACAAAACCCTGTACAGACCAAAATGAAAAGAAAAAAAAAAACCCTATACTGCTGCACTTCACTTTCTAGGATTTCACATGAAGTACACCCCATGGTTCCCACTTCCATCTGTTATGGAACGTATTGATTTGCCATTGCAAGCAGCAAAGTGGAATCAAGATGTCCACAGCGAGAATCTCAGTGGGAGAGGAATGTAAGTAGTAGGCACCAGACTGGAACAGGGCACCACAACTAATCACTCTGATCTCATTTTATTATTTATATTCCCACAGCTGGGTGAGGGCTGGCTGTTTGATCAATTCCCCACTCCCTTCTTTTATCAGCAACGAGCCATTGCCACTACCCACTACCTTAAATTATTCAATTGGGCACGCTTTGTTGTTAATAGCAGTGATCATTCTTGCTTAAATGGCATAATGTATGCGCTGACAGCCAACAGTGATACAAACCTGTCCCGTGGGACACGAATCTATCAGTGGAATCTATCATCTGCCACATTAGCGATTCCAGGCACCAGTGAAGCATAGGCAAGTAAAATACACTCAACATCAAGGCCTATGGAAAAGGCTCGTTCCACAAGGCCAGGGCCATAAATGATCAAGCCTCCCCTCCCTATAGCCGACTTCCAGTAAAGTAAAGCCGATATCAAATGGCCAGAGTGTTGAGCCTGCGCTCTGGGAATTTTAATGACAAGCAGGATGTTGTTATTTATGCAGCACAGTTCAGAGAAATGAACAAAGATTAAAAGATAAGAGTAAGGGGATTATTCCTGATTTAGACACGCTGTGCCAAGAACACGAAAAGTTCCACAAAACTAGACAATTCTTTGAAGCAAGTTGCACTATTCTTATATCTAACAAGTCTCAGCTAACTCAAACAGTCTATATTGCATGCTAATTTGGAGTGAGAGACTGAGTGAGTACTGAGTAAGGTCTTTTTTTGTTTTACTTGCAGCGGTTGCCAGGATTTCTTCTCCATGTGGCTCGTTTGTTTACCCTTCCCCCACCAGGGTTCTGTCAACACTACTGGCCTCGTGGGTAGGAAAAGGTCAAAATGCCAAGGGGTCATTCTTGTGTCCGGTATTCTGGCTTCTTCCTTCCGTTAACCCTCCAACACCATTATTACTGCTGCTGAGGAGCTGGAAGAAGGGAGTGCCACTGGGAGGAAGAAATCTCAGGGTCAAAATAACAGAAACTTTTTCAGATGCTGCCAGGTGCACAATGTGTTTTATGTTACAATGGACTTAAAAGTCTAATCGCCTGTTTTAAATGTAACCAAGGTACTACATATGGGTATATCTACTTATTATAAGATATTTCAGTATCAATTGATCTGTAAAAACTGACAATTACCACTGCCTGAGCTGTCAAGCTGCTCTCTGCTGGCATATTGCATTTCTTTTTTCAACGAATGTCCAGCTTACATCTAAGCAGCATTTAAAGCTTTGAAGTGTCAGAACCAAACGAAAGCACAACGAAGAACTACAGTTTCTCATCAACTGGCATGTGCTTACAGTATACAGCATATGGAAAATACATATTAATACAGCACTGCACGGGTTGCTAATGTGGATTTGGACTGTAAATGAAACTGTGAAATTTGGACTTCATTCTCAATACTAGCTTTATGAACCACAGAGCAAAATGCCCCCAAGTCAATTGGCAGTTAACAACGCTGTATGACAGCGGAGCATGGTGCAGAAAGAAGAAAGAAAGTCTTATCTGAATATGCACATCTCCATACATTTGTTCAAAAGAATGAGTTCCCTCCACTCCCTGTGTAAGCTACTGCCATTGTGCTGAAAAGGCTACATGTTCTTCATTAGTTGTTGCTTAAACTGGTTGGAAATCTGGAGAGGGCGGGGAGGAGTTGAGAAAGACGATGCATGTAAACCACGGCACAGCACTCCCTCACACATACAGAAGATTCATTCCAATGTGATATGATGAGAGCAAGCACTTCACGCTGTTCGCCCATTAAATTTGAAGCTGCTAAATGTTTCGCTGAAACATTAGGAGGACATTCAACCACCATCTCTAATCTTAGCTGACCACGTTACCCTCCCGCAAGAGCTGGGGCAAAACCATATGACACGACGCGATTCATCTGAAAAAATGTTTAAAAAATACACCAAGGCTTTGAATGTCATGACTTTCCTAATAATGATCAGATGTTCTTAAGCTCTCCCTTTCGCCAATTTAAAGGCGAACCTCGCCACAAAGCACTGAGCACACTCGAGTCAATAAGCCAGTTAGCAGAGGGGAAAGTAAAAAGAATTCAATTCTTGGCTTATTTAATAGGGGATTTGGCGGGGCAGGTCAGGGGGTGTAATCCCAGAGATTGGACACTGATTCTTTAATCGAGTGGCTCCACAGTACATCTCCTTCCTCCCATCCCGATTTCACTCTTGTAAGAGGGTCTCCGTTGTGTAGCACTGAATTTCAATGGCACCCTCCTCTGCTGGTTCTTCCCTCCCTCCCCCCACCCGCACTTTAATTGCAGCTGCATGGAAACCAGATGGAGATAGGGAGTACAGTACATCAATAAGCCAAGCCTCCTGCTTGTCCTCCATGACTGAGAGAGTAATTCAGCATTCACAAACAATAACTCATTCATTAGCAAAAAGCAACTGACCAGTCAGTACTAAAAAAAACTTTAGCCTGTGTATCAGGAAACTGGCAAAGGCAGGCTAATGAAACTGCAGTGAATGGTGGAAAAAAAAGGCAGCAGTTTGGTGGCTGTGTGCCATGCTCAGGTCCCAGCGGTGCAGCAGATCTCTCAATGTAGCAACAGCTTTGGTTTGATTCTGCATAGGCTGCTTGTTTCTGCTCGCTCTGCCTCTGAGACCCCGGTTTCTGTCTAGATAAAGCCAGGAGGGAGGCTGCTGTTGCTTTTAAAAACTGCATCATCCTAGAAACACTGTGGTTGAGAATTAGACTGTGTAACCTCTCACATTCAACACCAGCAAAAGCAGCAGCTAAAAGAAGCCAAGAAAGTAGTATGCTGCTGACTATAAGGTCCATTTTGTGCAATTTGTGCACTATTCCAAAGTGTTACTTGAGATAAGTGCTGAAATAAGTGCTGACAATCGTGTCTCTGTCACCAGTACTTAAAAGAAATGTCTTATCTGTCTCGAGAGTATTTATTGTAATGGTGCACCACCCTCAACAGAAACTTTACCGCAGCCAAATTCTAGCGTTCTGAGAAGAGAGAAACACATGCTGAGCTTCTTGAACAGATGGCAATATCCCAGTTCATGGTATTGACAGTTCAGCGTGCATACGTACTCACCACTAGAATACTAAATCAAATCACCATACCTCATTCTTATTATCTGCTCCACTCACTTAGAATAAACACACATGAGCACACACATGACCAAACACACGTCCTTGCATCTTCATCGTAAACCAGGAGACGACGAATTCATCCCCATGGATCTGCCCCGCCCTGTTCCTGAATCCCTGAGCATGAGTAATTGTCAGGCCCTGTGAAATAATTGTAGCTTTCAACGTTAATGGAAGCCCTGCACATTAATTATTCAGTCCAGGAAACAGAGTGCTTCAAAGTGTCAAGGGACCTATGAGTTATTGCTCTGCGTGAACTAACCTTAGACTATGAGGGAAGTGACAGAAGCCCACTGCACTTTCTCCGCCTCTGTCCTCATCCCTTTATGTCTCCCTTGCCTCCCTCTGTCCATCTGCACAGGCAGACAGGCACCACACAGAGAACCCGAGATTGTATCACAGCTGTGGCGTGGTCAGGCGATGGGTGTGATGGGTGTGCTGTGTGGCTGCGGACAGAATGACAGACGGCCTGGGCTCTCTTGTGTCACTGCAGCGCTTGACCACGGACAGCCATGACTGGTAGAGAAGGCTTTCCCTGTGTTACGGCCCTCCTGGGACTGCTGCGGGATTTACGAGGAAAGCAGAGGGAGGAATGCAGCGGGGGGGGGGGGGGGGGGGGGGTGCGCCAAGGTTCGCTGACCTGCAGATAACACATGGCAAGAAACAGATAGGTTTGATATGAGAACATGCCCGCACTTGTGCTCGGGGGAAAGGGACACCTCGAGCCGTGCTGCCGCAGACTGAGCCAGTGAATACAGTTACTCCACACTCCTAAAAAGCAACACACATCAGACAGAATTCCAGCAATGCACTTAAGCCTTCTTAATTTCATATGTCTAGACCTTGAAAGTCTTGCTGTTACTTGGCTTTAAAGTGAAAGTGAAGGGAAGCAGCTAGACCAAGGTGAAGCAGGGTTTTTATATCAGGACTTCAGAACAAGCAGAGTGATAACATGCCATACTGATGTAAAGCACACATTAATTCAAACTTCACATACTTGATATCCTTTCTATATCTGTCTATACTTGTGTATAGAAAACCCATTTAGTTTCCATAACTATCTGCATTTCAGGGACACAGACACAGTGTTCAATTTGCAAATGCTAATTAGTTTTCAACTGCTTTTAACACCCAATGTAAAAAACCACACCTCCACAAGGACCCACTCTTTTGTCTACCACATCAGAAAAACATGCTCCGCCATGCACCACTACACAAACCATTTCTTTAGAACGTAGGACTTGTAAGTGCTTCTCTACTCGTGCACAACCTGGGGATTTTTTCGTTTCCTCTGCACCGCCGCCGCTGTCAATCTGCATTGCAGAATCAAACACAGGCTGGGAATTGGACAAATTATTTTGCTGATGGCAAAAAAACAAAACATCCAACTTGACAAAGCAGAAGTGAAGGCAACATGAACAATATGACCACATCAGAGTCATTTCACCGGCCTGTCTATGAGAAGTTGTTTGCTGTCTATTCCTGCATGTTGTTAGATTTTTAAAGATATACTAATGTAGATGGGTTTTGCGTAGTTCAGTATGTTCCTCTTCAAACTATTAAACAACACGAATATCAACATGAAGATAACAGTTTCAGAGTTCCAGGCGTTTAAAGCATGCATTAGTGGACCTCTAGTTGACTGGGTGTAATTGAGTATTCTTGTCTGCAGCTGTCTTTTGACTCAGGCAATTTAGCATGCCAGCATGTTGCTATAAAAATGACCCAATTA
This sequence comes from Enoplosus armatus, assembly GCF_043641665.1. Taxonomy (NCBI): domain Eukaryota; kingdom Metazoa; phylum Chordata; class Actinopteri; order Centrarchiformes; family Enoplosidae; genus Enoplosus; species Enoplosus armatus. The sequence goes on from NC_092185.1 coordinate 17,432,402, forward strand.
ATTTGATTAGGAAACCAAGGTTCAAGATATAGAGTGGGAAAACATGAGGCGAATGTTAAAGAGTGTGGGGGGATGCTAATGAGGAATTATTTAATGAGGGAGATTTGTATGAAGGAATTAAATGTAACATGCACGCATGTTTAACAAAACCCTACAACAAAGATGAAACAAGCAGGAGTTGACTTCATTGTGCCCCGGGTGTTTGTAGGAAAATGATCAAATACTTAGAAGCAGAAATTGAAATAACAGTGGTCTTTATACAAAACAGGAGCGTGAACTGTTAGATACTGGAAAGAGGGTATTTATATCAAGTATGTCATAGTGAGCAAACTCCATCGGCTGCAGAAGATGGTTAAAAGCTCTGCAAAAAGCCAGTAAGTGGACTTTGTGTTAGATTTCCTGTCAGAGTTTCGTACTGTATAGGGTAATTTTGAATATAATTGGAGATGTATACAAGAAATAGAGGCAACTCTGAAGCTGCTTTACGGTGCTGTCTATAAGTTTTAGGACAGTCACATATTTTTGTTGTTTTGGCGCCGTACTCTGGCTCATTGGTTCTTAAAAGAAACAATGACAGTCAAATTAAAGTACCAACAATTAAATTTGAAGGCCTTTACTGCAGCTATCTTCATGTCTTGCTTGTCTCAGGAGTGTTTTGCCTTCAGTCTGGATATCAGCACTGAAACACATGATCAGCTGGATAGATGTCAGGTGACTAACTGGGCTAGTCAGAAACATTCCATTATTGGGGCATAAATGGTGGCCTTGTCTGTATGGTTGCCATCCTACTTTTGGATCATTGTCCTAAAATTGGGGGTGTAAAAATGGATAAGAGTCCAGCACTGTTAACCCAATAAGGATGTGAACACCCTCAAACAGCCTCGAAGCTGAAGGTCAGCTTTTTACCCCAGAGTTAAACTTCCATTTTCAAATCCAATGTGCTGGAGCAGAGCCAAAACAATGAAAAATGAAAATGCCTGATACTACTAAGTGCTTTCACATCACAATGACCTCATGGTCATCATACATTAGAAACAGAATCAAAAGGTGGGCGGATGTTTTGCACACATTTGGGCAAACTGGGTTCAGGCAGGCTCACCCTCCACTGCATCCCTGCCTGCCTTTGCCTCATTGACACGGATATCCCGCTTGGGCACGAAATATAATTTCTTTAAAATGGTGACATTATTTCCAAAGTATTTCTGCCCTAGGTATCAATTATAATAATGGCTGCATTTGCCAATACCACACAATCCTCTCTCATCGTACACACACACACACAAAACGCAGCGCGGTGCACTTGCTCCGCTCCTCTCTGAACCCTCCTTCCCACGATCCGCCCACCATCTCGGGACTGGAGTCACGTGTCTCACCGCCTAGTGTCTCTCTGCGAGCCGACACCACCACAAATCAAACACTCCCAGCGCCCGGTGGAGAGAGAGAGGGAGATGAGACACGGAGAGGTGCACACGGACAGAAAGCCCCTGCGACGCCCGTGGGCTATAATGGAGAACGTCCAATAGAGGACATCCGCGGTGGTGATCCGAAATGCTCCCTCTGCTTCCCGCAGAGGAGGGATAATGGCAAGGCATCCAAACAAGACGGGAGATGAGATTCATACTGTTTCGGAGACCCTCTCCTTCCTGTGATCTGACTGAACAGTCCGCCTGTGAGCCGCGGGGCTTGCGGGGTGTAGGCTACGGGACACGGGGCGCACAGCTCACAGCCGCTCCAGCTCAACCGTGGATTGAAGAAAACCGGTTCTTTCTGTGTCCTATTTAAACCAGCTGGAGCTCCGTGGGTCTCCGAAGGCAAGGGTGGTCTTCACCATGAGGGCTTTTTCAGCAAACTTATTCGCTCTTCTTTTCCTCTGCGCTCTCGCAAGTGTTTTCTACGTCTGGAGCGCACTGGAGAACCGTTTGGAGCGACACAAGCGGAGGTTCTCGGTACCGGGCGGAGGGTCTTTCCACCAAGGTCTCCCGGACCTCTCCGCCAAAACTTTCAGGGTACTGCTCGCTGTCCGGCGGCACAACGACCGCACTTGGGGGGCAGACTTGAGTCTCACAACCTCACTGATCAGACTGCCTCTGCAGGAAGCCGAGATTACCATGTGAATGGGGATAACAAGAGGTCAGCGCGGCGGGAGGGCCCGGTCAAGTTAGGCTCCCCGGTGGAGGATGGGATATTTTGGAGTGAATGGCTGGAAGATCTCCTGCCCGTGGGCTTTAAGGAGGAATATGCTCGGGCTTGGCGAGAGAGAGCCAGGACATACCGGATAATGAAGCTTGAGTCCGGATGCGGCAGGATATCTAACCAGCTCGCCACTTTTGCAGATGGGACCAAAGCGTGTGTGCGTTACGGGATAAACGCGGATCAGGTGCAAGGAGAAACTTTGACTTATTACCTTGCCAGTTTGCTAGGCATCACAAACCTGCCGCCTCTGACACTGTCCCAGCTGAGCGGTGACAGTGAACAATGGGCGGCTGTGAGGACTCGGATAGATGGCTTACAGTGGAGTGATCGAGCCGTGGTCTCTCTCACTGAGTGGGTCTCCAACCTGACCGGCGTGGTCACACCTGCGCCGCTCAGACAGGAGAGCGGCGGGCTGCATCCTGTGCTCGGGGGGCTCCGGAACAAGACGACCGCGGAGCTGCTGGAGTTAATGCAGTGGAGCGACCTCATCATGCTCGACTACCTGACTGCAAACTTCGACAGACTCGTCAGCAATCTGTTCAGCCTGCAGTGGGATTCGCGCGTAATGGAGAGGGACACCAACAACCTCCTCAAAACACCCCGTGGTGACCTTGTATTCATAGACAACGAGGCCGGACTCGTGCACGGCTTTCGGGTGTTAAACATGTGGGAGAAATATCACAACACAGTGTTGGACTCCGTGTGTGTGTTCAGAAAAAGGACCACGCAGCGCGTGGCCGAGCTGCACAGGCGCAGAGACTCCAGGAAAAGGCTGCTGGAGCTCTACAGAGACAGCGAGCCTTTGTCTCTGGAATTAGGATTTCTCTCAGATGAGCACGCCGGTGTTCTCCAGGACAGGATAGACAGATTATACAAACACATTTTGCATTGCAAAGGAAAGTACAGCCAGCTGTGATTCATCCAGCACGCACAGGTGATGGATTTGTTGCCTGCAAAGTACAATGAGCTCTGCAAACGCGACTGGCACACCTGTGCTAAACTGATGCGCATTACACAAAACTGTCTTGAATATCCAGCTGAACTACCTCTTGTGAATAGAATGTGTTGCCTACTTTATAAATAAGTACATTTGACACATGTTTATAAGCTCCCTGCTTAGATTTATGCATCACATAGAGGAACGATTAAGGCCAGTTTATCCTGTCTTATACTTCACCCCACTGATGCTCACCAGGATAGGATAACATGTAAAGAGTAGGCTATACTTGTGACTAGGGTATCATAAAGCAGTCCGTAATGTGTGTTTGGATTTTTGCCTTGTGTTCAATTATCCTAATGATACACTCCTAAGCCTTAACATAAGTTGATTCTTGAATACTGTATGTCTCTTGACACCTGGCTCGCTTTTTATAGAAAATTGTTTGCACAGTACATTGTCACAGCAGCACCTGCACTCTTGTAATTGTGTTTGGATTGCATATTCCGCCTTAAAGTCACAGGTGTATCATGTCCATAGTACATGTTGTAAGTAGGCTACGTTGTAAATATTGTCTGCCAACCTGTTCTGGAAATTTGATGCTCCTAATTTAAGTGCATTGTAACATTCCAAAATCTCTTGTCCTTTTTTTGATAAATACACTGTAATTTAATTGAACTGTTGTCAGACTATGTGTTTTGTATGCAGTTTGCACGTAACTGCCCCATTAGAGTGCATCAAATATTTACCTAGTTTGTGTGGAGCGCTGGGACTTTTCAAGCCTCTGTACTTGCCCATTACAGTGCTCTCATTGTGCTGTAGAAATATCTTGCACGGGCACACTGTTCCCCAGGAGCCATTCTGTCAGCCACAGGCACGCTACAACAGGAATCTCTAATCCCCTTTATAATCTCACCCAGAATGATGAACTGAAGGAGACAACTGACATCATTTGACATCCTTTGAAAGGGGCTTTACTGTTCCCTAACTATATCAAAATTTCCTTCTTTTCAGAACCAGAAGACAGATTACAGAATATTCGTCACTCACGCAGTAATATAAACGGTCAACCTGCGGCCAAGGCTGGATGGTTTATTGGTTCAATCTGTTCAGCTCAAAAGTAAGAAAACTCCCTTTGTGCATGAGTGTGTTGCTGAGAGGCCAAAGCCACAATTAATGAACGCTTTGCTCTCAGAGGACACCCTTGTTTACAGTTTCAAAGGTGGAATTTGAAACTGCGAAAGATATTAAATACAAAAAATACAGGTAGAGAATATAAAATGCGTTGAGGTCAGCTGTATTATTTTGCCTTCTACTGTATGCATTCACTTCACATAACCACGTCGGTCTTTAATCGGACTCTTTTGGAAGCATCCTTTCCTCATTAGTTCCACTGTGGGCCCAGCGCTGTCTGATTTCTGGTTCTAGACTTAAAAGGCACATCAGCGGGAAAGTCAGCGATCAAACTTTTGAAGGCCTAATTCTTTCCAGCCCACCATTCCGCACCTCATCTGGTTTCTTTTACAGCTTTTTTTAATATAAGGCCAACTCCAGGCTCTACACCACTACTGTTTGTACATCTCCACAGAGCGGGATGAGTGCATCTTGTTCAAATAGTGGCTCGATTTGTACTCCCACTTAATTTCAGGGCTTACAGCATGTGTGTCGGTATCAGTTTTCAGATTTATGCTTCTCCCTGCTAGGTCACTACATTGTGGCTGATAAGCAGCAAGAGGGTTAAGCAGGTGTAACCAGAGGCTTTTTGCAGACTGCCTGCTGCAGCTCTAATAGGGACTTAGGGATCAATATGTGCACTGGCTGTTGTATAGGGGAAAGCAGGTCATGTTAATGTGCTGGGTGTAGGGTTAGTATGTGAACATGTGTGTTGGGGGGGGGGGGGGGGGGGGAGGGTGCAGCTGGGCAGCTCTAAGCATGTCTGTTAATGGCGAACACTGCAAAGAGATTTACAACAGGCTGCAGACATTAGGGATAAAACACAAAGCTGAACTGAGGTCTGCACATCTAAACCAGACGCATAACCCTTCCTCCTTTCCTGCCTTGCACGATTTCCCCTCCCTCTGTATTTCACCCACATCTCGCCCTTCCTGCCGCGCATCTGTCTTCACTGTTAACATCACTGTCAACTTCATTTGTTAGCTAAATGGAAAATGAAAGTTTCATTTTCCTAATTAGGTTTTTTTTTGGGGGGGGGCATTCCTTCGCACAAGAAAAGCCATTTTTTAACTAGAGACCATGCCAGCTGTAATCACACTAATGGTGGATATCAAAGAGGTTGTTGAATCACCCTTTTAACTGTTCACATATGTTCCTCCCTCACTCCGCCTGGCTTATTTCACATCACCACACAAACTCCTTCAAGCACCCCCCTCTTTTAGCACAGAGGCAACAAAATCTTCATGCATATAACTTTGAGGCATGGTCTAATGAGTGCAACTAGCTCGTGGCACCAGTAGGCAGTAGGTTATCATGCAGTATATGGCAGTTATTGTCTAATAATGCCCTTATACATGCCAGTGGTGTGTGGTTCCTTCCAGATGTGCTTGTTTTCTGACTTGGTAGGGTGAATCACAGGCTCAGACATTCATACAGCCGGGGGCCCACAGCAGGCCCGAGCACAGACCCCAGGTAGTCAAGCTGATCTTCTTCGTCTTTGTGCACATTGCAAACATTCCAGAGGAGCTGAGGGAGGATCATCTCCATGGACACAGGAAAGCACACAGGCACGTCTCAGGCAGGCAAGTAGAAGGAGTCCCAGGTGTTTATATAAACCATTGTCATAGTTGGCTGACATCCTATTTCATATTTCATATTTAACTACTACTAATACAGTCAGGATTATTAGGTCATAGTGAAAGAAAGTCATTCATATTAATGCAACATTTTAAGGAACCAGTGCAACATTTTAGGACATGCTTATTACTGTGACTGTCTTGCTTAGAATTAGATGAGAAGATCAATACCATTCGTCCAATCAATTCAAGGCTACAGCCGGCAGCCATTAGCTTAGTTTAGTTTAAGATTGAAAACAGCTAGCCGGGCTCCGTCCGAAGGTAACATAATCCACCTACCAGCACATCTAAAGCTCACTAATAAGCACATTCTATGTTCTTTGTTCCTGAAGTGACTTCCAAGAAGTCTCTGCTAGTTGCCTGGCTATCTCATGGTGACGACCAGACCTCAGGAAGTCAGTGCTCCCGGCCAAGAAATAGTCTGGCACACAACCCACTGTAAAACTGCTTGTTGTTTTTACACTTGTTTTTTTTTTTAACATAAGTGTAAAAACAAGTAATGACATTGTCATTTGTTATGTTTGGACGGAGTCTGGCTTGCTGTTTCCTGGTTTCCAGTCTTTAAGCTAACCTAAGCTAAGCTAACAGGCTACTTGCTGTAGCTATTTTTGATCAGACAGACACAAGAGTGGTATCAGTCTTCTCAACTCTTGTCAAGAAAGAAAATAAGCATATTTCCTAAAATATCAAACTATTCCTCTAACACTAAAATCCAGATCTAACCAGAATATCATCATCATCATCATCATCATCATCATCATCATCAACAGAAAAAGCCTATAACATTTTAGATACTCTGTAAAAACACAAAACAGTTGTTCAAATTGCACCAAATTAATTTGCACAATTTAGGTGCTTTGGACAAAAAATGAAACTGGGAGTTTTGCCAGACACCAGGTGACTCACTGACTTCGACTGCCCCTTTCTCTGTGGGCCCACCATGTGTGAGTGGACGGACATAACTGGCATTCTTTCATAGCTACACAGTGCAAGCAACTTCCTGCACATGACTGAATGATTTCATTATGAAACACGGCACATACTAGGGGGAGAGTCACTTAGTCACAGCTGAGTGGATATGGGCCATGAAGGGTAAACTGGGGGGTCTGGGCAACGACTGGAGGGGCTTTTGGCAGTGTAAGGGCTGGACAGCCAGGCTGTGGTGTGCCTGGAGAGCTGGCACAGAGCCTGGCTTTGTTCAAACCAGGGGTGAAAGCATAGGGTCAGGACCTTTGGGCATTCTTTCTCAAGACAAAGTAGAAGGTAATGAGTAACAGAGACAGGCGAGAAAAGGGCTGCACATACCTCAGCTAATAAGAGGAGAAAAAAATGTGTTAAATGTAGTGACCTCCTCTGTTTCCATCTCAGCATGTGTGTCCAAATTAGTTTAATTCAAATCTAAAGACGTCTTCTTTGACTTTACCCATCATGTCGATGTTAAAATTGGCTAGTTTGTCCCAGTTGGTGACTATCCACATGTGTGAGTTTTGTATTTGCGGGATGTAGTCACATTTCATCACACGCTGCAAGTTTAACAAGTGTGTGCACCTGGAGACATCACAAGGGACACCCAGCTTTGTTCGTCTCTGCCATATGAATTTACTTTTGAAGTCAGCTGTGATAGCACACAAGTGTTTGAGAAATCAGTGGGGAGAAAAACGTAAAAAGTGAAGGTGAAGCGATGGGTAATGTGTCAGGGCAATGAGTCTCTGTGTGTGCGTGTATGACCATGTAAAACTCAGTGACAAGAGATTTCCCTAAACTCTGATGTCTTCAGCCAGTAAACTTGCATCCTTGAATAGGGAATTGTTTTTTGCAGGGCTCTGTCACAGTAAATCACACACAAGGGAGCAGACAAATATATCTGCTCAGCTGTTGTCCAGTCTCTCAGGGCTGACTGAGATTATGGAAAAGATCACATACTTCCATCGCAAAAGTCTGTAACTTTCATCACGCTGGATTAACTATTTATTGAGTCAGATCTTTGATGTAGTTCATATTGACGGAAATATGTATCAAATAACAGATATATGACATTCTTATATTCCTCATCATCATTTTATGTCATGATTAGATTTGGAGCAATAACATAGCCTACAGTATGTATACAAATAGACATAGATCTGCATATAATCCATTAAACTGTTTTTTGAAACAAGAACTGTTTAACCTCAATTTGCATTCCCTCTATTTTCCCTTAATACGATTTGCTTCATGCCAGTCATAGCATACATAAAAATAAATCCTGATTAATTTCCCCACTTAATTCCATCCTATTGGTTATGCTTCGTCCCTCAAGCTCTGTCTCAAAACTGTCAGACCATATTCTGCAGAATGTCATAAGCCTCATTTGATTTCATGTAGAATATTTGCATTTTAGAGCATAAAGAAAATAGGTCCACGGTCATATTTCAGAATGTAAAAAACTTGGTATATATATATATATATATAAAACAAGGTATATGCTGTGGTGCCATGACTGAAGTAAGCGTGCAATGACGGCTCTCCACACACCAACAGCACATTCAGATGACTTTACCGTAGCTTTAAGTAAAAGTGGCAAATGAAAATTTAGTAAAAGAAATAAATTCAGCATGTGCTTTATTCTGCCATTGTAGCGCGTCTTAAAAATTCAGTTTCGTTTATTAAATCGAGGATTACCCAGGCATGACATTAGCTCCCTTGTAAGGACCTTGTTGTGTTCAAATGTTTTGCCTTGCTTTTCCCCTCCTTACTGTCGGTGAAATGCACACAATTTGATTGACATGCTTGAAGGATTTTGATATTCCTCTGGGTGATGCCTGTTGATGCCTCAGTACAGCCAGGGGACCTGTTTCCAGTACATGTCGTTTCACTCATTTGCATCGGGATTCATCTCTATGTAAATGTAAATTAGTATTCTTACGGAAATGACTATTTTTTTCTGTCCTTTGCTGGAAAGAATAACTGATCGCATTCATGGGAGATAATCTATCATTTTGCTGTTGAATGCGTCTTTCTCATGGCCACCTACACCTAGCTGAGATTGTGGCCGTAATTAAGATATTTATATGCAAATGTTGTGAGGGGAAGTTATGAATCAGCCCCAATGCCAGACAAAGAGTTGATTGGTCCAAATTAGCTGGCTGGACATGTGGCTTTGTCTGCCTAACAAGAAGGGGATGACTTTTCTAATTCTGACAAGGTGTATGCAAATGCTGCAAAACTTAGTAAACATAAACTTTAATATCTGACACATCTTATTATTTACATTCTAAATTAGCATTAATAAAACATTACTTCTACTCGACAGCATGGAAATATCTGTTCATTTTCAGCATACTTGTTTGTCGGTGGAGTTGTTTGTTGGAGTGTGCTGTGACTGTGTCATAAGGGCTTTGTCCTCTCCATGCCTGAAGTGCAAAGAGAATCAATACAAAGAAGGGCAAGAGGACGTGTGATACTTGATGACAAAATACCTACAACCTGCTGAAACAGCACATTCCTTCCTGCTAGCTGACCACTTGTTCTCTGAATGTTAGTGTTGGCTGGAGGCTGTACCCTGTCGGAGTCCTGCGTGTGGTCACAGTAGTCGTTTTGAATTATTGCACCCATTGGCTGCGCTGTCGCTCAGTAATTTGGTCATTTCTATGTAAATTGCGCTTTGTGCCGCCATAGTCGACCGTTGTACCGCACAAATGCTCCGGCTTGCCTCGTTCCATAATGGTACACTGTTACACTGAAATGATTAAAGCTAACTGTGAGAAAATGTCATGACAGTCAATCAGTTAAGTAGATAGGTCGACAGGAGTATACGTAGAAGAGGAGGGCACTCAGGCATGCGGTGATGAAGACAAGCATAAGAGGCAGGCAGTCATTTTGGGTTGCATCCAGGTGCTGGCCTCTCTCTTTAGGGGGGGGGAGAGCTCACTAGAGACAAACATTAGGGGGTTTATGGCTGACTCTGCAGTACTATTGTCATTTGAACAAGATAGGACATCCCTGAGTGAAGGTGAGATAGGACTGCCTGGTATAGGATACAGCAGAATGGGGCAATGTATAAACAATAAGTTAATGAGCCTTATGTGATTTCATGGCTATCCTACTTCAGGATTGTATAAACCAAGGCTTGGATACAAATCTTGGCAGCATTGCAAGCCAGGCAATCTAAGCTCTCACAGACATTACTATCCCTTCTGTCCTTGACAACAATATCACTTGATGACGTTGCTACCTTGAATTATCCTAAGACAACCAGTTTCCCGTGTATTTGGACCAGCTGTTCTCAGAGAAATCTCTCATATTTGAAGTTTTAATCTAAAAAAGAAAGTGCAGTCTTGTCTGTAGTGTTTTTGGCTTTTTTTTGCTATCTTTGAAAATAACTTATTCAGTTCTGTCTGCACAACATTTTGCTTAAAGTAAATTATCTTTTCTACATTAAGTTGTCTCAACAATTTTTGCTGCTCAAATGGGCAAGAGAAGTACCCTGATAAGCCTGCCTCAAAACCTGACCATGACTTTCACCAGGCCTTACCAGAACTTATGCTTAGCATCCCATAGAAAACGTTGAATGTATTTATGAAGGTGTGAGAAACTTTTTAGTGGTTAAAAAGTTAAAAACAGAGGTTCAAAGGCATCTGGATAGCAAAGCACGAAAAGTGTAGTTAAATAGTTAAATGTACCCTGTAGTTTGTTTTTTTACCACGAGTAGCGCTATGACCAATGTCTCCATTTTGTTTGATGAGCATAACAACTTGCATGTGCATGCACGAGCACACAGGCAACGCATTACACATTCCTGGCACTGGTAACACACTATTCCACTGATTGACAGTTTCTTGCGGTAATGTGCAAAAAAAAGTCTAGCAATGCACGACAACAAAGGTAGTGAAGAAGACTGCGAGCTTGAAAAACAAGGAACACTCAAATGTTTTATGAGGAAGGAAATGCACTCAACACGTTTGTCAGGCCTCAAAAATAAATACTTTTTGGTGACAAACACTGAATGTATACAAGACAGCTCCACAATGCACCTTTCAATTCCTCAATTTTAGCCATTGAGTCAAATAAAAATTACAAAGTTCAGGAAGAGCCTTAACATATTATTTTCGTGCCATCCATTTATGTTTGTGGGGAGCCAGCTTAGCCAGAGAAGGACTCGAATGCCTGTCTGCTATGGGGGGCAAATTGAACAAGCTTTTTCAGCCAAGCAAATTTGTTCAAGTATCTCAGGGTATTGTTGATGAGTGAGGGTATAATGGAGCATTAGCTGGACAGGCATCAGCAGTAATGTTCTCAACCGTTGTGGTGAATATGGAAGGCAAAGCTTGCAATTTATCAATTGATCTATGTTCCAACCCTCACCTATGGTCACAAGCTTTGACTGTGACCGAAAGAATGAGATTGCGGATACATCGGGTGGCTGGGCTCACCCTTACGACATACGTTAAGGAGCTCAGACATCCGGAGGGAGCTCGGAGTAGAACTGTTGTTTCTTCGCGACAAAAGGGGTCAGTTGAGCTGGCCCGGGCATCTGATCAGGATGCCTCTTGGACGCCTTCCTTTGGAGCTTTTCCGGACACGTCCAAGAGGTAGGAGACCCCAGGGTAGACCCAGAACCCACTGGAGAGATTATATAACTCATCTGGCATGGGAATGCCTTGGGATCCCCCAGAAGGAGCTGGTAAATGTTGCTGAGGAGAGGGACTCCTGACTACCTTGCTTAGCCTGCTGCCACCGCGACTGGATGGATGGATGGATGGAACTCAGTATCCAGTTCTCTTTATACTTCTATGAACAGTGGAGACGCATTAGTCTTTCAATTACTAGAGACTAAAGACTATAGGAATCTGGAATTAGCAGTGACTAAACTGGGAAGAAAAAATGGACAAAAACAAAAGAGATAATAAAAAGTGCTGAGATGCCGTTTTCTTGTCTTTTATAATAGAATTTTAATGATATGTTATTATGTACTTTTTAAAGTTATTGCCTTTCTTTTCACACCTGTAACCTGACTCATCTCAAATAACAAGTCTGAGACATCCAGGCTTCCCACGCCAGCAGCCACAGCAATTATACTCTGACATGACTGCAGGATGAGGCTTAGTGTCTAGCACTTCATGACTCCTTTACATTACCTGAACCAAAGGGTAAACAATACAGGGTGTAGTGGTTCACTTCCTTCCACGTTGAGTGGCAATTCAAGAAGCAAACCTTTGTGTTTTTAACCTTATACTCTGCATAACACGCATCCTTTGGCAACAGAACTGAAATGTTGAATGTGGGAGGTTTCCATATCCGCTCAATGAAAAAAGAGCACTTACCAGACAAGGTGGGGTTACAGGCCATCTCATTTTGTGACTCAGCAAGGCTGAATTCAACAAAACAAAAAGGCTTTGATATAGTGATGTGGCTGCTGTCCTTGTCTTGGTTTTATAAGGTCTCCTCTCTTCTGTTTTTTTTCTCTCTCTTTTCTCTTTTCCCTTAATTCCCCTCCATTCTTTCTCATTCTTTTTCTTCACATCTATTTGGCCTGTGCAAACATTGCCATTGTGAGATCCTGTGAGCATTGATTGATTGTGGGTGGGGGCTAATCATCTGGGCTAGTTACAAAGACATCTTCCACAAAATCAATGCCACTGAAAGAGAGACTAAATCGTTTTAGGGTTCCGCAATCCTTCGTAATATAGCACTGTCTACCACAAGGGGAATATCTAGTATTTTCTCTCATTTTGTCATTTTTTCCAACCCCTCCATTGTTTGAACCACCTCATTTCTTGTATTCTGTATCATTTATCCTTTTAAAGACAAAAGAGGGGGGTTTATTGGACACTTGGGGTTTGAAATACATCATTGAGATCAGCTACTGTATATGACTCAATTTTAATAGCAAAATTGATGGCCTCCCATCAGGAAATGGAAAGGTATAAAGATTGGCCGTGAGATGCACTGAGACAGAAAACAGATATATCCAGAAAGGGCAAAGAGAGTGCAACAAAGTGATTTATTCATTCTTGTGTTGACTTTTATGTTCCTCCTGCTTTGCCTGTCATGTGTGGAGGCAAAAGGAAGCAATAGTCATGTCATCTTCATGGCTTCATTCCAGACCCTTAAACACACATAAAAAGACACACACTGAAACGTTTAGTTGATCGATTGACTTGTTGATCAACGGAAAATGAATTTACAACAATTTTGATAATGGATGAATCATGAAAGTCTGTTTTAAATCATTGCCAACAGAATATTTTTGGGATATGGGCTGCAACAAGCTATTTGAAAATGTCACCTTGGACTCTGGGAAATTGGCTGATCGCTAAACCCCTCCCCCCGAGCAGCCATTATCATAGCTTAGCAACTGTAACTAGGCACGGCAGGCCTGTCAAGCTTTGGATTTCTCCACATGTTGAAGTGGTGTGCATGAGACTGCAGTAACATAGATACTCAACATTTATGGTTAACGTGAGCTGCAATCATTAGCATTTCTGGTTTACTACCTATAGTAGTGACTAAGCATAAGCCTGGGAGATAAAACAATAGTGATATGTACTGGCGATAGAAACTTAGCAATAAGAAAATGTTTTGATAGAATGTTCGATAGTTTCACTTAAATGCATTAAATGCAAACCACCATGAAAGCATATAACAAATGCGCCCTGGCTCACAAGCAGCCTATCATATCCCTTGATAATGGAGCTGCTATGAGGGACACGCATACAGCCAATCATTTAACAGACAAACCCCAAGCGTGCTGCCTCCCTGGCTCATAAACAGCCTATCCTATCCCTTGATAATGGAGCTGCTATGTGTGACATGTAAACAGCCAATCATTTAACAGGTGTGTTGTTCAGCTGCACCATCGACATGAGAACAGAAACAGCGTAGAGTGAGAAATTGAGTGCAGACAGTGAGGAAATTGTTAATAAGAAAGGACAGGTCAGCTCATGAGTGTGGAAAATTCAAAGTAAGGTGGTTAAATTTAAAATAAAGTGGTTAAATTCAATCTTTTTTCTTCTGGTGTTTATTAAAAATAGGTAATTAAAAATGATCAGTAATTATCGAAATTGACTGCAATGAAACATTTTATCATGATAGCATTTTCAGCTATATCATTTACGTTGTGAGATTACAGGTTACGTTTATAAAAGCCCCATTCACGACTAACACACGTGTGTAGTATTTCCCCACTTTGTGTCCAGGATGCTATCAGAGTTTAGGCTAGAGTTAGCCGCTCTACCCTGCTCTTAAGTAGATTGGGGGAGTTTATATTTCAACTTTACGTCTATTGTAGCATACTGTCAAAACGAGTATGTAAGCTAAGCAGCCAAACAGGGAAAGAAAAGAAAGAATTTAGTGTTTTCAAACAATTCATGGATCTAAGAAAATTCAAGGTTGCCAGCTAGAAAGAAAAAATGTATATTTACAAGACTAAACAATTGATTGATTACCCAAAAATATGAATCAAACAATTAATCAATAATGACAAAAACAGATGCAGGTCGATACTCAACACACTCATACATATATGTGCAAAACATATCGCAATAGCCTGAGAGAGAGCCATACAAAACACCTGGTACACAGATTCAAACAAACATCTGCCCTCACTGACAGACACACAAATGGAGGACGATGTGGTGACTCTGCTGGGACAGGGACGGGCAGATGGGTGACTTTGAGCGTGCAGTCTTAAAGAATGTGAGCTTGCTGAACAACAGTCAGGCCATGACCCCAGCCATGTTCTGTTTTTATAACCCTCAGCCTTTTGAAAAACACCCCTCTCTCTGCCATTCCCAGAATTCTCTGCAATTTCTTTCCATCTGAAGTTGCCGCTGGACTGTGTAACATGCTCGTGTTCCCATCTGGTAAAAACAATAGGTGTGTGTGGATACGTGCATGCATTCAGCAGGCTTGTATTCCATGCGTATTACATGATTCAAAGGCATATTAGCCACACCTAAGATAGTTGACCACCAGAACTAATCCATCAGCCTTGTTGGCTGTCAACATGTTGCCCTTCATAGGTATAAGGATACCTAGACCCCCCTCCCCAGGTGTTCCCATAACTCACCAGGCCGCAAATCCCTCTCAGGCATTCCTGAACTTCAGAGGCACATCGGCAGATGAGAGCCTGGATTTATGGCTTGCTGATGGACAGTAAAAGGGGGAGCGGAGTGGGGAGTGGGAAGGTGATAGGGTCCACTTCAAAGAGGAGGAAGAGTTTGTTGTTGTTCTCTCCTACGCTCACTGGTGCACACATGTGCACTCTCTCCCCTTCTGTGCCTCTGACAGCTGGAGTGCACACTCGCTGGTATACACACAGTCACGCACACATTTATCTTAGCTTTGATTAGATTTTTCCTAACCTACATGACCACATACAGCTGGCAGTTTGTATCTTTGAGGTTTGCCTGTCTTACTCTCACACATCGACAGACACACTATTGCAGACGTGATTTAGCCATAATATCAAAGGTGACCCTTCAAAGATTGCCTCCAAGCCTTTTTATTGCACTTGCATAAAATATTCCTCTTGTTCTTAAATGCCACCTCCTTCCGAGCTATTAGAATTTTTTGTGTGACTTTGCATATAACATCATAGGTCAGGCAAATGTGTGCATGGACATGTACATCTATCTATATTTGTATTTATGTGTGTGTGTGTGTGTGTGTGTGTGTGTATTTGTGCGTGTGAGCGCACCCTCCGTTCCCAACCAGTTAGTGTTATATAGCAGGGGACCGCGGTGTGTGAGGTTGATGGATGTGTGGAGTGGTGTCATTTCTCTGAGCCGGATGTGTAATGAACCCTGCTTTGCTTCTGTAACATTTGGGCTGACTGATTACAAACAAAGGCCATTTAACATGCAGGGGTGCTGCCTCTTAACAATGCAACATAGCTTCACAGATGAGATTACACATATAGCGTGAGAGAAGACACCCTGCTTCTGTCAACAGTGGGCTTCTTGTTAAATTAAAGCTGCACTTTCCTTCGGCCCACGTGAGAGTAATCAAAGCCTCGTGATGACTCATGTACAATTTTCTCATCTTTATATTGTAGTGCTAGAAATGAACCAACCACTTGGAACTGTATTTGTTGCCGCAGCTTTAAATGTCCAAATTGTCTCTCTTTTATTTCCTTTTCTCATTCCCTCCACCCCTTCGTTTTCTATTGCAGCACTCACTAAGATTTTCCTCTTTGAGTTGCCCAGCTCTACTCATTGTTAAGGTGGAAAGCTGATGTAACTTGTGGCTGTTATTCCCAGTATCCGGGGCGATCCAAAAGGCTCCAGTCCTCCCGCTGCTTAATCAGACCACTGTTTGTTCACTCTCTCTTTTCTCATGGTCTGGCCTGCCAACTCAAACCAGCCAGGCATTAATGGAAAGCAAAATCTGCATCTTTATCTTCTCTCACATGCGGGTTTCAGAGGAACTTTGAAATGTAATTTTCAAGACTTCTACAGGCATACAATATTCATTCATATATATATTTATTTATACTGTAAACTGGGAACTATCCCTATCCATTTTGCCCTCACATTGTTTTCCATCTCCACCCCTTGCAGTGAGCCTCTCTAACCTGCCTCATTTTAGTCATTGCAGGAGAGCTGCAAAGGCCTGGTGCTAGATGTGTGTGTGTGTTGTGAGTGTTGTGTTGGCCCTGAAGTGACACAGTGAGGGTATAAATAGAGCAGGCCCACAGATCACTGTGCCAGACAGAATGTGGCATCTGCTGTGCTGGGAGTGCAAAGTGTTTGAGAGCCTCTAAACTCCTCTCCATTCCTCTTCCCTCCCCTTTCAGTCTCTCATCTTTCTTCCTCCTCTGTAGATTCCCTTCCTCTCTCTCTCCCTTTACCTTTATCATCTTTCCTCCTCCTACTATTCCCTTTCCTCTCTCTGTCTCTTTCCTTCAGTCTCTCCCTCCCTCTGTCTCATTTTCCTTTTTTCCCTGCCCCCTCTCACATACTGCCACACATCTGCTGCCATGTGTTGAGTGTTGTGGAGCAGTCCCATTTTCAATTTAGGCTATAAGATCCTATTTCTAAACACACAGACGGAACCAAAGAGGGGGTGAAGAGAGAGATAGAAACCAAGGAAGTGGGAAAAAGGCAGACAGTTGGCCCTGCAGTGGTTAACATCAAAGCCCTGATTTCATATTTACCATGGTTTACAAATTCCTCTACTGCGATGCTACACATGTTCCATGTAAAAACAATTTAATCCCATGGGATTACGGGGTGTACTTGCGAGGCAATCTTGAGCGGGACTCTGTAAGTGCAGGCGATAAAAGCAAAGTCATTGTGATTCTCTGCAGGTTATTTCCCACCCAGAGCCGATTATCAATCCTACTGATTT
Source organism: Enoplosus armatus (assembly GCF_043641665.1). Taxonomy (NCBI): domain Eukaryota; kingdom Metazoa; phylum Chordata; class Actinopteri; order Centrarchiformes; family Enoplosidae; genus Enoplosus; species Enoplosus armatus. Next base: position 17,449,673 of record NC_092185.1, read on the forward strand.
AGTGATTCATTTCCCTGCTCTCAGCAAAGCCATTACAAAATGACGGTAACCTCGCTGCCCCCTCTATGTCACATGACGCAATGTACTGTAGAATATTATATAGGAGTGCATATGCAAACTACACGACTCATTCATGCCTTACACCCACACCCCCCCATACATACAAACACTGCACGAAAGTTCAATTAAGAATTATTTCATTCTAACATCATTGTACTATATTCATTCATCTACCAGTTTTTTATTTATTTCCCAGAAGCACTTAATCTCATAATCTGCTTTTGCTGTGACTAGTGTTGTATTTCCTCAAAGACAGGGGACAAACAGACGGCACAAGCACGTGTGTGCGCACACACACACACACACACACACACACAGAGTCCCAGTGTCAGCCAAATTAATAAGCTGCTTAACTGTCATTAGATTTCCATTTTTAAAATTATTCATCCATTCTTTCTGCTTCCCTCCCCTTTTTCTTTTCATCTTAGATCCTTCTCTTCAGCTGCCTCCACGCTCTGTGACAGGTAGTCTCCCACGCTTGTTTGCTGACTCGGCGCTATGTCCACCCTCTGGCAGTCCAATAATTGTTTTAAGAGTTGATATTGGACACTGGCAATGGAAGACTTGCAGCAAGAGAGGGAGTTAGAGGGAGGGGCAGCCATCAGGAAGATGGGGAACTGTCCAACCATCAGTCAGAGAACAGCGGCAGGTCATCTTTTCATCCTTTTGTTTGCTCGCAGGCAGTGTTCTCGCCTGTGAAGACGAAATTCAATCTTCATCCTTTCACTCACTGTTTTTCTCTCCTCTCCACATTACCCCACCCTTTTGCAAAAACCATTCTCTGCTTCTATACTCCCTTTAACCCACTCTTCTTCTCTGTCTCTCTGTCTTCTTCTTTCTCACCACTCTTGTCAGTCACATCGGCAACACACACACAAAAGATTCTCCACATTTCGTTGGCCTCAGGCGTAGTTGTTTGAGTGAACATTGTGTGAATCTCTTTTGCCTTTAAATCTGTAATTACCTCAGCGATTGTGTCAAATGCAGTTCTATTTCATTCTTCCTGACCGCCAGAGATGGTATGAAAATACCTGGCTATGAATTGCATGCATGCACAGGAGGTTGAGACATTATACCAACAAAGTCACATGTGTGACCTGGCGACGCAAGCGATCTGATAAAGGGGCCTGGCACCCAGCAGTCGTCTCCTTTTCATCTTCTTGCCTCAACGTGCCATGTTGTTAGCATTAGCTAGTATCAGTGCTTTACCGCCTATGCCAGTGGCCTCGTAACCTATCGATTGAAGCTATGTGCTGTCCTCCAGAGGCTGCATAACCGGTGCTCATCTCCGCCAGGAGTTTTGCTGAAACTTCGACTACAAAGCGTTGGACTTTTCCAGGTATGTAGCCACCTTTATTTCCCTGGTGGGCGTGCCTTGCTATCCGCTTAGCGCCTCCGCTCATTGCAGGTGAATTACTACTGTGTGCTGTATTAGCTTGTGGCTTTTATACTGAACCGACCAGTCTTGCTGAGGTCTGCGTATACGACGGCTGCGTTATGAATGTAACTAAGGTTCTATGAATTCTGGGTTCATTGTCACTCAGAATCTCTATGAAGATTCTGCAGGAGACGACCGCTGGGTGCCAGGCCCCTTTATCAGGTTGCTTGCGTCACACAGGTCATCCCCATTTCCACTCTGTCGGGGAGAGGTATAAGGTTCCTGTTGCTACCTTTTGACTGACAGGTGTGGGGTTACCTTGAGATCAATGCTAGACACAAATGAAATGACTTAAAAGGTCGGCTTCAACATGAAAAGATAATGAGAGGTTTGTGATGTGAAAGGCTTTGCTTTAAAGACCGGTTGTCAGGTTTCTGTGGGAAATGTATTTCCTATTTCTTTTCCAAACAAGAAGTGTGTGGAAACCCTTAAATCATCATCAGCACACTCAGAATTGAAAAAGGCTGATTGGTTTGAAGTACTGTATTTCTTGCCCAGTTGGAACAGGCCAATATTTAACTATTCAAAGGTGTCTCTTTCATTTTCTCACATGCTCTGCCTATCTCACTAAACACACTCACCTTAGAGCTGTCTCTCTTTCAGCGTTTTGTAAGCTGAGCCCCAGAGGACACCATCGCTGGATTTGGAAGGTTCGAAGGCTTTTGGCACGGGTATTCATCCTGAGAATTTTCCAGGGCCACAGCAGTGCCAGGATGCCATACGTCAGGGGGCACAGAGGAGCATTGTGACCCGGCGCCCACGTTTAGGGGCCTGCTGAGAGGGACCACAGAGGAAAACACTGCATGTCATTGTTATATAGCACCAATGATCTGTGTCCTCCGCTATGATGTCATGGCAGACAGCGGTCCAGCTGTGGCCAAGCACGCATGAATGTTGAAAGAGGCAGTTAATCTCAGCATTGTGTGAACGCTTACTTTAGTATTCTTGCATGCAACTTAAATTTGATGTTAATTTCACTTTGCAGCCATATTTTTGTTTACACATTTTCCTCAGTTTCAAAGTTTTGCATGCTGGTGACCTAACCATGTAAGAGTTGTACTCTCTACTCTGTGACTAAGTGGCGGGTACACACTTGTTTGCTATTGATGAAGCACAGATGTAGCAGGAAAGTGAGCATGTCGTGAGTAAAGCCAAGACATAACAACCTCAGACAAACCTCCCATTGTGTTTGACTCACTTCCTCTGAGAAAAGAGTATCAATCTATATCCAACAGATCTCAACCAGATTAGGGCAGGTCCCAACATATTAGACTATCTATTTGAGAACATTCACATGTGACAAGTTTAGTTAGTTCTGATTTAGTTACTAACTAACCAAAGATTGAACATGACAACATGAAGATTTTTAATTTCATGCAGGGGCATTGCTCTAATGTGTAGCTTTGTGCTAACAAAGCAACGTTTCCTGAGGTGGAAAATGTTTTTCCCCTTGCCTCTGCCATGTGACACTTGGTTTGGTATTTTAATGACTCGCCATGCACAGTACAGTAAAAGCAGTGTCACTGGCAATCCAGAAGTGCACCACATCTTTGGTGTCAAGACTCACAATGTTTTGCATAGTCTGCCTGCTTACATTATACGTGCCTGTGCTCTGTACTATTTTGGTGACAGTCGGTGGAGGCCAAATAGTACATTATGATGCACAGAAAACCTGTCCAGCCGTGATAGCCATCAGAATAACACTCCAGAAACATGAATTCACTTAAAAGAGACATCACCTGACTGTGGCAGCTGATTTGACTGCTGTACTGCATATTCACACTTGCGACTCCTTGACAAGAACTCTTTCCTACTACACGCAGCTCTGTTCTCACAGTCCATTACCAAAATCTCTCTTTTGGGCATAAATCCAACAGTAAGTTCAAGAATGGCCACTTTCTAAAAGCTACAGTCTATACACAGATCACCTTTCCAAGCTTGTACACTTTTGCATCATCAGCCAACAGACCTCTCCCACACACTTCCACAATTCATTGTCTTGTAGAGTTGATGGCGGAAGAAATGCATACTCCCTAAAAACCACTATAAGAGGAAAAGATCTGTGTGTGCCCAGCACAGGTGTGCCACCATCTGGAAACTAGGTGTTACGCTTGTATTGCTGGCTGGAAACGACATTGCCTATTACTTTGTGTGAGACAATAGAAACTGAAATTCCTTATTTTGTCCGATTTTAGCATGATCTGAGCAAAGATATAATTAAGAGGATGAGAAAAAACATATTTTTATTCGAAGATTGTGAAATAATGACAAGGCAATTTTAGTTCCTCACCGTAAATCTATACTATTATATATATTATCTTTGCCATAAAGTAGAACTTTTACTTTCTTTTCATCTGGAAACGTGTGGTATGCAGCAATGCTTTACTTGAACAAGACGCTATATACAATTTCAATTGTATAAAACAAAGTTTAAAAAAAATCAAATAAAAGGAGAGGATAATAAGGTGCAGGTGTGTCTTATGTGGTTCTTTCCACTTCCCAACTTTCGCTCAAGCTAAGCTATATGTTCAATACTAAATTTAAAAAGTAATCCGTCTATACTGCCTGAAATTCTCTCCCATGTGTAACCAATGAATGAAAGGACTACTGATGTATGATACATTTCAGTTTGCTTCAGGAATACAAGACTAAGCTTAATTGCTTCCACACACTGAACTGTGCAGTGAGAATTCAAAGTCATCGTATTAGCTACGCAGGATGTTTGATTCTGAACAACGTTATTACCGCCGTCCCCTGACACCCTATTTCTGCAGCTCTGAGCAAAAGTGGACCGTGAACCCTGCAGGAAACTGCTAGTTGCACATCACTGCCCTACGACTAGTGGTGTAAGACAGTTACCGTGGTTACAGAGTGTGTGTAAGAGGCTGATAAGAGCAGTGTTTGGATCAAGCAGGGGTAGGCAAGGATACGGGACGGTGAGGGAGTGTATGCCAAGGCCGTGATGGTGGATTCACTGGTTCATCAGCTTTGTGTGTTCGGCTCCACTTAATGTCTGATTGTCCATCTGATATCATGCTTCAGTGTCTAAGGAAAGCCTTAAAAGTGAGTTTCACTCCATCAAGACTTGGAAAACACTGAAGTGCACAGGGGAGTCGTTGTTTATCATATGAGATATACTGTATATAAGGGCAGAGAAAAAAAGAGAATGAAGTGTTGCCTACTTACATGTCTGCAAAATCATTTTTTCTGAGATTTTAATAAAGCTACAAAAATAAGAGAAAAATGCATATCGTTCCTTATTGGTCATTCTGTAACTACTCATTCTGTCCATTTGCTTTAAGTAATCTAGTCCAAGGTAGAACCTGGGCTTATAAAACAGATGTGAGGCAGTACTCTCTGGGGATTATTGATTAAATGACTTATTGATGGAGGGCTGCAGCCCCAAAGCTGAATATTGATTCTGTGTTTCTAGGGAATGGAAGAGAGGGCCATAAAGAGATTTTGTAACTCATAATAGCCTTACAGACGTTAAGAGAAGATTGTGAATAATGTGGTAACATCATCTGTGACTGCTCATAATGTCAGAATCTTGGTAATGCATGCACAAACACATGCACTCACCTTTTTTATCCTTACGACAGACATTGACTCTATTAACACCCTGACAATGGACCCACAATTCCAACTGCTGTAGCCCCCTTGGAAATGAAAGGAATTCCCTCATTTCATAAAAAAATAACTGTCTTCATCCCTAAGGTGTTAATTTCAACACTAGAAGTGTGAAACCACGAGAGAGAGAGAGAGAGAGAGAGAGAGAGAGAGAGAGAGAGAGAGATTAGCCTAGATATCCCTTTGGCAGTAGACAGTAATGAGTTGGTGCTTTGTGTGATACATATGATAATGCATTCTGGACATGTTTATGATAGAGTCCATTTCAAAAAAACTGTGAAATAGAAGCTGCAGTTGCAATTTAAAAATGGATGACTTTAGTCCTGAGTCAGACCTTACATGTTTAAGTTAGCTGGAGGAGAGTAGAAATAGGAACTTTTGAACTCTGCTAAGGTGCTCAGAAAAAAAATCCAGTGTGCATGTATGCATGTATTCAGATGACCAACTGCACCCATTCACATTTTACACTGAGGTTGTCTGATGTGGTTTTACCATGTCAATATAAGCACATGTGGCTGTCATTGGTGAATGTATGCTGCATAATATAAAAAGTGTCTAATTCATGAAAGCTATGATCCGAACATCGACCAAGAGGACTGGAAAGCATGCTGGGATAGATTCCAGCCCTATTTCCCTGATTAGGAATTAGCAGGAGGTGGACAAGCAGGTACTTTATACAATTTGTATAAATGTAAACTTACATTTCATAACAATATAATAATATAATTTAAACAAGTATAATAATAATAATAATAATAATAATGTAACACAGCTTTCCTTTGCAGATTGGAGCAAGTTGAATGTGCTTTGAGTACATATTTATATTATTTGGAGAATATTATAAGATCTTGATTTTACAATGTCTTGGATGACATTTTTAGAAAATGCTGCTCTGCATCTCTGTCCTTACGTGCTCTCCTTGCACAAATGCTGTGCTTTTTCTTCTTCCCTCACCTGTATCTCACCGCTCACTGCCTCTGATCAGTCTTGACAGCTGTCCTTCCCCTCCCTTTCCCTTCAAACACACACACACACACACACACACACACACACACAAAGAAAGAAAACAAACATCACTGAGGAAGTGCAGCACCAGGGGCCTATCTCACAAAGCAGCATTATTAATTTAACTGCACCTGAGTAACACCCAATACATCTCTCTTTACTTCAGTCTATGTTCCAGATTGAGTTTCAAGGAGTTAAAGGTTTTATTCTGCAAAGTTTAGTTATCCTGCTTCATGGGACAAGCTTCAGGAATCCACAAACAACCTTGCAAAACAGCATTTTGATTCTGTTTTATGTTGCACAGCTATGACAGGTTGAGAGAGTTGTGGAGAAGAGCATCCAGAGAATGAACCAGGGGGCAAATGAGGAGGAGACAGAATGATATATCAACAATATCAACAGATAAAGGTGGAGAGAGAGAGAGAGGGGGAGAGAGAGAGAGAGAGAGAGAGAGAGAGAGAGAGAGAGAGAGATGCTAACTTACTCCAAGAAGTGCTCCTCTGACAGATCAGTGCTGTTGCACTGAAGGACATTTCATCTTGAGACCAACAACTGACTGACCTCGTGCCAATAAAACAATGTTAAAACTGAGGCATTAGGTAAGTGTTTTCTGTCTGCTCTGCTTGTCTGCCAAAGCTTCCCTCCTTCACTCTTGGCCGGCATTTCTGAGAGCTTGATGTTCGTTGAGTTGCCAACTTCCATGCACAGGCTATTCTGAGCCGTAGAAACACAATTTAGGTGTACAAATATAGCTCCTATTAAGTGTTTCACTATAATCTCTGGGTAGAGAAAGAACAAATCAAAGTTCCTATCAGTAGCCACATATTGTATTTATATTGAGTGCTTATTCTAATGAACTGCAAGTCAATGAGCCTTTTAATTGTTGTCAGTTTTATGCATTGTGCAAGATGATGCTGTCTCTTACTGTTCAGCAGAGTTTAATGCAGTGAAGGATTTTAAAATAAGTCAGGCGACCATTTAACTTGTGGTTCAATAGTATAAGATCATTTATGGTTGGAGGTGATCTTGCAAAACAATTTGTGCTCTCAATTCCAACGACAACTCTAATCAGTGTCATACATCTGTTACGATTACATGCCCTCTGGAAACACAGTTTCAGTTTTAATCGTTACATCAGTACGGCTTAAGCAAGTCTCATGCCAAGGCAAATGTGGTTTTCATTGAGTCATCCTCACTGTTCATAGTCTTATAATACATCTTTTCTGGTGGAAATCTTTCTAGAAGAGCAATCCTCTTCACAACAGCTCAAAGGCTTTGGCAAAAAACAGCATCATCATCCACATCGAGTGACAGCTGGAGGCTTACTTGGAACGTGGTTCATGGTTATTTATGGTGTGCCATTCAAATCAGAGGAACAGTCAACAATTATTTGCCAAATACTGCTTGTGTGAAGCCCAGCTCAATAGCCTCTTTAGATCTCTCTAAAGAGAACAGCTTGTTTTTCCTCATCTCTCTCTGTCTCTCTCTCCAGACCTCTAATCCTGCTCCATTGTCTCTCAGTGCTGGTTTATGGAGGGTTAGGACGTGAACAGAAGGGGAAAGCAGACATCATAATTAGAAACTCCCCATTAACACCAGTGTTAAAATTCACAATTTGTTTGCTCTTCCAGCCGAACCTTTTCCTGTATTCAGATAATAAATGCATCTTTGTTTCACCTTGTAGCTGTCACTCACTTTGCTGTAATTTCTTACAAATGAATGCATGACTAATAACATGCTCTTCTTTTAACACAATTTAAACGCTCACTGAGAAAATAGGATTGGATTTTGTGATATCAGCATGTATTGCCTTCGCTCACTTTGCTTAATCCCCCAAGGAAACCACAGGAGTTTCATCTCATCCCCAGATATTGCAATTATCGTTATTACAACTTTTGCATTTATGATTACATTTGAATTGCAGAAATCAATCTCTATTTCTAATTTTGGATTTCTGGGAGTCTCAAATGTCTCTGAACAAATTGCAAGTCAAGTCCAAAGCCTCACGAGCAAATTATCAGTCACAACACAAGTATTTCAGGTCTAGTACTTGTCAGGCTCATAATGTCCTACTGGAACATTCTTTCATAAAATAAGGCAGGTTATGCAAAGGCACTGTATGACTTACCTGTACATCAAGACAGTTATGTAATCATGTTACTTAAACAGGCCCGGTCTTTATCATTTACAATAACCTGCAATCATTATGTTCATTTCTATTTATTTGTAATTATCATTTTCCCATTTACAGTTTGCACTGTTATGTGTGTATATACATATAATTGACAAATAAACAAAAAGAAAGAAAGAAAAAAATGCTTAAAATGCTTCTGCACACTCAACGGAATATTGTGAACAGGGTAAGTTGTTTTGTCTGCTGTGTTGACCTGACAAGGTTTTGAAAGTTTGACATATTTATTTTTGGCTCAGCCATGCTAATGCATCATGTTAGCTAATCATCAATGCACAGGTGACAATCAGGCACAGACCCCGTCCCCATGTGGTTTCTGTAGAGTTTGGTATATTTCTGTTGCAGAGGAAATGTATGTATTTTTAACACATGGCGACATGAAGGAAACTGCGCTTGAACAGCTTTTGTTAGGTTTCATTTGTTGTTGAAATGTAACGTAGCACTCGCTAGCTTTTACAAGAAAGCGCTATGCTAATGTTTGTTGACGTAACCTGACGTTACTGACCTGTAACTTACCTTGAACAGTTAAACAAATAAGTTATAGCGTTACAATTAGCGTTAATTATCACTGAAACTACACAATAAGTAATACTCGCTCATGACATATCTACTTGTATGTATCAACATTACAACAGTGAGAACGTCTTTCCTTCTACCTGCCTCCAGTTTGGAGTTTCACTGTCTTTGTTGAGCTTGTCAAACGGGTTTTCTCTCTCCAGCCTCTGTGTGTCTCTGCCGTTCTCGCACACACACAGACAGAAAGGAGTCTACAAGCAGGAAGTCGAGAAAAAAAAGCAGACGGCAGCTGATGAAAATAAGGAAGTAAACGCTGCCGGATCGGAGCTGGAGCCCCTGTTCTGCTGTAAAGTGAAAGTGGATCAGTCGACAGCTCAGTAATAAAATTCAAGGCACAACGGCTGTGCTAAGGAAGTTAGCCGCCAAGCTAGCTAATTTATCCACTGACTCCACATTATCTCAAAACAAGACCTAGACAGTAAAAAAGAGAAGGGGGGAGGAAAACACAGACGAGTGAGTACATTGCAGTGAGTTGCATACTGGTAAGCCCCATAGGATGAAATGCCTGTGTGTGTTTGCGTGAGGAGGCACTGTGTGAGTCAGAGACAGAAAAATAGCAGAGAGCTGTGGTGTAAAGGGGGACTTTTCTCTGCATTACAGCACTTTTTCTACCGGTTGTTTGTGTCAGCAGTGGAAAAGAGTACACAAACAGAGCACAGGAGAGGAAGGCTCCGAGGAGAAAAAATGTCTCTTTGTGTGTGTGTTTTGTGTGAAAGGCATGCACCATGGTCTCTTTCAGCTTCACTCCTGCAGAGTGAACCGAAAAGTGGGTGAGAGGGTACAAAGACAAAAACGAACAAAACATGAAAAGGTCAGGACCTGATGTCATACACAGGGAGGTGAGAGAAGGAGAGCATGGGTGTTTGGTCACGCTGAGGGTACCGTACACACTCAGCACTTTCTATTTGTGAGTCAGTAAACAAAGTGAGCGTGTTTGCACAAAAGGACAGTTCAGTGACTGCAGATGGGGTCTTCCTGTTTGCTGCCCTGGCAAAATGATGCGTTCTTTTTGTGTAGCTTGTGTGATAGTGTTGCTCTGGATGTTGCTTCCTGTGGACTTTGGCTCCCTCCATACATCATCTGTTGTGGGAATATTATATCAGAGGGGATTAGTCCTGAGGATCTTGGACTTTCCCCTGTGCAAATATGAGATCTGTTCACAGAAGGTCACAGCTATTAATAACATGTCCTGTACTCTGTGTGTCTCCTATAAGACTTATCCCCAGAACTATTATCGGCCACCATGGAGCACAAAGGGGAACCCCAGGAAGGAGCTATGGGGCTGAAACAAGAGGAGCTGCCGCAGATGGACGGGTCATGTGATGCATGCGAGCCTGATGAGGCCCAACCGGCCACACAAGTGTGCCACATCTGCAGCTTTGCCTTCTGCCCTGTCCATGCTGACAAACATGCCAGCAGCACACGACACCCAATAATGCCTTATAACCATAAGGTGACACAAGTTAATGGACTTGGCACCAACAGAGACTCCAGAGTTGGAGGTGGAGCTGGGGATGAGGCTGCTGCAGAGAGGGCAGCTGGAATGGGCGCATTTCAGGGGATGGCATTACATGGAGAGGCAATGGCTAATGGTGATGAGAGTGGTGGCGCTGGGGAGGGAGAAGGAGCCCAGAATGGTCTGCCGCTGGAGGCTGAGCTCGGTGACGGAGCTGAGGGAGCAGAAGCAGGGCAGGAGGCCATGGCTGCCGGAGAGGCTGGGAAGAGGGACACTGTGACAGTAGAGAGGCTGCGCTGCAAGGAGCATGGGCAGGAAGGCTCCCTCTACTGTAAACCAGACGAGAAGATAATCTGTGTGGTGTGTGCTGTGCAGGGTGAGCACCGTGAGCATGAGATCATCACTCTGCATGAGGCCTACGTGTGGCAGAAGGTGAGTCACACACTCACAACATGACAGATTTAAATATGGCAGAGCAGCACTCTGTGATTTACTGCATGACCTCGACTGTACTTAATCACAATGGCATGCTCCTCAACATCTGCAGCTCTGTAATGTATAACATAATGTATTCAGAGCGTTTCCTATCTGGTTTGCATTTCTGATTTAGTATGAAGTAATATGCCAATAGCTGTAGGCCCTAAAGTCAACTCACCAGGGCTCTATAACAGCTCTTTGTAATATCTTCAACAACGTCTCATGAACACCCACATGACACCAATAATACATTGATTCAGTTACACCTTTACGTCAATAATTTCTATGAAAACTGTGAAATGGAAATTAAACATCGTGAATATATCCCAGTGTTCGTCTGGCTTGGCGCCCGTTATGGTGTCACCCTTCCTCCATTTCCTAGATGGTTTTTTGCTTCAGGTTAATTTAATAGGTTCAGGGAGTCACCAGTTGTTCAGTGCAGCAGTGCGGTTGGTCCAGCTGGGCTAACGCTGTGCTGGATTTTGAGAATGACTCCATCATCACTGTGGGCTCAGTTCTGCAGAGCATAGTGTTTGTGATGATCATAGCACTATTTAGAGTTAGATGTTATCAGCACACTGAACACATTCGGACTGTGTTATTGCACAGAGGACCAATTAACAGGGTGTGATAGTATCAGACACCAGGACTTAGTTTTGGATTATTATTTTGAACAGTCAAGGGTTTTGTTTGTGAACACTAAAATAAACAGAATCAGAAAATCTCAGCAAGAGCCTCATTTAAAAATCGTCTCACAAAGCCGGTGCATTTAGCTACAGTGGTAATGACCCTCATGGCATGCAGAGCAAGAGTTTTTGTCCTCTGCCCTGTGGCTGTACATCCAAAAAACCAAAGTAGAGCAGCACACTTCACTGGCTTACTGTTGCATCACAGCCACATATGGATTGATGATGGACAAAGGGGGTCACTCACACTCACACTCACACACACAAAGCCTAAGGCTACATTGTTTACTCTAAACTTGCACTGGCTTTTATCCTGCATCCTGTGTCAGTGTGTTCATGTGAAAGAACCCTTTTATCTCCAGGAGCAGTGATATGATTCCCTGTTGCTGTGCATGGCATGTAGCATGTCAAACTTTATATGTAAAATTGTAGCATGTGATTGACTGGGGAGCTGCCAAGGATGAACCATGTATTTTCTTGTGTTTACACATCTTCTAAAAGCCTCATCCCAATCACATTATCAACACTGAGATGTTCCATCAAAAATCTCGTAAAATGTGTTTTTGTCAATGTGCCCAGTCTTTCTTTGTACAGAGTTAAGTTCATTTGGTGCTCTTCTAAATGATTAACACATTTATTGTTTGAGTCACACAGAAATAATCTCTGTGTATGTTCTGTGTTTTTATGTAGTGCCATACTCTGTTGTGTTCATTGTGTGTTTGTCTGCTCCACCTGTAGAGCAGGCAGGGTTACGACCTGCTGGGCTGTACACAGCAGATGGCTGAGAAGATCAAGACCAAGTGGACCAACCCTGAGGTGAGTGCAAACTCTTACATTCGGAACACTGAGTCAAGTCAAAAAGATGAGTTATATAGGAACTACTCCCAAAGTATTTGCACTCAGCTGTTCTCATTTAGTAATGAGCTCCAACAAACTCTTATCAAATTAAATGAGAATTTCTCTGCAGCAATCAAAGCTGGATTTGACCTCCTTGCAAGGAATGACAGCGTACCGTGAGCATATTTTCATTATGTGATTGTGCCACGTGGTTTGATTGAATTTGCTGATGATTTTCCTACAACGATATCTCTCAATGCAAAGAGGTCAACATTCACTTTTAGCATTTCAGACAAAGCTGATAAAGTATAGCAAACATACAGTGTAGTTGTAATTGCTGCAAATAGCACAAACCATAAATATAGAAGGTTGCTTTTGCTGTGGAAGTTCTTTCATGTTTTTCAAAACAGCCACCCCTATTGTTTTCTATGTACAACCTCACACCAGCAGCGGCTAGGGGCACCAGTGTGTATTTTGCACTTTTGTCTATATTTCAGTTCCCCCAGCCCATAACTATCCGAACTAACAAGCCCAGTTTGGATTGCTCATTGCTGAAGACCATTTGAAGACCATGAATGTGTGAACATTATTTTTGTGACCTCTTTAGCATAATTCAAAAAAGTATGTATATAGCATTATAGCATCCTATTAGATTTGTAAGTTTCTCGTAAGGTTTAAAAAAAAAACCAACAACCTTGGTTTAACCTGGTTTCAAGCCATGTGGAGCCTTAACAGCACAAAAAAAGAGCCATTACTCATTTCTAATTCAGTGGATAGAGCAGTAAGCTCTGCAGCAGTATAGACACTGCAGCGGTGGAGACACAGCAGCCTAGAATGAGATAAAGAGGGATTAGAAATAGATTATGTCATAAAGGCATTGGGTAGTAAACATGAGAGCCAATTATTTCAATCCATATATTTATCATGCCGCCCCATTCACAGATCACAAATCTGGCCTATTGGGTTTCTGCAGATATAATTCTACTTGAAGCGTGTGATGGCATCATTGTGTGATAACTGAGTCATGTCATTTCTAGGCTTCAGTTGATGTTTTTTTTGACCCAGCACTTCTATGCTAAGTCAGAGGTTGTATTTTCAAAGTGACTGTGATTTAGACATTGGCATGTATAAAATAGAGAACAATGCTGAATACAGAATACCCTCTGGCTGTTTTTAAACCCTTGTTGAACTTGTTAAGTTAACAAAAGGAATCCTTGTATTCGATCTAGGATTCAGGGGGTGGATGTAGTGTATTATACACTGTGTTAAGTATTTCATTTTTTACTCCTCCATATAAATAAATGAGGTGGACAAAATATTCAAGACACCTTTCAATATGATGTAGCCCAATATAACACTAATAACCATTACACCCTCATAATTGACCATAGTGATGAATCAACACTAACATTCACAACGTTAGTGTTAATTACAGGACTGTTGTATTTGACTGCATTACATTATTGTTTAATCTTTTCACACACACACGCACACTCACACACCCCTCTATACTAATACCAGCAAGGTTGGCCTCAGTTTTACACTGATAGCAGTTGTGCATCCTTGTGCAAAGCATATTCCACGGTAGTTATTGAGGGATGGGAAAGTGACAAGAATTTGTTTGTGCCACTCAGATTGTCTCAGTCAGTAATATGAAACAAAGGCATGAAATTAAGGGTCACAAGCTGAAATAATGAATATAATTTCAACCTTTTTGTCCAACCTTCGCCAAGTTGCCGTCTGCAACGCAGGGTGCCTAGTGTATTTCGCACACAGTCACCTTCTTGATATCAACCAAAATAAAAACTGCAAACTGAATTTTCATGACAAGTCAACCTTGAAAGTAGTGGCTGTATTTCCATCTCAGATGCGATAGTGGGGGCATGTTCTGCCGCTGAAAATAAAACTGCAGTGAGAGATGTAACAGTGAGTGGCAGGATCAGGGATGTACAACTAGGTCTCAGCTATGGTCTCTGCCATTCACCATTGACAGCAGCTGCACCTGCTCACTTAACCACCCCTGCAAAGCCTGTTCTTCCTTATGCTATGCTTATAATACTGTATCTGAACCCATCGGAGAGCAGTGGCACACAGGAGCGTTGCTCATTACCTGCAGAGATGTGACCCAAGCACAGTGGCATAATGTAGAAGGTTAATTTGACTGGCCTGCGAGAGGTAACACTTTTACTGGCAGCCGGCACCCCACCCGAGTTCATGTCTATTATCATACTGAAATATCAGTGCTGCCCCAAGGACTTCCTGGACATTTAGTCTTGTGCTGTTTCACTGTAGAGGTGCACCGTGCTCGGTAAAAAACACTTACCTGCTCACTCACAGGGCACTGTGTTCGAGACCATTATGTGGATTTGTCGGTGTGTCCTGTCTGTGCTCTCAAATGTCAGCATTTCTTATTATGCATGACAGGCAACCATCAGCGTGACTGCTCCTGGTGAGAAAAGGTGTGTGTGTGTGTGTGTGTGTGTGTGGGAGAGACACAGAGGCAATAAGAGAAAGAGATAGTCAGACAGGAGTTGTAGGAGGTGGCAGTGTAAGGACTTCAGAGAGAGAGAGAGGTGTGAGCAGCTGTCTGTGAGGAAGTGAAGGGTGAATGAAATGATTTAACCCTTTGCAGGTGTTTGCTTATTAAATCATACCCGGCTTAATTATGTACTTTGCCGCAGGTGTGGGGATTTTAATCTCTCAAAGCTCATATCTCCATTCTCCACGGGGGTATGGAATATAATGCGAAAAAACATTGACGAGGCTGCACACATATTAATGGAGGACCAGAGGCGTAACGTAACACGAGGGGCCTTGATGGCTGTCTGTCATACTGTCAGTCAGCTTGCGTTACCTATCGTCAAAGAGCTGGAACTGATATGTGAAGCCATGTTGTGGCTTCAGACCAGGACAGCAGGTAGTCGGCATATTTACCTCACTCTCATGTTTTATTTATTCACTTTCTGCCGCGCAGGGTGTCGTCTAGGGCCCACGCTGCCTGTGGAGCCGCTCTCTATAGCTACAGAGAGAGGAGTCCGATATGTGGAAGCCACACGGCAACATCAGCCCAGTCACAAGTGTGTGTGTGTGTGTGTGTGCACAGTGGCTACATCCATTTTCCCTGCCTCATAAAATCTACAAGAGCAGCAGACACATTAAAGCTGTCTTAGGGAGCCGAGGCTGAGGAACAGACGGGAGAGGCATGAAAAGACTTGGCTGCTGCTGTTAGGTTTATTCATCTTGCTTTTTCTTGTCCTTCTCTGCCTCATCCTTTTCTTCCCCCTCCTCCTCTTCCTCTCTCTTCCCCCTCTCCCATTGCTCTTTAAGGCTGTCATTCCCTTTCTATCTCTACTCACGGCTTTTTAATTGAATTGCTCGGTATCATTCCCCAGAAAGTAGCTTGGCTGACATTGCTTCTCTCAAAACCAATAAAAAGGTGCTGGATATTGAAAGTCTGCCATTATAAAACCAAAGGCCGTCTGTCTAATTTTTCCTCTCCCTCTTTTAACTTCTCTTACTTCCCCACTTTATATTACTTTATATGACTTTTGAAGAGCTGGTCTTCTTCAAATTAACTTTCTATATATTGCTGTGTTGTTTTAGAGGCCAAATTGGAGAATCTAATTTCTGGAAGAAATAAAAGCATGAGCATGAGAGAGAGAGAGAGTAGTGTTCACTTGGAGTGGAGCCACTATTGCCAAGGGCAAGGACAGTTCAAATCAATTTACTCCTAATGTTCTATTAATGCTCTTTAGGTCTGTTTTAAAAAGCATCACACTAAACAGACCTATGAATAAGTAGCAAGACCGGCTCTTATTTGGTAGTGAGACCATTCAAAGAAAGTTCACCATTTGAACTCTAGTGGTCCCTAATGTCAAAAAATATATTCTGCATCTGCATTTTTAATCACTTTCACTGAAGCTGCAGGATGCTTAAATTTAGGATTCTTGACGGCACCATTTTGTCTGCACCTTTGATCAACTGGTAAAGACGTCTTGGGCATCATATTATCATGTAATTTCGAATAACACATTTGGTGTCAGTTGAAACTTTGGGAGTTAACTAGAAATTAAAATGCTTTTCTCCACAAAAAGGCGTTTGTAATGATGGACCCTCTGAAGTGTCTGCACGGTTAAAGAGGTTAAGATTAAAAGCTGAGGCTACTTTGATGCGTATTTGTTGCGAGCTGTTTTAGTGCCCTGATGTCTCTCCAAAGTAATGCGACACACTGGTTTTTTGTTGTTGTTGGGTGTTTTTTTTTTACACTGATACATTTTCATTCCCAAAGGCTTTGGTTCTTTTTCTGCTGTTTTTTCATCAGCACTAATGAGTAGCACAACCTCTTTTGTAGCCAGTCACAAAGTACACTAGTGTGTGAAGTTAATTCTATTTGAGTGTCTTGCTATATTGTAATTGTGTAAAGTGTCTGTGGAATGTCTAAGAAGTTTACTATTTTTAGTGAGCCACAGATCCTAGCTTTCTGTCAGAGGGAGTTTTTATTCGTCTTTTTCCTTGAAATTCAACTATCAGCGCAACTTTCACATCTCCCATGTATTTTTCATAAAGTACTGAAATCAAGTTTAAAGTTGGCATTTTGGTTGGTTAAAAACCAAAAAACTTTGGTAGACAGGCATGACTGCTGATTACATTGCATATATGAGGTCTGAACTGACAACGGCCTTTTTAATCCTTCATTTGCTTGCATTGCCTTCTTTCCTGAATTTCTCAGATAAGGGTTCTGCAGTAATAATACAAAGCATGTTAAACACATGACTGAAAAAGAATTTGTCTTTCCTAATCTCCTTGCCCTAATGTCCTACCTTTGGTTTAAAAAGAAATTAGCTTTCTTAATCTGCTAGCCTGATGTCCTACCCCTGCCTGTCCTCTCTCTCATCCCCTGTCCTTACTCTAACTCTGCCCTTGTAAGCAGTGTGCCGCTGTCTCTCCCGAGGCCTCATTTCGTGGCCTCAGCTTGCAGCAATGCAAATGAAGATTAGCACGCATGAATGCTCCTTCCTTCCTAGCTGGACGAATTCTCAGAGAAACTCCACTCACTGAGTGAAAGGTCCAAGGGCAGAGTGCTCCTGCTCCACAAACACAAAGAGCACTGATCCAGGATCACGACTCCCATCTGCCACGGAGGCCACAGGGACTCCATGAGGGGGCAGAGGGCTCTGTGGAGATTGAGAGATGTGGTGGTGGAATGTGCTATGTTGATGACAGATAAGATACTAAAGACGATAAGTTTTATGTTACAATTCTGTCCGCCCTTTTCGTGTTGTAGCTTTGCTCTTGTGTAGCATTGTTCTCCGTGATTTATTTCTCTCCATTCTCTGAGACCTGTCATGGACTACAAAAGAACAAAATGAACAGATACAGATTAGCTTTTAATTAATACGTATGTACCGAATTACACTTGTATGTGAAATTGTGTCATATAAAGTGAAGTGAAAGCAGAGACTTTCATGAATGCTAATCAGTCATAAATGTTGCACCACAGATTTAAAGTTAGCCTATTTCGCTTTTGCTGAACACTGTGGTCAATAACAGGATTATGGTAAATTCTAAAACACAATAATATAATATATACAGTATATATATATATATATATATATATATATATATATAACATAATAAATATTATAATTATAACAGCAGCACAAGTAGAGAAGAGACATAAAGTCAGCTACACCACAATATATATGTTAACTTTTGTTTGTTACCATTAAAAAACAACACATTAGCTAACATTAGCCACCATAAGCTACTGATCATGAACTCAACTTTTTAGTTGCAAGAGGAAGATTTTATAATTTCATACCTTGAAAGTTATATAGTCTCAATTTAAGTAATTGACAAGCCATTTAAAAGAAATAACTCAAATTTAACTTCATTGGTATTCATGCTGGTAGCTTAACGCTAAAGCTACACCTGACTTAGAATTAACTACTGAAGTAATTACTGCTACTGCTAGCTGTTAATTAATTCATAGCTGTCAATGAAACGTTTGACAAACAGATATATTTAATTTGGTTAACTGATAATAAATACCTAGCACATGTCAGAGCTTTTAGAAAATGAATATTTGAAAGGATTATTGAGATTTGCAGGGGAATTGGACTTGAATATTGAATCTGTCGATCCACATTGGGTGTCCATGACACCTCAATCAGAGCCAACTTAGAGCAAGACGTCTAAGACATCAAAACATGAGCAACAGCTTAAGCATTAGATTCTTGTTCCAGTACAAAATGAAGTAGTAAATGCCCTGTCATTTCTTAATGTGTTTTTTAAGTGCTCACTGCTCACGTTTAAAATGATGAGTCTTCTAGAAGATTTAATCAGCCTATACTGTAATTTTGTAGGATTTATTATATTTGAGCACTTCTTCTATTGCTCTGTGAGTTAAAGTATAAGAACTTCCAGAGGCATAGAGAGATAGATTTGGAAAAGGATGCTTCATTCTCTCCAATCTTCCACATTCACAGATACATTTCACTTGAGTACCTGGACGAGGAATGGAACATGTTGCCAGTCCGAGGCAGTTGTAGTCTATTGTTCCTAATTCATCAGACATGTATTCAGGGCATTGATTTTGGAGAAGTGAAAAGAGAAAAACGACTCTTTGCTTTCCAATTAGATATTAACTAAGTCTCCCTGTCTCATTCAGAATGAACGATGTGCTTTTTTTTTTCTCTGCTCATACAAAGAATGTAAATTAAAAATGTTACTTCTTGCGCTTGGTTTAATGGGCAATTTGGAGAATCTGATTGCTTGTGCAGAAATGGCGAATACACGATAAAACTTTGAACCCCTAGGGGCCGTGGCTCTGCCAACCTCAGTAAAGACTGATGATTCCTTGCTTCACTGGAGAGAGGGAGGCTGAGGGGGGAAACAAGATAAAATAGATGGCAAGGAAGAGAGTGAAGTTCTGCTCAAGGGAAGAGGAGAGACAGAGCAGCTGATGTTCATAGATCGAAGCGATTATAACATATTCAGGAGCAGTCATGACAAGGGACTGTGGGGTGTTTTACCTCATGACAGCATCTGCGTTGGAGGTGGAGCCATCTCAGTGGGAAGGATTGTAGGGAGGCGTCTGTTTATTGAGGTGTTTTAACGTAATGAGTCATAGCTAAAGAGAGCCTCATCAGGGAACAGGGAAATGGATTAAATAGGTATCTCAGTGAGCAGTTCAGTTGCCTTGAAAGCCAAACAGATGGCTTGCTGTGGTAGAAGGAGCCTCTGAGGTCTCTATCTACAGATGGGATGCATGGAGTTTGCCTCCAGGGGATCTGCTTCATGCTATCAATTAGCTACTGCATGACAGAGACCAGTGTGCTTATTAAAATAGTATTCTCATGTCAAAGTAAAAGACAGAAGTCTTGGTCTGGCCCCTATACTGTGGGCATTCCATATGCATGCCCCTTTATATCAAATTCATACCCGTATAATTTTATTATCATCTCATCTCTGTTTTTATGTACTTGTTTTTGAGTTTGATGTCTATCTCTGCCTCTGTTTTTTGAGTTCATCTCAATGATTTATACCTTCACTGAAGTAGTTCATGCAGGTTGATTTGAAATGGCAGATCAGTATCTCTCTCCATCTTCATAGCTTGTGGACTTCCTGTACTTAAATTTTCCCAGTTCATCCCTTCACTCATGCTCTCTCCCTCTCTGTGCCTCATCTACATATCTTAGATGTCTACAGAGGAGCTAGAGGCCTATGTGAACAGCCAGTTCGATGAGCTCCGCAGATTGGTGCGTCTGGAGGAGAAGAGGACCCTTCACCTGGTAGACCTCAAAGAGGCGTTCCTGACCGCATCCGCTGCTGAGAAAATCGCAGAGATCAGCGTCCAAACTGAGCGCCTGCAGGAAGAGATGGCCAACATCACAAACCAGCTGTGCCTGCTGGAACAGGCTGAGGCAGGAGGTCCTGCAGTGGTAGCAGAGGCCCTCGCAGCAGCTCCAGGACCAGCCCACAGAGTGCAGGTGAGAAGAACCTTCCTTCCTTGTTATCCTTGTTCTGCTTCTTAAACTACCTTTGTACAGTCAGCATTGTGTATCTCAGTCACTGCACAGTAAAGTGCAGTTAGGAAGGTTAGCAAGTTGGTAATGTCACAGAAGCCCAGTGTGACTGACATTCAGCATGCTGCAGTTTATTTAGTGTGATGTTTTAAGTTTGGAGGCTTTCTCCTTCATATCTTCTCACTGTTTGCTTTACATAAGTTACAGTCTCGTACAGTAGACTTCACAAGTTTGATGTACTTAAATGTGTTGGCCTTGCTCAAATATGGCCCTTTGAATATAAGTGGTGATTTCTTTGTGGAAGTAATTCATGGGATTTTTCATCCCTGTTACAATCTATGTTTAAGGTAATGTTTAACTTGTGAATTTGTGTGACCAATTGTATTGGATCTGCTATTCTGTAAGTTGATTTAAAACTGGCCCACAAGTAACTTAATTTCCTTAGGTTGTTGAGACTCTAAAGTAGTTGCCAGAATGAATGAATAACTAATGCATTATATCTGGAGCAAATTTGAGCAAAGCTGACACCCAAATTAACAACATCACATCACACAACAAGGTCTGCTGAAAGCACTTTGAAAGAACATAAGCACACAGGGTCAATGATTAATTAATCTAAACTTTAAACACAGAGGTCCGGTGCCAGAGCTGTTAGGGCAGCCTTGTAAAGCTGGGCGCTACTGCTCTTGTCAATAAACAATTACACACAATTTGCCAGCCAGCACAAAGCTGTTATGTTGCCGATCATGTGTAGCCACCTTTACAGTGCATTCTGTACATAGTTGTTATTGATAATTTATAATTTTATGCCTAACTTAAAAATGTTCTTGCTGGTAAGGACTTGGTGCCTTGCTTAGAGACACCTAAGCAGGGTGGATGCTTGCAGCCATGGATCCCAAGCCTTCGTCTTAAAGGATTATCTTTCTAATGACTGTAGCACCTGCTGCATAGTCATAATGGCAAAATGAATATGGTAAACAGGTGCCACCATACCCAGCTTTGATCCAAATGAAAGGAGAGGCTGGCTGTATTTATTCGGGCATACATCATGTTCCTGTAGAGAAATGCAGTTTTCCTTTCATACAGTCAGCTGTGTCAGTATGATACAGGTAGTTAGATGCCAATAAACCCTCAGTTGCTGGCTGATGAAGCACAAGTGTAACTATGTTTGTCCTCTGGCTACTGTATTTGACTGTTATGAACACAGCAGCTGGTTACTTTGTTCCTCCTCTTGCCCCACAGTCAATAAGTAGGGTTCTTATGCCAAAGTACTGCTCACACCTGTGTGCAGTTACAATATGTAATTCATTCATTTACACATACACAACCAGAAGTGCACTTAAGGTTCTGCAGCCATTGGCTCCCTCATCTCTCATTTGAACATCAAACAGGAGGCTTTTATTTCTTATAAGTCCTAAATTAAAATATCCCATTGGTCCATTTGTCACTCTCTATACTTTAGTCACCACAGTCAGGAAGGAGTTCTTGAGTGCTCCCTGGCGATGCTGTGAAGGACCAGGGAGGCTGTGCGGATTGCTTTTGTAGCAGAGAAATGAATCCATGGTGGGCCAAGTTCATTAAGGCCCTAACTGAATGTCGATGGTTACCCTGTCTGTTCTCATGCGTTAGTTATTCTTGGACCAACAAGTGGGCAATGTTATTCGGAAATGTACGGTCACAGGAGACGTGTGTGTAGGTGTAGAGAGGGAGCTTATGCAGCACTTTACTTACATCAAGTCCACCTGAACTCACCAACACCTGCAGCATTTTTTATCTTCCGTACAGCATTTTAGATGTGTTGAGCCTCATGGATCCAGAGAGTAACTGACACAAACATTAAATCTTCTACTTGCTGTTAGTGTGTCGGCCTCGTACTGTCTACAGATGGCTCAATCATTCACTTGCCTCATTACTGCAGTTCTACTGAACTGTGTGGGGTACTCTTTTTCTGTGATATTAGGGATGAAACAATACAATTTTTGATGAATCTACCAATGATTGTTTTGATTAATTAGTTACAGTAATTATTTAAATAAAAAAAGACAATTCTCAAATTGCCAGAGATTATGTTTTGTGATTTGAAATCCATCAGTGAAAGCATGATATTAGCTGACTCGACAATAGAAGAACAATAAATAGAATGTACCGAAACAGAGCAGTTACCTTCAGCTTTTTTCAAATGAGAATACATATTTAAATATGGTGACCCTGTTTGTTGTTTTGGGTTTTGTTTATTTCTTCTCCTGTAAAGCACCATCTAATCCTGTTTGCCAGAGAGCTACAGTCATAGCCTCCAGCACTTTTTGGAAGTAGTGTCTAAATTCCAACTTTATACAAGAAAAGAAAGACTAGCAGCTTCAGAGCCAAGTCAGAAAAGCGATTGCTGTTTTGTAAGAATATCACATACTGCAGCCATGTAAAAACAAGCCTGTGGAATGGAGCAACTATGATGTTGAATATTTCTCATCTGCATAAAACACCCATTCTTTAAACTGCTCCCCAAAGAATAGACCGCATAATTGAGGTGAGTCTTCTTGCTTGAGGTCAAACAAACAAATTACCACTGGTTCTGTTAAAAATCGCTCTTTTAACGCAGGCACAGGAACACATAGGTGTAGACACACATACACATAAAATAAAGGTCTGCAGGGATGAAAAAAAGCGTTCTGAAAATTGACCAATCAGTGGGAGCTAGAGGGAGAATATATTAAGAGAGTTTGTCTCAGTCTGAGCCCATTTATTATCAAAATTCTCAGTCTTTAATTCTCAGTCTTTTCATTAAAAAGTGCCAAGAGGTACTAATTGACCTATAGTAATATACAGTAATTAAAATTGAAACACTGATATGTCACCGATCTTTCTGCCTGACTGGTACAAGCACAGAAAGATGTGTGTGGATATCTAAAACATTCATACAAAGTGAACACAGTGACTGAACACACGCACACACACTAAAAGAGAGAGTGCAGGAATGCTCAGGTATGAACAGAATAGACATGTATAGATAGATACTGTTATATTGTATGTATATTATATTATTTATTTATTTGGATCCCCATTAGCCACTACCAAGGTAGCAACTACTCTTCCTGGGGTCCACACAAGTAAACATTACGTCATAGATTTAAAAATTTAAAAAAAGCAATAACAAGCCAAAACCATCAAGTAAACTACAAAAACAGAGAAATCAACAACCATAACACTACTAATGACAATGACACACATATATGTATATATATATATATATATATATTACACTTGTGCTACAAGAGGTAACATTAATCATTAAACGTCACAGATTATAGAGAAACGTATGAAATCCACTTACATATGAGCCGGTATAGTTCTGTAAGGTTGCTGTAGTCTGTGATTATGTTTAGAAAAGCAGAGGCTCAACATTGTTTAAGCTATAAAGGACTCCTGGCTTGAAAACAAAGCCAAGATGCCTCATTAGCCAGGCATTGGCAGTCTGCACCAGTGACCCAGCCCTGACTCAGCCGTGACCCACAGTGACAGTGAACTCCTCGGAGGCAGATTTGAAACAACGCAGCCTTTTGCCCAATGGCTGTACCATTAAATAAGCTGAAGCTCACTGCTGAGGCTATTTTTTATGCAGTTTATTTTGTAATGCATGGTGAGTAATAGTTTTTAACCATTTGAAAACAATAAAAAAGTGAATTTATCAATAAGTCATCAGGTGGGCTCGTTCGAACACTTCATGAAGTTGATGTTGTTGCAGCTTCAGGTCGCATCTTTTGATGACATACACACTAAGCCCAGATTGTTCTTAGCTTTAAGAGACCAGTTTTTATGTGTGCACATATTGATAGACTGCCCAAGGCCATGTTAATAATATAGGAAATGTTGAATCTGATATTAATACTGTTGCAAAGGTAACTGTGGTAATTACAGTTGGAACAAACCTCTATAGTTGTCAGCCTCTTTCTAACAGCATATTTCTTTCAATTTTGTGGGCAGTGGCATTACAAAACTTTAATTGGACAAGATTAAAACAAAGCACACAACTGGGACTATAGTAACATTCCACTTTTATTGGCGTAATATAATGTAGTCAAAGCAAATATTAAAGAAATGCAGTACACATTACTAACTCTTATTTACATAGAATCATCAAGACAATGGGCTGGTGTGGTATGTAGCTTGATTAATGATGTCCCATGTGCAGTCCACTTGTTGGCTCACTGGCTCAGGGTGGTGGACTAAAATGTATCTACATAAAAAAGATATTTGTGTATTTCGTCTGCCCTTTGGGTGTCTAAAAACCTCACACTGTTAGCTATCAACTAATGATAGGTCAGTTAGCCAACCGAGCAATAGAGAAACACAAAGAAGTTTGCAAATGTGTACTTTTTGTAGAGGCAGCCTTACAGCAACCAGTCAAGAGCTTCTTTGGTGAATGTCAGTGCTGCGCAAATTGACTTTTGAGCCCGTTGAAGTGTTTGACAAGGTAAACCAAGAAAAAAATCTCACTGAGTTCCAATATTTGAAACTGAGTATTTGTCCAGATCTGAAGCTAATTAAATTTAGAGCCAAATCTTAGTCAGCGAGGCAGACAGTCAGTCAGTGCTCCGCAGCCTCCACTCGTCAGCTCTCCTCTCATCTGCTGCGCTGCCGACGAGCCACTGCCTTCAAGACGCTGTTAGTTACACGGTGTCAAAATCCCTTTCTGGCGCAGCCATCTTAGTGCTGGTAGTCAAGGTCTAGTGCTACAGTACAATCAGTGCTGGGGATGAATATTAAAGGCAACAAAAGAGGTTGTCGCGTCCTCAAGGTCCCTTTGGACTGAAAATAAACCAATTGACATCAGGAATGGTATAACAAGTAGTTTGACATCCATTTCAAGTGTTATGCATGTATACTGGAGCTGTGTGTTTGGCATGCAAAATACTGAGCATACTGGTGTAGATTCATAGCAATAATTTAAATGTTACGGGTAAGCCTTGTGAAATAATGCATTTACAGCTTCTGGAAATCTGAAATGTGATTCAATTTTTCATTCAACTCATGAATAAACTTTTTGCTTTGCAATGTTTGTGCAAGTGTCACATACTGGCAGTCCACAAATCACGTCCATCATTTTGACATTGAAAAATCTTTTAAGCCCCAATCAAAATTAAACAGAAAAGCCAGCACATGAATAATGCTTGCGGCTCACCTGGTGCTTTGTTCCAGACTGCTCCTTTAAAAGCTCATGAATATACATGAGCACAACTGGTGGATGAAAGTGAAAATTAATTGGTCAGATTTAGAGGCATGCCAGCTGTGGACCAAGTTGATGTAAATTATGTTGTTTACCTTTTATTTGTTATCCACAACACCCAACACCTGTGCAAAGATTTTAAATATGTTCTCTCTCTCTCTCTCTCTCTCTCTCTCTCTATCATTGTTTTCAGCACGACATTGAGGCCAGGCCAAGGTAAGACTGCCAGTGTGATTCATGTTCACCTTTTCATAACAGGATAGTTTAGCAGCCACTAAGGACACTTCAAAACCTCCTCACTCAGGTCCTTGTACCAGCGGCCAGACTGATGAGTATTCACCCTGCGTTATAACACGCACACAAAAACACCTTTTCCCTCTTAAAACTTCCACCTTTTTAGTGACTCACTCAAACAACTTACAAACTCTCTACAGACACAGGCACATAAACCGTCCTTGCGTCCAAACCTATCTGGCCACATGCGAGTCACGTCGGTGCCCCAGCAAGGCAATTAGTAGCTCTCATCTGTGTGTGCCTGCAGGAATCAGAAGAGGTGACAATCTGCCTGGTCTAATAAGAGGGCCCTGGATAGTGCCTGACAGGCTGTACGCGTGCGTGTGTTTATATGCGTGCATACTGTATATGTGTGCCCTTGTGTTAAGACAAGCTGTTGTGTAATTAGTGGGGTCAAGTCTTGCCCTTTGATACAGCATAGTATTTACATTTCTACTATCCCAACACTGATTATGTGTGCTAGCAGTTTTGTGTAAGGGAGGGTGAGAAACTGGACTGGACAGATGCAGCCATATTATTTTTCATCGCTTTTACAGTTTGTTTGTTTCTTCTTTTTTTTTTGTTGCCAAGACTACATCTTTCAACTTTATCTCTGTCTGTGTCAGACACTTTGAAATGGATAGTCCTTTACCCAGTCTCACACTTATTGATCTGTTGACACGAGAACCTCTCTGCCTCCTTCACCCTGAGCAGGAGCGCTCCTAGCACCACCTGGTGTCTCTGCCTCCCCTCCTGGCTGTCTCTCTGGGCTTTCATCTCAAAGTACTCCTCCCCTCTACAGACGCAGACATACACGCACATACACAGACTCAGACACCTTCAGCAAATGCCAGCGCATCTGTCCTCAGAGAAAAGAACCTTATGGTCTGCAAGACTGTATTTAAAATGATGGCTGAATATGAAAATAGTCCGATGTGCCACAAAATACACTTTTCATGGACAACATGCTTATTTTCTGCAAGCAGAAATTACATTTTTAATTTCACTTTGTACTATTGATATTGCAGCGCTGCCTGTTTCTGGGCAATGTACTGTTATTTCATCTCTGGAGTGTAATGTGCCTTGCCTTTAATGAGCAAAGAAAGTCATGACCATGGCTGGTGCACGGTGCCAACATGTAATATGTTATTGATTGGTCAGCCAGTATTATGACCCCTAAGCGCTGGAGCAGATGGCAGCAAGCTTGGACCCAAGGGTGAGATGGAGCTAATAGTTTGCCCTTGGTCAAGGTTAACCTCTACATCTCTACACAGTCACACACACACACACACACACGGATATAATTACTCCCCCTGTATTGCCCTAAAATGCAGTGGGTGCAGAATCTACTGTGGCTAGTGGGAAACAACACACATTTTGGAGAGAAATACAAGGAGAAAGGGAAGTTTTGGAGAGGTTAGTAGAGAAAAAGAAATGATGAAAGTGAATTCTGGACAGCTTCATGTGCGAGTTTATTATAGTGTTTGAGCGCTAGAGATTGGACATCTTAAGGTTTAAAGATGAAACAAACAAAGGGTGGACAGGTGAAAAGGAGTCGAAGTGAAATTGGAGGGAGAAAGGAGGAGAGAGATTTTGCAGGATCAAGCGAGGAGTGGATGTTTAGGGTTATGTGCAATGGGATCCAGACAGCAAATTGATTATGGAGCAGAAACACTAATCCGCTGTCTGAGCCTCATATCGCTGCTGTAGACAGAGCATCCCCACAGGACCACAATCCTGCACCCACACGCATCTTTCCTGGACTTCCTCATCAATACAATCCCCCCCCTCGCCTCTCCCCAAGCCTCTTAACATAGGTACTCCATGCCTGCCAAGATTTGTCCTCTGAATATAAATCTTGCTTTGCCCAACCTTCTTGCTGCTGCCTCTAATGTGATGCGTTGCAAATATCGCTGGCGTTCCTCGTCTTTAACCCCCTCACCTCCCTTGCAACCCCTGTTCCTTACTCATGCCTTTCATACATGCATTTGTGCAGCATGTGTTTGTCTTGTGTGCATGTGTTTATGTGTATTTGTATTTATGAATGCACCTAATAGGCAAATCAAAACAATATTTATCATCTGGATCTAATCTAGCTGTTGCAATCTCTTTATAAATCATGTGTGTGTGTGTGTGTGTGTGTATGTATGGGTGTGTATACGTGCATGTAATAATGTGCCCAAAGGTATAAACATATAGGTTATGCTAGTATCCCATGGTGTGTTATGACATTTAGTGTTTCTGGTACAAACTTGGCTCAGGCTTGTAACAAAAGGGAGTCCACACACACACACACACACACACACACACAAAAGTTCCAAAAGCCAAATTCCAAATTCATTTATATAATTGATAAGAAAATAAGGTGGAGTGTGGAGATGTGGATGTAGTCAGTAGTGTGAATGAAAGTATGGGTGTGAGTGCTGTAACAGATGCAAACCCAAACCAAAGTAAAAAGGTGTGATGACCATGCGGGTATGTTGAGGCTGCCCAGCAAGAGGGAGCAGAACCTTTGGCCCCTCCCTCCTTTCAGGTCAGGCAGTTGCTCTGATGACCCACCCAGGCACCTGCAAGAAGAAAACAGAGCAGCGCAGGAAGAGACGGGCGGGCGTCACAGTGTCAGTTATGTAAATTTGATTTGAAGAGATATAATTTAATGTAGCAATTCATAACTATATTCTAATTCTCTCTCATAGCCATCAGTTATCTATTTTCTTTCCTGAAGCCCTCACACACACCACTCATTTGCTTTCACACTTGTCCTCAGTGATCATACAGGGCCGTGGCACTTCAGGAGTCTGACTCCTTCACACACAAACACACACACACAAAAGAAGGATGGGGAAAAAGGGCTTATTGCTGCAGTAACGCTTTAATTCCAGGAAGCCACTTTTATGTTGTCTCCAGAGATGCGTGCTTAAGAGAGAAATAGATTCAAAGACAGTGAGACAGTCAATGAGAGAAAAAGATGTACACTGAGGAATTCCACTCGTTAGACTTAAATTTGCTGTTCCGTTGGGACTTTGGAGGATTTATTTTTAGTAGACATGTAGAAGAATTTCTTCTGTCTTTTGGCTTCTAATACTAAAGGTTTTTAGCTTGGGAGTTTTGGATGTCTGGGCACCAAGAGGGAGTCAATGGGACACTCAAACGAGTATTCCAGCATTTTTCATCCTTATCTGTATCGTTTTAACAATAGGAGAAACAATCAGTTACTGTCCAAAGTCAGCTATTGTTTTCTTATTCACCAAGTCAGCCAACACAAATCACCTCAGATTGTCTTTTAAGCAACATATTCATGCAAACATTAAAACTTATAGCAGTTCTTCACTGTCACTTAATCAAGCCACCAACCGAGGTTGGGTGTCGCTATTGTCGTATAATTGTTGCCCACTCATAACTCTGATGCATTTATTTCCACTTATAAAAATTTTCGGTTTGCTGTCTTCAGCCTTTGCCAAAACATCAATCTTTATATGTTGAAAATAAAGGCATCTGAGTCATGAGTGTTCAGCTTTCCAGTCTCTTTTTTTATGTCTGCAAGTCATGTATCTCTAATTCACACAGCACAATTCCTGAGTAGGTATAAGATGTTCATTCGGCATCACCCAGGTCTTGAACTCGCCATCTTAGACATCAAGGGCAAGTCATGATCTTGTTGAGCTCACCAGGGCTGCATGTAAAGGCAGATTGAAAAAAAAAAGTCTGAGAATTTGTGCACTTCATCTAGTCAACATAGAGATGACTTTTGAGATACAATTCTGAAATTTACCATGACATCAAAATTTTGATAAATTTTTGATAATTCAAAAATCTGGCTGGACCGTTTGTGGAAGAGAGTGCATTTCAGTGACATAGCATCTCTGACTATAGCTCTAAATGCTAGTATTCAGTATCGTAGGAGCAGTCAAAACATTCAACCCTGATGTCCCTGATGGCTTTTTCTCTGTCACTAGTGGGGGAATTTAAATAATTTATACAAATGCAGGTAACAGTCAACATTGGTACTGCTTAACATCCACAAATAAAATCAGTGATTCTAAGTATTTTTGGAAGCATTGTCATCTTTAAGCTCTGGTCTGAGACGCAGCTGGCTGTTTTCTTTGCCTCCCACAGTGAGGCTTCCTTTGTGTTTACGTGTACTGTCATTCTGAGCATATAAAGAATAGTAATGGAAATGAGAGGCCTTAAAGAAGAGATGTTTCCTTAGAAAACAGAAAAAAACAATTTCAATGCTAGTTAGCTGTTTCTCTTAGCGCTTCAGTCATGGTATGAATTTTTTCTATTCAGACAGATTTTCAAAGAAATGAACACTCGTCTCCAACAGTAAAACATTACTTGACACAACTTTCTCCATGTGTGCCAAGATTATTTCATTCTTATGGTGGTTAAAAGTTCATCATCATCAGTCAAACTACTAGATAAATGCGTGACAGAGGAATGAAATAATGAATAGAGTGGAGCACATTGTGGATTGTAAGGGGCACGTCTGTGTGTCTTTTGAAAATCTGTATGAGGTTTATTTTATAGAAATGGATGGAAATTATTTAACAGAAGAGGGAAGTAATATGAACTCAGAGTGTGTGAAACCCCAGCCAGGGCTTACTGTATACAAACATGTCGCCCCGAAGGAAGAAAGAGAAAATGATGCAAGGTATCTGGGAGAATGGTTAAAAAAACAAAACAGCAAAATGCATACATAACAAATGAAGGAAATAGAATTGGCAAAAATAACTGTGATGCAAGGAAAGTGGAAGCTTTGGCAGCAACTGTATCTGATCTCCTGAACAAACAAAAAAACACCTTAAAACTCAGTAACTTCAGACGTGATTTGTTTTTGAGCTCAGCTTCACTGAAATCCACTTCATGATCAGTAGATCTATAAGAAGAAAAAACATCTGAATTGCGAAAAGCTTTGCGACGTGTGGCAAGTTTGCCTAGCATGAGCAATGGAGGCCTTCTGAGCATATAAATCACACAGTGTAATCACACTAAGATGGTAAAGCCCGCTGGGGAGCGCAGCACTTCTAATTACAATGCAAGCCCCCCCTCCTTCATTGCTTCAATCACTCACGTCTTTACTCTATCTCAGTAACTCCTGTCTCCTGCTTCACTCACTTTATCATGCATGCATGGCCCAGAACACACCACACACAGCAGTCTTTTATTTTTCTTTTGATTTGCTCTAACATACACACACATATACTGTATACGGCCTACATGAATTTACACCCATACATAAATAGTGTGCTCTACACTTTCCACACTAATCTTATTTTCTTCAGACATAGACCAGTGTGGTCAGGAGAGGCTGGCACCAATCAATGCTGGTTTTATATCTAAACAGAAATGTTTCATGTATGCACCATGTATTATCAATACATTCAATACATAGGGAGCAAATATCTGGCTACCCTGTAACTGACAAGAATCAACGCAATGTACAATCATTCTGACTTTGCATAAATAATCAAGCATCAAGATACTGCAAACATAAATGTACTAAGAGCAAAGAAACTCTTTCTTCTCTGATCAGTCTGAGAGAGCCCAGGGTTCTGCTGCAGGTAGTGCCAAAGGCCTGAATACGTGAACTCCTATATACATACAGTCATGGAAAAAATTATTAGACCACCCTTGTTTTCTTCAATTTCTTGTTCATTTTAATGCCTGGTACCACTAAAGGTACATTTGTTTGGACAAATATAATGATAACAACAAAAATAGCTCATAAGAGTTTAATTTAAGAGCTGATATCTAGCCATTTTCCATGGTTTTCTTGATAATAACCAAAATCACTTAAGTTCTTACATCAATAGCTATGGCATTGTACTGCCAAAAACAGTGCTTTTAGGCATTCCATGTTTTCTTTTCTGTCTGTTTTAGTCACATGATACACACAGGAGTTAGTACTTGATTGCATAACCATTGTTTTTGATGACTGCAGCCATGCGTCTTGGCATGCTCTCCACCAGCTTCTGACATTGTTCTGCTGTCACAGCAGCCCATTCCTGTTGCACAAATTCAAACAAATTTGCTTTGTTTTTGGGCTTGTGGTTCTCCATTTTGAGTTTGATGATTTTCCACAGGTTTTCCATTAGGTTTAGATCTGGTGATTGAGCAGGCCAAGGCATGGTTCGAATGTTCTGGTTCTCCATCCAGGCTTTAACTGACCTTGCCGTGTGGCAAGGGGCATTGTCTTGTTGGAAAATCCAGTCATTCGAGGCAGGAAAGAGTTTTCCAGCTAATGGAAGAAGACTGTTTTCAAGAGTAGCCCTGTACATGACCTGGTTCATTCGCCCTTCACACAATTGCATTTGCCCTGTTCCACCCATACTGAAACAACCCCAGATCATCACTGATCCACCCCCATGTTTTACTGTAGGGGCAAGACAGTCTGGTTTGTAGGCTTCTCCAGGCTTCCTCCTAACCAGTAAGTTGGCTGGAGTAGGCATCAACTCAAAATTGGATTCATCACTGAAGAGAACCTTAGCCCAATCATCAACAGTCCAATCCTTGTGATCCCTAGCAAAGAGTAACCGGGCCTTCCTCTGCCTTTCGTTGATGAAGGGCTTCTTCCGTGCCCTGTGTGACTTCAGACCAGCTTCAAGAAGTCGGTTTCGAACTGTCCTTGCCGAACAAGTCACAATTTTCGACAGTGCCCACTCATTTTTAAGCTCCTTGGAGGTCTGACGACGATTCCTGACACAGGAACGGATGAGTGCACGGTCATCTCGTGGGGTAGAAAGACGTTTCCTGCCTCGACCAGCTAGCAATTTGGTGGTACCATGTTCGGCTTGTTTTTTCTTGGTGTCTTGGAGATCTTCAGTTTTTTGGCTACCTGTCTCTCACTCATGCCAATTTCCAGCAGTGCCAAGATGGCTGCCTTTGTGGCTTCACATAATTCTTTTGTTTTAGGCATTATGTGAGACCTGCTCTTCATAACACAGTTCTTAACTAACATTCAAAATATCTGTTTTTGTCCTAAACCTCAAAACTCTCTGTCTTGAATTTTACTTGTAATCTGCCATCACTGTGTGCTCGCTGACAAGCAGCAATGGGGCATATCGTTCACTATGTCCCACTGAGTGACGTCTGTACACCTCCCTCAATCACGGTGTACGTTCACATGAACACACAAACCAAGGGAAAGGGGGCTGACAGGGAAGCAAAGCGGGCACTTTGGTACACAGCTTATCTGTCTGTCTGAGCCACTCGCCCTTCACTGGGTCAAGTAGATGGGTTGAGTGAAGTAGGGAGGTGTCAGGGGAGCGTGGCCAGAGGACACAGCCCAGAGATGACGGCATGGAGGGAGAGAGCTGCATTTCCTCTAATTAAAAATTTACATCGCCTCCTACAAAAGGAGCCACTACAGGCCCTCTTGCCTTTATACCATTCTGTGTGTGTGTGTGTGTGTGTGTGTGTGTGTGTGTCAACATGCCCTCATTTAATAATTTAAAATGTTTCAGCTAGATGCATCTGTATCCGTTTTCTTGTGTGTGTGTGTGTGTGTGTGTGTGTGTGTGTGTAAGGCCGGCTGCTCGTTATGACTGTACTAAAACCTCTTCATTAATACACTCTACACTTCTACACACACTCTCTCTCTCTCTATCTGTGTGTGCTCTCTGTATGTGTGTGTGTGTGTGTGTGTGTGTGTTGTCTGTATCTGCCTTCTTCTTCTCCTCTCTCTCTCTCTTGGCCATCACCATTCCACAGGGGTGCATCCGAGGTCCCAAATGAATGCAAATCACACACAAACCAAACTGACAAATACAGAGACATGTATTTAGATGACAAGAGAATAAAAGCATGCATAATTCATGCCACATGCGCAATGTTCCTCCAGTTTTTTAAATGTCATTCATTTGTGTTTGTGTGTGAATGTGCATTTGTGTGTGTGTGAGCACCCGGATACTGACGGCACTAGCATGACTCACATCAAACAGTTTTTGGAAATGTAGGGAGAGTGTGTGCAGAGGTGTTAAAGGGAGAAAACTGTGTGTGTGCGTGTGTGCTTCTGTTATCTGTGTCTTTTGTGATGACTAATGGCAGTTATTTGTTTTTCCTGAAACTTTTCCTGAATACAAATTAGGTAATTTACCTACTAGAACACGCCACTGATTTAGAGTTGGGGTTGCTTTAGCACCACTCATCTATTTCACTTGTGCATGTGAGAGCCTCCAGATTCCGTTCCTAGCTTCCAGTGCAATGCAGTGGTTTAAAGTTGGGAAATGGAAGCTGTCTAATTGAATATCCTGGTAAACTGGCAAGTATGAGTCACGACTGTGTACCGCCTGTCAAAATGCAAAAGAGACCAGACAGTTTTTTGTGAAATGGACATGACAGGTATGAATGTATTTTCAAAACAGAAAATGATTCTTTTGATATTGGATTTGACTGCAATGGGGATTGCCACCTGATAAGCTTCAGGATTTTGAATTTCACCAGCAGTACTGGCACTGCTACTGGCTTTGTTAGTCGTTGATGCCCCACTGTATAGGCCTGTGAGGGCCAGGGACACAGTGTATAGAGCTTTGACCAGAGCTTTAAGAGTGCTTCTGGTATTGATCTGCTGTGTAGATAGAAACGAGAGCTCTGACGAGTGCTGTGTATGTTGTCTGTGATCCCAGAGAGCAAAGAGTCGGCGGTAAGCGTCTGTGATGCATCCAAGACGATAGTGCGGCAGAATCGGGTTACTGCTGCGTTTGTGTTGATGCTCTGAGCCCGTAGTGCCTATGAATAATGGATTGTTAATCCATGTGTGTAAAATACACCTCTCTTCCACAAACCTTTCCTTGCCTTTCCAGTGCTGTTTTTGTTGTATGTGTGCAAAGGTGTTTGTACTCGCACTTACACTGTATTCTGTGTGTGTGTGTGTGTGTGTGTTCGTGTGTTTGTTTGCACTGAAGTGCTTTTCTTCAGAGATCAGTGTCGGCATAGTGACTTTATACCTTGAGAAAAGAAATGATTGTCAGTTTTACTCTGCTGACATTGAAAAGCTGGTAAGAGCCTTAACAATTTAACAAGGAGCACCGCAGAACTATTTTAATATTCATATTTGTTGAAATTTGCCTTTGAGTATGAGAAGAGGCTAGATTTAACACAAAGTAAAGGGCTGAGAACCTTTGCAATTTAATATTTTTGATATCAGGCTGATGCTTGTATCCAGAGGGACTTAGAGTTAGAATAGACCAAATTTGTATGTTAACATAATTTTAAGCTGCCCAGTAATAAAGCCATACAAGGAACAAAATGAAGCTATGAAAGAAAGTGATAAAGCAATAGTGTTTGTTGTAGTGAATTTTGGAAATGAAATTGAGCACGGGTATGGTGTAAGCAGGCTGTAGAGATGTATTTCAACTCCACCAAGGAAGATGTGGGGTGACTGCTGAAGAGGAAAGGGGGGGGGAACGGGGGAGGTGAAAATGTGAAAACTATAGTAAGCTCTCTGGGCAGGTTAGTTATACAGAAGGAAAAGACATGGAAAATGAAAGAGAGCGTGGCAAATAATATTTCACAAGGCTCCAGTGTACAAGACGGCAACAATAGGTTAGTCTCTGACAGTAAACTTCACCAAGCTTCCTGGTTATGAGCATTTTATCTCTTCCAGTGGTCCATATTTTGTTATATCTGATTCACCAAATGCCCTTCCTGATAACCTTGTGCTATCTAATATGTAGCCCAGTGCTGAACATCATACTGAGTCACTTAGACTGAGAAACCGCACTTTTTTCACTGTGACAGTAAATTCAGGCAAAACATGTCATGTTTATGTCACATTGTAAAATGTGTTGATGTGTTATTATCTTCTTGGTTATTTATGAATACAGAGCAGCGATTCTATGTGTTGTACTCCTTTCTCCCAGCCTGTCTTGTTAATTCGCTTTCCCTGCACCTGCTCATTAAATTACCCACCCAGATTTCTTTAGCTGTCCCATCTAATAATCATATTGTTATAGAAGCCTTGGCGGTTTGTGCCCTCTTCAGAGGACGGCTGTGAGGAATTACTATCGGAAATAAAAAATAAATCTGAATGTATTAATTACAGCTCACTTTCCCCCCTTTGAAAACACATACTTCTGGTGTGAGTGCGTGTGTGTGTCTGTGTTTATTTATTCACATGTGCTATTATATGAAAAGAAGAAAATGACAAGACAAAAAAGAAGTTAGAGGAAAATGATAGAGGAAGTGTGGTAAGGAAGAGAGTTGGCAGACGGCAGGAGCTGGATTGCTACATCGAAGGTGCAGATGTTGTGATTTTGTCTTTTTTTATCTCCATCACTTGTCAAAGCACATCTGGCAAGATGGAGCTCTGCTGCTGCTGCGGTGATGAAATGACCTTCTAGTTCAGATTCTGTGATTAATAAGCAATATTTTATAGTAAATCACATAAAATGTTTTGCTGTCAGACTGTAAAGCATGATATATCTTGTATAATGGCAGTAACACACAATTGTACAGCCAAGCTAGCAGCTCTGGGAGGCTGTACTGTGTTTTGAGCTAAATGCTAAAATCAGGATGCTACCATACTCACACTGACAATGCTAACATGCTAATGTTTAGCAGGTATAAGGTTTACCACCGTTAGCATGCTAACATTCTCTAATTACCACCAAACACAATGTACAGTTGAGACAGACTTGCCTTTTGCAGGTATTTTGTCATAAAACTAAGTATTGTAAAAATTATAATTTTGACCTGATGATGGCTTTTGAGAAAAGTCATGACAATTCATCAAAAGAGGCTCATGAATGTCTGTACCAAATTCCATTGCAATCCATGAAATAGTTGTTGGAGACATTTCACTCGAAACCACAAATGTCAACCTCATGGTGGCGGTAGAGGAAAAGTCAGGGGATCCCCAAAGTCACTCAGATTCATCGTCTGGAGACCATGAATGTCTGTACATGACAATTCATCCAGTAGTTGGTGTGATATTTCAGTCTGGTGGACAGCTTTACAACCATGCCGCTAACATGGCTAAAGTAGTTGTAGCACTAGCATGATTGGTGATTTCTGTTTTCAGACAGCCATATTCTTATACAGTCACAATCTATACAGTCACTTGCAAGCTTTCATTGGGTAGTTTTGAACAGCTTATCTGATCTGGACGCTGGGCTGTAATGATCAGCTAATGTCAATGTTGTCAACTGAATTCACCACCTCGGGAAGCTGTCAATCAGCCAGTGGCTAATTGGTCTGATGGGCATGTTGCATGCTGTAGGCAATCTGCGGGTGCTTGTGAGTTTTGTTTGCATTTGAGAGTAACATTATTTGGCTTGGGTCAGGCAGATACGACATACTGTACAGGAAGTGAACCAGGCAGTTAGAGCTCCCTCTTCTGCTGTCTTGTATGTTGTCAGGGAATTATACCCATTTACAAGCAAGAAAAATAGGTTCTCTGGAAACTCTTTGCATACCCCCCCCCCCTTCTCTCTCTCTCTCTCTCTATCTCTCTCTCTCTCTCACTCTCACACACAAACACTCTCACACACACACACTTCGGCTCTCAGTGTTCTATCCACAAGGCAGATTGTCATACTGGATCTGTAGAGACTTTGCCTTCCACCCTATCATGCATGCAATGCTTCCGCACACTCGAGTAAAAGCACTCCAAAGATGTCACACTGTGTATAAACATTCATTATTCATTCTAAAACCACGCACAGACACCGCACACACACGCACACACTCGCACAGTTAGGGTAATTAGTGGAAAAATGGAAAGAACAAGAACAACTGTCTCTTCGTGCAGACAGTAAGATGCTTTCACACACAGATGCCTTCCTCACACTGTCTCACCTACTATGTCCCCTTTGACCACACACACATGCACATCACACTGTGTTGGCCTTCGGGCGGAATTACAGGTCTGATTTCAGCTTGGTGAAGATGTAGGAGGATGATAGTGGCAGGCTGAACCAAGGGGCAATGAATCAGTGCCTTATCAAACCTCTGGCCCTAGGTATGAACTGTCAACACACACACAGACACACACACCATTGGCAGACATCTTCCTTCCACAGTTGGACACAGCAACAACGTCACAGCACGTGTCTGACAGCTCAGTGGGGCAGTTGTCAGGGCACTCTTCCCCCTTCCAGTCCACAGTCAGTTATTCTCCCAGTCAGGGGAAGGAGGAGTGAGCTAAGGTTGGCATGTTTAATTCAGCAGCTTCACGACAAGCCCTGTCACCATGTAGATTTATAGTACAGGCTAGAGAGGAATGAGGAGATGGTCGGGATTTAACTACATCAGGACTCTAATGGGAGATTTAGCATGCACTTTACAAAATCACCTTAATCCAGCATTGTTCTGTGAAGGGAGGGATGTGAACGAAAAATTAATTGCTTTTTCTGATGGGGGTCTAGACAGTTGCTCACTGGTTGTTCATTTATTATCATTGCTTTTTGTCAATTTCTATTTTGACAAATAGAAAGTATGCCTTGTATTCACCTGTGACGAAAGATAAAGATCAATTTACAGAGGAAGGGTATGCCTCTATTTTTTTCAAAAAAACATGAAATTGCTTCTAGTTTGCTGATGATGAAATATCCGACGGGGGCATGTCACCCCTAGGAGAAGGCAGGCTTTTATGACTGATGTTTTACAGGATGCATTAGTACACATAAAAGTTTATTAGCCAGGCAGCACTGGGGAGCTGTCAGGCCCCATGACTGTATTTCACTGTGTTGCAATGCTGCATCTAACTATGCTGCTTTTGCAGGATCAAAACAACACATTTCACAGACTAATAAAGCCCAATTTAGTCTCAGTTTGTGCAGCGCCGTCTCTTGCTTATACATTTGCATTATAGCACCAAATTTGCATTTAGAACTTTTCTTTAAAGTTGGTTTTGAGGTAGAAATCATAACTGTTAATCTTTTTGTTTGTTGCACAATTTTGTTGCATCTCTGTGCTGCACCCTGAGGGAAGTCCTTTATTCCACAGTGTGTTTAACATTCTCGAGAGGAAAAAGCGAGGAGGGATGGATGGAGCATATGAGACTTTTATCAGGCGAGATGAGAATTGTGACAGTCTGGAGCCCAGGTTTTCTGGGCTGTCTGTCTGGGTGTCCTTCACACTGAGAGCTTGGATGACGGGGTTTGAATGTAGGGGAGGGGGGAGTTTTCATGTGACAGAAGGCTTTGCCTAATAGCCAGTCTGTTCTCTAACTCTGTCTGTTTTTCTCTGTCTCATAGACACACACTTTTTCTTTTTCTTTTTTTTCTCCTCCTCCATTTCTCTGACCATATGTGCCTCTGACATCCCTCCGTCTCTGATAGAGGAGGAGTCAGTATCATCGATCGCTCCAAGTGTGGTGTAAACAGGCTTTTAATTTTAAAATCTCTCCGGAGCAATCCAGATTCCGGGACGGCGTGCCCGGGCACCTGGGCATTTCACTGATTAAGGTGGCGCCGGCGTTCTGCTGTTAGAGAAGGGGGTTGTTTGAAAGAGGCAACAGGGGGCAGCTCTGCCAGCCTGCCAAGTGTGTGGGCGCTGCTGGGACCAGTCAGTCTTTATAATGGCTGTCTGGCCCTGGGACAGAGCCAGCTCAGTGATCACATGACTGACTGTGCAGATCAGACTAGGAAGGACTCCCTTCAGTAACCCTGGATCAATGGCGCCTATGGAGTAGACAAGGGGCAGAGAGGGGAAGGTGGGCGAATGAAGGGAGAGAAAAAAACAGTTGAAAAGTAGATACGGGACATAATGAAGGACAAAGACTGGACCAAGAAATAAATCACAGCCAAGTTGAAGTCACAAAAGAGGGAATAGAGAAGGAAGAATCTAAGAAGTCTTAAGTAGAAGGGAGAGTGGAGACTGCATAGGTGCTCACTATTCATTACCTATAAGCTGATTCTCTGTGCTTTCCAAAGGACAGATAAAAGTTTATCTCTCCAATGTGTTTTCCCCTCCCTTTCTCACTCTTGTGGGCTTGAGATTCAAACTTCAAAGGAGTATTAGATACTACAGAAATTTCAATTTAAGCCAAAGACGTAGTCTGCATTTAAAGTTTGCATGTTTTTTTAAAAAAACATGCAGGAAAAGGAAGTTTTGCTTTGCTTGGAAAGTATCAGATATCCCCAGACCTGGGACCTGTATAATGATGCAAGATCAACCTAGCTTTGCCTGAGATATATATGGGCTCAGTAGGCCCAACATAAGTGGTCTTGGATAGCTGGTCTGACAAAGGCAAGGCGGCTTTATGTATACAGCACATTTCAAAGGGCACAATTCAAAGAGCTTTACAAAGAAAGTCATTAGAATGACATTCAAATATTTGATTGAAGGAAATGTATTGCGTCCAGCTATTTACTTTCTCTGAGCATTGATAGGGTATCGTCTGCATACCTCTGATAAGCAATGTTATCATGTCTGATTTATCATGTATTAGGGCGCATGTACAGGTTGAGTAATAGCTGCCCAAGAATCGAACCCTGCTGGACTCCACATGTCATGATGAAGCGCTCAGATTTATGGTCACCAATGGCAACAACATAGCCTCTCCCTTCGAGATATGATCTAAACCAACTGGGGATTGTTTCAGATAATCGCACTCACTTCAATCTGCCGAAGAGTATTTTATGGTCAACAGTATTAAAGGCTGCAGTATGATCAAGCAGCACCAAAATTGATGTTTTACCTGAACCAGTATTCACACGTATGTCATTTAACACCTTTATCAGTGCAGTCTCTGTCCTGAGATCTGTCCAGAAGTCCATTTACATTTAAAAAGTTATTGACTTGAATCAAAACAGCTTTCCCAGTAGCAGGTTATCAGCTACATAGCTGATCCAGCTATGGACATTTACACATTTAAGAGGTGGGAATTCTTAATCACATGCATCAGGAATTTAATAGGAGATAAGATGACTTTGCATGGGGAGATGGTCATTACAACAGCAAAAAGGAATGTAAGCACAGCACACACCTAGAATGCAAAATCAGCCATCAGCCATGCTTTTATGTTTCAAGAACAACAAAACTGAGAACAAGAGAACAAGACTTAACGTCTACAGCCAAACTAGCATCTTTGTGAGGCTATTCTGCTCTTTACACACCAGAAAACACATATGTTGCTTGTAGGCAACATGCAGAGACAACTTTGCTATTATTAGACTCTTACCACTACAGAGAGAAAAATGTAATGTTTTGCCTGAGAGTGGCACCAGTGGAAAGGTCATGCTGTTACCTAGGAAAAGGGTTTATCCCCTGGTGAACATGAAAGTGTAAGGCAGTATTTCACATTATTTTTGGCCTGCATCTTGTGCTGGAGGAATAATCATTATTGTAAATCACTCATGAGATATTTTGAGTAGGTGTGGATATCCTACTTTTTTGACATGCTGGCGGCAATAACGATTACAATAACACTTATTTTATACACAATATATTGCTATACTGAAATGTAATAAGTGGTCATACACTGTATTTACTCTGTGTATCTGTGTATTATCATTGTGTAATTAAATACATAATCTCTTTTCATGTACCTTTACTGTGTACTTTATGTCATCACCCTGTAAGAAATTTTCCAGACCTTGACCTGCAGCTGGGCAAGTTAACTATGTAACATAGATCACAGGCTAAATATGCAGTAGTAGCTGCTTTAACAACACTGGTTGGCATGTGGCCAGAGGTGCAATGTGTGATTCATTGTTAAATTATGCTTTAGCTTAGGTACTTTGAGTTCTACGGCAAAAGGATGGCAGGCACTCAAAAATATATATATATATTTTCGTTTTCTTTTTTTAGAAAATGGTTCCTGTTTTTTGTTTCGGTTTATTTCAGTTATTACACCATCAGTTAAGCTTTCAGTAGTGTAGTAGAACCGTGCTGACCCTGTACCCTGCAACCAGTATTTTAAGTACGCTTTTAACACACAGCATCCTTTTACATCTGTAGTAGTCATCATGTCGCTCTCACAGTGGAACACCAAACAGTAACATTTGCTTTGTACCAGCAGAGGAGGCATTGGTAGTCGACCACAGTGAGCCATTTATCCTGTTTCATCAACACCCCTTGGGGTTTCATTATGGGTTTTGAGTTTTACTGTGTTTTATAAATGAATAGCTGCATATTTGTAAGCATGTCAAATGAGGAATACCTGGAAATGACACAGTATAACCTACTGAAGATCAAACCTCTTGTTAGCAGCCTACATCCAACATGTCTGTCGTCTCGCCCCTCTCTCTTTGTTATACAGTGGGGAACCATTGCTCTCCTCTAAGGGATCTTCTTAACGTCATTTGTTGCCATTTAATTTGTGACCAAGAACATAATGGCTCTGGAAAATTGGAAGGCACAGTCCTCTGCCTACACAGAGGTGTGTTATTCAGGATAATTGTTGATTGTCAGATTGCATCTCGGTGAAGAGGTGCTCTAAAGGAAGTGGTGTATTTTCCCCACATGATGGTCCACACACAATCACATACTTAAAGTGAGTGACAACAAGGGATGCTAGTCTTCATGTTCAGGTCAGTTTTGTGGGCTACATGGGTGGGATTGGTGCAGTTCTCCTCAATTAATTCCTCAATTGCCCCTGTAGCCACAGAAATTGTAGAATCACTAAATGAGCCAATGTAAGATTGAGTCTTTACAGTGGTTTAATGCTCTTATCTGAATGGCTCTGCATTAATTTCTCTGTATGATTAACGGGAGGTACCTGTGTCAAAGTGAGCGAGAAATTAGTTCATGGAGGGATAACGGTATTCATCCAACTCCTCACACCTGCTGCAGCACAGACAAACCTGTGTGATTATTCTGATTGGCTGAGCATCGGCACACTATTTTATTCCGCTTCACTGACCTTTCCGCCTCACTGTTCGCGGTCTGTATGCAGGAGAAGGCGTCCTCAGCATAATGCATGCATCATGTAGTGAGTTGACTGCACGCAATCCTAGGCTGGAGTGGTACACACCGCACATCCTGATAAAATAATGGCATGCATGAACATGAGTTTGAATGGGATCTACTTGAGGCAATGCATCTGGTGGATGATGAGATGGATTTATCCTCGCCTCTCCCATTTTTCTCTGATGAATGAGCTGCGGTGCACACAAAGGGTCATATTAAACAGCCCCTAGCTCACTGTCCCCTATACCATGATGCATTGCCTGTTGTTGTGCGTCGTCTCTTCACTTCCTCCGTGAACTGATTAAGTCTTTGGAACAACATGGAAACACCACAGGGTGTTGCATTGTTTTTTCAAGGGGAAGACAATCCCAGTGAACAGTATGAATAGACCAGTGACTCTGAAAGAGGCAGACTGTCGCTGTTTGTAGCAATTATTCAGTCGTCTCTGAGCGTGCATCACATGATGGTGGGCTCTCTCTCTCTTTGGTCTGGCAGTTTGTTTCACTCTCCTCCACTGATCTTCAGTCATTAAGATACAGTCAATAATTCATTTCATGTAAATGCGGGTATAAATTGTACACACACAAGAGTTTCATCCCAAAGTAAAATGTAATTACAAAAAGACTCGTGTGCTTACTTCATAATTAATAAGATAAAAGAGAGCACTTTTCTCGGCTTGATCGGGCTGTTATTTTAGATTTTAAATTATAATAATGTAATGTATTTTGTTTTTTTATGTGGTCAGTCTGGATATCATGAGCGTAGAGAGTTATATTTACGTGGGAAAAGACTCTATTCAGCCCTATAAATCACTATGTAAACAAAGCCAACATTGCTGCGACTGTGGCTAAACAGGTTTGGCTACACGGACGCCGGCTATAAAGACATTTATATTTATCATTAAAATGCCCACGGAGTTTTGACAGCCGTGTAGATTATTCTCCCATCTCATAGAGGAAGAACAGTGTTGTGGTTGTTTTCTTTGTCTCAAGGCATATCACTAACATCATGAACCCCTACGTGTCTGCTTTGCAGAGTGTGTGCATGTGTGTGTTACTGCATCAGAGAACATTAGACATGGCTTCAGTTTTTGCTTAAGGGGCAAAGTTTCTGAACAGCCCTAGTTGATGGTTTTTATTGCTGTGCGTAAAAATCTCAGACTTATCAAGTTGTACATTTAAACATAAATCTGAGCAAACCAAAATTGATGTTGTGTTTAGTATTAAGTTGTATGGTAAACAAAAAGTAAACACAATATCAGTTGTGTTTTTTTTGTCCTCCATCCAACCTCCCATAACATCACCCATTTGATATAATATAATTGAAAGGCATATTTATGCATTCCATTATATTCCTGTGCATCAGTTAATCAAACATGCGTCAAATATAGATCCTGTGTCTCAGTGCTTTAAAAGCAACAGTTTTAAAATCCAATCTGTGAGTCATCCATGCCGTCCACCTCCAACACCTGCAGAGCTGGCAGCACCTGTGCCCACATGGCAGCCTCTCACCGCGGAATCTTAATGGAGTCCCCTCCTCAATAACTGCTGTCACACTCGCTGAGGTTTTCTCTTTCTGCCGTGACGGGACAGACACTCTGTTACCAGAGGAAGATGGCGTATTATACAGAAGATATTTGAAATACAAATAAAACAGGACTGTACAAAAGGAATAGAA
Source organism: Enoplosus armatus (assembly GCF_043641665.1). Lineage (NCBI taxonomy): Eukaryota > Metazoa > Chordata > Actinopteri > Centrarchiformes > Enoplosidae > Enoplosus > Enoplosus armatus. The sequence continues at coordinate 17,494,084 of NC_092185.1, forward strand.
ATAAGTGAAAGTCATCAAATCATTGTAAACAACAACAGACTAAAAAAACATCTGCGCATAAGATTAATTGTTAAAGACAAAGAAATGGAAGAACAGTCATAACTAACAATTTGCATAATAAACAAGCACAAAAAAATGTGTTGTAGAAGTGACTTGAAACATTTTCCTGACCTCTCTAACCTCTCTCTTCAGGTGTGTTATTCTGAAGTCTCAAAGCCTCGAGTGCAGATCACAGTTACCTTTAGTCTTCAGTCTACTTTGTAAAAATCAGACAGGTCTCATCTAAAGATCAAAGTCTGTGCAACTCACATGTAGTCAAAAGGTCAGAGCTGTAGCATGGGGCAGACAGTCAGGCTTTGAAAGTAATCACCTTTTGAAATAGTCAGTCCTAAAAATAGCAGGTACAGGTAGTGACAGGAGACTCAGGGCAAAGTGCTTTTGTTTCTTTGTAGCACGGAAAACCTGAACATTTGCATTTTGAATGAGTGATGCAAGATGTTTATTTTTACCAGTATAGAGAATAAAGAGCTTAGTCAAGTAGTCGAGACAAGATGCCAGTGTGAATCAGAATCAGCTTTATTTGCCAAGTATGTTAACAAAACTGGCATTATTTATCGGGTACCATACGAAGTGGTCCTAGCACAAACCTCTGGGGTGTTCCAGGAAATATGTTTGTGCATCACTTGAAGTCTTATCTTGTCTTGAAGATTTGATTAAAACTAGTTTAAAGCTCTTCAGGAGATATAGACCCAGCATTTCTGACGGCCAGGAAGGAAAGCATAATCAGCTGTTTAAAACGTGATGATTTCCTTGTATTGGTTGCTAAATTAGTGAATTATTATTTTAGGCAGACTTTCAGCACTGTGCGTAATTATTAAGCCCAACTGAAACATCTCGTTTTGCAAATTGTTTTTATGAAAGTAATCAACTGTAGAAGGCTTCTCTCCCTTGGAATTTAAGATTCAATTATCATTACCCACTGAGTTTCTTTCATTTCCTTCCAAAATCTGCTCCATTCTTTTTTGGCAAATATGTTCACAAAGGAAATTGTTTTGTAATTTGATGTATTTTTTTTAGACAGTTTAATTTACACTGTAGCAGTAGCTGGTGACAGTTACCTCACGGGAAGTAGCTGCACCTAAATTTAGAAATAGTAAGTTCTTAAATTACACTTTGAGCCGCATATCAAAAAGACTGTTGATGATTGTGTCCCTGGAAGTGCTCGCACGTGCATCTTTGTATTAGAGCATGAGGGGAAAAAAGCACCTTATCTGATCATGGCCCGAGTAACCTGTGACAATGGAACTTTAATAGAAACTCCTGAAAAATGTATTAGTTGTTACACTTACACATCACTTCTCCCTTTTCTTGTGTTTAAGCCTCAGCAACAAGCTCTGATCAAGATGCTGTCGCTTCCTGCCAACACTCTGGGTCTCCTCCCTTTGTTCTCTGATCTTCACCTTCCCGAAGCACAGATTAAATTGTCTTTTCCTTCCTTAAGTCTTCCTCCACCTCCCCATGTCACTCCTTTGCCCTCCTCGGTTTTTCCGTCACATTTCTCCTCATTAGGATACATCCATATCTCAAATTCTCACTGGCGGGATCATCGCGGTGCAAAGTGTTCACAGATCACAGGGGGCTGCTTTTAATGAAAGGTGTGTGCAGGGGCTATTTCTAAATTACACACCCCCAGACGGAGCTTGTCAGATGAAATGAAAGAAAATAAATCTGTAGGGAGAAGAGGGGACGTTGGCAGACAAGATGGCACGAGAGAGGGAAGGATGTAAACCTTTGCAGGACAATGGCCAATTAGATCCAGCAGAGCATTAGCGCAGGGAGAGTAAATTACTCATAATAGCCTACAGTGTCTTTTCTTTTTCTTTTTTTTTACGTGAGATTGCCATCTACAAATCAATACCTGATTTTCTAACTTTCACTCTCCCTTCCTTACGTCATTAATGCTCTGCTCTCCTTTCTGTCCCCCCTTTCACTCCTTTATTTGATCTATTTTTCCATATCACAGTCATCTCTTGTCGCGGAGCTGTTTGTAGAGTTAAATCATCCTGCAGAAGCGACAAGATTTACTTCATTAAGTAGTGGCAGAGTGCACTGCTTCGCTGGAGAGTAAGGGTAAGAGTCTGTCCTCGTGGGCTCTATCAATAACCATTAAGGATCCTCTCTCATTAGACCGAACCTCATAGGCCTCCGGGGCTTGAGAAATGGGCCCCCGCCGTCTTATGTGATGGAGTACGCTTAGATGGCATCACCACTGTTTGGAAATGCAAATTGCAATAGTTTTTTCCCCCTGAGGATGATTGCCACCAGCGCTATGTACACAACCTTATTCTCATTCAACCCCTTTGCTTAATCAAGAAGAACCTCACTCCCCTATCAGCAACCTCCAGTCTGCTCTTCAGCTCCTCCCTCTTTCCCTCTCTCTATCTTTTTTACGCACACTCACACACACCTCAAACCCATTCAGCATATCCGAGCCACTGCAGCATGATTATTCATATGGCAATGAGGCTGGAACAAGCTGGCACGGCTGCCGCGGCGTGATGGGAGTGTTTCCGGATGATGACTTAGGAGTCCTGCAGCTTCTCTGCCAAGAGCAGGGAATTCAAACTTAATCAGGACAAGGACCCCTCCCTCCTCTATCTCCCAGAGAGCTCCACGAGGTTGAGGCCAAAACAGGAATAGAATGAGAGAGACAAAAGTCAAAGTCTAGGCAACATCATGCACGCTCTCTCCCTCTGTTTTCCTCGAGGGGAGCCAGAGGTTTTCTCCCATGAGCGATGGGTTCATTTTAGGGCTAGAAACTTTTCTGTTTCACCCAGAGCGGAGACATTAGTAAGATTAGCTTTGCTCTAGTCTATCGGTCCTATCGAACCTTTTATCTCTCTTTCTCGTTCTCTCACACACACACACACACACACACACACACACACATTTCCACACACCAAGGCTGTTGTCCATCCATCACCCAGGAGCACAGCCGGTATGTTTCACTGAAGCCCAGACAGTGATCTCTGTAGCAGGCCTCCCAGCCCTCAGCTCGCCCCTGTCCGCAGGCCATGGTCACACCAAGGGGAGGAGGCAATGATTGGTCCTGATCAATAATACATCGACTGCATTAAAGCTTATGAATAAGTCATGGATGGAAAGAACCCAGTCGTCAGGACACACACCCACACACACACAGCAAAGTGATCTTTTACTTAGGCCAAGGAGGATGAACAGACGGAAAAAGAGAACAAAGCGAGGGCTTTAACTTGTAGGGAATTTATCACCCACCCACTGACATTTTGTTGCATGTTGAAGCTCCTTTCGCTCTACCACCCATTCATTGCCATTCTCTCTCTCTCTCTCTCTCTCTCTCTCTCAAGTAATGGCCTTTTCCTGCGGGTGGAATAAATAAGTTATTACATCCATGTGTCCTAAGGCTTAGCAAGGACTGTTTGAATATAAATAGTTCATTTGCCTCCATAGTGGAAGCCCCCTCTTTGTGCCATATAAATATATCTGTAATTACTTTTACTTTCCTTTTTTTTTTTTACAAAGAGCAGGGTGACTGTTTTGGTTGACTGGAGATGCAAGATGAAATTGCCTTACACAAATAAGTCTGCCAACAGTTTACCCCAAACACCATCTCAGACAGGAGGGAGCTGTGTGAGAGCGTGGGGCTCGGCTCAATGCAAACGTCTGTGTGCTGTGCTGACAACAAAAGAGTGAACATCCTGTGTGACACTTTAGACAATCTGAATAAGAGAAAGTACAAGTGATAACTTTGTCAAAAATTTGAATGTGAACAGCACTTTGGAATAATTAATATCTCAGATGTATACTTAAGAGAGATGGTGTAACGATACAGCAACTAACCCTGTATGTGTGTGTGTATACACTCTGTCCAACATCATCATTTCTCTTGGCAGTAAGTAAGGTGGCGCTTGAAGCCAAAGTGTGTGTGTGTGTGTGTGTCTGCGTGTGTATGTGTGTGTCTGTATGCATATTGTTGCTGCCTTGTTAAAACCTTAACGTGTTGTTTATGACTTGCACACAAAGCATTTTAGAGTTAATCCGTTTAGTTTTGAAAGGCCAGCAGTTCATCAAACTGTTCTACGACTCCGCTTATAGGTGTGCACACATGTGCTAGCATGCACACAGTTGTGGCTGCTCTTTGATGAGATGCCCTGTTGCGAGTGTGTGTTGTGATGATGTGCTCCTGCAGGAGGTGCAGGAAGGGAAAAGGAAAGGAAGCAGCTCTTTGTTTCTGCCAACAGAAGTATGTCAGACAGGAATACTCAGGGAGCAGCGCTCCAAAAGATATCGCTGCCTATTAACCCACGTGTAGATTTTCTCTCAGAGATTGTGCTGCATGCAGCACAGGCAGAAAACGGAGGCAGGAGGAGGTGGAACAGTGCTGAAGCAAGTGAGGGAGAGAAGCACAGATGGATGGAGATAGAGACCACAGAATATTACTAGACACAAAGTTGATAAGATTATATAGAATTTATGAATTGGCCGCTTGTTTAAATATGTTCCCTCTATAAAGGATTCTATACAGAAACGTCTTTATCCTGGACAACATGGCAACAGTTTGTCCGGCCAAAACTGGTGGCGTCAACCTGCTTTCAATCCAAAAAACCTGGTGAAGGAGGTTAAAGTAATGGTAAGATTTAGCCTTAGTGAAGCTAAACAACACTGAAATCTGAAAACTGTTTCATACCTGAATTACTATAATAGTAATTCACATCTTTCACATCTCTGCGGTGACTCTGCACTGTGGCTAACCACATTCAACTAGTATTTGTTTTGAATACACTCAACTTATAACAGCTTGTCAGTGGTTCCATATTGTAGCTTGACAATTAATAATTACCTTGTTATTATTAAGGATTTTTAAATACCAGACTTACTAATTACACTGGGACTGAAGACCTTTGCTTTTACCCCGTTTACATTTGTTTGTAATAGAAAAACCACAAACACTAAATTGGAAAACAGTTTGATGAAATAGTTTGTGTTGCATCCACATCACATTGAATATACTGCACAACTGACGGACTGCCTCATCTTCTTGCTTCTCCTACAGTGAATTCTCTGTGTTTGTATGTGTTTTGTTGATGTTCACTGCGCTTGTCAGGAGAAGGATTAATTCATTTATTTTGCTGTGATGTGTAACCATCTGTGTGAGGGATAATATTGCTTGCTATACAAATTACCTGTTGCTGTAATGGTTGTCATGAACCGCTCTTCCTCCAAATGTAATAACCAGAGAACAAAGTATCTGTGCTGTGCTTACACACTGATGTGCCTGCTTAATTGACCGTGAACAGGTCGGCTGGTTTTCAGTTGGGGGGTTTTTTGCATCCAAATACAGCTTAATTTTGTAACAAGGACATCAGATCTGACCTTGAACTTGAATATCATCAATATCAGAAAAGTGCACATTCAGTCAAGCTGCCATAACAGTTAACTTCACTTCCACTCCAGTTTGCGCCCTATGAAACATGTACATCAGTATGGCATCAGAGATTTGGCTGGAATAATCTCTTCTTCGTTGATTCTTGCTCTGATGGGTGGCAGCAAATTCACAAATATAAATGCAAATTGACCGTCCAAGGTCATAGGAAGTGATTGTTTTAAAAGAAACATTTGAGTGGTGAAATTAGATGGCATAGCTCTAAAGTGCATTGAATCTCATTGAATTAAACAGCACCCCCATACAGTAAGTGTGTGTTTAGAAAAACATGCTGACCTATAGTGTTTTGAAAATGAATGTGGTACTGTAGATGTAGGGGGGAAATGATAATAAGAAGGATGGAGGGTGGAAGGTGGAATATGACAAGTTTCAGAAGAAAGTTGCTGCTCAGGGAGGAGCAGCGCTCTATCACCCTTGTGACATTGTCCAATTAGAGCATATGATTAGTGTAGACTGTTGCCAGTGAAATTGAATCTATCAGCCAGGCTCGAATTGCTACAGGTCCCTGCAATTTAGCTATCACTTTGTCTCTGTCACCGCAGAGCTGCTAATCTAAAACCGACGGAATGGATGATTTCTACTTAAGGCGTAGCTTGATTGAAGCTGATTACATTTCACAAAGGTTTATTATATTTCCATAATATGTGGTGGAGGGTTCGTGTTGGCGGGGTGTGTGTTTGTGTGGCTGCACGCAGGTGTTTGTGAAAGAGAGAAGAAGAGAGGAGTTGGAGGACTTACAGCCATCTAATTTGTCTCTGCCTCTGTTTTTGCTTTTTTTTTTTTCCAGGCTACCAGAGCCGAGGGCGAACCCCATGGACCCCCGGGACTATGAAGACAATGATTCTGGGCCATCCATGTACCACGCCCCCTGATACCAGCAGACCTGACTCTTACTACATCCATCTGTCCTTCAATGTCTGTTTCAGCCAGCCTTCAGCCCTGTCGAGCCCTTTTACCCTGCTCCCCTCCCCTCCTACCCCTCCCCTCTCGGTGCCTGCTGGCAGTGAACTGACCTTGTAGAAGGCTGCTGTGACAAATATGGATGGCCACGTCTTTTCTGCTCTCAAACTTTTTTTAATTCCTCACTAGCTACTAACTTTCTGTAATTGAAGCAAGCAAGTTATGTGCAATCAATTACCATCAGGCTCAATTTCCACCAGCCAGTCAGATCCTTGGCTTACTGGCGAGCCTGGCTGACTCAGAGAGGAGCCGTGCTAGGCAGCCGAGTGGAGCATCTGTTAAGCCCGACCGATGTCAGAAATTGGAAGTTCTGCGACACGGTGCGCTTCACACTTTATTTATTCACAATATCATTTTGATTCTGTCGTTCTCTCAGACATAGAAGGGGAACATTTGTCTGATGCCACAATGCCTTAACGTCATCAAGAGAATATATTACAAAGGTGTTCTGGGTGTTATATTTTGATTGTAAAAAAAGAAAAGAAAAGTTTCTCTAGCTTTTGTTCTACAATGTCTCTTCTACTTTCCATCATCCTGTTGCCTTCGACCCTCCATCCCCTCCATCCTGTGCTCTACCTGCTGATTCTTTATGCTTGTACATTTGTTCGCACTTCCTTGTGTGCTTGTCAGATCTATTATCAGAAGCGGGGGACATTTTGACACCTATTGATTGGCGAATGCTGCTGAGTCTTTGTTAGGTGAAAATCGAACTGTAATTTGACTGTGCAAAATAGCACTCTCACAGTATCAGCTTTCTATGGACTGTAAAGACTCATTACTCCTGGCCAATCTGCAGCGTATGAGGGATCACCCTCCAGGCAAGTGTATGCACTTTCTACCTTGACCCGCTCAGCCATAGCTTTCATTCATGATGTACCGCTGTAAGTCTCTCTGTATCAGCAGTTTGTTTTTAATGTGATTGATTCTGTTGCCTTCAATTCAAAATGGAAAGCGGTGTCACCCGTAATATAAGGGGCATGTTTGACAACAACATGACTTTCACTACTGTAGCACTACACTAAGATGCACTGAGACTTGTATACCCACCCAAGGGAAATGTTGGTGTGTCAGCAGCCGATTGATAACTCCAACAGCTCATTCTTTATTCTAGTCAGGAGTCTGACGTTTCCTCTTGTTTTTATTATTCTATTTTTGTCTTAAATCTATAAATAAATAGCCTGTTTCTTAGATTGGATGTTGGCGATGACATTCATATTTTTTAGTTTGGGCTCAATTCCCGATTATTTGTCTCTCACAAAACACTACAAACGCCTGAAAACCATCAGTCTTCCAAGACACTATTATCAGAAAACCTTACAGGCATATGACGATGGATGGAGACAGGAGAAGGTATGAAGTGCTGTAAAGAGGTAATTCAGAAAGGGGAGGATTTCTAGTTGTCCTTCATCAAAATTCAAAGCAGCAACACATCCAGATAGAACTGGGAATTGGAGGTTTGGGAACAAAGAGGGGTGATGGAGCAGGAGAGCTCTTTAGGGTCCCTTCTTCTCCACGGATGCATTTAAATACAGACTGGTTTCATGCCTACAGGCCCAGACAAGCCAGAACCCACTTTCATCAACTCGCAGCCTCAATCAGGCAGCCTTTGTCTCTGCGCCACTCGTTTTTCTTTCTCACTTCACTCTTCTTGCCTTCTCGGAGTCGCACCATGCGGCTCACATTGGCTTCACACCTGCTTTCTACCAGAGCTGCTTCATCCAGCCAAGAATGCTTTCTCAGCATGTCCGATCTCTCCACATTGAGATATTGACTCGGAGAAACTCATTTACCCGGCGGTCACTGCTATCTGGATAGTATCACATCTGGGTTTGCATTCTCTTGTGAGTTTCCCTTTACAGAAATAATAGGGTTTAATAATTTACCGCATGGGGCATTGATCCTCAGCATTCACTGAGCCACTGCTGGCTGATCAAGCACCAGAGCATTTTTTTTTCTTGTGTGTGGCTGTGGCTAAATTGATTTAAGTTAGCCGGGAGGAGGCGTAGCCAGATGCGGGCTCCCATGCTATCAAAGGGAGGCTGGTGGCGAATAATCATTATTCCGTCATCTGCGTCGCTTCGGTCGAGGAGTCCAACCTGATCAAAGAAATGATAACACACCTGAGGGGGGACAATGTGCATGTTGTCTGCAGAGGAAATGGAGAGGAGAGGGATGTCTGATCTAATTTAGCCAGGGAGACCACAAGGTTCCCTTTTTTCCACACCCAATTACACCTGCTCTTCCAGGTTCACTTCACTGAGCATGTTCACACACAGAAGCAGCAAAGACGCGCAAATAAACAAAAGCACAGCCCTAAGACCTCTGCTTTCCTGATGTGTAAAAAGAGACTATTTGCGTGTTTGTATTGACATGAATTAATTGCTTCATGGGTTGTGAGATTGAATTAGGTACGTGACATGCTTGCTAGTGGTGATGCAGCTCTGATTGCAGCATTTAATAGAGCCTATTTCTCTGTGTCATCATTTAAAAGACAGTTGGAGTCTATGGTTTCACAGGAGCAGCTCCACCACCCACCAACCCCCTATGACTTAATGATTCTGTTTGTTAGCATGCAGGAGCTGGAAAAGAAACAGGAAATTTCTGTTACTTTTTCAAATTAAATAAAGCAGTTGCAATTATGAAATGCTAATGGGCTAGTTACTTTTGTCTTGATAGCAGACAAACGCAGCCCTTTTCCCCCGGATTTTCCAGTTTACGATCTAACGTCACCTGACCTATGACCCGACCTTACGGCGGCGCAATGAATGACATCAGCTTTAGACTGCACACAATGGCCAACAGCTCAGGCAATGTGAACTTGCTGTCCTGGAAATATTGACATTATTTTTCCATCCTCGAGATCGAGGACAAAAATATAGTAGTGAGTTGTAGTCTTGGTGCAGGTGAGAGAACGTTATCCACATCAAAGAGTAGTAATTCTTATCTTGTGAACCACCAACACCCTTCTACAGCTAATCGCAAAAGACCCCAGTGCTAGTCTTAAAAACTGACTTGTGTTGTCTGATTTGAAGGCCTGTCGAGGCTACAATGAATAGGCCTATCAAAACATATCTATTGTGTTTTATTGTTCCACTACTTACTTTTCATCATAGTGATAATGGGTACAATGATAGATAAACACCGTGCCACAGCAACACTAAAATAATATAGCTATGTGTGCATTAATAAGAGTAATGAAGCAGTTATAGTAATAGTAAGTAATTCAAGTAACTTGAAACACACTGCTAATAACAGACCACACATTACCCTAAGGTGTATGTGTGTGCGCGTGTGCTGCACGTGTGTCTATATGTGTGTGCGTTTTAGTATTTGTGAGGATGTGCATTAGCCTGTGAAAAATGACAGTTTATTTGCAGAGGCCCACACCTCTTGTACCATTCAAGAGAATGTATTGCTTGTCTCACAGTAAATGCACTTTCTTATTCATCTTTCCCCTTGGCCTCTTTACACACACACAAACACACAAAAACAAGGAAATAGGCATCAGCCAAGGGATGCTAACCCAGATTTTTACATTTCCCACAGTTTGCTTTGGGTTCATCCACTCGCTGCAACCAGACATGACTATTACAAGACTCAAAGATAGTGTCATCTTTGAGATTAACATTTTCCTCCCTTGTGGTGACTTATGTGGGTTTACTATGCATATTGGATAGAAAATGGGAGGTGGAAAGCAAACAAAATTAGCATATTGGCTTAGAAAAAGACGAACATACACATAAGTGACATTTCTTGAGGCAAGGAAGTGCTCTCTATGTTTTTTTGTTTGTATTTTTAGTCAGAACTCACACCAACATCCCCAGCTTCCATCTTATGTAACGTGTTCAACAAAGAGCTAAAGCACCTATAAGAAACGCTAACAGGGAATAAATCACTCTCTTCCCAGTCGTCGATTTTTGGCTCATTTGAGATCCAGCCAGCAACAAGGTGAAGCAGACTGTGGACCATCCCAGACTGACTGACAGCAGGCATCTGTCAGAGGTGGCAGGTACAGACAGCTCTCTGGCAGCCCCAGCTCATGAACAATGACTGGGTGGAGACACGACGGCCAGGGAATCCATCTCTCCTCTCGACAGCCTCCATCACTCTTACATCCCCGAGTCAGCAAAGACACCTTTGGGGTTCTGTCTCTAACCTCTGCAATTTCTTCCTGTCTGAGCATCCTACTTGGACAAGTAAAGGAATTGAAGGAAGGGAAAGGGGACTCATACCAGGGTTTAGAATGAGGATAAGAGTTTAGCATTAAGGTCACAATGGGGAGACAAACTGGTCACATGCAAGACAATAGAGATGGGGATCATGAAGGCGTGGATGCAGTGGAAAAGAGCCGGGATGCTTGGTTTCCTCCAGCTGATAATGGAACGTGCCTCTGAATAAAATGAACATCCCGCCTAGATAACACCTACTGCTGCTCCTTCTAGGAGCTGTAACACATTATACTCTCTCTGTCACAGCTGTGATGAATCATCCTCACAGCAAGGATGAATGTGGAACGTAGAGAAGTGGGAGGCAAAAATATAGCATCTCCGAAATCTCTGCCCAAAGGTACGTGGAAGTTAAAACAATATATGCCTATATTGTAATATCAAAACGGAATATTAAATTTCTTGGTTGACACGAATATGTCTGCATGTGTAAGACATCTTAAAATGTTAAAATACTCAAGATGTGAGTCCTTGTGTTACCTTTCGCAGGGTTTGACATCCGCCTACACTAACTGCTCACAAAAACCTGGCAACCTGGCTTGATCCACTCATGTTTTCCCCTCCATCTCTTCCTCGCTCCCCATCCTTCCTCATGCCTCTCATCATGCATGCTGTGTACACAGTCTGTCCCTTTCTGGTTGCCCAGGCTCTTCCGGAGCTTGTTAATTGCGTTGGTGACACAGGTCTGTGTGTGAAGCAGCAGTCGTAATTGCTCTGGCCTGGCCTGAGGAGAGGAAGGGTACAACCGTCTGGCCTCCAGGTCTGCCCCAAGGCTACGAGATTAGATACATGCTTCCATGTTTGATGAGACAGATAACATTAGCAGTTTTATCAGGGACAGAGTCTACCATCAAACTTACCGCTGTCCTCTTTGGCTTGCCATACTATGCTGCACATACTGTGTAAATATGGTATATATGTAATTTTTTGCAGGATCGTTCACCAGTAGCTGCAAAACAGTTTGTACAATATTGTGATGACCTTTAGATTAAAGCAGGAGCACTGTGTTAGCCATTCAGTTTATTTGTTTCTCTTCACTCTAGTACAGGGAGCTCAAATGCCATCGCTTTGCATAATTTGCAGACTCACATGCATGAGAGTGACAGACTTAAACACCTGCTGTTGTACAAATAGCTTTCTCTCAGTTAGTAGCATAGTGTCCGTGGCCCCCATTCATCAAGCTGTTCTGGAAAAGACTCTAGAAAGAGATTCTACCATGGAAATTACCCTAAATACATCAAAAGCAGCATTTGGACGGAAAACCAGTGAAATCAGTTGACCATTTATATATAAAAATGATGCAGTTTGGTTCATTAAAAGGAAGGCTTGGCACTGTAAAATATGCAAACCTTGCTGAAATTTACTGAAGCAGAAGTTCTTATCTTTGCTTCAGGGGTTGCTGTCAAGCTGGGTCTTGGGTTCAAACCCCGCAGAACACACACATGTAAGGTATTGGGAATGCACCTAACATTACCCTTGACTAATGCGCTGGCCTGAGACCTTGATTTGGTTCCTTGGGGCTGCAACACAGCCGCCCACAGTTGCTAGATGGGTCAAATACAGAAGACACATTGCCTCACAGCGATTAATGAAGTATAACATAACAGGTGTTGCTTAAGTTTTCATCTTCAAGGTTGCCTGAGTTGCTGCCAAGAGTAGTGTTTTTTGGCAGACCTACAAGTGGGCTTAAAGAATGTCACAGAAGCACATTTTGGAAAACAATTTAGGAAGCTATTGTGTTATCTGGCAGCTTTATTTTAACCATTAAAATTCAACTTCAAGATCTCTGTCTCTAAAATGATCAGTATCGTTCCCCATCCTGACCACTTTCAGGTCAGGAAGAAACAATCTGTATTTCACATCCTTCTGGCTGCCCTCCAGTGTGGAACGGCACATTGAAATGTACATGTACTTGTTCAGCTAATCAGGACGAATCCACCAAACTCCTACCCCACATCTGTACTAAACTACTACAGGCCCACATAATACCTGCCATTTATTAGTACAATTATTGAGAAAGCCACTCAGCAACATTATGGCAATAAATAACTATCATGACATTTTCCAGTCTGGATTTGTCTGCCCTTGTGTCATTAATAGATAGAAGATACTTATCAGACCTCCTGACCCAGTACGAACCTTGCAGACCTCTCAGGTCGGCTGGTTGTGGATTACTGGCTGTTCCCAGAGTGAAAACTAAACATGGGGAAGCTGCCGTTAGCTTCAATGCTGCTCAAAAGTGGAACAAATTGCCAGAAGAGCTAAGAATTAAGACAATGCTGACTACTTTCCAATCCAAGCTAAAGACCTACCTGTTTACCATTGCTTTTAGCTCATTTTGTGTTAATCAAACATATTTGTTAATTTTCTTTGTTGTTTTTATTCTGTGTGCTTTTGATTGTTTGTTTTATTGTTTTTATTCTGTGTGCCTTTTTTGATTTTACTCATGTTTTGATCATTCGTTTCTTGTGCTTTTGCCTGTGTACTCTGTAAAGCACTTTGAGTTGCCTTCGGGTATGAAATGTGCTACATAAATACATTGTCCCCTGTGGCGTGTAGTTCTGCGTAGAGAGCGAACAAAAGGACAAAGGTTACAATAAGGATGCAATAAAAACAAAAGACTGACTTAGCATACAACGGCTATTTACCAGTTTGTACAACCAGTACCAGGTGAGGGCATAATGGGTTTGCCCTGATTAGCCAAACTGGTGCATGCACTGCTCCACAGCAGAGGTTGGTCAGACTTGTAGAGCCCATTTGAGGGTTCTAATGTGCTTGTGGTTTGAGTAGTGGCAGCCTAAAATTCAAGTTGTTATCTTTGCACAAATCAGCTACTATGCTCTTAGAAGTTAGCGTGAAGGATTTCCAAGCAAATGCGATTGTGATTTTAGAGCTATGATAAAGCTTTTGTTGTGAAATGAGAGTATGCTCATTCTAATGCACATTATGCACTCGTAATATTTCTCTCATGTTATAAGCCTGTATAATTTTCTGGACGTTTATTGTTTGAGAAATACATTTTGGTACACCATGTTGTACAGTGTTTTTCGCAAGAGCGTTTGGATTTATTTGTGAGGAGCATTGAGATTCTAAATTAATTCAACCTTTTGAGCGGGAAATAGACACACAGTAAGGAAAATATAGACACAGAAGTTTATCCATTTAGCTCTTTACTGACATGTTATTTTACTGTCTGTCCTTGTAGTTTCCGCCTACACAAAACGTTTCTTCTGTAGACTCCCAGTGGTGACTGCTTAATCAAGATGACAAGCAGCTTAAAAATCTGATCCTAATTGGATGCAGCGACGATAAGACATTCGCTAGACATGCACTCTTTTTATGTATTTTCACAAAATTCTCTCCTTCAGCAAGACTAAAACCTCCTCTCCACTGGAGGTTGTGTCAAACCTACAACATGAATGTTTTTGAGGCTTCATCCTCTCTGTCATAGCCACATACTTTAACACCTCTCTAACACCTCCTTCTCCTGTTTTCTGTTGATGTGTCTGTCACCTCTCTGGTGCTGCTACACTTGCACTCCAAGGTACCTATAGAACCAACACTTGCAGGTACGGCAGATGTGCTAATGACCTCTGTTCAGCAAGGGGGAGACTGAACTCTATCTCTGCAGCATCACAAACACTTCCCCTGCATAGAAATATGACATTGCTCATGATGCTGCTGCGAAGAGACCACAATCAATACACTACAATGTTACATAGTATTTCTGGATGGCTAGTACTGTAGCCCACAAACTCCCAATAGACATCTGTTCACTAAATTTCAAAAAGTATAAGTCCCAAGAGAAGAAATCAAATGAGATGAAAAAAATGGTGTTTTGTTTTTTCACCGAGGGAGTCTCTCAATTTTTGATGGATTTCTCCTAAACTGGAGCGGCAAATTGGCAGAATAGATATTTCAGTGTGTTATGTTTGTGATTTAGCTTCTCCTTTTTAAGGGAGAGAATAAAAGGTGTGGTCTCGAGGGATGATATTTTTCTGCAGAAAAAGACAGAACTACATTACAGGCAGAGCGAAGCATAATAAATAGTGTGTGAACTGAGGTGCAGTTTGAAAAGTAGGAGAAAATAAAAACTGTAAACAAGGCATGAGGCACCTGGATCAGAATTCTATTGCAGATAGAAAGTGTTTTATTTGTGTAGATAGACCTGAAAGCAGAAATACCGGCATTATTGCGTTCAAGGAGCTTTAGAGTCAGTTTTATTCATTACACCTTTCCAGCTAGGCAGCTACGTTTCTGTCGGTAGCCTAGGAGTCTGTATTCAATCATCCTTTAGCATTATTGATGCATCTTTTATTTGTTGTAGAGCAAATGGGACATGGGACTTATAACAAAGGGCAGACAATGTGGAGATGGCGCTGAATGAAAAGTAATTCAATTTTCCAAATCTGATTGCGGTAAACTGACACATCGGGGCAACTGCGAAACAATGGTGGGAAGTGAGCTTTACTTTCAAGTCTAAGAAGAGGATGTTGTTGAATTCAAATCATGTTTAATACACACGGTAGCACAAAGGGATTAAATGTGTGTGTACTTTTCACTCATGTCCACGTACACCACAGGAGCCTGAAATCCTGTCTTTCTTCGATTTCATTGTCTCTCCAAAACAGGCTAACATCCATTAGCGCTGGCAGGCAGGGGATTGAGATGAATGTGTTCCAATTTTAACCACCCCTCTGTGTGCCCTGCAGGGTCTCGCATGTATACAGGAGGACTGTGAAGTGAGCGCTGGAGCTGTCCCAAAGGTAGCTTGGACTGTTTCAGAGTGGCCTCGCGATCTCTACCTGTGGGCGGAATACCAAGCGTGCATCTATGAATGCGCTCGTACGATTTCATATAAATAGTTGCACAGACAACTCTCTCCCTCTTTCTATCTGTTTTGTGCTTCCTGCACACATCCCTTGAGAAGACTCCCCCTCAAAGGTCACTCTCTAAAAATGTATGTAATCACTTCAAATGTGGCCACTCCATCTCCATTAACATGGGCCTGCATGGCAGATAATGGGCAAAAAGACGGCAACAATGTGCATGCAAACACACTCACTGAGAACCCTAGCTGATAATAACCATATTTATTCTGAGAGCCAGTATCTGTTTATTCACACTGCGCTTGAGTCATAGTTGCACCGTACACAAAATCCTTTTCTCATGAAAGCTTTGTGTATGACTGGAGTGGAGTAATGAGTGGATACAATAAAACTTTCTTCTCTCCCTCACATTTAACATCTACTTTGTCTTTCTTTGGTCGCTTTGATATGGTGTTTTTAAGCCTCTCGTTTGCCGTAACCAATCAGAATGCTCATTTAACCCTGTGCCCACCTCACCGCACTGGAGGCCACAACTTGGCGTTTTGACTTTAACCATGATAAATGAGTCGCCATTAAGATAATGATAATAAAATGGCCGTCTGATTAAACGAGTATCCAGTCATGTTAATTGTTCTTATGATGAAAGGTCAGGCTCAGCATGTGTCTGAGCCCAGACGCCACCAGCAGTGGTTTTTAATGAGACTTTCTCAATTAAATTATCCACAGGGAAACAAAGACGGAGGCCAGCGCTTTCTGCTCCCAACTGACATTTATAGGACACGCTCCCTTCTAAAGGCACTTCAGCAATAGAAGGCACTTTGTCGCCCCATCAAATGTTATGGAGGATGGATCGCTCGCCACCTTCTTCAAAAAAACATCACCGTAAACACTTTGAGCACATAAATAATCATTTCGAGAGTGTGTAGTTAAGCTGTTATA
Organism: Enoplosus armatus; assembly: GCF_043641665.1. Lineage (NCBI taxonomy): Eukaryota > Metazoa > Chordata > Actinopteri > Centrarchiformes > Enoplosidae > Enoplosus > Enoplosus armatus. Next base: position 17,510,520 of record NC_092185.1, read on the forward strand.
TCAGCACTGCACAGCGCACAAACATGCACAGACACTCCCCCCTCCTCCCTACATGCTGGATTTGGCCTTCCCCTGCCGACGTGCTGAGGTGGCCCCCCCTCCTTTGAGGATTAGAAACGATCAAAGCTATGCTCATTCCACGCTCACATTTCCTCCCTCCTAACAGCAGGCGGGAAACCCCCATCAGCCCACACACACCTCTGTGTCTGCCAGCAGAGTAAGCTTCAGGCATGCTCTAGAGGGCAGGGAGATACACAAGCAAATACTGCTTAGAAACTTTCTATTATTACTGCACATTCATTCTCATGACATTCCAGCCTGTTTTGTGGCCTTGTCCTGCATGTGTCAAGGGACTCACTTATAGGTGAATCTCGTTGCTTCGCAACATTTCCTCACTGTTTTGAAGTTGAGTGGCTCCCTCCATGTCGTCCAGTCAGAGACATGTTTAGACTCCGAACGATGTTATCTTCACACTTCAAGCAATGCTCTTCATTTCAACTATGTTCCATTTTTCCGCTGCGATTGTTTAGATGCTTCTGACGGCCGTCCTCTCTTTCAGTCTCAGTGTGTCAGTGCTGGCTAACATATAGATGTGTGTGTGTGGCCTTGTATTACTCATGTTGTGGGAACATACACACACAGTCACATTGTGGGGACTCGCCTTCCTTTTGTGGACAAATTGCAAGTCCCCATAATGTAAATCTTATTTACTACTAAATTTTAGGGTGAAGACTTAGTTTAAGGTTAGGGTGAGGGTTAATGTTAGGCAAGTAGTGGTTATGGTTAGGGTAAGTCTCCAGGAAATTAATGTAAGTCAATCTAATGTCCTCTGAAGTTATGGAAACATGACTGTGTGTGTGTGTGTGTGTGTGTGTGTAAGCTGGCATCACCCTATGTCACTGTGTGTCACGGTCCCATAGCTCTTCAGTGGTGACTCTAATGACAGTTGGCCCAAGGCAAGAACAAAGCAATTTATTTTTGTGTGTGTGTCTTTCAATGTGCCGGCTATGTGTGTGTGTATTTCTGTCCATGTGCATGCCAGTAAATGACTCAGAGATGTGTTGCAAGAAAGGGGTTGATATTTGAATATGAACATTTCCCGTGGTGCTTTGGGGTCGGGGCCCAGCAGCAGTGGGCATTCAGCTGGTAATTCTTCACCCTGTGATCAAAGGCTCGGCTCTCAACACGCTCCCCTACCACCCTCTCGCCGTTCCCCTTATTTTCCCCTCCTCCCCTTGCCTCGCTGCCACCGAGCAACCATGTGTGAGTTATAACCCAGTGGCGGTGTTGCTTATTATCCCTGAGTCCAGAAGATCGTACTGGTCCCGCCCGCTGTGTTGACTCTTACCCCTTCAAACCCAACTTCTTCCTCTTATGGTCAATCTCCATGCTCGAGCAGCACCCGGACTTAAACAATCAGTCCTGGCCTTCCTAAAAACCTTTAGGCAGCCACAGTGCTGCTACCTCTTGCCATCCTCCCCTGTGTTTAGTCTCTTGAACAGTTTTGAACTCCACACATGATCTACTCTATCACGCCCTTGACGAAACCTCTCTTAACACCCATAACTTTCAGTTTAGTTAAGATATTTCATGCTCCCTTTCCTCCTAACACCCTTTTCACACATCCATCTATATTCATGCACTTGACTGCTGAATCTTATGTATGAACCAATTCTTGCCTGCTTGCTCCAACTTTCTTTTGTTCTCAATGGCTGTTTGCTGGTGCTTCTATTCTAATTCACACTTCAATAGCTCAAACGTGTCACTCACTCGCTGGCACTATGCATATTTGTTCATTCCGGCATCTCGTAGACATGCAGCGCTGCTGTAATATTCAAGGTTACTCTCAATGTTACCCTCCCGCAATTCTGGGACTTTTTATCTAACACAAATATAGCCTGGAGCACCGAGCAGCCTGATGAAAAATGCAGAATAGGGCCAGGGCATGGCAGGAAGGCAGGGAATGAGTGGCCCACTTTGGCCCGTGAAAAAACACCTGCGACAGTTGGTGGTCCACTAAACGAAGGCAGCCTGTGGGTGTGAGCAGTGGGCCAAGCCGAAATGATTGCTATAAAACAGGCCAAGCCTGCTGGGAGCGCTGGTGCCTCTTTTCATCCTGGCCTCACTCCATCACATGACCTTCTGGCCCTGATGCTCTTGTCTGTCTTTCTGTTTTCATCCTCTCTCTCACTCACCCTTTCTGATTTACACACTGTTTCTATTCTTCAATATTTTATTAGATTTTGTCTTTGCAGACATTTGCACAATAGGGAGTGAAGCAAAATTGAATTGGTTCAGTTCTTTAATTCTGTTTAATCCCAAACTCATTTTAATGTTGCCTTTGATAACAAGAGTTACTGACTTTAATGTGAACATCCTTTTTGATAGATGGCAATAGCAACACCTGGCAGAGGCTAAGAAAGAGATATGGAAGTGAAGTGAAAAAGGATCAATTATATGGACGGAATGAATGGAAAGTCTGAGAAGTCATTTTATAAATATATATATAATATATATTAAATTATGGTGCTTTTGAGAGGGTGTTTGGTCCAGAGATTCTTCAGACATAAACGACAAATTGCCCTCTAAATCGACTTAGATCAGGGGTGTCATTTATAACTGTTGCGTACACACAAAACAGGACCTGAAAGAGGCGTATGCCACTTCCCACGCAAAAGTTGTGATCTATAAAAAGAAACTTGACGGGAGAATGTGCACACCTGTAAGTAAACTCTGTGTACAAACATTTTGGCGACACACATTTAATTTCACTTAATATCAAATGTAGTGCAGCGTTATTTGTACTTGCACTTGTGGTGAGCCACAACTATTTCATAAGCACCTTTCAGTTTGATAAGATATAAGCAAACTTAAATCGAAGTCTATTCAATATTTCATTCTCACCGGAGGGCAGAGGAGCGGTCCGCACTCTATGGTATCACCAAGTTTTTGTGGGTGAAATCGCTGCAGTGAAGACGACTGTGCTGTCAGGCACACAGAGTGCACTGGAGACACCACGGTGGCTGCTACACTCTCTGCCTTCTCCAGTCGCCTCACCCGGCACATCTTCAACACCTGCGCATGGATTGCCATGATTCAACGTAACGTACCATTGATCAGCAGGCTCATTTATATGCATCTATATTCATGTGGTGCTTTGCATTGTATGCCATCTTACCATGCCAGTACGTTGGTTTATGACCTAACACCTGCAAAACTAATAACATTCCCATCAGCCTCAGCTGTACTCTACTGCATTTAGCTCAAAGCACCACTGTGTCTAAATAGAGTCTCACAGAGGACAGACTGACACACCGTCCCTGGTGTATCTGCTCTCTCTAATCAACCATCGTTTAAACTCAATTGACAATAATTTCATCATTTAGAGTGACATCTAAGATTGTACAAGCAACAGTTTAGTTTATGCTTTGCCTAAAGAGAGGGACGAAATCTGAGGGAGGAAACCTTGATGAGTGCTCACAGTTAACCAACGTCTACTAATCATGGATAAGTGACAGAAGATTGCTCATTTCTCAGCCGGACTTGACCTTGTTTGAGGTTGTTATTTAGAAATGCCACTGCCTGTTGTATGGAGACCAGATGAGATAATGGACTACTGCGGCCTTGAAAGTTGGTTCACCACTGAGAGCAAATCCAGCCTCCTCCATTTTTAAATTTGAGCTCATTTGGATCTTTATCCGTCAGGAACAACTGCTGGCTGATTTAAATGCCAGTTAAATGTCTGACCAGTTAAATGCCAGTTAAATGTCTGTGTATGCTTCCCACTGTTTCACTGAAGTGTTAATGTAAATCATTACATTTAATTGCTAAATTACTATTGCTGTCATTGTGGTATAATTAACTTTTGTACCGAGGATCCATTGTTAATTTTACTGGGTGGGTTTTAATGAACATTTACATTTACATACACAGCAGTGTAAGCTACTAGCTATTTGCATTTACTCAAATAGCCAGGGATTAATCTTATTTTTTGATAGTCACATGCCTATATTTGTCCATTACAGTAATGTTATGCCATTTCTATATTTGTCATATTTGTTATCAACCTTGTGTTTTGCATTTTGCTATGTAACTCACTCCAATCTGTACATCATTTTGTCTAGCTTAATTAAGAAAGTAATTGTTGATGCTTCAGGCGTTTCTCACTCAAATTGTTATTGGCCCCTGCCTCTGAAATCCCAAATCAATATCTGTTCCTCATTTGATTCTCAGCCTGGGCCTTATAGATTGACAGTCGCACACACACACACACACGCACACACAAGCACACACACAACCATACAAACTACCCTTTCTATCTCCCTCTGATTCAATTGTTGATGCCTATCTGATGTCCCTGCAGGCGCCACCAGGCCAGACGTCAGCTTTCCTAACTAATGTCAATGGAACAAGGCATTGATCACATAATTGAATGATTATTCAATTAATGCTCTTGGAGGAGCATGAAGGAGACTCTGGGTGAACATGAAAATTCTGCAAGTATGCAAGAATGTATAACTTTGTGTGTTTGTGCATGTGTTTTCATATGATGATGGAGAGGTGTGTTTTGCTCCCAATATTCGCTGCGAAAGTCAACTTCTTAATGGGCCGGCAGAAACATTTGCTGAAATCATTAGCGCATTGTCCCTTGATGTGTCCTCTCTCCTGTTTTGCCTCTCACTGTTGCTTTCTGACTCACACGCTCACTCACAAACTAAGATGTCCTTCACGTCTGCTTATGAAATGTAAGATGAATGTCAAGAGACTCACACTAGAGAGTGAAATTGCCATTGCCGGTCCTTCAGGGGGCCTTGGCATTTCACAGCTACCTCGATGGCAGTTTGACATGACAAGGACATGTCATCCTGAAGCTCTCATAAGTTGTACTATTGCTCTCTCACCCGTTGTTAGATAAAGTGATATATTAGCAAAGCTCTCACCGACAGTGGACTCAGCTACTCTTGTTGGCAAAGTTACAGTATATTTACCTCCAGTAATACGCTGCAGCTTGTATGTAGCACTCTGTAATATACGGTAATACCTTAAGTATTGAGGAAGGTTTTGTACAAATACATGTCTCCTCTCTATCGCTATCTTATTCAGCTCCCCTAATTCTTTATCTCTTCTTTATTCTCACACCTTCTTTTTACCCTTCTTCATCCCTCGCTTTCCCTATCCACCTCCTGATATTCCTTCTTGCCGCCGGCGTCCTTACTCATTCTCCTTTCCTGCTGCGCTGTGAGTGTTGTTTTTTCTCTCCACACCCACACATGCACACGCACACAGACTCCCTTTGTGCTGCTCCCATTATACATTTCCTTACCTCTCGTCTCACTACATCTCTGTCTGAATCTCTCTCTCACTGCCACCACTCACCCACAGGCAAAGTCATCCCAGGTTGCTACCCCCCCCCCCCCCCCCCCCCCCCAACAGTCAGAGCGTCTCACTACCTCAGAGTCATTTTCCAAATTTAGCCACTAATTGGGTTTCTCCTGCGATTAAGTCAATAACAACCTTCATATTAGAGTTTAATGTCCCCTAATGAGTCCATTTGTTGGCCAGCGGCTAATTAGGTCTGAACTGTTTTTAGATAGCCTAAACTAATTGATGGGCATTACTGAAACATTGTGTGTCAATCAGTAATGCAGTTGAGCCCATTTCTGCTTTTAACTTGCAGCCCTCTAGAGCAGAGCCCCCCAAAAACAGATTATACCGTTCTGGTTCATGGATCAGGCTGTATAATTTGTGAAACAGCTCAGCATTAACATTAATGATAACTCCAGGGGAGCAGAATGAAATCCATTTAACATTGACTGACAAATCTTCTTCCTCCTCAACAAGCGTTTAGTTTTATTAGTGTTGATTGTATTCAGGATTTGTGTGGGGGAGACTCGTGTCTGTTTTTGTAAGCTGTGGCGGCCATTAAAATATTCATATATACCAACTGTAGACTTTTCAAGAGTGGTTACGCAGTGCACATGCACAACCATCTAACATGGGGACTCATCATAACAGATTGGAATACTTTAGGCCCTACAGGCAACAATGGGGGGATGTGAGGACAACAGGCCCCTGCAGAAGCTATCGAGCTTGAATCTTTGACAAAGTTTTAACAGATCCAACTGACATGCCAAGACCCTCCCCTGGAGTTTGAGTCTGCACGAGGCTTTGGCTTGATAAGGCAGTATGTGGATGAATATAAAGTGAGCTGGAGGAGCCTGATATTGGGACTCATCCCAATCATATGCCTCCAGGTTAGCTTGCTATCAAAAGGAGGGGTTTGTTTGAAGCAAGGTTGTCTGTCTGCACACAGCTGCAGTTCTATGATAAAGAGGAGAGAGGTTTGATAGGTGAAGCCTCCTGTCTTTCCATCCCTCTCTCTGTCTCACTCTAATTCAATTCAACTTAAATTGGCATGAAAACACCAACATAAAGCATGAACATGCTTCCTTCCTTGCTTTCTGCCTTTCATCTCTGTATGTATGCATTCTGTGCAGGGACGTGCAGAGGATGTTAGAGGGGCGGGGGCCCAAATTCATAAAAGGCCATTTTTGCAAGTTACTACTACAACTACTACTACTACTACTACAACATCTACTACTACTACAACTACCCCGCCTCCAAAGTTAGCCAGCACACAAAATGGTATCATCACTGTTTGGTTACACACACACACGCATACTATAGAACATGAGCTGATGGTGACAAGGACTTAGATCCATTAGCCTATATACCTACCAGAAGACCCCAGTCAACATGTGTGATCTTAATGATTGAGATATTAGAGAACATTTATTGTCTATAATGGGACTGAGAGGGACGCTGCAGCAGGAGGGAGGGAGGGGGGGTAGAGGGCATCGCCCGGGAGCAACAATCTCCCGACCTGATATTTTGATTCAATCAATATATCTGTTCGACAGGGCAGGCCATGCGCAAACAGGAATTTATTCATTAAAAAAGAAAAAAGGGCACTTACTCTGTAGGAGGCCCAATGGCAGATGCTCAAGTCCCCTTTGAGGAATGTCTATGAATGTGCGTGGTTCTGTGTATCAGTGCCTGGACAGTGCTCTATCTGTGTGGAAGTTGCTATAGCTGAGTTTGTATAGGAACACCAGAAATACAATTGGAAAGAGGAAATCTGTTTCTGTGCATCTGTTTCTCACTTTCTGCGCCAACACCAAAAATGCTTTCATGCTTTGATTTTCAACATGTATTTGCCTCTTTTAACTTTCATCAAGGCAAACCATCTGTTAAAAGATTGCTCCGAATAGTTTTCCCCTGTGCCATCTGTTGCCTCCATATCTAGTTTTTTGCAGTTTCAAAATATTTTCATCCCTGTTGAAAACACCTCAGCAAGCGAGCCTGAGATGGCTACATGCTGGTAGTGTGCTGAAAAAGTTCAAAATAAGATAAAACAAAAAATGAGAGGTTCCATTAAAATATGATGATGAAATTACTGATATGAAACAGAAACAAAAATATGTTTTTAGTGATCCTCTACCAGGGTAAATCATTGTCTCTAAAAAGATAAAACTGCCCATGTGACACCTGACATTAAATGTGGGTGTTTGATGCAGGCAGTGCTCTTTTTAGCATTTTAACATCTAAACATTGCACTCCCTGCTCACAGCTTTGCAGGTAGATCTTGCACAGGGTTGTCCTTACATTGTTCTGTTCTTTGTTATAAAAAGGATTTGTCTGAGTGGATTCAATGGGTCAGCCATTGACATGCCTGAACAGCAAGTCTGAGAAGCTACACAGGCGCCCAGTCACACATTAGTACCTCCAACACAAATGGGAAAAACTGCCTGTAAATATTTCCTCAAGCAAGCCATAAAGGAGGAGAACTGTATGATGACGGAGAAATTGAAAGTCAAAATGAGAGTGCTGCTTTGCCGTGAAATGAACCTCCCATACATAGAAACAAAGATGGGAGAGGGCATTTTTAATCCTCTCTACCTGGGTGTAAAGAAAGTGGACAGGATGTCTATCCAATCACCCAATCTCTTTAAAACCAAAAACAGCCAAAGTCAGACTGTGTTTTCTGTGTTGGCTTGAATTTTCGGTGTTTTCCAAAGGTTTCTTTGTCTCCGCTGTATTCATCAAAAGGAGACAGATGCTGATATTATGTAACATTTTACCTTTCTTTATTGTTAGAAGGCATAGTTCTTATAATTGACTGTTATGTCTTAATGTTGTGAGATAAAGTTTGTTTCACAAATACAGCAGACCAGTGTTACACACCTCAGAATGTAAGTATTTATATTTACCTGTAAATAAAACCAGCATGGCTAACTTAGCCTGGCCTACTGTTTATGTTTGTTAACTTCTTCTAACTGGTTTCTATACCAGTGAAGTTTCATGACCAGAAGCTGGTTGGATTTGGAAGGGAAGTAACCGTCAAATGGCTGAAACTGGAAAAACACAGTAAGTACTCCTACTGTAAAAAATACACAGCATCTTTCAATTTCCAATGGTTTTATAATTGATAAAATCATAGCTTAATTGTCCCGGAAACAAAGTCCCGGCGCCTGGTTCTGACTCGTCCTTTATTGGTCCTTTGGCCTGTATTGATGTATCAATTTGTGTCTATCGTCTCCGTACTTCCCCATTGAACACCTCCCTCTTTGCTGGCTCCCACCTCCCCTCTAGTTATGTCAGATATGACATTGTGTGTGCTTGAGACTGCCATGACAGAACGAGAGACACGTCACTTTAATTTAATATTACATTGCTGCAAATGAGGAGCAGTATGTGTAAAATGTAAGACATATACTGTGTCCCATCATCAGATATAGGCCTACTGTACAGTAGCCTATAGGTTTGCATAATATTTCTTAGGGAAGGTGTTTGTATTATATCATATCATACATATAGTGATCTTTTGTGGACCTAGTTGTTATATAATAAAGACTGGTATGGTTTTCATAATAGGCAATCATAATGAGATTATTCATTTCTTATGCATTTAGTTAATGCTGTTGTCTGTTGCCTCTTTAGATCTATCTTTCACTTTGTCTATTAGAGTGTTTTAGTTTTTGAAACAATAATCCCAAGCAAAGTTTGATTAGTTCTGGGAAAATGAATCAGAAAATAGTCCTGGCCCAGGCCTCCCTCATATCTTCTCCATATATCAACGAAAATCATGACAGTAATGGCAGAAAACTCTGACCCTCATCCAGAAGCTGGAGGTACTTGTGTCCTTGCTACCTGTGTCCAATTTCATTTTTGTTTCGCACATGTAGTAGAGCTGTTAGCTTTGCTGTGTGACCCGAGTAACGGTACAATGAAACAACTCCTGGTTTTGCTAATGGGGACAGTTAGCTAGCCCGCAGTTTGGGAACCGCTGTCCCGGACTGGCCGACCTCTGCTCTCCGGCTCTCCGGCTCTCTGCCTCCGACTCCGCCTCTCTCAGCACCAACACACGAGCAACCGAGTCCCCAGCCTGCCTGCCGCCACCCCGAAGCCCCTTCCAGCTCCAGCCTGTGTACCTTCCCACTCCCCAAACCGGACTCCATACTTGTGTGTCGACGCGAACCCACCGCTCTCAAACAAATGTACTGCTAGGTTTGACGGAGGAAAAAAAGTCCAACTTGAAAAGTAACAGGAGTAGCTGTACCGGAGAAGTTTTTCCGTCTTTGCCCCCAGTTTTTGGCCCCGCGGCGGGGCAGGACAGCAAGGACAGGCCGGGGGGGGAGGAGACCGTATGATGTGGATCTGGTACCTTCTCCTTGGTTCGGGGTCAGGCTCAAGAACAGTCGGTAAGTTTTTAAAAGCACACGGAAACTACTGCTGTAGTCGCACTTCATTGTGCTGGTGGGTTAGAGGAAGGGGAGGGGGGCACTGCAAAATCTTTTGAAGTGTTCGCTGTGTGGTGCAGCTATGCTTTTTTTCCCCCCTCGACGAGTTTGCTGAAAGTTATTGGAGCAGCCTCCATGAAAGGAAGCTATCCGACTTTTCATTTCCATCGACTGAACGGGTTTTTTTGTCTGGAAATTGGGAGTTGTAGCAGCCGGGGCAGCGGGTTTACATTTTTTCGTGCATGTCGAATGCATTGCAGAGAGTGCGTGTCCCCTTCACTTCTGAGTGAGAATATTTTTTAGTGCAGACACCCTCCATGCCATATCCATCTACTGTGTGTTTTACTGAGATGGGGTTATAGTCTCCTCCGGGTTAAGTTGTGACCGAGAGGTTGTTGACAGGGCAGTGTTGACAAGTCAATCTGTTCTCCTGCCCCGCCATGGCAGCTGGGGCCCGGCGGAGGACACATGAACAGGAGTTTATACATAGGACAGCCAGTTGGCACTTTACGCCTTTTAACCATGCAGCTGTAGTTTAGAGCTGGTATTCAGTGACATCCATCCACTGGTTATTACTATGTGCCGAAAAACTTTACTGTCCATTACAGTGATGGCCTGCAGTGAATCATTACATTAATGTGAAACGTGTGTGGTAATCAGTGATCCAGAGGTAAACAGCCTCTAAGTATGTATGATCATGATGATAAGGTAAGGGACTGTATATAAGTAATGGAGAAAAGGCATTTGTTCACATTTTACCATTAAAATAACTATCTGCACATGCTGTGTCAAAAAGGGTGAAAAGTAAATTAAGTTTAGCTGAGTGGGAATTCTTTCTGATGATACTCATTTGATATTGATGCTCACTGTACACATGCATGTACAGTAAACTTTAATACATGTAATCCATCTACATGATTATCAGTTAGATACCATACGTTTAAGGTAACATGTTCAAGGTACTTTTATTGTCTTTTATGGAGTGTAATCAAAGCATTTGTCAACATGGTTTGAGCTAAACCTTAGTCACATCTACAGTATATTGAGGGCATCCTAATGTGCAGAACTGTTATTGCGGGTGCATTGATTCGGCGTAGCTAAAAATAACCTCTTAAGATGCTTTTCCTACTATGACAAGTCAAGGTGTCTGCTGTATAAAAGGCTTGTTGCTACAGTTTTAGTTTTATGATAAGCCTCAAAAGGCATTTGTATTCTGTGTGAACAAACACAAGAAAACTTTTAAATTTAACACTTAACACGTTATTGAACACAGGAAACATACCTAGCTAACATGTATTAGGTGTGGAACAGAGATTTAGTGTCCTAGTTTGCTCTGTTGGAGCAAAAAGGAGCATGTACACATGGTTGATGTCAGAAAGTTTCTCCCAGAATATTACTGCAGTTTGTTTTCCTCAGTATTGCTTATGTGTTGTCAGCTTTGAATAAACAAATTGTGCTTCAGCCTTTTATTAGTTCACAGCCTGACCAGGGTAATAATAATGTCAGCTAGACTGTGTTTGTGTTTGTTGTATTGGTGCCCAGACCAATATATAAGTTAGAATAGAGCACAGATATTACCAGCCTGTGTTGTCCTCTGACAGGACATTACTATTGGTTAATATTCAAGCCTACATATGAACTAATAACATAAGGTCTAAATTTACCCCAGACATACGTACAATAAAGGTCTAATACAATTTGGGTCTTGGCTGGGCAATACCTGTTAAAATGATAAACACAATATTGACATTTGAAGATATGGCAACCGAAAATTACATTGGCAGAGTTTCCCACCCACTCTGTGCAGTCTGTGCTAAGATAATAATAAGGCAAACACGTATGTATGAATGGAGTAGAATTTCCATGGTACAGTAGGTGTGCTCTGTGCTCAAGCTTCAGTGTTTTTCCAAATTTACACTGGAGAATCTAAATATTTTGCTAGATAATTGTAGCTATGAATGTTGCAGTTCAGCAAACACGCAGATGATATGTGAGTGCAGTTAATTTCCTGCAACACTTCACCATGCAATAACTCAATTTCAGAATGGTCAACAAATGTTACAAATCCTTGCTCCCTGCAACCTCTCAATTTATTCTTGTTCTTGTTTGTCCGCTTGTGCTTGTGTGCGTCTGTATAAATAAATAGTGACAATGAGACTGTTTCCCCTTGATTTATATGCACCAATAAAACACATGAGTACGTTGGAGCTTGTTTTCATGTGTTTAAGCTTTAAAATGACTTGTACATTTGGATTGACGTCCTCTTGAATAAATAAGCTCACAGACCTCTGAAAGCCAAGAGGTCTTCAGTGAGGAATTTTGGAATAAATCATGATGCTGTACATGTTGCTCTTATGCTTAGAGGTAATTTACCTGCTCACCCAACACAACTGTACAGTACAATCTGCAAAACAACTATGAAGCTAATATCTGAGTTACTTTGTTTTTCCAGTGTCGCGTACGTAAAAAGATCATACCATGCACACTGTTGTCTCTTATCCAACTGACATAGCCACACTTAAGTATCTCCTCAATTAACATAAATGTGCGCTCCATTACCTGCTCTGTGTTACCAGGCCACACACACACACACACAGACCAGGTGGTAGGATATTTTCATTCATAACCAAAGACAGTATTCGGGTCATTTCTCCCACTGAACAGGGAGACAGAATCCCATTGTCTCCTGCCTATTGTGCTTTGTATTTCTGCACCGTGGCTTCCCAGAGACAGGCCAGTTGGCCCTATAAACCGCTGTGTGTCTGTGCTTATCTTTGCGTGTCTTTGGAACAGGAAAGAGAGAGGGAAAGAGATGTTGTGTTTTTTGCGCTGGCTGACACGCTTGATATACTTCCAGCCATAGTCGCACAGAGAAGACCAGGGATTATGGAGGGCCAGCGTGGCTTTAGTTCCCAGAGTTGTTAAACAGAGCCACATGACTGGAGTCACATTTCAGACCTTGGTAACAGTGCAGCTTTAACTACTGTAAGCACACATTGCATGGATTCTGTTTCAATATTTATCAGTCAAACTTTACACATTACGCATGTTTTGTGGCTACGACAAATAAAGTACATTGAGTACATTAAAGTACATTGCAGGATCTTTGACCATTAGGTGTAACTCATGTAGTATTTCTCTCTGTGTGGGATGTAGGTTCACTGTCCATTCTCTTTGAGCATCTCTGATCTGTAATAATGCTAAAATTTTCATGAACCCTGGGAGACATGGATGGAAGGAAACAGAGAAACAGAGGTAAGTAAAATTTACTGGAAAAAGTTAGAAGAAAGCTCATTACATATTGATTTTGGATTGATTTGAACTAATTTGCCATGCAGCGATGCAGGAGCTTTGTTAATCCCTGATGGTTGCCTTATATTGATCCACCTCGTCCTTGGATGCCAAGATTAAACCTCAGTCTTGGATGAATCTGCTTATTTACTGAAGAGAGTTATTTTGAGAATACTAGCCGTTAGATTTTGTTGACTTACGAACATATGGCACTCTTGCTTTTCACCATAAGTAGTGTTTACTCATTACTTTTACCCAGTGCATTGTGTACTAGTTATTTCCAGTGGAGTTAACCATAAGGACAGTTTGTGCAAGACATTGATTTTCACTGTCTACAGTGCCAGACCTAAAGGGTAACTTGAGATGTGCTGAGAAGTTTGTTTTAAAGTAAAGCCCAAGCAGTGAATGTTTTTAGGACCATTTTTAAGACTGTTGTACTCTGCAACACATGCAGATGTGCACAATTTTACACACACAGTTTGAACAGCACAGCCGAGAGGACAGCCAGTGACTGGTGTTAAGTGGGAAACTCTCCACCTCACTCTGTTTTCAGTTTTACTGGAGAAAAGGTGGATGAACTTAAAAAAAAACAAAAAACATTCTTTTTCAGGAAATCCCACCCCTCTGTCCCTCTTATCAATTGAAACAGCCTCTCTCTCCATAATTGATATCCCATTGTTTTACAGTTTAGAATAATCCTTCAGGGTAAAGACACCCTGTACACGGCAAGATAGGCGGAGCTGCAGCAGCCCATTCATTGTCTTTGCAAAGCACTCATGAGAAGCAGCAAGGACTGATCAGGCAGAGCGGAAGGAAAAATTCATTTAAATTAACTGTGACTGAAAGAGGTGGAGAATCGCAATGATAACCAATCACATCTGACATTTATTGTGTATTTAATGTAAATTAAGTACATTTACTGCTGAAATGAGATGAAATTTCAGATGTAGGTTCTGCTGCACTGATCTATCTCATTTGTGAGTATAAACCGCAGCAACCATGGAAGCAAGCAGTAAACGGTGTGATTGATCTGCCCACGAGTGAAGGTTTGTGGGATGTATCAGCAGCCTGACAGCCTGGACACATTTGGTGTGTCTTTAGTGTCCTCATTGTGTATGTCCTCACTTTGTTATTTGCAACACCATAGTCTTGTTTCAATACGAATTACATAACAAGAACAAACTTCATATGCTTTCAAATACTTCAAATACTAAATAGGCATATAACACGTGTCCCAACTCAGGGGCTGTCTGTCTATTGTTGAATTTTGTCTAAATGTTTGACCTTGAAGTTGTCCTGTTTCGATGCATTGAGTCTAGAAATGCAGACTTTGGAGCATCTGAACTTTGCAATGGGACACAGCTACTAGATTTATGGATTATTTAGTTTAGAGCTTACACAGCACATTTGCTCATTTTTGCCCTGGCCAGTCACCTTGGTTTCCCCACTTTTATCTTCATCCACGGTGCCCCCTCTGAGAGGAGAGTGACCTGCTGTATGTGTCCCCTGTGTTTCTGTGCCTGCTGTCAGACAGGGAACGGACCCTGGCAGGCTGACAGCTGGCTCCCCCGCTGTCCCCCGTGATCAGCAGTCATTTGCTGTTCTGTGTCTCACAGCCACCGTGGCATCCAGTGTGGACACTGACAGGCTATTTTGGACTGAAATTTCAGTATCCCTCTGTCAAACCAAACGAACACTACCTTAAAGGTCAACAAAAAACCTCGAGAGAAACACATAAAACATCAGGGCAGCTGATCCCCTGTTTGTTTGTCGACCCGGGTAGAAAACATATGTTGCACGAGTGTGGTTTTGTATATTCAGATCTTCAAATGACTTTAATCCGTTCCTTGAGATACTGAGATGACTATGGCCTTGAAAAGGGAATAGTTTCTACTCAACTCAAAGAATCCTTCAGAAAACACTTCAGATCACTTACTTTGTCATTAGGTGGTGAGGTGAATTTGTAAAAGATCTCTCATGTTTTCAGTCTATATCAGCCACAAATGAAAATGTGTAAAGTAAGGGAAACAAACAAGTAATATAATGATTTGTAATCTTTGGTGTCTGTTTAAAAAACGATGCTGCTGCTCAAATAGTCCCTCATATCTTGTATACTCAGAACATTGATGTGTATGTTTATCTTCATTGCGCTGGGAGATTGTACATATCAGCTGCCAAATACCTGTGGTGATGATTACGTTGCACTAAACCTTTGGGTGGACATACCTTTAGCCTCATGCATAATTGTTTTGTGATTGCGATACAGCTCTGGTAGTGTCATCATTCCAGTGAGTGGCCCACCTCCATCCACCAGCTTTGGATGCTGTAATTAGATGCAATTTTCCAAACATCTAATCATAAGTAAAACGGTTATTTTGCCTCGACACGGTTTTTTGATTGCAATCACACACATTTTGTTTCTGTTTTTCATGCCAAGTGTGATTACGCGTGCATTCAATGTCCTGTGTGATAAATATGCAAAATGTCTTAATAGCATTGTAGGTGAAAGCCCGTTTTAGAAGCACAGTGTTACTGTTAATGTATTTATCTGCAAGATTAGATTAATCTTTAGGATTATGGATTTAGTGGAACTCTCTTCTCCTTCTGTTGCACAACACAGTGATTTAGGATTGCTCAATAGGTCAGGGGTAAACTCTAAGTCCGAGACTCACACAAGAAACGCTAGCTCATGAAACAAGCCATTTGCTGAAGTGAAACTCAAGATTATAATTGAGGTGCCGTAGAGTGTGAAATTTCAGTGATTTGCAGACTGCACTGGATTTCCTTCCCCCCTCTGAGGATAGTATAGCTGTATGTCTTATTGATAGTAATCTGACAGGTTCTTTTCCAGGTTTAAGTGTGAAGGCTGCGTGTATTTGTGTCATAGAGATTTTTGCATGCCGTTATGTGTTTTGTTTCAGTAACCTTATTCTGAGAGCACAAGTATTTGGCCTGGCATGATGGAGAGAGAGAGAGAGAGAGAGAGAGAGAGAGAGAGAGAGAGTAAAAGGCAGCTAAACTCTTATTACTCTGTATCCACTCCTTTCCAAGAGGGAAAGTACAAGGGAGAGACGTGACCCGCCCTTCTCTTCGCACCAGATTGGCATTTAGTTGATGGTGCCAATGGAATTTCTTCTCACAAATGATTGCGAGTTCACTCACATGGACACACGTTTTGATTTAGCAACCTCTCAGGTGAAATTCCAATCTAGGGATGTAAAAGCTATTATGTACTTGAGGCTACTCCTCTGAGCGAGTGCATAAATGAACAAATAAGATCAATCTCAATTCGGCTGACTTGAAATAATTGCCTATTTGTCACAATTAATTTCAGAGCTTTGACTCAAGACCCCTTGATATTGATATTGAATTTCCCATTATTACATACATGAAAACCTGCTCATTAAATGGAGCTGAATCCAAAGAATTAGTCTCTGTGTTAAATGGATGATAAAAGGGTCAAGGCAGGCAGGGATAATTTCCCTGTCTGTTTGAGGACGGAGAGGTGAAGTGATGCAGAAGCTGGAAGTTAATGTGCGGAGGAGACACGACTCCACCTCTGTCATGTCACAAACATGGCTTAACCCCTTGAGCTGTCGATCCCTTGCCTCAAGTGTGCACACTGTTTGATTTTCCTATGCTTGTTCTCTTTCTTCTCTAGTTGAGATCATGCAGTTGAGTCAGTGTATGTGCGTTTGTGTATGTATAAGGTGCAGTGTGTGTGTGACCAATATGTATAAAGGGTAATCCTCTCTTGGATAGGGACCAGGGGAAGCGGGGCGCTCATCTTCACAGGAACTAATCACCTGATCCTGCCTGCTGTTTACAGAGGCAGTCTCGCCAGCCAAAATCAAATGCAAAGCCCATGTTAATTGCCTTAATGCTGCTTCCCTGTCAACCATGGCTTGGCAGCAGCCTTCAGCACTAGGCCACAAAATGAATTCTTTTCATTTGTTGAATGAATACCAAAGACGAAAGGGGGTTCTTGCCCCTCAGGATTGAAAGGCAGAAACCCATTTTTACTATCTGATATTTAGAACTGGGAAGAGCAGAAGAGAGGTATGGGAGGGCAAATGAAAGTGGTGGGGGGAGGGCAGGAAGTTCAGGCCTGGCTCAGGTCATTATTGGGCCAGAACCATTAGTCTTGCCAGGGTCTAGTGTGTCAGAGATGGTAATTGAGTCCGTCTCTGTGCAGCCCGCTCTAATGAGAAGCTGCGAGCCTAAGATTTGACTAATTTCTTTTATGCCCTGGACGATATGTCAGCCTGGCCGTTCTGTGCCTAATGACTCTAGATACTTAATGAAGGATTGGTGAGATTTCCAAAGACTTGGATGGAGCTTTGTATTAATGTACTTCAAAAGTTAGTGCACTCTGGAGACTTGTGTAATGACATTCCAAGGCTTTTCATGTCCTGACAGTGACACTGCCACTGATCAAAAGTGGTGCGTATATTGACAGTTTCTTGTTTGAAGTGAATAATGATAATATTGAGCAACATTATTTATCAAGTCCTATGGGTGTATTAATTATACTAAAATGAAATTTCCAAATTGCACATATTGTATGACCACAGACAATATTTGCTTAGTCTTAATGCACAGACAATAGCATGTCCATAACTCCATTAGTCCAACGTCAGACAGGTGATCTTTCCGATGCAGCTACATTTCCCAACATATCCAAAATGATAAATGTGGTCACTGGAAAAATGTGCACAGAAAAATGATATGCTCACTCAATAACCACATGCTTTTGAAGATGCCTTGACCTGCTTGCGTTGTCTGCGCAGCCCCCGATAGAGTTGAAAATGTCTTCAACAGAAAGCAGTCAAGCTGGTAAACATCACATTTCACCCTCATGTGATTCTCATCTCCACCGTGTCCGCCATGGGTCAGGAGCTCATCTGTCCTGAAGGAACAGCACAGCAGCTGATTATGATGGATTATGATAGATTCCTCCTTGACTGACCTCTGCAGCCAGTCACACATTCTTCACTGCACTTGCGCGCACACACACACACACACACACGTTGACACTCATACATTTATGGACACGGACAAGTGTAAACACACACACATAAAAGTTGATACACAAAAGTGCGCTGACACTTGCATTTTCACGTTGCAGTCGGGTGGCACATTCACCCAAGGACAGACATACAGGACATACAGTCACACATAGACACACACACGCTGTAAGTCTGCATACATCCATGCATAACCACACGTTACAACATAAGACCACACAGTGTTACTTGTAACTGCCCCTCTTGCAGGTTATCAGTACCAGTGTGAGTCTTGAACCAAACCCAATTAACTCACCACAAACTCACATGAAAGCAAATGAACCCACTGGGGGAAAAAAGGAAAAAAAACTTCTAAAATGCCCAAAAGAGTGGGCGCTGCTTTCAGAGGAGGCCATTTGTTTTCATTTGGTTTGGTGTCTTTACCGGTGCTGTGCAGAGCACTTTGAGCAGTGTGTCTCTGTCAGACCAGCCACCTCCGCCTCCACCCACAGCCACCACCCCTCGTTCCATTAGCACAGATGGTACCGGCGTGGCTGCAGTGAAGAGAAATGAGGTGGATGGCGCTAATCGCTGGTGCAGACTGATGCGCGTTCAGTCACCTGGTCAATAAGCCGCTAAAGCGCTGCTCTTTGCATTTTCTCCCGCTTTGCAAAGGAGCAAAGGCCGTCAGAAACAATGGCAAGTGGAAGAGGATCAGATGGTGATGTTGACCCAGGGGAAGCTACGCTGCAGCTCTGAGCATGAGCCTGCATGTGATATGGAGCAGCAGGAACGCTGCCATGTTATGCAGTGAGAGAGAAATTGTGGGCTTTTCATATGAGTGTATGATGTTTTTTCGCAAAGCAGTGCGAGAGTACTTTTTAACCATTACCATGACAACATAGAGGTCTATTGTTCTTTTGTGTGTGTGAGTGAATATAACAGAATTACGGGTCTGAGTAATGCAGCTGATCTCTCACAGGGGAAGTGAAGCCAGATGAAGCAGGCTCACCAGCGAAGATGATTGAAGTGGCAACCAGAAAACCAATGGGGGGCTACGCTGTGAACTCATTACCCTGACTGTAATTACCAGTTGGGAAAAAAAAATTGGTCACCTAGTACTCTTGTGACCTTTCTCATCACCGTTCATGTATTTTCCTGTCACGTTGCGTCTATGTCTAAGTTGGCCTTTTACAGATAGCACATAGACTGAAATCTTATTGGAATGACCTTTAGTTACAACATCCGCTGCCACGGTGAGAACTATTCACACAGCCTCTACCTTTTAAACTAAAGCCCTCCAGTTGACTCATTACCATTCAGTTGAGTAGATATTATATTATATGGAGAAAAAGAGAGACAGACTTAGTGAAAGAGACAGAGAGCACAGGCAAGGGCCTCTGGCTCTCTGTTACCTCATCTGCATTCTGTTGAAATAAACATTTCCATTGTAATGCCCCCGTCATTCCCCCTTTACCCCTTCTCCTTCATGTAGTGTCTCTATCTCATCCCTTTTTTTCTTCTCCCTCTCACCTTGTGCTCCCTCTTTCTCTTCCTCTATCGCCCCGGTGTTTTTGGCAGATATAGTTAATTCCCACTGCACTGACTCCATGGCCTAGCTACACAATTAGGAGTTCATTACTTGCTAATACACAGACAGAAGAAGGACAAAGGCAGTCTGTGCCTTTTTTTGTTGAGCGCTCCCTGCTTCCATCATTTTATCTCTCTCTCTCCTCAAGCACTTTTTGAGTAAAAGGGTGCTACTTCTCTTCCTCCTCTCTCTTCCTCCTCTCTCTTCCTCCTCTCATCACACCCTTTACTACAGTACATATTCTCCACGGTGCATAATGTGCCTGTGCTAAGAAGAATGAATTGTTCAAATCTCTTAAGCATTGTTTTTATGAAATCAAATGTACTCTCAACTCATATAGCTACAAAGTTCAGTTTCTGCGTGTCATTTTCTGGCTCATCTACAAACATTCAATTCTGTTTACCATATGTAAGCTATGTCCTTTTTAAGAATTGGATTCCTTTGTTTGCAGATGTTTTCCTCCTGCCTTGTGCTCATATGACTAGAGGCAAACTGAAAGAGTCTCACAGGTGTAACATGAGGTCAGCACTGGCAGCTTCCCTCTGTGTCATTGTCTGCATCACTTTTCTCACTATCTGGCTGGCTCTGCGGAAATGCCAATTTGCTCGGTAAGGGGTCTTGCGGCGTAGTGGTGGATGAAGGGTGTGTGCTGTTTACCGGTGTGTTCTGCGGCAGTCGACTGCGTGATGAAAGAGACGCAGGGGAGTGTTGACATTTAGTTTTGTGCCGGTGATGGGCCTATGTGGGGAATCAGAATTAATGGGATATTTGTGTTTGTTTGACAGGAGAAGCTTCCTTCTTTGGATTGATGAGGAATTCAAGCCCATAAGAGGAAGATATTTGTCTGGCTGGCATTGTGTGTACTTATGCATACATCTCTGTGATCATACTATGTGTGTATCCTTATGTCTACTTTTGAGTGTCTGTGTGTCAAACAAGACTGCTTTTTGTCTGTATTTGAGTGGTGAGCAGCATGCCCACAGTGCCATCATCTAAATCTCATTTGAGTCATCGTTCTCCTCTTCATCCTTCCTCCCCCCCTATCTCCTCAGCTCCTCCTCTCTGTGAAGGTAATCCCAAGGTGATGTTAATAGGCTGGGATGCTGTTGAAAATGCCACTGTCATCTCTTAGAGGATTAGATGGACAATTGCTTCTCTGAAACTCAAGCCAAGTGGTTAAAAGAAAACTGCAACAAAACAACTTTTCTGAAAGTGCCTTATGTCGTGTTTTTTTTTGTGCCGTAACATAACCCTGCTGGATTTTATGTCCTCAGTATTGAGTTTGCGTTGTAATGCATGCATTTTCTGAGCGCCATTTTAATTTAACCACTGATGCACTCGCCAAAATAAACTGATGTTATAGGATTATAGGCTCAGTGTGATCTGTGATCCCAGATTAATGGGAGACCAGTGTGTGATTAATGGGGCCTTGTTTAGTCCAGCCAGGCTAATTTGACCAGTCACAGTTCCAAAGATCCAAAGGCAGTAGAAGGCAGTCATTGCAAGGCCTATTTCATAAAGGAGAGGCTGCTAAATGAATACATAATAATAAGGCAGAGGCTAATGAAACAATCAGTGTTGTACTCGTGTTGCCAGAGAGCTGTGTCTACATGTTTGTTTGCAAAGTATGCCTTTTTGTGTTTCCATTAACCTTTATGTGTCCATACGTAAGAACACAGAAATAGCTGCAGGGAATAATTACTTGAACAGACAGCTAAGTTGTCTGTTGCAAACACACACAGCCACTACTTTCTTCAGCTCCTATCAGAGGAGAGAAAAGCGCATTCATTTTTTGAGGTCATATTTTGCTTTGTCAGGCCACAACCTTTACCGAAGAGCATGCTGTATTGGGATTTTGTGAAACACTTGAAGCAGAGCATCCGCAGTTCTAACATTAGATCTAAATGTACAGATGTGGTTGATATTACACATTACAAATAATACTTTCATTCTCCCTTAATAATATTTGGAGAGAAATTACTGTACTTTTGAAGACAATTTGTATGTGTGCAGATTATGTATATGTCTCTATAGTGTCTGTGAAATATGTACATCTATAAATATCTGGTTATTTTTTTAAATCACAGTTTCTCTCTGACATTACTTCGTCTCTTCAAGCTGGTATTCTCTTTTTCTATATCTCTATTTCTTGGTCTGGCTCTGCTCACTCTGGTACTATTTCAGCTCACAGATGCACCATCAATAATGCAGCCTCTTTAACAAGGCTAAGGCTTTTAAGAGGGTTTGTCTGTGCCCCTCCCTTCTAGATGCCTTCTAGTCGCTGGGTGGCCACATCCTAGTGGAAAAAGCTTCGATTTTGCAATGAAACCAGAAATAAACTCACTGTTAACAGACATTTTATACTTTATTTATATCGTTATCAAGGCTTTTTCTTCTGATTATCGTAAATGCTGGGAAGCACTTCATGCCGGTAGTGCGAGAGGTCACAGTCTCACCAGAGAAGCAAAGAACTGACTGCATAGCTGTAGGCAAAAATGAAATGGTCGCTAAAGCAACAAGGAAACACAGCCGCCATATCACTCCATAAAGTTCATATTGTACGTGAACATATTTTGTTTGCATTTCTATGCAGACAACAGAAGGCTTGGAAGGCATTGCAAACCCCAGACAGCCTCGTGTATCTTTTCAGAAAAAACCCATGTGGTGCAGCCTGCTTAATTTTGTGTGTGTGTGTGTGTGTTTGGATTAGTTATAAGGGGGTCTTGAGGAAATGGAGGCTGTTCTCTGAAATCACGGTTATCCCTCAATGTCTGGGATAATGCCATAAGCTATTGGAGGTTAGAGAACTTCCATTTATTCAGGCATGTTGACTGAAAAACAGCACTGTGTTTGATGTGAGTCCAAGAGAGTAGATCCAATGCAGAAAAACAAAAATAACGTCTGTATAACGCACACTCCGAGATAATGATCGTGTTGTGGTGTTGCAGTATTTTCCTTGTTTTCAGAAAAGCATGACACGAAGAACAATGAAAAGCCAATGACATTTGCCATTTTTTAGGCCATTAAAGCAATTTGTCATCTATTTGTCTTTTCAGTTCACATACTGTATATGTGTGCCATTTATGACTAGACTTATATTCTGTCTTCCTTCCTTGAGGAATTTACTCTTGACTGTCTCTGAGAGCCAGTGTCCTTATTTCATTAAACAGCAACTGCTAAGTCGCTAAGCCAAACAATTGTCTAGTTATCTGCTGCATAGATGGTGACTAATCCTGCTTTAGCCTATAGAGAGGAAAAGCTTGTGGTCCATTGTTTGTTCCTCTCCAGATGCCTGCAGGGGGATTGGGCTGATGCCCCACCTGTGAGAGCTGACCAGCGCTGTGGCCGATCCTGTTGAGAATTAAACACTCTCTCCTTGTGAAGGTTGGCGCCAAAGACTTCTTATATTTGATCTGACAGTAGTAGTAGTAGTTTTTCGGGATGTCCTTGGACTCTAATTCCTTTTGCCAAGGTGGTGAAGTCAGCTGGCAGCAATCAGCGTGGTTGTCTTGATCTGGTCATGTCAAGATGTTTTTATTTTGGCCACGCAAACCCTTTTCTGCTGTTGCTGTTTTCCAAGTTGGTGTTTCTTTCGTCTCATTTTTCTCTTTTTACAGTTTATTGGACTAAACAAGCAGAAGGGGCACACTTTTCTACTTGCTTAAGATCCCCTCCAGAGTAATTTTAATACATGTAAAAATACTCTGCCTTGAATAATATTTTGTCTAAAATGTTTCTTTCCACAAAAATATGTTCAATAAACTACTGAAAAGGATTAAAAGTACATCTACTCCTTCGTCCTCATCAAAAATTCCTGAATCTATGAATATGCAAATATAGAGATGCCCCCAGGCGCAGTGGCGCGCCGCGTCACACCCACCACCGTAGTGTCGCTGGTTCGATTGTACTCTGATCTGAACACAGTAACTAGCAGCTAACAGCCGCTCAAACCACATATAGCATTTCAAAGATGATGTTTAACTTCTGATTCTAAGCATGTGTGTTGCATTTGGTCTGAGATTGTTTAGCATTCAATCCAGCAGGATGGGTGGGTTGAAAAAGTCCCTTTTTTATTTATGTCAGTTTCCTCAGGATGTTGGCACGTGTCCTGAAATTTTAACATTATTAAATGCCAGACAAATGTGTGCGTGGCTCAGGAAGCACAGTGCTGTTTTGTGATACGAATATTTTAAGTGACGTGAAATGTGGAAAGTACAATATCGCGTCACCGCTGACTTTATTGACCGAGGAGGATTCTTAAATATTATTTTACTCTCTTCAGCTGCTACCATGCTGCTTTTGTTGAACTTTCTTGCTCAGTATGCCTCCTCCGCTCTGTCTATATCTCTCTCTGGCTATGTGCGTATATGCATGGTACCCTGATGGAAATAAAATACATGAATGTAACAGACATTTCCATTTCAGAGGGGTGCTCTACTTCCGTGTCAAATACAGAAGAGGAAGTACTCAAACTGGAATACAGTGGTACTGTGCCAATAAGCATCATCAGGTCCACCTACAAAGTATGTGACTATACGTGTACACAAAGACTGGTCACCTCACCATGACCTATATGTACTTCTTTATACCTGCAGTGTGCCCCTGCTTTATTAGACAAAACAACATTTAAAACTATATAGGAAGGTATAAATAAGCTGCTCCATGTGTCATGGAGGAGGCACGGGTCCGTCTGCAGCCCTCTCCAGGCCAACAGTAGGGTTAACAATGACAAGGACTGGAGTGTATATGGAGTTGGGTACTCCAAACTGAGAGAAAAATGGGGGAAAATTGCTAAATTAATAAGTGTTGTTAGTTTTCGTTATCAGCACTGTTGCACTCTTATTGCATCAATACACCCTTATTGTACACCCATATTGTATTATGTAAGCCTATCAAAGTTGTTACGCCTCAGTCTATCTCTGTATACTTACGAGATTTAACTGCACATAGTGTATCAAGTTGATTATGTAGCATAGATTACAGAGTTTTGCTTTAAAGCTGATTGTGAGAGACTGAGATAGAGCAGGGATATGTTGTAAGGTGGAACAAGCACTTTAGAACCGCACTGACATTATGGAGATGTGGCTCATTTTAGAGCATTGTCACAAGAATCATCTCATTTGTCTTCAGTCAAGAAGTTTTAGATATCTAATGGAGGTGTTTGTCTTCACTCTGTGACCTGTATATTAAATCATGAATGAATGCTCAATCCTCCTCTGAACCCTCATCAGTGTGCTTTACAATGCACTACAAATTAACAGCACAATTAACTTCAGCTGTCTGTCTGATTGACTTCTCTGTACTTCCTTAGTAAACATAACAAGTGATGAGGACAAATTGAGAGATCAACATGTCTCTATTACCAACCCCCTAAAAAAAAGCCAGCAGCTTTAGATGTGATTGAAAATGACAAACCATGCTGCCTTGGAACTGTATCACATTCTCATTTTCCCACTTTTAGGATAATGCTAATCGGGATTACATAACAAACTGTATGCTCACAGCTGTCACTGCAAATAAAGCTATCTAGTGTACCAGAGGCAAAGACGATTTGGTCTCATTACTGTTAGATCGTGTAGGTGACCACTGCTGTTTTTACAAATTGTGTCTTCACAGTTGTGGCCATCATCATCAAGTAAAAATGAAGGTGAACACTTTAGTTATTACCTGAACAGTTTGCTGCAAATGTTCTTCTGTCACATGTTTAACTTTGACCCACTTTTACAAAGTAGTAAATGATTTTATAAGACATTTCCGGTGCATGTGCTTTTGTTTTCACCTGCAAATATGTGCTTTATACAACTGGGTAAATATGTGATAAGTTTAAAATCTGTCTGGTAGTCGGATTACTCGTCCTACCAGTGCTGCTGTGTAAGCTAGCTTTGTTAATCAAGAAGGCCAGTGAAATGTAGAATGAATGGTCACAACTATGAAGATTGTGTGTAAAATAAATGGAAAGTGACATGAAAATGTACAAAAATGTAAAATGTCCTTTAAGGATGAAGTTGTGTTTAGTGCTTTATGGATTCATGTGTGATGATGATGAGGAATATCAAGCAGGGAAAATGTTCGCTGTCTGGCCTCTCATATCCACCTGCCTCTACGCTGACAATAATAGAGGCTCTGGCAGGAAGACTGACTCGCATCTTGTGGAGAAGTCTTATTTTTGGAGTGTGCAACACATTAAATACATTACAATAAAAGAAATGGCCTACATATTGAGTGTAACAGTCACACCACAAAGTCAACATAAACAGAATGACATTAAACAAGTGAGAATATGGGAATGCAGCATTGTGCATGCATGATACATGAATGCATGTGTCTGAAATGATAGAAGCCTCGTTTTAAATAGTTATTGTAGCTTGATGGTGATTGTCTGCAACTGTTGTATGTTGAGGTCAAACCCAACAACAGAGAAGCCACAATCACATACAGCGCATATCGTTATCTATGCTCTTACACTGAAGCATCTATTATTTTGCTTGCTAGTAATAATCCCCAATTCGGCAAGCTTTTTTTGTTCATCATTGTGTTTCTGTACGAACTGATTATCCAGAATATGAACCATAAAATCATCCACAGAGGTCCACATTTTACCCTGTGCTTTATTTGTAAAGCATATACCCAAAATAGCATGAGCAATGCATTTTGTTCAATGTATTTTCAATGTAGCTTATGGAACCCTAATCCACGAAAAGCTTTGTTCTTTCTATTGTGTTAATGCTAAGCATTATTTGCCTTTTAGGGCTTAAGATCGGCTTAATTACTTTTCATTTTGCGCTTTTTTTAAAGCCTAATTGCATTGTTTTCTTCGCCAGGTATTTACACTCTGTTGTGGATTTACGAGGATTTGGTTAATGATTGATATGAGAGAGAAAACCATGCATTTGTTGATGTGAACATTTTTCTAATAAGGATAATCTCACTTCACCTGAGCCTCTCTTAGAAGCTGTGTTTTTCTCACTTTCATATTAAGTTTAAAATTAAAACTCAAAACTTTAATGAATTAAAACTTAAAAGGCTCAGTTGCTCATTTAGCATTGTTGCTATGGACATAACTGTGCAGAGTTGACACCACAAATATAGTAACTACATAGCAGGTGATGAAGCCTGTGGCCACTCCTCCTCAAACACACAGATGCACAGAACCTCCTCTCAGGAAATAGCTTCCATGTGGCTGCTAGAGGCTGAAAGAGGCTCAACAACGGCTGAAAGAGGCACAGGCCAGAATGCAGCCGGTCTCATATTATTTGGGCTTTAATGTCTTTTTCCATGCATGACTGCACTTTTCTCTCTCTCTGCCCATTAAAGCCTTGCTTGCTCTGTTGCTCTGTGCTTATGCTGCACTGCCTGTGTGTGTGTCTGTCTGTCTGTAGGGGGTCTTTAATTGATGCAGACCAGGTTCTTTACACTTGTGCTTATTTATACTGGATGCTTCAGTGAACTGAGGGAACAGGAAGCTCTCTCTCTCTCTCTCTCTGTCTCTCTCTCTCTCTCTGAAGAATAAGTTTCTATCTTTGAACCTGAAAAGGCTAGTTTTTATTCTGAGTTAGGCCATATCGATTATCACAAGCAGCCGCTGCCCTCCATGCCTGTATTGACATTATTAGGCTGTAATATAACTTGACTTGCTCTTTTTCAGCTTCAAACAGAATTTCACATAATTCACTTGAGACTGTTTTGCACAGTATGGTGTATTATTGAGGACAAAAAAAATATTTTGCGCTGGAGAAGCTCAGCAACTCCTCCTTATAAACATTTTATTGTGATACTCCTCCCACAGCCTTGGTATTACTTTCACTTCTACTGTAGCTAACAAAGTATACACAGCCAGCCCAAATCAATTTTCTGGTGCTGTTTCAATCCGAGGCTCAGCCTTTCACCCAGGGCTAATCAATGTAGGTCAGATATCTAAGCCTGCTGAAGAATATGGGGTTAAAGCAGTAACAACCAAGCCAATAGTCATCTCAGATATAGATTTATATCACTGACCTTTCATGCGCAGAGCACAGGGAATAGGAGTTGCTTAGGGCGGCTATTACGAGGAATCTGAGGGCAGAAAATTATGTTACTGTCCACGTCTCTGTTTCTTTTTTATTACCCCTCTACCTATTTCTTACACACTTGTTCCATGTTACTCCTTGTCCAGCTGTATCTTGATCTTCCTTCCTCTCCCATTTGTTCCCATTCATCTCCTCATCTTCATCTCTCCTTTTCCTTAGTGCGCTGACAGGCTTCACATGTTATCCCTACATACTGTTGTGTTAACTCATCATAGCATTTTTTGTGGCTCTGCCCCACCACCACACAGTATGTTTCTCTGTCTCCACTTACTGCGCTGCCTCCAATAGCACAATCCAAAGTCCAGTCATACCCAGAAGGGTCTTAAAGGGGAGGCCATCTATACTCTTTGTGTTTTATTACTTTTTCAATAGGCTCTGTCAAGAGTAATATAGATTTTATTAGCAAATTAGCTGTCCAGTGTTGGGGCAGCATGCTGGCATTTGGTATGAAAAAATTCATAAGACCTGGGAGACAGTGGCGGATGTGGGTGGGTGGACTGCAGGCTGCCTTGCGTGGCCCATCTTTGCATATTCAGAGAATTGCTTAGGGTGTACTGAAGTCTCTAAGCTGCCATCTCCAGAATCATTATGTATGAAGTGTACCCATGGAAAATGTTGGAATGACAGTTGGACGCTTGCCATATATGCATTGGCTTGATTTTTGCTCGTTGAAATGGGCAACCGTGGTCAAAGATACTGAATAATTGACAACCCTTTTAAGAGATTGTAGGTACGCATTCCCCAGATCTTTCTAATTCCAATTATGCAAAAAGTAATCACCTTTTAATACCTTCTTATACTCAGGAGATATTTTGACATCAGGAACCAGACTCATACCCAGCATTTTACTTTCATGACTTTCATGATTTTATTTGAATGTGGGATGAATTAAATGTTTTCTCCTTGCTTTAACCCAGAAAATGCCTGTTTTGATTATTGACTCAGGAGTTTTCTTGTAAACAAAGTTATTTTTACATTCAGTGTTACTCACCAAAAAGAATTGTGTGCATCTTTGAGGCCTGACAAACAAGTTGAAAGTGTTTCCTTCCTCATTAAACATTTGCAAAGCAAATTTTTTGGAATATTTTAAATCCTGCATTGTTTACCTTTATGTTTGCAATTCTTCTTCTTCACTGCCTTTGCACATTACAACGGTTCTTTGCGCATCACCACCACCAACTGTTGAGCAGCGCAATAGCTTGAAATTGGAAGCAGGAATGTGTATCGTGTCCCTAACGTGCGTGCATTTGCAAACTAGTAAAAGTTAAAACATTTCCTAATAGCACTGCTAGCAGTAATAAACTACACAGGGTAACTTTAAAAATGTGTTTTGCTTATTGTTACTTCTCTTGACTGTTTGACCTTCACTGTGCAGAATGATGTATGTGCAGAGTTTGATGCATGAAGGCTGTTTTCACATTCATTAGTCGAAGGGGGGAAGCTTCTCTGTGATCACCTTAAATGTCAGTTTAACACACGCATGTACATGCAGGATTTTGTGACATCATAACTAGTTTGGAAGCCAGTCATGGCCCAGGATGCAACTTATAGAAGTGTGATGTGAAAAGGTGAAACCTCAGTGCACACACACTGAATGGACTTTTCAGTGAATTAGGAGAAATCTGGTGTTCAGCTGTAAAACCTTTGACATATTTGCATCTTCATAGATCTGGATTTTCTACTGAGGGAGAATGAGTAGATGTTAGTTTAAGAAAAAAAAGGTAATTTAACTTTTTTGTGGAAAAGCCATATCAGACAAACTATTATTCAAAGTTGAGTATTTGTGTGTCTTAAAATATGTCTGGAGGGGATTTTTAAACTTTGTGTAAATATGAGAGATGTTTGCTTTCATTAATGCCCTTATGTTCTGAATATAATCTAGCACAGCAGTCATGCTCCTATTGCATGTCACTTATGACTCAACATGAGACAAGGAAAGATTGCATTAGGGAGGATTTTGCCTTTAGAAAATATTGCAGAAAATATTTGATTTGAGCATTATTCAGAACCTCTGGGAAATTAGACTTGTGTTTATGCTGGGAGTTTGTTTTTATTTTTCGAATTATAATTGAGGTAAGAGAGGTGCAGTCTATATACAGTACCAGTAGCAGCAGTTGAGCTAAAAGATGGAGAGGAAGGATTTCACCCTGACTGAACCAGTGAAACTTCTTGGAAGCGGCGCAAACAGAAAATGTAAATGCTAATTATAAAAGTGTCCAGATGATGCCTGAAAGTTTCTCCCCTCTATGATTTAACAGTCTAAATAGGGCCCTAGGTGACACAGGCATGGTGGAGGGTGGGAAAGAGTGGAAGGCAGAGGCAAGGATGGTATAGTCAATATTTACCCTGAGTAATTGGTCTACACTTCCCCAACAGGATACACAGGCGTCCAGCGTCATCCCTGCTTTATCTCCTCCAGCTCTCCCTCACACACCCACTGCGTGACCACAGTTGTACACAGCGGTGTTGTGCAGCTGTGCATAATGCCCCGAGCTATCCACAACATAATAGTTAAAGCATATGGGATGAATGAGTGAGTCACTGTGCATGGACACTGTCATGTCTGTTAAAATTCTCCTGGTCACCTTGGGAGTGTTGCAGAGCCCACAGAGAACTGTAGTGTGTTATTATTCTGGTAACAAGCTCACAGAGCAGTCTTTAATGAGCTGTGTATCCACACTTACTGTGGTAATGAGGGGGGCATGTTCGTTACCTCAACGGTAAACCGCTGTAAGTATTCAGGCTTATTACTGTACCGATAGAATGACAAGGGTACAGCAATAAGATGTGTTGAGCCTGCCAAAAGAGGAACTCCCAACCTGGATGCAAGAGGTGCTGCAAAGGTTTGCTGTTGGCGGTGTCAAGATACTCATGGGAGAAGATGGAGCTGTCTGTCAGCCTCCTTTCTGCACTCTTTTTGGCTGTCTCTCAAACACACACACACACACACACACACATAACACATATAGTCCTCTCGCTCTTTCTTTCTCATGCTCTCAAAGCAACTCTCCAATTAACCTGATGCCTCTCGAACCGCCAGCTCTTTGAAGTCATTTCACATGGCTCCCTTTTACACTTGTTCAGTGTGGGTTTGTGTAAAGGCTGCTGGCTGCTGAGGAATCTATAGTATACTAAGTGTAAGAAATATGGCTACATTAGGAGGAACAAGTCAGATAGAGCTGGTAAAAAAGAGTATAGCTTAGGATTTGTAATATTGACCTTATATATGTGACGTGAACTCAGTGTCTGCTTCACATCTTCATTTATTGTTAATACGTGAATTCATTGTGCACATGCTATCTTTTATTTAAATATATTTAAGTACATTTTTCTGTTAAAACAGTAAAATTAGTAGTCCAACTATATCTTAAGCCTTTCCAACTGCGATGGCTTGTAAAAAAAACTCCTTCTAACGTTACTGCGTCGTCGTTCCTCTCTCTCTCTGTCGCTCTATTTCTCTCTGTGTAGGTCCCTTTATCAGAAAGAGCCGAACAAACAAGGATGGGAGGGGAAGAGCCAGGGGAGATTGTGGGAAGATGCTAGCGTTTTCTCAGGCAGATAACAAAGAATTGACATTTGGCAGTTTTCAAACATACCTCGGATGGCTGTTTATATATCCAAGAGGCTCACCATGGTAAAGTGCTGTCTACAAGAAATGGTCTCTGCAACACCATTGGGATTGGCTTTATTCTATTTACTGAAATATTTTACCACACAGGTGAAACCTGAACTAATAAGCAGGCACAAACAGCCTCGTATTTGTTTAACTTCCATGGTGGAACAGTTTATGTATAACAGTTTTCATTGCATGCCTTCATTAAAAGTTGCGTTTGGCAGGTCCTCCCACATATGAGAGAAATGATATTAGGAATGCTGCTCATAAATTACATGAGCCTTTTCTCTTCATCCCTCAATTCCCCCTTTCTATATTGCAAGAGACAAAAGAGGGGTTTGCATCATTCCTACAGAGGATCAGAGGGGTTGTACGGTCTCATTCAAAAGAAGATGCATATATGGTTTCCATAACCTGCTGCAGTAAAAGGGCAGCATGAGAGGGATGATGACTTCTATGTGTCAGTTTCTCAGCTGTACTCTGGGAACTGGCTACATCTATCTAAGTGAATATCAACTAACTACTTTGAACCTGTGAGCTCTGGTTAAGAATTCATAAGCACTCAAAGGTCAAATCTTTCTATTTGTATCAGAGAACATTGGATCCGTCAGTAATGAATACTGCCTTGTGAAGAATGTGTCCCTGTAATGATTAAATAGGGAAAACAAACCCTGATTCTTCTGCACAAAGTGAATTCATTTATCTGTTTTATTTTGAAATATTGGAAGAACAGAAGCACCATCTTCTCTTTAAACAGCACAATAGTAGAATATTTAAACTCTTTGCATCCCTATGAAATGTGACGTGTTTAAATGACCATGTAATATGTGCTATTTGTAGAGTATTAACATTAATATAAACAAGTCAGTGCTGTTTGAGATGTTGGTGTGTGTCACAAGCAGCCTCTAACCATGAGTTTTACATTTAATAAACCACTAGATCTGGCACACAATCATCCTCTTCATTAAAAAAAAGACCACAGATGAGTTAACAATTATCTTCTTTGGTCTGAGGTTCATAGAAAGTCTCATATTTGAGTCAGTTGTAAAACACACTAGTGTCATTAGATATGAGTCAGTGTGAGGTAGAGGCTGTCCCATCCTTAATTAAGCCAAAGTATAGCAGTTCAGTTGGTAGTACTACTTTCTTTTTCATTTTCACATCGCTGCTCTTCACAGTTGGAGTTGTGTAAGAAAGAGAGATCTATAGTGTGACCATATCAGTCACTTTAGTGGTTAACCACACCCTCATATGAGGCTTAAAGGTCCACACCTATTGGCAGCAGGTCCCCCTCCTTCTTCCTGCTCTCAAGTGTAATGAAGTGGCCTACCAGCTGAACCCAGTTTCCGCACTGCAGCATGAAAGTGTTCCCCGGGTCTGTTCGGAGCTTGTCATTACTACACCCGTAGTTTTGTTTACGAGTTAAGCTGCTCTCCGCATAGTGTCAAACCCCAGCCAAAAGGCCATGTTTCACATTCCAGCCCATTATGCCGCAGCTGCACTGCGTCAACTAGAAATGCCCCGAAGTAGTTCAGGGCACATGCTTTCTGCTGAATGTGTTCATTCCAGGTCTGTGTGTGCATATCTGTGCATCTACATCGAAGACGTAAACATGAGCTTTGTTTGTATGTGATTGTTCTTTTGGTGTTTGTGTCCTTATCTGCCCGATTATGATACCGCCCATCTCTAAAGGGAGGCTTACGCCCACAATACCGTTAACACTGAATGACCTCCTCTGCTTTTTTATTCATGAGAGCGTCCTCTGTTTATTTGCCCATAGATTGAAATGGCTTTTTAAATAGAGCCACTGCCTTAAATATTTTTTCCTTCTGAGAACGGAGATAATAACATTCTTCCATTTTGACTGTGGTGATGAATAGCGTTGGAATGCAATATCCCCCTACCTGTTTGATTTCTTCATGAAGTGACGTTAGTAGTAATATTTCTGCTCTCTTTCTTGTCGTCCTCCTCTCTCTTTCTCTTCCTGTGTCATTCTATCTGTTTGTCAATCAGAGAGCCAGCTGCTCCCGGGGAATAACTTCACCACAGAGTGCAACATCCCTGGAAACTTCATGTGTGGAGATGGGAAGTGCGTCCCCGGCGGGTGGCAGTGTGACGGATTGCCCGACTGCTTTGACAAGAGCGACGAGAAAGGCTGTCGTAAGTCCAGTTCAGACTCCATTATGACATTCTTTTTTTTTAGGCCTCAGCTGTGTCTTAAAGCAATGAAGCCAGATAGCCTATTTAGAGTCACATTATGTCTTCTCAAGTCCTGAACTCCTCGCGCTATCCAACATTGCAGTTGTGCCCCTTCTCCTGAGCCACAAGGGCCATTTAAACCTAATTCTCTGCCAACTTAAATGAACTTCTCTCCTCAATCCTCGGTTTCCTCTCCCCCACAGCGTGCAGCCCTCCTCCTCCCCGCCAGACGCTCGGCTCCAGTTTAACACCAGGGCCAAACCTAATATCATCAAAGCAAAGGCCGATTACTTCTGTGTGTCGGAATAGTAGCGCATGTATAATTCTACTGTAAGGCCACAGTAATAGTTCAGTTTTGATCCTCACTTTTAGTTGGCTTTGATCTTTCTGGTCTGCTGCTCCTCCTCCTCCCCCTCCCATCTCAGCCAGAGCTCCACACAAAGATGGGATTGCTGATGAAGATTGACTCTGAAGCCCTGCCACACTGAATGGAAACCCCCATCCCCCGATATATTCATCTCTCTAACTGTCTCGCACTCCCGTTTTCACTCCTCTCTGCGCCTTCTCTTCTTTATTTCAATCTGATGATTTTTGGCTTTTGGCTTGTAATTTGCTTCTGAGAGGCTTGCTTTCAATTAGAAAAGCATAACCGTCTTCTTGCAGAGATTTTTTTTTTTTTTTACCCAGCTAATTCCCTGCCAAAAATAAAGAAATCACATGTGGTTTGTCCTCTATTCTGTCACCTCTCTCATTTTCTTCTTTCCTCCTCCCCCAGCAGTCACTTCTCTCACTGTTCTCTCTTGCTGGCAGCTCAGGGAACAGGCAGACTACTCTTGACAAAGTTGCGTCCCATGGCATGCCAGCCACACATATAGACACGCACAGCCCACAAACTTTGCAGTCATCAATCTTCTTAGTTTGTAATGCCTCTGTCATTTTAAGTTGTATATACATAGGAAAGAAGTGCTGGTCTTGACTATATCCTTGCACCTTTACTACTGACATCCCTGTAACTTCTATTGGAGTCTGTTGCATTATCAAACTACTTTTTTGGATGGTCTCTGTGCCCCAGATTCTCATCACTCATTGGCCTTAAACTGTCAACAACTATTAAAAATAATAGTCCGATGCATTTGGACTAATTTCATCAGAATTAAATACATTACGTGTTCCTGTTTTATCTAATCACACAATCCATGTGTCAGTTTGTTACATTCTCAGTCAAATTCACCTCAAGTACTTTCACTTTGAACTTACAGACAAGCAAGGGTGTTTTTTGTCTGCTGCTGGCACTGCATGCTACACTGCTAAAGATAAAAGCAAGTTATCATAAAGCATCACACTCAGCCTGCCTCTCCGGTTGTCAGAGAACTATTTGTGTTTGTTGTCGACGTCTACATTATCTGCTCTGGCATAAGTGGGCCTTATTATCCTCAAATAGATGGCTAGTTGTCAGTCGATATCTCCGGCGACTGTCTCACGAAAGTCCCCAGACAAACCTCTGGCTCCATTAGGGGCTCTGCTGGGACAGACAGACAGTTGGAGGGAGGGGGAAACGAGGGAGTCAGGGAAGGAGAGGAGGACTCATTATGGTGGCTACAGCAGGAGTTCTGTCTGGATGTCTATTATCTGAGGAGAACACAATGCCTGGAAACTTTGAGACTGCAGCACTGGATTCTCTGCATGTACAGTCATAATTAGACACCCCCCTCTAAGGAAACACACACACACTCACAGTTATATATATATATATATATTTAACAGAGGGGGGTGGTGTATTTGCTAACTTGAAAGACAGTTTGTTGACTTAGCTTATTCTCTTTCTGTCATTCAGCTACATGAATAGTGCGTTTCAATGCAGACTCCTCAGAAAATAGTAAAAAAATCCTTTTATTTTGTGAAATATTGCTGTCAGACTGACTTCTTTTTACCTTTATATAACCAAGTAGGAAATCACACAATGTATCTGATGACATCTGGCCACTGTCCTTTGCAATCACATTAATTACGATGGAGGCAGAGCAGCGTTGACCACCAGAGGATATTAAATTTCCTCCCATCCGTAATATGAGTGGATGGCTTCTGTCAGGAGGTTTCCAAGAACATGTGTTTTAATTGTCCATCAATTTGAAAGCTTTTGACCACTTTTGTCCATGTTAAGTGGCCAGGGATGAGACGAGATCATTAAAGCATTATGTTTTTAGCTTCTCTCTCTTTCTCTATTGGGCATGGACAGTGTGTGCTTCGCATGCATGCATACATACATAATAACTTTATGTATTTATAATATATGTATGGGTGAAGATATAAAATCTTTATTTTACCACGTGCATTTGCACCAGAGGACAGCTGTAGTCAGAGAGTAGATCCCCTGTAAACCCATGCAGCTCAGCCAGCAGATTGTGCTGATGTGGGCGTCTCTGATCCAAGGAATACTTATGCAGAACCTGAGGTAAAGGTCATATGTGGTGACATCTCCCTGGTGTCTCAATGAGAATTATGTTTTGGAAACCACGTAGCTAACGGGGGAAACACAAAGGAGAACAAATCAATTTCAAGATCAGTTTTCTTTTGAATCTGTGTCAAATTTGTAAAACTCAGATCTGCAAAAACAAATACACCAACAAGCACACTCACTTGCACGTACTGCACAGGGGTGCATCGGTCCACTCAGTACAAAAGTGTCTCGCAAGACAGAACCACCTACACACAAACTCACGATGACACTTTCTGGCAGATTTTCGTTTTTTTTACCAGAAGTTGTTTCGCCTCAGAAAGAATTTCTTTCTACTTTTTTTATTGACCTGACTATATCTTATTCCAGTGCTATCAGTGGGTGAGGACGTTCAGAAGGGAATCATGCAAACCTGGTCTGCCTCTGTCCTTATTGTTTACTTATTGTAGATGTGTTCCAGTCTGCTACGCCTTAGAGGCCAGGAATTGTCTCTCGAATGGTCAGTGAATGTTTATCCACCTAGAAAAGACAGGCTTCTCCCTTCCTCACAAGCCCCGCTGCTCCTCTCTTGTTTGTTTGTTCTTTCGGTCCCCTCCAGCACAAGGGTCAACTTGAGTCATGTAAATACTTTTTGCTGGCTCTTAAATAACAGTCTGGGCTGAGAGAAGAGAGGCAATATCTGCAGCCTGCGTCTTATTGCATTAAAGATGCAGCTTATTGCGTTACTGTCCTGCTGTGGAGGCCAGGACCCCCCTACAGATCGTTTTTATCAAGTCCAATTTTTTATGGAGCGTAACCTCTGCTTTGCTCCATATGAATTTAACTGAATGTTAGATGAAAGCAAATCAATAGTTTGTACAATATCTGCAATATTGAGCATCTGCTCTATGTGCGTGGGCCTGTATGTATATGTGTTGGCACGTCTAAGGGGTCTTCAAGCAGTGATTCAGAGACAGGCTGCTGACTAATTCCTCACACAAAGAGGTCAAAAGTACCACCCTGCTCTCTGGTGTCCATAACAACAGCCCGGGAGAGTGTCAGACGAAATGGATACTGACAGAGGAGAGAAGGAGGAGAGCTGGCTGAGCTTACGGGGCCTCAGAGCCAGGATTAGCCTCTTTGCCCTTGTCTGTGCAGGGCATGAGCAGGCGAGAGAGATGCGTAGTGGGGCCGAAAGGGTGAGTGGACATGATGTATAAAGCAAGAAGTGGGGAATCAAAGACGAGGGGACAGAAATTAGGTTGGAAGAGAGAGAGAGAAAAGGCAGAGAAGCATATTTCAAAGAAATGACTGTTCTGAACCGTCCTGCAGGCTGAGGCCGTGGCCTCTCTGTGTGGAGGAATTCATGTATTCAGAATTATACACTTGCAAACTTCTGTGCACATTCAACTTTTACTCTGTATTTAACTAGAAGGGCCATCAGCCGGGCCAGTGGCTCTTAAAGAATGAAGAAAGGGCTTTTAGTCTCCTCATATTCTGCTCAAAATCCAGTTTGCACATCAACATGTCTTTAATGAAGGCTAATGTGCCTGTCTTCGCACTTCAATCTTTATTGTTCAATATCTAAATGACATAAGTGTCTTTTGGGTTGTATTTTGCATTTAAAAGACCACATTTTATGTAAAAACTCTTGTTCTCTAGTCACAAACAGGATGTTGCTGGTTGAGTCCCCCTTTTCTTAAGAGCAATGGTTCCCAACCTGGAGAACGAGACAAGATAAATCTTCTACATAAAATCTGACTTCTTTATAATAACTCCCTTTTTCTTGTGAAATATTGGATCATTTTAGCCTTTCAGGCGTTAAAGCAAGACTGTGTAACTTTTGAAAAAAGAAATAACACAATCTTCCACTTTGAATGAGATGATGAATTAATAAACAATAAAATGAACCATTGCTCAATTCAAAACTCGGTTTGGTGTGGCCAATGTTTGTGTCAGTTCGCTGACTTGATGACTTGTCTTAACTTGAGCTACACATTTTAGCATTTGCCATTATTCTTTAATTGTCACAGCTACAGTCTGGCTTTATGTGAAATGCACTGTACAGGCCAGCAGCGGCTCTCACTCCTGGCCTGCTTTATTCAATCACTGGCTTTCACAAGTGCGAATGTTTTGTCAGTTAGTTTAAAAGTCTATTAATACTTCATAACAATGAAGGACATAACCATTTGGAGTTTTCATTACCTGATGCGCTCTTTATTGATCCTGTTAGCGCTTCAAAACAATTAGTGGCAAAATAAATTCAGTTCATTGGATTTCTCGAATATTATCACATTATTGCTTTCTTCAGTCATAACACAGCCAAAGCCTGGAGCGACATCAATTGTGCTTTTTCTTTTTTTCTGTTCTGACCTCCACAAAATGCTTTAAAGTTCAAAAGAGCCTCTAAATGCTTATCAACAACAGAGTTCTCCCCGAACAGCAGGGGTAGAAATACGACTTCTGAGACAGATTGGTTATGATTTAGATATAAAGGCTGACACACTGCCAATTCTTTACCAGACCCACCATGGGTAGGGAAGGGGTTGCTAAGATTAGAAGTGTGTGTTCATGTGATAAGAACAGTGACCAATGCACTGACTCGAACACAAAGAGCCATATAGTGCTGACAGATATGTTTTTATTCTTCTGTTCATGCTCGGTTCTGCACTGCTTCATTGTGCATAGGTGTTGTTTGCTCGGAGAGTGCGTTTGTATTTGTGTCTCTGTGTGGGTGTGTACATAAAGCAGGTGGGATTTGAGGAGTTTGGGGGACTTAGACTGGTGTATGTCTTGGTTTGTGTGTGTTGTTTTAGTCCGGCCCAGAAAAACAAACTGTCAAAAAGAAAAAGGTAGGAGAAGAAGATAGAAAGAAAATGAAGATAATATGGAGAATTAATTGCAGGAACAGTAAGGACAGCAGAGGAAGGTTTAATGGGACTGAGAGTCTGGTGCATCCCATGTGGTTAATGGTTGACTGATCAATGAGCTGGTCTAATTAATACCAAGGAACGGGGATGAAATATTGATTCATGTCTTACATACAGTCTCTTTCTCTGATTATGTCTTCTGCTGTCTTTTTTTCTCTTTCAGTTTTCTCGTTTAGAATGAAAGCTATCCTTGTCCGATCGATTGTCACAAATTAGGCAAAATGATTGGTTTCGAAATCTTCAAAGGAGTATGAAATGGTGTCTTTTCATTTCACAATGCAATGTTGGGGCGCTACCAGCTCGAGCAAGGCAATTTTAGCAGCCCGTTGCTTTCCATGATGAATATTGCTGCAGGGTTATTATCTGACAGATCACTCGCTGCTTTTTCACTATGTGCCCTTGCTTCCCTCTCCTTTTATCGGAAGTTGTTGAAATATTACGGGTATTTGCACGTGCGCCTGCCGTATGGTGTATGCGCCGCACTTGCTTCCTCATCTAGCATGAAGTTTGATGACTTTGCAGAACGCCAGTGGCCCGTAAACGCTTGGCCCTCGGAATGAAGGCAGCTTTATAACGTTGCAATGCCTCTTCCTGCCCACAGAAGGTTATTATATTGTACAACTAGTGTGCAGGGCTTAGACAGTGAAATGTACAGAATGATTATTTTGATCCCCGAGCCTTCTTGACTGAAACTGCCCGTGCCCTTCTTGCTTACACCCTGACTCCATTACCTATTGATTTCCTCCCCTCAGAAGTGCTCAGCAAGGTCAGAGAAACCTTTTGAAGTCCTCGGCTGTCTCTACTCTTTCTCTGCCTCTATTCTCTCCCGCTCACTCTCCGCTGTTTTCTTTCTTATTAGTCTCTTCCTCCAGTCTTCCTCCTCTCCCTGTCAATCATGCATGCCCATCACGACCAAGCCTATCCGTGCCGAACAAGTTATTCTGTTCTCTGGGGAGCCGAGGAGAGGGAGAAAAGGGGAGAAAGTGTGGAGAAGGGCGTAGAGGTGCATATTGGGGGGAAAAGCAAAGCAAAACTGCATCTACAACAGGAGTTATGCTGTCGGATTCGGCCTGACATGAATGCTGAAGCCACAGGGGAGATAAAGACGGGGAAGAAGAGACAAACAGTAGGATTCTGTTTCAACTTCATGTTAGATTATCAAATGATTTACTGTGAAACCCAAAATATGCCATGGTGCTACACTCCCTGCCCTCGACTTGAACTTTGTTTTTCCTTTTGAAAGAAATATTTTGAGTTTTGTTGTTGTTGTTATTCTAAATAAACATCAAAATAAAGCAAATGAAGTATGGATGTTTGGAGAAAGCACAGTACGGTTTTCTCAATTAAATATTTTAGGCAGATGTCAAAATAGGCACCTGAGTATGGAGTGTGTGCCTGTAATTGTGTAGGAGACAGTAAAACAGAGAGAGAGACAGCATGTTTATGTGTAAGTGTGTTTTTGTGCCTTTGTGTTTGTGTGTCCTCCAACTACGCGTTTCGGTGTGATCCAGCCACGATTTTTCGCTAGTGATAGTCTTACCTCAAGGAATCAGCTCGACTGCTAACCTCATTCGTTTTCATTTGTGCTGCTCAGCTGAACACTGGAACTGGAAGTTTGGAAGCCCTCCAACACCCTGCCTGCTTTTTTCATAAACAACTTCTACAAAGGCTTAGAGAAGAGAAAGAAAATTTGGCATGGAACTAAA
Source organism: Enoplosus armatus (assembly GCF_043641665.1). Classification (NCBI taxonomy): domain Eukaryota; kingdom Metazoa; phylum Chordata; class Actinopteri; order Centrarchiformes; family Enoplosidae; genus Enoplosus; species Enoplosus armatus. The sequence continues at coordinate 17,551,156 of NC_092185.1, forward strand.
GCAGTTCAAACTCAGAAACAGAGTGATGACAGAAGGGATGAAGTACGGATGAAATGGATGGTTATAGGTTGCAGAGGTGCTGAAATGAATGAGCACTACCTGGATCAACAGCAGTATTTGGATTCAAATGGTAGACTTCCCAGACCTGGAATAAAACAAGACACGTTCACATGGTTATCAAAAGAAGCTTAATAAGGTTGTGTTTTTACCATATCTTCCACCCTCAATTAGCTCCTTCTAATTAATTTTTCATCTTCTTGCTCTGAAAACTGCTCAGCTCAGGCTATAAAGGGCCATGCATCCCCCAAAATACAGCTAAGCACATTAGCTCTGTCCCTCCAACCAGCGCTGTCTCTCCCACCCACGAATCTCCCTTCATGAGCTTGCCCTTCATGTGACTTTTGAGCTAATTTGGAACATAAACACTGGGTCAGATGAGTCTTTCCAGCAGTAGAAGTGGTAATGAGGATTCGGATGAAGTGAATGAGGAATCTCAGAGCAATAACGGAGCTGTCCTTCTAGCCGAGCCCACCGAGCAAATGAAAGAAAGCCGTCAGCATCCATGTCCTTGCTGAGAAGGCGAAAGTTTGTATTTTCCAAGAAGAAACTTTATATATTTCCACAAGAACAGGACATGTGTCCTTTATTTCCCACAACAGGAACACAACAAAATATTCTAGAAATAGAAAATATAATAAAATAAATAAAAATAGAGAATAAAGGATGATACTGCCTTTGTTTGTGGCCAGATGAATTTCAATGTATCCCTCCACAGCAGCATGCTTTTGTATCTTTTCTTTTATGTGTTGCTACAGCCCGAAGCCCTGTCTGTTTTTCTCCCTGGACTCTAATGAATGTGATATACTAGCTTTGGGTTGTTAGGGCTCTGCTCTGCTCTGCTGTCCAGGTAAACAAAGGCTTCCCAGACTATAGACACTATCCCAGGCGCTATCCCAGCTTCCTCCCGCATTCAGCGGATTACATTTCATCCTGGAGACGGGCGCTCCAAACCCTCGTGGTTGTTATGCCTCGCCCTCCCCACTCGCTACACATAATCGCCGCAGCTTGAAAGAGCTCATAAATCAGCCCACCACAATATATTATAGAGGGAAAAATGTGTGCCCCTGGCATTTGAGACGGCACAATGCCAACCTATGAGCAGGCCAATTCCACCCTTTGTATTCAGTGGAGAGAAAAAACAGAAACTGTTTGGTGGCTTGCTTTGAGATGTCTCGTATGCCCACTCACTCTCCCCCTCCCTGTGTGTTTGAGTGTGTGGGTTGTTCCATCCTTTTGTTGTTTTGTAGTGTTTAAAATGTTTGTAATGCTGTTCCCTCTCTGGCATTAACTTCTGGTCTTATTTAACTGGTATCATTACAATGTCTTAGCTGTAATGGGTAGCTTTTCCTTTCTCTGTCTCCAATAAGTACGATTACAACAGGAGTAGCTCTCCCACAAAACCAAATTTACAAGTTTAAGCTTTTGTATTCTAATGCAAATTACTGGAAGGGAATAATCCATGAGTAGTTTAACAAAGGCCAGAGTAGAGAAACTGTGGTCTGAGAGAGGAGACTGTATTTCACACAAATGTGGCTCATTATTATAAACTGTAAATAGCGATGGCTGCACTGCAATGTCTTTTGCATGTCTTTTTGTGTTGGCCATCAGGCTTTAAAAGTCTAACTTCAGCGTGATCAAGCTAAAGCGAGGTCCTTTATTTTCTGGTGCCTTTGCTTACATCTACCTGCTATCTTGTTTTTCCTCCTTCTGCCTGGGAAGATCAATGTGTTTGAGTTAAAACTAGGGGTTAGTGCTAAACGGAGAATGCCAGGCATTGATGTTCTGCAGGCTCGTCACTCAGTCTCAGGCCTGTCCTGCAAGATAAGACCTGTGGCCTGCTTAGGCTGATCAATGGCAGAATCCATACAAACACTCTCCCTCACGATTTGCTCTCTTTGTCTTTGTCATTAACTTGTTTTCTTCTTTTATCAGTATTTGGGCGCTGGATCTTACCCTTTACTTGTCATACTTCAGAGAATGTGAAGTTAAGCATTACAGAAGAAAATGAGCTGTGTAATTAATTGGTCTCTATAACAAAGCAGGTGTTTGACTGTTTGAATCTCGTACAATGGTTCACAGTTGAATGGTTTGCTGTTTTAATTTCAGAACATACGGTTGCATCTGTTACGCTATTACCAGAAAAACTTCCAAACTACCCTTGTGTGTCACAGCCAGGGCTAATTCTGTCATAAAACATGAAGTAGTACATCGAAAATGCTTTGCTGCATCATCTCCACATCACCCATAAACTAATCCATTGTTCTTCTTTCCCCCACTTCCCCCAACCCTCCATCTGTCCTTAGCTAAGGTCAAGTCAAAGTGCGCCCCTACATTCTTCGCCTGCGCTAATGGTGTCCACTGCATCATCGGACGCTTCCGCTGTAACGGCTTCAGTGACTGTCCTGACGGGAGTGACGAGGAGAACTGCAGTGAGTCTCACACGACAACCAATTCCAACCATAGCTAGCTGTCTCGTGCCAAGGCCACAAGAAGCCATGATGATGTACTGTCCCCCAACAGTTTACACTGCAGTTCCTGCACTGCTCATATAGCCAGTGGTGGGTTGAGTGTTGACGGTTGTCTTCTGTGGAGAAGCTATTTCAACTAAGAGAAAATAACTGATGATGCCGTAGTGATGGAAGCAGAGTTCAGCTTGGGCTCGGAGAATATAAATATATAAAATAAAGCCTGAAACGTTATAGAAGTGCAATACTAAACCTCTGGAGTACCTCTTTAAGCTAGAAATAAAAAAAATGTAAAAACCCAAACCTTGTACATCATTAGAATGTGTTAGTGCAAAATGCTGGAAAACAGCACTGTTCAGCTGTTGACAAAAAAATGAGGAGACCTTGCTTATAAAACTGAACCTTCATCCCATCCTCCATCTTCAGATTAATTTTTAAAAGCAGCGATCTCTGTGTTTTTCCAGAGGCACAGCACGCACATGATCATCATGTTACTGTTGCCTTTTTTAGATTTGGTTATGAACAGTGGGGGCAGGTGTGGTCACTAGAATTGAGACCAGAACTGCTTTAGTTTTTGTAATGCCAGGATGACGTTGCTTGTACTTTCTAAGCAGATATTCTCTATGTCTCTCCTTTCAGAGGAAAATTCTTCCATAAAGAATACAATTTCTGTACTGTTGCTGTCCCCTCCACTCACTATCAGATCCTACATTTCGAGCAGATAATTGTAGTGGTGACAAATATTAAATATTATAATCAGCAAATGTAGCAAATTCTGTTAACTTTTCAAAAAGGTTTGAGTTATCTTTATTTGTTTGCATTGCTTGTAACTCCTGACTCTGCACTCTCAGGTCTAGCTTTGCCTTCACAGGTTAATACCCATGATGTACTGAATTGAAGGGCAAGAGGAACACCAGGAACCAGGTGTAGTCTATATTATCAGGCATATAGTTTATCCTCACATGACCCCGTCCCTGCTTTCCCAGTGGGAAGCATGCATCAAGCCAATCACTCACCATTGTCAGAGGCAGTGTTCCTAGCCTGCAGGGCCCCATGCTCACAAATCTAATCTAGCCATTTAAATGAAGCTTTTCTCCACGCTCACAGCACATACTGCGTCATGACTGTGTAATTGTCTGGATCTTCTCACAAGATAATTCTGCCTCATTTTACAGAAGCTTGAACAAAGAAAAAAACAGAATGTGTGCTAAAAGGAAGTGGTAGTGCTGGACAGGATTCTGAAAGTCTTTTAGTCCTCTGTTTTTTTTTTTGTTTCAGTTTGATTTTCATCAGTCTCTCCAGATCACATGCTTTACTAACTCACACTGTATTCAATGTTTAATTTCTTCTCTGAAAACCCCCATGAAAACCTAATAGCCTTCTTTTAAGAAAAATATGTGTTGTAGATGGGATGGGACCAACAAGTACATAAAAGCAGCTTCTAACAAATTACACACTACAGATCATTAATTTAATTTACTTTTGAATAATTTCTTTATGCTCTGAAGTTTGTTTCTCAGTCATTCCCAGAGTTGCTCCTGTGTCTCAGGTAACTTTGAAGCCTCTCACTGTAACCCTGTTTAAACTAACACTTGACCATTGACCTCTGACTCAACCACAGCAGGCAACCCATTGGTGTGCTCGGAGGCTCGCTTCAAGTGTCGGAATGGCCACTGTGTAGACCGCAGCTTCTTGTGTAACGGCCAGGATAACTGTCAGGACAACAGTGACGAGGAGCTCTGCCTAACTACAGCAGGTAAGTCATAATTTGTGCACATAATGTGCAGATTTAGGGATGTGAATTATCTCCAGATGGATGGACCATATGTCAAAAACTAAACAACAAAATGTGTATTGATGTCTGTTCATTATCTCTCTTAAACTACACTTGAAAGAGTATATTTTCCAAACTAAAAAACTGTGTTTAAGATATGTACCAGTAACCGGTTTACTACATGAGACATGTATGATTTTCTTAATCTTATGAGATGGAATAGTAAATAACTTTAGAACAGAATTAAAAGACTGACGAAAATGTGAATGAAAATGTCTTTAAAAACTGAATGTTCAAAAAAGTAACAACATATTAACAATCACTTGATGTGGAGATAACAATTAGCAGTCCCTTTAACAATATCCAAGAATGGTTATGTGGATGTCTTTTATAGAGAGTTTTAGAAATAGTGGGAAAAACACTGTACATGAAATACTAGAAGCCTTAACGTGCTGTGATCCAGTCTGTCAGAAATAGCTGCAGAAACACAGAACAAGATGAGACTAGGTGGTAACCACTGTCACTTTCATCTGCTGTTGATTTTAATCAGGCCATAATTGTTGGAAATATTGGCAGTGAACTTTGCAGCAGATTTCAGAGCAGGTGGAAGCTTGTAGGTGCAGTATTTAGCTTTTCTATTAAACTGGATAAAATGATGATACATGAGTGGGAAGAGTCTGTCACTCAATATGTCACATCTTCTGATATTTCTGAGAACATCACTTAGGAAACATATTCTGCAGTTTGTGCTTCATAAAGATGCAGCAAAGCCACTGACAGATTCAACTTCATGCCAAAGAAGACATGAGCTGCTGTGATTTTGTTCCTCACTATGCCTATTTAACACACAAAAACACACCACGGCTGCATCAGTGTGATGGTGAGAAATATAATGATATTGATGACATTGTGCAGACTTTGCATTGTAACAGTAACACTGTGACAGTATCGTCCCTGACAGTGAGTCAGTGAGGCAGGTACCAGTTACATCTGGCATACCAATCCTATTCCACTGGCAGCTTCACTTCTCACAGTCAGCTTCTGTCAACACTTCTGCTGTACTTCCACTGGCAAGCCAACATGATTTTTGTCAGCAGTCCATCCCTGATGTGCCTATACTGTAACCCCAGGCCACCAAATATGGACCACTGACAGTGTTTTTTCTTTTGTTAGAACTCATGTGTATCTCTATCCTTCTGTCCAGGTGCTGCTGTCACATTGATTTACTTCTTTAGTAAAAAAAAATTGTCTGTCAGAAATAACAAAACTGAGTGTGGAGTACAAAGGAAAAAGTCGACGATAACCTGTCAGCATCTATCGCCCACAAGACAGTAAAGTTATTACCAATACTGAGATAGGCAAAGTCAGCAGAAACTTGATCAAAACTCGAGAGGCGAAACATGTCTGATAAACAGGCACAGCAGTGGCACATAGACTTCAGAATATGAACACAGTAAAACCTGGGGAATCTTTTCAACACCAATTATTCTCTAATATAGAATAAAACTGTTCGGGTTTTCCTCGGCTGTGAAAGATGACTCTGATCTGACGCTATTGACAAACTACAGATGGGATAATGGTTGCAGGAGATGATTATTCTGCTTCTTATAATTTAGGCTACTAATGTATTACCTCACAAATGTAATATTCTAACATTAGTCAGTCTCATTTTTATTTTGCCTTTATTAGTGAAGCTGATTTCTTGAAATTCGTATAATGTTTGCCACAGAGACAGAGAGAAAGAGAGTCCATCCATCAGCACAAGCCCATCCTTTTCAGACTCCACTACTCAATGCAGAGCCACAGAGTGCTGAATACAACTGTATAATGATGCAGAAATATTGATTGATATCTGTGTCCACTGCACTCATTTCCTTGTTGACAAGTGAACAATACCAACTGTGGTGCTGGCTGGCAGAATGTGTCTCGTCACGGCGTCTGAGGCACTAGATCTCAGAACGTCTTCACAACAAATACTGGATACTGTATGAAGGGTGGAAACGATTGAACAGCTCACTGTCAGCAGAAAACCTAATATTGGATGAATTTGAAAAATGTTTGCTCGTGTTAAATGAAAATTAAACAATTAAAAGATGACTGCCTCCATCTCTTGAAGGTTTTCAGGAGTCTAGTGATGGTGACGTTTTATCTTTTTATCATAAAAATGCCAGATTTTACAACTATGCAAGAGTAGTTTTACATGTCTTCAATTCAGCTTGCACAGAAATGTACCAGTGCACCTACTTCTACCCTGAGTGTGTTTGGAAGTGACTCCCGGTCAGCATTGATTTTATAGTAGTATTTGTATGTATGGTGCGCAAATGACCTAAACGTTCTCCTGCTTATTTTGCCATGTAAAATACAAGTGTTGAGAAGTTGTGAGCTCCGTGTTGTTGTGACCTTCACAGCAGAAAATTAAGGAAGCGCTGCTCAGTTTTATTTCTTTGTTTTTTATTTATTTATTTATTTTTTGTCATCACTCTGTGCTTCGGAGGGAGTGAAGGCATCGCTGCGGTTTGACTCCCTGCATTTCTTCCCTGTATGCACTCTCACACACACACACGCACACACACACACACACATACTCACCTTACATTCTGCTCTGACTTTGCCTCTCTCTATAATAAGCACAGACCTGCAGGTGACAGATAAGGCATACAATATCCGCTCTAAGCCACCTGAGCACAGCATCTCCTTCCTCACTCTCTCTCCTGTACCTCTCCCTCTGTTCAACTCCTCTTCCTCCTTACCCACAATTACTTGCTTCAGTGTCTTCACATTTGGTTCCTTGATTTGAATAGTCTAGTGAGAGATCAGCAGGCAGCCTGTCAGTGGACACATCATCATGGCACGTATACTGTAGCGTAGCGTTTGGTTATCCTGCCCTAGAGGTGTCAAATAATTAGATCTACAGAAGCAGCACCATCCTCCTAGCTTTTTTATGCCTCCAGTGTTTTTATTTCCCATCAGAGGGATTTTAAACAATTTGGAACAGTTAGACACAAACAGAGCAGCACAGAGCTGCTTTTACTGTTTATCGTTTTATTTGATGGGTAATTGATTTTTGAAATAGCAGAGAGGTGGCAAAGTGGCAAACAGTGCAGTGTAACAATACACAATCTTTTATAAATGCATTGGTGCAATCACCGCACAGTGAGATAGAAGGAGTGGGATGGGGAGCTTGTAATGGATAACAGAGATAACGAAATAGAAAACACACCACATAAACATAATATAGTGAACCAGAAAGGGAGTCGCGAGTAGCAATGAATAGCAATGGGCAGGAAGATGGAAGTAAGCGAAGAGAGACAGGTGATTTGGTAGAGAAAGGCAGGGATTTGGATAGAACTGAGTGAGGGGTAGCGATAAGCCGGCGAGGATGAGAGCAGCATCCATCTCAAGTCGAGCCCCGAGGCCGAGCAGTGTAACTCAGGAAACAGAAATGACATGAAAGCTAGTTTTGCAAAGCTGAGCTTCTCTTTGCTCTCCCCAGTCTCCCAGTCTGCTTATAGCAGGGGATAGAGAGTGCAGTGATGGAGCGCATGTTTGCCCCTGCAACCAATTGTTGTTGAAATGCCGCCGCAGGGCACGCGGGACACGGAGCCAGATGCTAGGGGAGCCATCGCTGAGAACAAGAGAGCCACTCTGCATATCCAAGGAAGCATGTGCATGAACACACTCACTCACTCACACGCACACACACACACACACACACAGTGACAGTGCACCTCACAGTGATTGTTCTGCATATTTAATTGCAAAAAACTCACCTCAAAAAGAAACTCTCTGAAGGTCATGGCACTGACAAGTTTAAAGACTCGGTACAAAAGTGATGAGCACAGAAGTTGACGCTTTTTTTAAAAGTGGTTGAGAATCCCCTTAGAGTCGTTTAAGGAAAGTAATTGATTTAAAATGCACACATCAGCGTCTCTCATTACGCATTAATTAGCACAAGTAGACAAAGAGTATCAGATGGCGTGGTGGCTGTGGGAGGCTGTGATAGTGATTCATTCTCACATCTCCTCTATCTCAAAGAAGCTTCATCTTGCCGTTTTTCTTAACTGAAGTTGCTCTGAGAGAGAAAAGGGGAACAGAGTGAGGGGAAGTGTAAGTGATGTGACGGCAGGAACAGAGGGCCGGAGGATGGTTTGAGGGCTTTAAAAGCTCTCAATGGCTTTGTGTGTTTTTGAAGATAAGGTATGCTTTGTGTAGTAACAAGCTCCTATGGCGTTTGTTTTGGTTGTGTGTGTGCATTTGTTCTATCAGTGGACAACACACACATATGTCCAAATTCTGTTATGTTCTTGTACATAAAAGCTATGTGAAGCTGTGGCAGTAAAGCTGTACAATCAAGTGTCAGGATGTACTGTAGCTCCCCAACATCTCATGAGGAAAATTTATGCTTTTGCTGCTGCATCTCCTCTAGACCATTTATTTTAATATCAGCACAATAATTGGACAAATAAAGGGCACATAAATCCTAAACCCATGAAGACTGCACCGCCTGCGGCCCACAAACACTTTGAAAGCCTCAAAACATCAATTAGGCTTCTTGGAACAAAAGGGGCAACATCAATTCTGCAGAATGGTTCAGAAATGTTGACATTCAGGACACATCTTGGAATACATTCATGCTGTTTGCTGGATAAAGCTGTTTACATGTGATTTAAATTACAATGCATTGTTAACAAGATTATTGATAGTCTTTCTGCTGAAGTGTGTCTTGTATCACTCTTATAATAAAGGAATCACACCCAAGGGTAGGCCTTTGTTTACATGCCGCCTCAGTGTTTACTGTATAGTATGCGTGTTTTTTAGTGTCCAGACTCCTATAGAGACCTTCAGCAAACTAAAGAATGCTCATGTAAACTATCCTGTATGGTCCATGAAGTAAAACTGCAACAACACCGTTTGTTCAATTATGTTTTTACCAGTGACCCCATCAGAGTAATCATAGGTCTACAGGTCCTCAGAGAACTGTCAGTCAGAGTGAGATATCGGGCAGCAAGCTGACAATTAACATTAATGTGCTACATGATTATACTGTCAAAACATTGGCAGCTGACATCACCCTTGACCCTGATTGGTTTGATAATGTTTAAGCCACCCACTAAACGTGGTCCAAGATCTGCAAAATGAAGCAGCAGTAAGACTTTTAGGAGAATATGACTGTGTGTAATTAAACTTTTCAGCTTCTTTTGTACATTTTGATAAGCCTTTCAGCAAGAATCACTTGTTTCACGGTGCATGTCAAAGGAGGGTGGCTTATTGTAACAGTGTCTGTCCAACTAAAACATTAATGTGATCATAAGCTTTATTTCAGCCACCATCGCCACATATCCAATAACCCTCTCTATTCCCACCAACAGCACAAAAAGCAGTTTTAACCTTCTGGTTTGTGTATGGAGCGCTGCTCTCTGAGAAGTCAAATCCCTCATTTTAAACTCCAGGGATGCTCCCCTCCCACAGAGAGTAATCTGCAGCTTTCTATTTGTTATATCCTCCTAAGGCTGTGTAAGAACTACTCCATAGATCCACTCGCACTACATCTGCTGTTTTGCATAAGCACTATGTATTCAACAACCTGTCTTCACAGCCCTGCCATTTAGAGGGCCAATAAACACCAGTAAATTCAGACTGGGTTGTATATACAGTGACTGTCTGCTGACATCTAGCAGTAACTCCTGCCTCTCCATTAGCTTTGCCAGTAAACTAGACATTAATATATGGTGTCAGTCTGATATATAAAGAACAAAGAATGTCAGAGTGATTAAAAGTCCCTCAGTCTGTATTCACTGTTGGTATCCTTTTAGCTTTCTAATAGCTTCTCACACAGCCACGTCCTCCCCCATTGATTGCTGGCAGAATTAGGGCCCAAATAATATAGGTGCTATAGATTAAAATGACAAGTTAATCCATGTGCAATTTCTGTGGTAGAGACGTGTGTGACGGTGAGATGTTGGTCTGCTCATGCCCTTCGTCAGTAGCATTCAGAGTGCTGGCAGCGAGAGAAAGGTGTGGGAGGGAGCGTGAAATGGCGCAGGGCAATATAATGGCAGTAGACTGAGGTGTGGGAGTGGAATGTAATAGTGCCAGTTCATCAGAGCCAACGCGCACTTGACAGGCACAAATAGGGAAAGTTGCACATGTCACCGCCCATGGATTTGAACTCTGGAAAAGTTTCAGGTTTTTGCTTTTGTTAGCCTTAAGCATGTACACAAAGCTGTGTTGAGGGGCTCTCGGCTGATGGTCTGCAGGAGAGGAAGGCCAAGCAGTTGGCAAGTTGCTGTTAGCTGCTGCTGGCAGCGTTCAACTGAGAGGGTGCAGCTTTCTGTTTCCGTTATTTGAATTGTAGGTAAAATAGTTTTCCAGTATTGCAAGAGTGCATTTTAAATTGGGAGGTCTGGCAGTAGCATTTAGCATCTTTCTCATGTGGAGATGAATACCATAGTTCATCCACCCATCTGTTGTGTGCATCCTGCTTTAGTAAAGTGTGTGCTCTCTGGGCTTTATCTAAGAATATATCCACGCTTGTCTCATCTTTCATTTCTTGTCATCCGGTCCCTCCCTCTCTCCCACTCACCAAGGCTAAGCGTCTTTTCAGAGCTCCTGTTGTTTAAGGGCCTCGTTGCCATTGGCTATGGCCACACAGGGGGGTCACTCCCATGACCGGAGTCTGCATGAATCATTCCCGTCCTTGAATCATTTCCAGTCAGCCGTTGCTGCTCAGGCTCCTGTAAATTAACAACCTTTCCCTCCTAAACCTATCTTCATTCAGTCACCATGGTGATGGTGGTCAAGTGACGACCTGCACCCACTGACAAGTGGGGGAATTTCACTCTGAACAATAGCTCTACTGTTGCTATAGGGTAGAGTTGTACTTGGAATGAGGGTGCTTTTTTTGTTTGTGTGCGTCCATGTATGTGGGCGCATGTGTTGTGGGTGCACTAGTGATTTTGTTTTACATCACTTCTTGTTGCCAATCTTACTACACTTGTACTTTAATAGCTTTTTGGATGGATGAGTCAGAGGAAAGACCAGGTTTGCCATTAAGAGATAATATAGCACAAGTGTCAATCTCTGGTAGAGCTGGCCTGGTCCATGATGGCCAGGCACCAGCCAAAAGCTCTGAATCATAATGACTGATCTGATTTTGAACCATTTGATTACTTCAGTAACACTATAAAATGTAAGACCGCAAAATGGACAAAAACAAGCTCATTAACTCACTGATTTGTGCTTCTCCGAGCATTGCATTTACATCAGAGTGTGTTAAGCCTGGCCTCAACCGCAACATTTCGCTGCTCCGTCGACACTTGGCTTGAAAGACGTGCCCCCCTCTGGCCCCTCAGCACACACTCACTGGTTGGCTGACAGCAGAAAGGAGGTGAGATCACCATGTAAAGTGTGCTTGAATGGGGCTTCCCCTCTCTTAAGTATTTTCTTTCCATCTCTGCGTCTAATTTCAGTCATTTACAGTACCTCCACTCTTTTCACAGCACACTAGCATTTTTAGAAAAGTCTGCGTTGTGCAAACTCCAACGAGGCTCACAAGGCCATTATTTTTCTGAAACAATATCACATTAAAGAAAGACCAAAAGATGTCGAGGCTGCACCAATACTAGATATTGACTGCTCATTAGTCACCCCGCTCAGTCCTCAATAGCTGCAAAGTGGTGGCAGATGCTTTGACTGCTTCTTTGCAAAAGTTTAGAGATTATTAATGAAGTCCTTAATAGCTTCAGCGTGCAGTAAAAAGGACTTAAAAGGAAAATTTAATCACTCCTTGTTTTTGGTTTCTCTGAGAAATGTTTCCATAAGTTTGTACAACTTTTTTTTTCTTTATCTCTGTTGGCTCTTTGGGGCCCAAGAGAAGGGGAAAATGCTGTTTTTGCATTTTTAAATTGCACTGAGTTAAAAATGGAGAAAATTATGAAACCAGAGAGAAGAGGTGCTCTGAATATGATTTTATTCTCTTGGATAGCTTTGATGAATGTTGGAGAAATTTAGATACAGACATGGTTATGTGCCCAGAGCTCAATATAATTTCCCCCACACAATTTTTGTGACCATATTATCTTTTCTTCCAGCTCGTCTAATGCACCCATCCATAAGTAGCAGAGTCACTAAGTAGAATCACAACTCTAGTCTGCTGGAGTAAATCGTAGTGTGATACCAGATTTGGTGTCACGGTTTTGCAGGAATGGTGTATTAAAGTAAATAACAGAAGCTGATATATACATATAAAATTGGAGTAATTGGAGTACACTGGCACCAGGTGTTCCATTGCATCTTATCAAAAGAGATGGCCCATTAAATGTAAATAAAATCCCACTGATTGGCTGTCGCCTTGCAAGGGCTTCGGATCACTAAACACATCTTCTAGTCTCATTGCTGAATGCTGCATTACCTTTTCATGCATGATTTCTCCATGTTGTGCATTTATTTATTGGTTGCCTTACATTAACTAATTCAGTGTTAATTATTACCAATAGGCTGCATTATCCTTTCATGCATCTACTAGTTGTACAGCTAAGTTGTAATGGAACAAAATGGTGTGCAGCTATTAGGAGTAAACAGATAGATACCCTTGAGTGATGCATTAGGTGTCTCACTATAATGTGCCGGGTTATTTTCTGCAAATGTGTTTGCTGCCAGTACTGTAAGTGCGCATTCACCCATGATATGGTTGAGCCGAAGGTCTTGCTTGACAGACAAAGAGCCACAGCGATTTTTAAGGTGTGATAGAATGCAGATGTGTGTTTGGGTGGCGATAAAGGTGAGGGTGCAATGGTGCATGTGTGTTTTGGAGGTTTGAGCGTCCATATATGTGTTTGGTGTGCGTGTATCCATGATGGAAATGCATGAAGAAGGAAGGCTTAAGTGGAAGGAAGGAAAAAGAAGAGTGCCCCGGAGAGAGGATAGAGGGATTGCATGTCAGAGAGTGTGAGAGATAGAAATGTGAGAGGACGGTCAGGGGTGGCGAGGGGGTAGAATATGGGATGAAAAAAAGAGCAAAATGTGAGTGTGAAGACGATGGAGCGGAAGAGGGAAGGAAAGCACAAGGGAGAGAGTGATAGAGAGCAAGAGGGAAGCTGATGGAGATGAGGGATTAGGGAGAGTGGCAAAGCCATTGTGGAAAAATAGATAAAACCCTCTGGATTCATTGTGTAGAAAGACAGGGAATCGAGGAGGAAGGCAAGGAAGAAGAGAGAAACAGGGAGGTGGAAACGGGAGCTGGGGAAGTGGTCATGGGTGCTGGTAGAGAGAAGAAAAAAACACTATGGAGGGTAAAAGGAGGAACTGAGTGGAGGAAAAGATGAGAAAGTAAGCAGGGGGAAAAAAATGTCTGCAGAGATGGGAATAAACATGCCGAAACTTGAGAGACAGGTGCAGGAAGCAAAGGCACGAGCAGAACAGAGAGGATGTGGGGAACGGGAAACAACAAAGTGAGTGATCAGGATGAGTGGATTGAAGTCGAGCCAGAGTGGCGAGGTGGGAATGAAACAAAGCAGGGTAGACAAAAAAAGAGGGAAAGTAAGGATGAAAACAGCAAACAAAATGGAGAACAGGAGGGTGAGTGATGACAGGAGAGCAGAGGGAGGAAAACTACAGGGTATGAGATTTGGAAAGGGGTCATACTTGAAGCTCAGAGAATGAATAGGGGCCCTAGATTAGTCCCTGCATGCAACAGTGGTCTCATTCATGGTAATTACTGGATTCTGCACCATCTTTTTCAATTGCTGTCTTCTCTTTCTTTTTCTTATTGCTCTCCCTCCTCTGTCTCTCTGACTCACTCGGCTCATGTACCATTAACCTCCCATCAACTTTTCTCAGTTTTGGCGTTTGGCTCCCATTTACACCCTTTTCTCATCACTTCTCTTTACCATTTCACCTCATCATGTCCCACTGTCTTGTCTCCTCTCATCATGGGCTTTCTCCTCTCGCCTCTGTTCTCTGCTCTTGCTTCCTCTGGCAGTCTGCGGTCGCTTTGTTCAGATGGGCAACGCTTAAACGCAACACTTGAGATGATATTACCACTCTGTTCCTGCAGAGCTGTTTTTTTTTTTTTGTATTTTTATCATCCCCTCTAACACCCTCCTCATCCTTTATTTCTCTCTGTCTCTGCCTCGCCCATTCTTCCTCTTTATGTTGTTTTCATTGTTTGATAGTTTCATATGGACACCCGCATGCCAGAGGCATGTTAAAACTATGCTGGAAATTGAGAGAGCCAGGGGAGAAGGCGAGAAAAGCAGCAAGCGAGAGCAGGAGACACAGTGGACAATGGGAAGAGATATAGTGGTGTTTTTCACCTTTGGTCCCTCTCTTAAGCAGCTTTGTGTGGTGGAGAGAATGTGCAAAAAGCAAGGACAAGTGTGTTTGCAGTACAAATGTGATGTGTACAGATCTGTGGTATATATGTATGTGAGCTGCTGGGCAGCTGCTGGGCAAATTACAGCATATGGTTGCAAGAGAGATAGAGAGAGAAAAAAATATTTTGTGCACAAAATGCATTGCTCTGGAAACCCAGAAAAGGTCTTAATTATTTTTCATTCAAAAGAGAAGTCTTTTTGAAATATAAATCTTTTGTTGATTGATATAACAATAATAAACAATATGAGCCCCAATGAAAGTGACATTATATTGACAGTCAGTTTAGTCCATCAATGCACATTTGTCCCCTTTTTAATTAGTACTCTATTTTCCACCAGTATACTGTTTGTACAAGCACAAAATAAGCATTTGATTGCTTATTTTGCCACTGGTCACTCACTTTTGCTCTGCAGCATTTTGCATATTTCTGCAAATGGCTATTTATTGAACATCACATGTGTATTATGGACATCATAGTCGTGACAAATCTTTGGTAGGTAGGTTTAGTAGTAAGCTGAACATATATGGACCATTTGAAGCAATGATAAACCGTGAGTACTTATCAATGATCAGCATTGTACAACAGTTATATTTCAGTCTGCTGTTTTAATAACCTTCCTTACTGCTTGAGCTTCTTATCAGAAAAATACATTGCAAGCTTCTCTGAGTCTCAGATAAGCTCAAATCTTGTAGCATGTAGCAATGCATGTAGCGCTGATTTCAATTTGCTGTCCTGTGTGAAGCACTGTAACCTGGGCTTTGAAAGTGCTCTACTGATAAATGAAGATGATAGTTTCCAGTTTCCAGTAGCACAATTTTGTTGCAAAACGCGGGTAGATAAAATGTATCTGCATGATGCTTTAGACATGATTAATAGATGAATTCCTAAACAACCATGCATGGTACTCTGAATCACTTGGTTGAGTTTGCAGTTTGATACTCAATCGATTAAAGATATTGACGTTTTTTGGCCGATGCGCAAATTAACTTTGACCTTTCTAAAACCTCTGGTAGGCTACATTTTAACTAACTGCTTGTGATGTTTAAATTTCAATTGTCAGTGGCTACCTCTGCTTGGGAATACCAAAGTAGAGTGAAATGTCTGCCCTCTATGAGAAATTCGTACATAGCTGCCATCCAGATGTGTGGCCAGCCTCATAGCCAACAAGAATCTCAGATGAAAGTATGTGAATATTGAAGGCGAACGGCCGTTCTCCTATTCCTCACACTGCAGGATTATTGCATTGGGAAAAAATCTTTCAAATGTTTAAATTAGACAGTGTATAGAGATCGTTTTTTCATCAGGGTTATCTGCCGTGGTGCAAATGGTTGACTCTTATTGCCTGTAAAAGCACCTCACACAGGCTATAATGTGCCTTTATTTAGTCATCTAGTTGTGATGTTTATGTGCCTTTGCTTTTCATGTGCTGAGCTATAGGCATTCCCTCGTAGACAATGCACGATAGATGTGGATGTACAGTCCGTTCCTTCCTGAGGGACGGCTTTCGAGTGATGTTTTATAGTTTCTCAAAGCAGCATCTTCCAGCTCTGCAAGTCTAGCAGTGTTTTGTATTCACAGAGATATTATCAAAACACAGGGCTGTGATTTTCTTTGACTTTTTTTCAGAAGTTTTTTTCCCCCTCCAAGAATGTCTTTAAACATTATATGACCAGAACTTTTTTTGCATACACCACCGAATATAAAGTATGGTGGTAATTCACCTTTTAGAAGGTATTAAACTCACACTCATAGCATACTGTTTCATTATGCTGCTTGGCCCTGAAAGCAGTGTGGCTTTAGGCATGGCCGTGTCTGCTTTCTGTTGGTCTGTCCAACACCGTGGTCCAGAGTAAAATGTCTCAGATGGCTTGACATTACATTTGGTACAGACATCCATTTTCCTGATTTGGTGATACTTCGACTTTTCATCATGCATCACTAACAGATGGAAATCTCCTCAGTTCAAGTCAGGTTAAGAAGGACTTTTTCTGTCTTTCTTTCTTCCCATGCTGACATTAGCATGTTAGCACGGTATGTTAGCATGCCAGCATGAGCTGAGCTTAAGCTCAGAATAGTGTGGCTCACCTGTCTAACAGCTTAAACTGATCAAAGGCAACATCGAAAAAATGATCCATCAATACCGTAAATTGCACATGCACGAAGGTAAATGGAGGAGCTATTTATTGCTGGAAAATATTGAATGGTGCTGATGAGACAGCTTCAGGGAGGTTGGGAATGGTGAAAATGTATTAAATGCTCTCCAACTGGATGATTGCTGTTAGCACACATCTAATATTATATTTCTGTTTGTAAAAAGCAGAATTGTCTTAAGTTAAAAGTACACTAACTGCAAATACTGTATAGTATGTACAGCACTGGAATTTGGACACAGCTGTTGTCGTGTTCCTGCTTTTTGTGCCTGTAATTGCGTCTGAGCAACAGACAAACCCTCCACAGTATGCAACATGAGCATACTCTGTAGCACAGCATCATGCGACGCCCTCAGGCTACAGATGATGCATAGCTGGAAGCTGCATTATTAATTAGGTGGGCATAAAGTTGACTCACTTGGACTGTGTGCCACGGCTTGATGTGTGGTCTGTCTCATCAGTGGCTGCGTGGGCGAGAGATTGTGTTTCTGCGGTACAGAGTACGTGCATGCATGCCTGAGCCGGGTGCTGATGGATGAGATCATGAATAAATGTGCATATTTTCAAAAGCATTAATTTACAGAGACGAAATGAACGTGTTTGCAACTGCATGGACGGGGATCAATTTCATCGGAAATGATGAGTGTATGTTAACATATACTGTGGCTGGCTGTTATTGATTTGGAGGAACCCATAAATGTGGCTGTCTAACCCATTGAAAGAGATTCCTGCTGTGAATAACGTGCATAATGGATCGACGGAAACTGAAATGTTTGATAAAAGCTGGGAAACAAAGACATCTGGGAGGAGGAAAGCAAAACAAATATTCATTCAGCGTTTAGTGATCAAAGAAAGGAAAGTGGACAAAAAACTAAAGGCAGAGGGGGGATGAGAGTGCAAGGGAAGGAATGAGCCAAAGATATTGAGCAAGTAAGCTGTACAGCAAGGAGGAGGAAAAAAAGTCTGCCTTTCCTTCTTTTAGGTTAAACACACACTAAGCCCCATTGCTTAAATTCAGCTAATAAGCCACAGGGCTCCTGTGCATATACCACATATAGAGTATAGTACATGCATAATTGATTTTAGAAGCATTGATCCTAATTGCCTGTGTTGTGTTAAAGACTGTCCCTTCAGCGACAAGAGGAGTTTCTTTTATTTTCTTCTGGTTAATGAAGCTGTGGTGTTGTAAATAAGGGGAGGAGATGCCAAACAATTGTTGTTTGTCACATCGTTGCAATTTATTGAACATTGCTGCTCATTCTTTTGGTCTTCAAGAACATGCAGGCAGCCATTTCCACATGTGCAGGGAAAGAAAAGGAGGATGAGAGACAAGGGAAATATTGAGATGCAATAATAGCTAGGCAGTATGCAAAAGACCACACAGAGATGGTGACATACTTAGCATTCCTTCTGGTGAAGCAAACCAGGATTCCTGCTGGGATTTTTTTTTTTCTATCCCCTCCTCATTTTTCGTCAGCACAGCTCCTCATTGTTTATTCAGACTGCACAGCATGCATGACCAGTGTTCTTCACTGATTGGCTCCACCTTGCGTTCTCATACATAAAAGGTCATGACTTCAAACACCTCTCTCAGAGAACGCTCTGGGACCAGCCTTATCTCTGACCTCCAGATACCAGCCTCCCCTTAGGCACTGATCCCCAATCTTTTCAATGCTTCCTCAACCCTAACTGTCTCTTGGAGCAAATATGTGCAAGCTGCACAGCCGACCATCGTGCTCCACGTCCTATCACTCAGGCAGAGGCCATTGATTACACTCTGGCCGAACACAGAGATATGAGCAGGAGCCATAGACCTTCAGCAATGGGCTGTGTTGTTCTGTTGTTCGACTTTGATAAAAGACGCAAGGGCTCCTCGCACTTCCACCAGCCTGACCAGGCCTATTGTTGAAGGAAAGGGGATTAGATGGTGGAATGGGCATCAGGGGTCTTGCTCTGTTTCTTAACCAGGAGAAGAACAGGGCAGAACTGAAGCCATGGGAGGACCGGCATTGTATGTGGGCACTGATATTGTGTGTGTGTGTGTGTGCATGTGTGTTTCTGCTTGGCTGCAAAAGACTTTAATGCTCTTTGCAGACAACTTTTTTTGGCGTGTCCATGTTTGCGTGTCTGTATATCCATTACTGTGTGTGTGTGTACAGTATGAATGTGTATGTGTGTGTGTGTGTGTCGTTGCAGGGTTTATCCCACTTAATCTGAAGCCAGATCCTGGCCTGACTTCCATGCGCCCCTCTCCTCTCTGAGCTCAGACTTATCGTAGCGTGGCCTGCCAGGATAAAGTGGGCCTGTGATGTGGGGAGCCGCTGCTCACTGTACCTTCAACAGATAAGCCTGGAGCAGGCTGTCCATGCTGGCCTTTGGCCTTAAACGGCATTGACTGGCCGTTCTGCATACTTATGGATGCACACAAAAACATACAAACAGACAGATTGCTAAAGCAGGGTTTGTATGTATGTGTTTTTTATTTCCATCTTGTATCTTAATAGTACTCAAGCATTCCAGATTATGCAGCAATATATGAAAGTGACACTTGCACTTGGCGGGTTTGATGCATGTTAAACTCTTAAGTGATTTAAGTGATGAAATTGTATACACAATCAGTTGGAAAATAAATTCAGGTAGAAAGAAAGTTATTCCACAACTGTCCATTTTCTACATTGTAGTTAAGAAAGAGGTCTCTGCACATCTTAATTAATCCCGGTGTGTGTGTGTGTGGTTTTCTTGATTGCACAGTGTGTGTCAGAATTAAACCTGAGAGTGCTGCAGCAGTTACTTGTACTGCTATGAAAATCCAATATAAACATTCAATTTGACAGTTTGTCTCCAGTTTTCTGTGTTTTCTGCTGTTTGTGTTTCGATTCAATATAATTTTCATAACACATTATCTTGTGTATTTGGAAAGGGAACATTAAGTGCTCTGCTTTTGACAAATGCTGAAATGCGGTTACATTAATTTACTCTGAACAGTAGAAATAATTGGATTTTAACTTCCAGTTCATAGTATTGCAACTTTACACCCAAACAGAAAGAAAGATACCACATTGCTCACAAATGGATTCTTGTTTTCACAGAATCCAACACTGTGTAGGTAAGTGCTGAAATAAAAGACAGACACTGTATCTTTCATCTGTGTGTGTCATAATGTCAGCATTGATACAATAAGCTGCACCACAGCAACCTTTTTAACCTGCTTTAATCTCATATGCAGACCTGCCAGTACTATGGGACGAACTCAGGAGGTGAATCTGTAAGTGGCAGGCTGAGAATGACTGATGGCTTAACTCCCATTTATGTGATCAATAAGATTGGCGTCTACACGGGCAGCTTGCACACACTCAACTTAAAACAAGCAGCAGTAACCATGCGCTGATTCGAACGCTACAGAGAGTTGGATAAGCACTAGCAATCTAACTACAGGCATTTACAGTGACAGCTACCTTATGAAGATTTACAGCAAGTTTTTGTTAAAGGACTATGCCAGTGTTTTACAATTAACAGGCCTTTCTTTCCTGCACACCGCTCATTACTGCTGACCATTTTTGTAAGCATGACACGTTTTTAGATTTAATTCGTTGTAAAACAAGACACTTCCTTATTAGTGCAGTCAAGGACGCTATGACATTAGAGATTTGAGAGTCAGCTGAAATGCTGAACTCCAAATGTTTAAATGAATTACAATATTCACATTAACCTTTTCATGCCACCTCTATGGGCTTTTTCCAGGGTTGGTCTCCCAATAAAATATCTGCTGGATGCCTGTCAAGGCAAATGTTGGAGTTTCCATGAATGCATCTCCAAAGAAGAGGTTTCAAAACATTCCCCATGCACAATTAAATTACTACGCAACAATAGCAAACAATGACCAAAAGAAGGCAAGTTTCATTGTGATGGATTATCAGTTTCAAATACACCTCCCGTCTCTACAATTTGATTCTCTTGCAGCATTGACAGAAATAAACCTCCTGAAAGAAAAGGATATTATTCTAAACCTTGCACATTTTGGAATATGTTTGGCATCTTGGCATTATATTGTAGTTAATGACTTAAAACATTCAGAAACCACTTGCAAAATGCTTTAAACTTTTAATATTTCGAGATGCTCTTCACTATCTGAGAAAAGGTGCGTACTTTGTTGTTGATGTGGGACTGGAGCATATTGTTCAAGTTGAAAAAATGCTTTCAGTTCAAGCTCTTGATGACACACAGTAGACCTGAATGCTTTGAAGAGCTATGAAACAAAGGTTTTGGTTGACAGTAAAAAAAATCTGAGAACATAAGAACAAAGAAATAAGAAAGAACGTCACACTGTAGCTAAAACCCTGGGATGCTGGCAGAACAGCACAGTCACTGCTGTACCCAGTCATTAAAAGACGAGTCCTGTTACACCCTGCTACTGCTGCCAGACTCTCAGTAATAGGGTGATAGTCTTTCTCCTTAGCTGTGTGCCTCTAAAATAGTCGCTTTTTATCCAAATACCCATCTGACAGCATCATTTGCTGATCAACTCAGCCTCATCCTCCTCAAACACTGTCTTACATCATGTTTTTTTGGTCAGGCTGCCTCGGGTACAGTTTACCTTCTCAGTTGACCTTGTGTCTGACTTCTAATAAATCCATCTTATATTAGAGGCCAGCTGTAATGGAAAGGAATGTGGTGTTTTACACGGTTAAGGAATGCTCATCCACAGGCCTTATATAATATTTGTGTAGCTCTCCTCTGTCCACCGGGACGCACAGCAGATACATGTGAAAGCGGGGTATTTAAATTCCCTACTGTGCTTTCATAATTCTGTTCTCACCAGTTTTAACATAGTATGGCACACTTTATGATGTTAGATCATCCTCATGGCCGGAATATATTTCAGAGAAGAGGGAAAAAAAACATTCATTTTATAAAATATTCACAGTCTGTATTGTCTCAGCCAGCGCTCTTCTTCAACATTCTACCCCAACTAGTGCTACTTCTGTCGTCCCATATCAGCCTCCTGTCACTGAGACTGTCAGATGAGTCTGTGTCTCCTCTGTGACTCCTGCATATCATCCCGCCTGCTGTTTTGTCGGTCTAGCTGCAGGCTACAGTTTATAATAGTCTCCTGTCCCTCCTGAGGAGGCTGGTTGAAGCCTGCGGATCCCATCCCTGCAAATGCACACAGGCTCTTGAATGAGATTCTAAATCTCCACAGTCTTATCACTCATCTCCATCACATCTTGGCTTTGAGCGCCATCT
The DNA here is from genome assembly GCF_043641665.1 of Enoplosus armatus. Lineage (NCBI taxonomy): Eukaryota > Metazoa > Chordata > Actinopteri > Centrarchiformes > Enoplosidae > Enoplosus > Enoplosus armatus. The sequence goes on from NC_092185.1 coordinate 17,573,224, forward strand.
GTTTGTGCGCATGTGTCAGGCATATGTGAGTTCCCCCTTCCTAACTCACCTTTCGGCCCCAAAGAACAGTTGCCATGGTGACCGTACTCTTCAGGTTTGGTGGGACGGGCTCATAGTCAAAGCCTCTCAACGATCCTGAGCAACCTTTCACCCTCCCCATTCTTCCCTTTCCTCCAGGAAAAAAAATTACCTACCCTTCACAACCACTGGGTTTCTAAAAAAAAAAAAAAAGCTCCCACTTCTGTGCTTCAGTTGAAGCATGCATGTTACGAATAGAATAATGAGTGACACGTCTTTGTTTTTGCAGCTCCTACTGAGTCTGATTCTCTGTGATACACAAGCAAAGGTGATATTCGTAGCCCATCTTTTCACCAACAGTCTAAGGCCTGTTATTCATGAATACACCTTAGAGTCTTTCCCCACTGTGTTGCAGCGGCGACTCTTCTGTCTCACTTCGCTGCTCTCCCACGTTCCCTCGTCAACAACAACATTAAGTCCTTTTTACTGTAGATCCAGAAGTGGAGACTTTGCCTTTATCATAGCTGATGGCTTTTTTCTTTTTTTTTTCATTCTTTTGTTTTATTCATTTTATTTTACTGCAAAAAAGAGTTGCACTTGTAATATTGCTACTTCTGATACTGTTGCTTCTGCTAATAATATAATACAATCATGGTGACCTACAATTATTGTATTATTATAGTAAATTAATTTATTGATTAATTAGTTTAGCATTTTGGGAAGTAGGCTTATTCACAATAGTTAGATGAGAGGATCGATATCTCTCTCAGATATCAGAGTGGTATCAATCTTCTCATCTAACTCTTGGTAAGAAAGCGAGGGTTATAAGACACCATCCAAGTAGATAACACAGGAACCTATCTATAAGCACATACATACTGTACACATAGGTTCATATAAATATGATCCAATAAATATGTGTTCTTTTAACCTGCCCTTCAACCTCCCTGTCCTGTCCTTCCCATGTATCATTCCACTGCCCTCTTCCTCCTCCTCCTCCTCCTCTGTGGATGTTCTCCAGATGCTGAAGTCATCCATTAACTGCAACCCACCTCCCCTCCACTCTTCTAGCGGCCCACAGTAAGCTGTGACTGAGTGTTATGGGGGGTCTGATAGTGGCAAGCAATGGAGCGGACAAGTTATTACAGGACAGGCAAATAGAGGCCAGATGAAGCATGAAAACCTCCCTTCCCCAAAGCGCCACTCACACACACACACACACACACACACACACACACACACACACACACTGAGGGATGTACAGACAGACAGAAGGACAGATTTAGAGACAGACAGGCTAACACATACAGCACAGGCACGTTCATTGCACTCTTCCATGAAACCATAAAGACATGCAGAAGTTCTTAATGAGAAAAAAGACATGCAGACTTATAGAGTACTATATACACACACACACATACACACACACAGCCTGTCCATTAATTCCTTCTTTCTCTGTGCATGCTAACGAGAACAGACATATAGTACATGACAGGGCACAGCAACAGGAACAGGGTGACAGCATGGGACATGAATATTAATACCGGGATGCCAAAGGGATCTGGAACAGTCCTGTCGCAGAGCAGTTAACATGCTTTGCTTCCCAGCATGGCTTGGCAGAGCAGCTTTCAATCAATCAATCGTTCATGTCCCACCAGGGGGATGTTTGTTGGCAGGGAGGGTTTATAAAAACAATAAAACCTAACAGAGGACAACAAGGGTGATCATACACTAAAGTAAAGGGTGACAACCCAAAGATCTAAGAGGAGGGTAGGGGTTTAAAATGGGTGGTCATTTAGAGATTAAATAGTCCTAGAAGTTCTAAAACCCACGTCCTATTTTCTAAAATCCAAGAGTTTAATGTGTTGATAGCTCTCCCTTACTTGTTTAAAATGCAAAAGGCTTTGGCAGGTCAGAGCGATAAAGTATTTAATTTGCCGCCAATACATTGTGTCAAGCAGCAACCTAATGAAAAATCCTATGTCCTTTCATTGAGGACATTGGACCTGTACAGACTGTAACATGCAGTGAGAACATCAAGTGTTTCCAGGTCTCTGCTAGATAGAAAATACCATTGTGGTTCACCATTTCTTAGCGAGGGTGCCTGTATCCATTTATCAGTGTTGCCTGAGTGGATATGTCTCATCTGTAAAGTGCAGCACACAAACAAACACCATACATCTTGAGTGCAATAGTGAAAACGTGTGAGCTGGGATGGAGGTGACGCATGGACCCCATTTCTGTGTGGAATTAAAGTTTGATCTATATCTGGATGTCTTATCTAGATAAAGAAGGCTATATGTTAATGGAGGGTGCTCATGCACACAAACACTATCAGCATGTGACTGGATCAGCCAGACCACCTCTGGAGTTGATCTGGCTTGCAGAGTGATTGCATTAGACAGGGTCCGCTCATGAGTCAGAAATAAAATCCCGCCTCCTCACCTGCTTTGCATAGCGTGCATAAAAAATGTGAGCAAATCATAATGCAGTCAAAATGCAGACAATGAGAAAGAAAAAGTACAAGGAGTAAGTGCAGCGGAGTGATTGTGTCATATTCCACATGAAGACTTAAGTTTGATAGCAGTTGTAAATTGGGTCAGAAAGACGGTAAAAGCGGGATAGCTTCAGTTTTATAATCCTTTTTAGCAAAGTTTATTGCGACCATAGCCACCAAAGTCCCTTTTAAGAGTTTGTTTTTCACCCTCTCTTCACCCTAGATTCCTCTCTACTGGTAGTGGAGTCTGAAGAGAGTAAAGGCATGAGTGCACTAAACAACCCACAAGTTGCTGTTTGTAGTCACCCCTCCTCCCCACCCACATTTTTTTTCAGATTCCTCCACCATGAGGTTGCTCTGGACCAGGATGAAAGGATTTCTGGGATTTTGTTTGTATTGCTGTTTTTACTCATATGAGCATCTGAAAGCAGTCTGTGTGTGAATGTGTGGGTGCGTGGATGTGTTTGAACTTTATATCTCATGAACTAACTGTAAGGTAAGAACATACAATATGTGCCTTTGGGGACTTGTATGTTAATTGCACGTGAGTGCATGTGTTTGCGAGTGTTTTAAGCCAGATGGCAGCCCCCCCCCCCAACGCGCCTCTCAACCTCATGCACGCCCTCCCGCTGCTCCGGATGCCTGCCCAATACTAAGGGATGAAGTGTGAATGTGTGTGTGAGTATATGTGTACATGTAGCCAAGTAAACATGAGAGCTGTCTGCCCCCTAGTGGTTTCATTATTTTCTCTTCTGTTCTCATGGTCCCTTCACTCATACTGGACTTAATGCGCCGAGCTATGAGCTGGCCAAGCCTGTCACTGGATCTGCAACTCATTTTATCACTCTGGCGTTGTGGGCGTAACTGTGGCAACTGAGCTGCCAAATGAGCCCCACACCTGTAATTAGCGTCAGACAAAGTGACTCTGCAATAAGGGAAAGCACGGCTGTGACCAACCTCTATCAGCTGAAGATAGCCGTACTCGACACGTAGCAGCAAACCCTGGAATGTTGAAGCCAGAGAATGATTACTGCCCCCCCCCACCACCACCACACACACACACACAGAGACACACACTTTGCACTCTTTTTAAAGATGGCACTTTGTGAATGTGAAATGAGTCTTCAGTGCATAGGGAAAGTACAGCACATCTGTGCAGGCCCTATCTTTTCCCTCAGGAATGAGCCAGAGGGTAGAAATGTCTCCATTCCCTTTATTCAGATGTGTTTTAAGTGTGGCAATTAAGACATGTGGAGTTTTTTAATAGCCTGATTTCTTTTCATTTTATTTTGCTCATTCATCTTCGGACCAGCATATTCTGACAGTTGGCCAATCAGGATAAAGGAAGGAGAAAAAAAGCTTGTATCTCAGCAACCCAACAGCATAGTTTGATTAAAGACAGACAAAGGAGTGCTTCAGAGCTTGTTTTTATCACTGCACGCTCAATAGCCTATTGTGCACTAACATCGACCGTCACTTTGCTTCAGTAGCTGCATACAATTTTCTATTTGTGGGCACCCATATTCTATCTCATCTTGTTTTTATTTAATTTCAACTATCAATTTTGCTCAGCTTTTGAGTGGTCCAATCAAATCTTCTGTTTCACTCAAAAGACAAAGACGCTCTAGCTTCCATTTCACTGTGACTTTTAGACGAAGATGTGTACATTTTACAGTTGCAAAATACACTTGTCTGTGCTTTTTGTTGGACAAAATACAGCATGTAATTGCCACACTGTTTATAAATTACCTTAAACATGTATTTGGCATTTGTTTATTTAAAGGCCAACAATATCGGACATACCAATATATCAATCTGTTTCTAGTTTTTACCTGGTATGCCCGAACAATGCCCGTATTAGTTTTAGTTCCTTTTATTTCACACAAAAGTAGAAGAAAAAAGGAAACTGTACAAGAAAATGAGGACTGTTAGCCAGGTTTAGAAATGAACAAAGGTGAAGAATACAGTGAAAGCACAAAAAGCGATCCAGGCAGAAAGAGTGGGTTGCTGGTACTGAAGGCACACAGCAGGGGGTCTGTGTGACTCTGTCTCTTGTAATAGATTTAAGGCTAGTTTGGAGCAGCGTGTGTGCAGTTCAGTTCGAAAGACGCTGTATGCTTTTCTCTCCTCCCTCTCCCTTTGGACAAGTCCACATCTGTCTCTAACTCTGTCCTCTCTCATCTCCTCTCCTTTCTCCACTGTTGTGCTGACTGTGACCTCTCTATATCCCTATAATTCTCTCCTCTCATGCTGGGGTAATAGGATTGATGCAGGCGGGAGATAATGAAATGCAAAAAAAAGAGAGTGGTAGACTATTGGAGAGAGAAAAGGCAGTGAAAGAGGGAACAAGGCAGGAGAGTGTAAAGGGAAAGGAAGAGACAGTGGAGAAAGATTGAAAGAGAGATTCTATAGGCTTTGCTGTTGATAATATTTTATTGAGTGCGTAATCCAGGCTGAGTGCAGTTGTTGTATATAATAAAGGGAAGGTACATGCCATCTCCATGACAGTAAATTACCAACAAGAGGGGAGCAGAGTGGAAGAGTGGATGGAGAGGAGAGGATGGAGCTCTGGAAAGCACAAAGCTGAGGGGGTGAGTATTAGATGGGAAACATGAGGGGGGAACAAAAAGCACAGGAGTGGTGGAGAGGAAGAGGACAGGGGAGAGATGTGGGGAGAAGGCACTCTGATGTAATTAAAGTGGCTAAGTTGAAAGGCTGCTCCTTGCACCCCCCCCCCCCCCTTCCCTCTGCGAGCCTCCACATATGGAAGGTTTATGAGTTTATGAATACAGTATAGAAGCTCTGTTAGAGGTGCCAATGTCACAGGGGGACCTGCAGAGTGAGGTTATTAATGTGGAACACTAGTACATCTCTGTGCAGACCCTTTTAAACATGCTGCTTCACCCAGAAATGCTCCAAAATGTTCCTGATGTGGGGTAATTGGGGTTTTACATTCAATCTGTACCACTCACTGATCCACTCTAGTATGCTAGTAGCACTATATAGAACAGATTGTTAGTATTTTGAAAGGTTACATGATAATGAACATGTTCTAAATGTTTATAAAGTAGCTTATTTGTTTTAATTTAGGCAGACCATCCCTAAAATGGTTAAAATGTCGATATTGTTTTCATACAGTTAAATAGTATATGTTAGGTTACTTTGGTCAAGTTTGCATTTGTACGACTTCCACTTGGAGTGGCAGAAGCTGAATGTTTCAACCATTACTTTTTGGCTACTGTTTAGACTTCTCTGCTTGCTTGCTTGCTTGCTTGCTTGCTTGCTAGCTAGTTACCCCCTGGCAACTGCAGAAGTACCCCATGTGGTACAAGCACCCCTGGTTGGGAAATCACTGATCTACTTCAACTTGTATCCTGACATGCCATGCAGCAGGTCTTTAGAAATTCAATTTTTGTTATGTCACACAAGACTTTGAAATTGAGTGAACTAAAAGGAAGGCTTCCTTCACTTTGGACTTCAGCCCTTTTGAAGTCAGCAGTGTCCAAGCAGCTTTGCTATTGGTCGACAGCACGAATGTACTTGAGCCTTTCATGTCAAGATTGACAAGAGAGGAAAGCCTCTACTGAACTTTGATGTTCAACTTTGATCATGACAATTCCATCAAATACATTTGGTACAAAGTAACACTGTCAGAGATGCTAGCAGCACCAGGCGCTTTGAGCGCATGTAGTGTGAGCGCACCAATCACAAGAGATTTGGGTGATATATGAGCAGAAATGTTGATCCATAGATTTTAAAATAAAAATATTCCATTTGCTTTTCACTTTCTACTTTGTTGTACCTTAAACACAACATCTGGCCCTGGCCCAGCTTCCAGGTCTTCGATGTGTGAATCAATTTTTCATAGAGATGAAATTTACAGGTAGTAGGGAACAGTAAGATCTGCAGATAGAAACTAATAGTGATATGCCATCCTATGCTATCAAAGGACAAGTTGGGACTCTTTTCTTTTGAATCAGAATTACCATTGTTATTTTTAGACCCCCCTCACCTGTCTTTGCACATTGTGATCACACCTTTCTTTGTGCTGTAACTACAACTAACAGCTCAAAATGGGCTGAAACACAGAATGTGGAGCTCAATCACACACACAGCGGGGGTGAGGTGGGGGGGGGCGACTCACAGGACCTCTCTCCTCTGACAGAAAAGGAACTTGCTTCAGTCTCTTTTTCTCCCTGTCTTTTTATCTCCTGTGTGATTTGAAACAGCCTTTCAGGCCTCTGTCGCTAATGTACAGAATAGGCCCCCATTGTTAATGTTACAGCATTATGAGTTCCTTTTGTGTGTGTTTCACTCTGCTCCCAGAGGACTGCACTGAAACCTGATACGCAGCACAGGGTGGCAGCGGTAGGATCCCTTTATTTGTGCTTTTTTTTTTTACTAGGTAATTATGGAAATAATTCTTCTTTGTTTTGGCCTTTCTCTGCTGAGAGGCCAGTTCATAATTAATTGGTAGCGTGAAAGACTGGCCAATTTTAAATCACAAGGGAGGGGTCGAGGGGGGCTTGTTTTATTGGCTGGTGCCTGGTTGGGGCGGCGGGCGGGTGGAGCATCTGAATTAGATTAGATTTAATTAAGGCATGGGGCCCCTGACTACACACTGGTACATAAATAGGCTGTATGCCAGGCTGGTTGTTGTTGGGAATTCAACAGTATGTGTGCACACACACTGCTGAGGACTCCCACAGGCCTTCAAGGTCAGCTAGACAGAGGAAACATGCAGCATGGTGTCTGGAAGAAAGAGAAAACAGGCACAAAAATACCCCTCCTCTAATGATAGCTTGCTGCTTTGTCCACTAAACTGCTCTGACAAATACTGAGCTTTTATAGTCTCTCCACTTCTGTCTGGAGTCTTGTTGTAAAGTTGACAGGTAACCAGCAGAGCTATTAACTATAGCAGAGCTAAGAACTATTCCTTTAAGTACACATTGTGACCTCTATCAATGCATGATTTCAATTCCAGTACATAGAAACGGCGTATTAATCTATTTGGAATCAGAAAGTTCCCTTTCATGGGCATTTCAGTTGGTGTTGATCAGACCTATAACTCAATATAACAGGGTCACACCGGTTGACTTTTTGTGGAGCTCTGCACGTTTCATTTAATTCTCTGAGGCCCTGTAGCTCCTGCTTGTACATGTGGGGAGAATCTCTACCCCGTACTAAACACAATATCCCCCAAGAGCCTGTAAGTCTGTATAAGCCTAGAATACTTCAAAAAGCTCCAAAAAGGCTTGCCTGCTTTGCAGTTTCAGGGGGATCTAATCCTTACAGATGGAAGCATTTTCGGACTATTGATTCAACCTCAAGATATCTCGTAATGGTCATTTCTGGACAATATCCTTGACTGTCTGCATGATGGCTAGTGGATAGAGATGTGAGTCCTTTTAAGTGTATATTAGGCGTTAATACCTACAGCCTGTTAATCAGCAACACAGAAACCTCCAACACAGAACATAGAAAGTATTCCAATGAGTGTTTTAACTTTTTTAGGAGGCGCATGGAGGTTTGATGTTTACGGCCCCCCTGAGGCATTAGTGCAATTTGAACTGAAACAGCAACTGTAAAATACTTTTATGTAGCTCATTTCTCATTAGCACAGCCTTACTGCAGCTCCGTAATAAATAGGATTCATTCCACTCTCCCTCCCTCGCTCCTTAGTACAACAGTACTGTCTGCCGGTAAGCAGCAGATACACCATTTACATGAGCCTCACCCTGAGTGCCTGATTGAAATTCTCATACTGTAATATCAGCGGAAATGTTTAAGTGCTATTCCCTCATCCCATCTGGAATAATAAGCTGCAGTGCTCTCTGGCATTACAGTAGTCCCTTTCCTCACTTCAGGCAGCAGGTCGGCTGCTCTGCATTTCTTACTGCCGGCCACGGCACTCATCGTGAACTTTAAGTTTGCACCCCTTTCCCTGCGACAAACATGGCAATCTGTGATGGCCCCCGGTGTTCCTCTGCCTCCTCTTATCTTCAATGCCAAACAACACAAGTCCCATTTTATCTAAAACTGCTGTAAGCTGTTTCGTCTTCACAAAGAATTAGTTAGCCTCTCTGTTCTTTCTCTTTCTTCAGAGAGAGTGAGGGCCCTACTTTTGAACTGTGGCCTCAAAACTAGCCTCTGCACTGCACACGATGCTCCAATTGTTCTCCTTGTCTCTGGAAGCTCTTGGGAGAGTCTGGCTGCTGTTACGCTTACAATGTAGTGCTCTCATCTCCTAGAGAGGCTGAATCACACAGAACACATTTCTGAATGAACAATTTACTGCTTGATATTCATGCCCCTCTCCTTTACTCCCTTCTCCATTCCCCTGGCTCTGCAACTCCACAACCTCCGCCTCCCATTTCCTCAACCTCCTATTCCCTTAATTTGTTTCCCTCTTCCTCCTCCTCTCCAACCTTCCTTCCTCCGTTCCCCTCTTTATCTCCCTCACCACCACTCATCCTTCCTTTGCTCCAACCTCCTAAATCATCAAATCATCTGTCCCCAATTTGTTCTTCATCTCCTTCCTGTCCCCCACAGAAGCTCCAGGGCAGGACTTCGTGACACTGGACTATCGTCTGCGCTACTACCCCAGCATCACCTACGCCGTCATCGGCAGCGCTGTCATCTTCGTCTTGGTGGTGGCGTTGCTGGCCTTGGTGCTCCATCACCAGAGGAAGCGAAGCGTCCTGCTACCCAGAGGCGTAAGAGGGAGCTCGCATCACCACCACCACCACCAGCCCCTGCTGCTGTCCCGTCTGGTTATATTGGACCGGGGCCACGTCCATCCCGGAGGTCCAGGTCTCTCCCCCGGCTCCCCGACCACAGCGGGCCAGTACAGCTCAACTCCTCAGGCACTGCAGCTGCTGTCCGGGACCCTGTATCCCTCCGGACTCTCCATGGACTCACCTCCGTCATACTCACAAGCTGTTCTGGATGTCAGGTGAAAGGAATAATGATTCTAACAGCTGAATGGAAGTTTATAAGCTTTTTTCTGTATCCATAAAGCTAGCTTTGCACTGTAAGACAAGACTAAACCAAACACTTGAAGCAGAAATAGTGTCTTGAAGTATAATCTAATTTAGCATATGATTTAAATACACATAATAAAACTATAATTTTATTTACTTGTTTGTTATTTTTTTACTGGTGAAAAGGATGCTTCCAGAAATATGTGCATCTGTCTGAGTGGTGCTGCTATGTGATTTGTAAAACACAATTCATCCTCTAATCTGCTGGGTAGTCATTTATTATTAAAGAGGAATGAGGAATGTTTAGAAAGCTGATTGTAAATTCCTCAAAAAAAAACACAAATATTGTGAACATTTGCCAAAAGAGGCCCAATAACATTGACGTAGAGAATGATGTTCTGATTCAGTTGCTCAGGATAAGTGGAAAAACAAAATCATAATATGGTGGAAAGGATACAAAGTGGTGTATATGAAAGGGTTAAATGATGATAATGTGAATCAAAAAGCAAACATTTGAATCTTACTGGGTTGCAGGTGTCCTTAAATAATGACATGTTCTTACATAATCATGTTATGTTGTCAAGGACCCCTTTCTGTACATCCTGAATCTTTGCTGCTGGTCCCAGTGAAAAATATTCTTTTGTACAGTCATTATGTAATAGCTCATGGCCCTGACATCATATTCTTCCTCTCTGTTCCCCTAGTCGGCCTCCCTGGTTTGATCTCCCTCCTCCCCCTTACCTCTCAGATGGGGAGCTTCCATCAGAGGGTGAGCTGCCTCAATACGAGGGCCCACAAGACCCTTTGAGCCACCCGGCAGCGCAACCCTCTGCACCCTCCACACCCAGAACTGTGGCCTCAGGCACGCAGCCGAGCTCGAGCTCCAGAGAGGAGTCGGACCAGCTGTAGCCGCTCTCTTGTTGACTGATAATAGTTAGAACTTAGAGACCGCGGGGCCGAAGGAGCAGACTGCAGGGACACGTGAGGCCCAGACAGCAAAGACCTGCTGAGGGAAATCAACAGGGACTAAGAGACTGTAGAATAAAAAGTGTCCTAAACTCGCTGCCTACATGTCGGCGTACTGAAGCACTGGACTGAGACGAGCTCATCCTGCTCGACTGATCTTGTATGCTGGCTCCCCCTCCTGGGGTCATGGCTGCACTACACCTTAATCCCGCACACATTCATTCATTATTCATCAGTTCACTTCAGTTGAATTGTGCTCTCCTTGAAGAAATACTGTGTGTGATACCCAACAGTGACCACAACATGCTTCTCCAAAGAAATAGACTGCCAGTAATTAACATATCAAACAATGATGATAGCAAAATGTGGCGGCACCTGAAATGGTCATTGTGTTATAGTATAATCATAATAGAGTATAACATTTGTGTAACACACTTTGGCAGCACTTCAAAACGTCAAAATCATGCAACATTTTGTAACACACATACTGCACTTCACATTTCACATCTGCAATATTTTCCATAATGCGGTTTCTAAGAGCAGCTCAATTAGAGGTACTCAAACATTTTAATATGTCTTTTCAGTGTTGATGTTACAGTGAACTGATTTTAGTAAAAATTAGTATTTTATAACTCTTTAGTGGTACTTAAAATTAAACCCATAATAACAACATGTTTCCACTGGGTTGTTAAGAAACATTTTCTAAAAGAGCAATGTAGGTCTTGTGCATTTTTCACAATATTTTTCACAGTATTTCTTGATGTCATTTGGTTTAATTCAATCTAAAAATACGATGAGGACCAGTGAGATTTTTTAAACTAATGCTGAGTAGAAATTATAGTATAAATAAGTATATATCCTTACTAAGTGATTTTCTTAAATCATTCCTCTAAGCAAAAGAACCACCTCTGTTGGCAAAGATAACTTTTTATTACAATTCTGATGAAGACCAATAATGTTTTTATGTAGACACAAAAAAGAAATACAAAATGATTATGTTGAGGCCTTATTCTGTGCCAGTTTGGCCCTCAGTGCCTTTGTATGTGATATGTTTTAGGGCACAAATTGCCTATTTTAAACCTCTAAAACCAGCAGCCTGGTCTGAGACTTTATAGTAAGCTCACGTGACAAGAACATTGTGTCTTGGATCAGATTGTTTAAATTGTGCTTGAGATTTTTTTAAATGTATATAACTGCCTATATGTCATTCTGGAAAATCATCCTCAGTAGTATTAGTACAATGACATCCATATCTGAAGGATCTGTGTTTATAAATGTACTATTGTCTCTTTGTTCGTTCATTTCAGTGGTTTGTTCGACACTGTACATTGGAGATAGGTAAAGTAAAGACATCTATTTAAAAGTGGAGTTTAAAGTGGGAGATGAATGTGTAAATGTAGTTGTGTTTTGCATCTTACTTTTCCTCTAGAGCCAGTGATGAAAAACAATCAAACCAAAGATCATTATTATTGACCTAAACCCAAGGATATTACCCTCCAAAGGAATGATTATGCATCACAATTGTTTGTACCTTATTATATTAAAATGTGCAAAGGTTTATTGAGTACAACAGAATTCATGTTATTTGCTGTAAAACTGGAAAACATTTCTCAGGACAAAATATATACCAGTCTGTCTGTTCTGTTGTTTATGTCTTGGTTTTGTTTTAAGGAATGTTTAAGATCCTTTTTCCCCCTTTGTCTTCTGATTTGATCTCATGAGGTTAGTTATTTACCTATTTGTGACGTTGCCCATCATGATCTTTTTATCCCTTGTATTCTGTACATTGAAAGTAATATAAAATTCTGACTCAGATCTTGTGTGTGTGTGTGTGTGTGTGTGTGTATGAGTCTTCCTGGGGATCTAATATTGCATTTTCTCAGCAGCTTAATATATTGTCAAAACATGTTCATTGCAAAGTCTGGAGCTGTACCGCCAGCCTGCACCCCAGACAGCCAAATCGTAGATCACAGATCCTCAAATAATAAAGATTTAGTAGCAGGAAGGCCATCTGAGTCGACACTGTGGGTAGAGAGAATGAAACACTCTGAGGTGGAAGTATTCAGATCCCTTAATAACTAAAAAGTACCAAACCACAATGTGAAACTACAGAAGTGTTATCAGCTAAATGTACTTTCAGTATCAAAAGTAAGTACTCGTTAAGCAGTAAAATTGGCCTCTGTGACTGATATATTATTATTATTTGTGACATTATTAGATTGTTGATACTGATGCGTCAACGAGCAAGCAGCATTTTAACTGTGGTGGCTGTTCAAGGGGGAACTACTTTTAGCTACTTTATATACAGGTAGTTCAGTGGTTCCAACAAATTTGTAGTCATATCTTGGACTTTTCTCTCATTTTTTTTTTCAAAAATCATTTTATCTCTTTGGGCCTCAAACAGTTAAAGTAAAGTGTTTGAGAAGTGGCTAGACACTAGACACTGCTTTTTCCGTACGAGGTCACAAACCAAAAAGTCTTGGAACCACTTGTCTAATCTTTAACAATGCACTGTATTTTATGAGCTTATCAAATGTTTGGGGTTTATTTTGAAAAGTAACTTACTTTATCTGACAAATAAAGTGGAGTAAAAAGTACATTTCCCTCTGAAGTGTAGTGGAGTACAAGCAAATAGTAGCATAAAATAGAAATACCAAAGTACAGTACTTTAGTAAATTTACTTAGTTACTTTCCACCACTGGAAACCTTAAATCACTTTTAGAAACCCTATGCTGGTGCGAAGTATTACTCAAGAGACAGTCGGTGAAATCAAAGGAATTGTTATTTAGCTGGGAAGATCTTGAGTCCCCTCCAGCATCTATATTTTCCCTCCATGCATTAATGTGTTTTTTGTAGTGGCAGCAGAACAGAGCCCTGCAGTTCTACATTTCCACCAATAGATGTCAGCGTGTCACCATAATGGACAAAGCTCAGAGCAGAATCTTCTTGATGTGCAAACCTGAAGCTCTTCATTTCTGTCCTTCTGCATTGTTGTAGTCCAATATGTCAAATTTAGGTTTCATTAAAGTAGCTATTGATAGTTTCTTGGTAAAATGTTTAGCATTCAAGCTCAGATCTGCATAAATCTTGGATTCATGGCAACTATCTACATCTCTTATGACACCCAGTTCAGTGAAAACATGAATGAATATTATCTCACCAGTCGCCCCCTATTTACATTGTAATGTCCCCCAAAACCCTGCATCTCATCTTGCCCCTCCCACCCCAATATCCGCATCACATTATGATATATCAGATAACATGTGATACCATCTCTGACAGCACACACCCATCCCCTGTCTCCAGTCCCCTCCATCCCTCTCTACCTGCCCCTCGCTTCCTAACAGTCCTTCATCCCGGCCTGCTCATCTTTTATCTTCCCACACTCACACATCTCTCATTTTCACTCCCCTCGCCCCTCCTCCCTCTATCCAATGTTAGGAGCTTTTCTCTCATCGGCCCCCGCTCTCTCCTTTACCTCATCTTAAACTCTGATGCTGGAGGCCCATGTTTGCTTAGCCCGAGCCCTTAACTACACAGACTTTAATTAAAAGCCTGCACGCTCCTCTTTTTAGCTGTCTGTCCTGTCTCTGTCTGCCCGGCAGCTGGTGAATTGGCAGAAGGGAATTTCTACATATCCTGCAAAATAAGTGTGTTGCTGGACCAGAGGATGCTGTCTCTCCACAGGAGATGAGACCAAACCTCGGCCCTCTGTGGGCATTGATGTGAGAACAGTATGCAAAGATGCTGAAGATGATGCAAACGATGACAATAAGGAAGAGGAGTAATAGGGGTAGTCGGCTGTCATGGTAGTAGTGAGGTGGTGACGTTAACGTTCATGTAGATGAGGATTATTGTTAACAGACACCATGGCAATATTCCAAGGTGACGGAGCAGAGAGACTAGTTTTCCTCTCTTGGGGGTCTTTCATTTGGCATTACCGTAGCCGTTAGCTATTGGATACAGTGCAAGTGCGATAAAGCTGGCTAATATCCCACTGACAATAAAGACCTTAATTCTTTCAACTAGTGCTGAATGAGACTCTTGAGGTTACTTCATATTTAATTTGCTCATGTAGTTTCTGATAATATTTCTCCACTGGAAAAAAAGGATATGTAGTTTAAGTGGGGCGATGAATATAGATTTGGCCACATAGGTGTTCAGTTCACTTGCTTTCACTCATGCAGCTCTCTCTCTCTCTCTCAAGGCCACTTTTGCTCACACATATACGAACGTGCACACTTGGCTGTTGTGCCATAGCTCCAGTGAACTGGAGATAAGACCCAGTGTTTTCACATGTAAATGGTGTGAGCGTGGAGGAGAAGGAGGGTGTATTGTTAGCATGGAGCAGCTCTGAGGGGCTCTGAGGAGCTCTGCTGAGGGTTTGGCCAGCGCTGCCCTTATCAGATGAAGAGCAGGCCTCCGAGGGAAGGAGGGGTCGGCGAGGGACAAGGGCTGGGTAGGGTTGAGGGGGCCAACAGGAGAATAGAACAGCTGGCGGAGTCACGCGTGCAACCTCAAAAACACACAGAGCCCAGACACGCTGAGCACGGTGGGAATCTCCTCAGCTAAGAGATCCACAAACACACGGCCTCTTGTGTTATTATCAGCCACCAGCCAGCAAGTCTGAGCACATAATCACACACACAGCAGCACGAAAAAAGAAGAGCATTTCACACAATCACGGACACACACGCACAAAAAACACAATCATTGAAGGACAATCACAAAGATTCACAAATACACATTTCCATACAGGCGTCTTTACACATCATTAGGCTAACACACACACACACACACACACACACACAGAAAAAGAAAGACTATGATCACCTCAACTCACACAACAGCTACATCACCATTGAGAAACCGGCTAGTTTCACTGAATGAATAAATCAGCAATCATTTCAACAACCACCTGGTTTCAGCTTCCTTGTCTTGCTTATTCAAACTTCAAGCATGAATCCCAGAAAGAGACAGATAATGCATGCATTCATCTTGCCTTTCTATGTCATGCCATTCTTTCACGCCATAAAGGCACTAATCACACTGATTCTGCCAACAAACAATATGTATTTCTGCCCCTAAATCTGATAACCGCTAAAGGACCAACGCAAAAGTTCAAAAGGCCAGCCATGTTGTTTGGACGAAGTCAAGGAAAAGTTCATGAAATACAAGCTTAAAAGCCTCCTGAGATATGACTTAAACAATTTAAATTGTATTGTTTAGTAAATGGTGAAGATAAGTGGTTATACTTAAGTTTTAAGTTTATAATTTTTGCAATCCAACTTTGACTGCATCAGATTTCATCTCAAACAGTAGAGCTGTCATTACGTCAGTCAGCATACCGATAGAAACAAAAATTCCACTCATATATATGCATGTATGCGTATATATGCATAAGTCAGACCGGCATTAGCAGCTGAAACAGTAACACTTCCCTGCTTAAGAATAGACCAGGGTGCTGGCTCTTGTCCTTTCCATTCAGGCCAGTGTTAAACACACAGACTAGCATGCTAATGGGTAATCCCTGAGGACCAGCCACCTTTGTCCCAGCCCTGAGAGGATGTCTCTCTCTGGGCACTGGGTGACAGCCACCAGGCTGCCGGCTACTGGACAACCAGCATGTTGCCAGATACTGATCTCAGTCCTCCAGAGGGATGCCAGCAGGTTGCCAGGCCCTGATTGGTATCTTATGGGCGGAAGATTGGCGTCTGTCCTGGTGTCTTTTTTGTTTGTTTGTTTTTTCCTGTCTGTGATGCACCAGGAGGAGGTTTGCTATCTTCTTGGTGAGAGGAAAGTGAAAGCATGGCGTAAGGGCGCTTTGCCATACAGCAGGTGGTCTGTATGTGTCAACAAAGACCTCCAGTTAATGTGATGGACTACAGTGGGAGTGGCAAGCTGCTACTTTTGTCCTAAAAATAGCACCCTCATATGTCTAAAAACCCCATTCAGTAACATCACAGTTAAACATCACACTGTCTTAAAGCTCCATCCGGTGACCTTGACAACAATCTGAAGTATTTCAAACAACCTTTTAAAACAAAGAATTGGTTTATAAAATAAAGGAGCAGCAACAGCTGATTATGTTATTGATAAAAACAGGTCACTTGACATTACATTCATTTTTCCAATTACCTGTCAAATGACAAGGCATTCTTTGAGTTAGAATGGAGTCAGGCGGTTGAATGGGGGTTTGATTTTTTTTGCAAATTGCTGAAAGGTGCCCCCGGGGTTATAAGCACTTGTTCATGTATCTCTATGGATTAGGACATTCCACATTGCAAGGTGGACAGTGGGAGAGGGAAGCGAGTCGAGAAGCAGGATGTCATTGATTTGCTGAGAGGACATTCCACAGTGCAAGGTGCAGTAAGGAGGCCATAGGAGGAGGGTAATCCCCTGGGAATACTAGAATTCCTAATTCTTATGATGTGATGAAATAAAGAGGAAGATGTTCTGTAGATTACATAAGAAACATGAGCACGGATGGGCAGAGTGAAGCTTCAAAATTGATGACAACATCATGTACCGTGTGTGGTATCATGTGTTGGCGGCCAAAGGATAGCCATATGATGATTATTTTAAACAATTTATCCAGCCCTGGTTCTATACTGTCTATGATGAAATATTGTGGCCTCATCCCAAGTCCGTACCCTCATCTGTCTTTTCACCCCCAGAGAACTGAGCTCCACATACAGAAGCACCCAGTACGTATGCACACATACACACACATACAGGGAGTAGGCAGAGCAACACACTCATCGCTACTCTCTCCCTATTAAAGATATTATAGATACATAACTGTATTTCCAACTTTCAGATGTATCTGTATTAATACCAACTGATATATCATGTAGGTATTTGATATCTAAGTGCATCATATACAACATTTTTTGCAATAGTGGCCAATATTTATCCACTTGAGAACAAATCTGCTTGTGTTGGACTTTTCTTGCAGATTCATCAGGGAAGCTGGATCGCCCACGATGCAAAAAAAGCGATTCCTTTTCCTCAACATGTGTCTCATGTGTCCTCATCTCCAACAATTCCCCACCCGCAGCAACATCCTTCTCCACTCGTGTGTCCTTCTTCTCACCCAGGCTTGCACCCTCCCCCATATTTCCATCCACGCTCCTTCAAAATGAAACACACACAACATAGAAACCCCCCCGAGTCCGCTTACCACCCAGGGCCACCCCATGCCTCGCACGTTCCTCTCAGACAGGGAGCACGACACTGGGCCCCTCCATCCCCGTCTTCCCTGCGGCCCCCCCAACTTGTCCATGCCCCCCAGTTCCATCCATCATATCTGCCCCCCGGCCTCCATCACATCCCCACAAAGGCAGCTGACCCAAAGAAAAGAAAAGGCAAAAAAGAGGGGAGAAGAATACAGCCGCTACCATGCAGAACAGTGCTGGCCGGAGGACCGTCTTTTGTCCCAGGCCCTGCCTCTCCTCGCCTGGTCTCTCCTGCAAACACACCCTCTTCTCCGAGGGAACAACAGCCCGGAGGCTTGGGGGATGGAACCGAGGTGTGGTGCTATCTAAAGCAGTATAGTTTGGCCCCCTCTATGGCCCCCTGGTCACCAGCAGACCCTGTGTGTTGAGCTGTCAAACAGGGCCGCCCTGGCCCTCCCCTTGCGTCCATGGGCACTCCCTCTGGGGGGCAGTAGGGGCCCCCGAACTCCTGACTCAGGGGCCCACAAGCCGAAGCTCACTGTGCTCTGACCACTGATGCTCTGTGAAGTGGAACAGTAAAACTCAGGTGAGGAGGGGGGCTGAGTGCACATCTGCAGGGAACTTTTAAAGAAAGATGGATAAAGTAGGAGATTTACATCAAAGACACCTTTGACTTTTGTGTGATATGTGCACTCAACTGTAATGCTACTGGAGCACAGATTGTATGTCGGATAGCACAGAAAGAAAGAAAGAAAGAAAGAAAGAAAGAAAGAAAGAAAGACTGACAGAAAAACCCCTTTTATAGCACTGCTTGTGCTTAAAGAAAAGCGGACAGAAACCAAAAATAAAGAGAGCTAAGATTGAGGAGGGGAGCGTATAAGTGAATGGGCAGCATCCATTAAATGCAAACAAAAGCGGGTGCCTTTCTGTTGGTGCTGATGTTCTGTTGCAGGCCACCCTGCCTTTGTGGCCCAAGGAAGAGAGGGAAGTCCCCGCTTGGTCACGTTCACACCCTCTGCTGATAGAGCACCTCTCACTGCTGGTCATGGATGTTAGAAAGTCCTGCAGCTGCTTGGGCACAAATGGAGGTGACAGGAGAGAGACAGACAGAGAGAGATGGGACAGAAGCAGACACAAAAACAGGGATGTAGGGAAAAAAGATCAATTTAAGAGGAGGATAAAGAAGGCAAGAAGGAAGACAAGAAAAAACACACCAAACATCCTTTATTTCTAACTGATATTAGGAGTGGAATAAAAGTTAGAAAATACAAAGAACTAATGAAGCAAACCTGGAAAACAGTTGAGGAAAAGGTTTATGCAGAAAAGGTTAGAGGACAGGGAAATTATTAATGAGGAGAAAGATCTGGTTGGGGGAAACAAAGCACATGTTGGAGTGTCCAAATTCAGTGTGCTAGTTTATGAGACCCCAGAGACTTGTGAGGCAGATAGTAGACTGGTGGAATGAGAGGGGGCTGGAGGGGTGGAGAGAGGGAACGAATGGGGTTATATGTGGCACCGCTATTGTTAATTAGTGCCTAGCACCAGCATGAAGAGAGGTGGGGGCTGTTGTGTCTTATATATGCTATGTATTCTACTATTGGCAATATTAGTAATGAAATAAATACAATATTTATTCTTTGAAGACGTTAGACAGAAGAGGTGTACTAGGGAATAACTGCAAGGCTGTAGAAGACGAGCACAAAATTAGACATAGTAACACAAAAAAATACAAACACACATCAGTCCTCAAACACACAGCACCCT
The DNA here is from genome assembly GCF_043641665.1 of Enoplosus armatus. Taxonomy (NCBI): domain Eukaryota; kingdom Metazoa; phylum Chordata; class Actinopteri; order Centrarchiformes; family Enoplosidae; genus Enoplosus; species Enoplosus armatus. The sequence goes on from NC_092185.1 coordinate 17,592,630, forward strand.
AATGGAACCGTGACTGACCACGTTCCAACTCTATTCACTAAAAGGACAATAGTGTGCTGAGGTTGCAAAAAGCCAGTTGAATGTGTGTTTCTGGTTGTGTGTGTGTGTGTGTGTGTGTGTGTGTGTGTGTGTGTGTGTGTCTATATACGTAGGCCTGTGTCCGGTCTTCGGGTGCACAGATTGTGATTTTCCCAGGTGAACAACGCCATACGGAGCGTTGCATCTTCAAGCTCATTAAAGACCATTCTCAGCCATTAGAAAGCATTCAGCAGGGTGTGCATTCCCCCAGACTCCGGTGTCAGGGCACAGAGCCATGCCCAAAGGCCCCAGGGTGGGGACCTATGCTAAACGGGCCGAGGGAACACACCAGAAGGAGCTGATCCTTTTTCTTCAATGAGCGCTGGTTGCTGTGTGGATGGATAGGAAGGCAGGGAGGGGGGGTGGGGGGGGGTGTAACAGCTTGTTGAGTTCCCTTACTTGGGGAATTCAAAAATTCATAGTAACTGTTGAATAGAGAGAACGGTGAGTTTCCAAAAGAGCATCTAATTTGATCTAATGCCAAAAGAAAATCAGAAAACTTGAAAGATTATTATTTATGCCAAATTTTCAGCTAAATCTGGACATCTGGATGAAAGATGACATAACGCCGTGGTGATTGTGATGATAGATCAGCAAAGACAAACAGTCTGCCTTGTGGACAGCAGCCAGATCCTCAAACATCAGCCGTCTATTGATTCCGCTGACTATAGAGTTGGACCACAGAGCAGTGTGATGCCATTCAGTGCCGAGCGTTGCTAGGTAGAGTGCACTAGGCCATAGTTTGTGTGTGTCTGACAGAGAGAGAGAGAGAAGGAGAATGAGCTGGGCAGAGAGGCATGGGTGCAGCATCCACCCCTGATGGTTATAAATGAGAGTCATGTCAGCAAAGGGACCCCAGGCCATCTGTGATACTCACAGATGATCTCATGGTGTGCACGCCTAACACACACAAGGACTCAAACACACACTCAAGTGAAAGCTATTCCCCTGGGAAGCATTTTGCAAAGAAGAGCAATATAGACACAGATTTCCCAAATGTCTGTGACAGAGGTGTCTTAGAGGAAACTTAGAGGAAATGTTGGATATTTTTCAACCTGGGTCTTACCGTCAGAATTGTGGCCATTCTGACGATGGGTCATGCTAAATTTGCACTCTCCACCTCTGTTGTACAGATTCGAGGACACGCAACGCTGCGGCTACTTCGGTCAGCCGGCAATAGATCCAGTAGATGCAGTTAGCTACAATCTAGGAGGTTGCTTTCTGTGTTTACTATGAGTCCGACTCAGAGGAAAGAGTGCAGCCCCCCTGAATTAGCTATTGCAGCTAACAGCACAGGGATCTACTTCTGGCACAACTTGCCAGCTAACCAAACTAGACACAAACGTGCGTTTCCCAAAACTCTGCAACAGAGGTGACAAGTGCAAAAAATACGCAAATTTCCTTTTAACTAATGGCTAGAAATAGAAAACAAATAGACACAGACATGGGAATATTAGGTACCGAGAGAGCATGGGTTTCTACAGCCATACATGGCTCAGTTCAAAGACGGGACTGCAAAGGAATGTGCGGGACAGGCTTTAGTGGCGTAATGTTTCACTGATAACAGGCTCAATTTACTGCTGAATAAGCTGTTCTGCAGGATACAGAGGATAGGCCCAAACTTTTTCTAGGTCTCCCAAAAAACATGATCTATGTTCTCTTTAAGTCAATTAATCAGACGCCTTGCCACCCCGTTCCCTCTGGTAAGGAGAGCAGGAATAGGCAGAGCCTCCTCTCACGGTGAGGGCTCGAGGAAGGAGAGTCAAATATTTATAGAGCTACGCAGCAAGATTCATTTCTCTCTCGTGACATTCACTAACTCCTGCTTCGGCGAATAGCGTTTTGGCAGCCATCTCCAGGTAGATGAATAGTCGAGTGTCCAATCAGATCTGATTTTTTTTTAGCACTTCTAGAAGTCAAATATAAACATCAACCGGCCCATATAAGAGAGCAAATCATGAATCATACCCAGAGGAGTGAAATTAAAGGCAAAGTGACCTTTTTGGGAGTCACTGGAGAATACTGGCCGAGGAGGAATGCTGCCATTTCCTCCAAACTACAGTAGGGTGGTTAAAAGGAAAGGCAGTTGCCAAGGTAACTTGTGGCGGTATGTTTTGGTGAAGGCCGAGACAAAGCAGCACGTGACAGGCTCGCCGTCCCCCTACAGCTGTGACCTGTCTCCCACCCTGGAGAGGGAAAGAACAGGAAGGGAGATGAGATGGATTGAAAGAGGGAAAGAAAGTGTGGAGGAGAAGTGCGTCATGAGAAATAAAAGTGGAGGAGAAGAAGAAGACTGGATTAGATCAGATAAGATAAAGATGATTTCAAAGAAAGCATGAGAAGTCATTTTCAGTGACACATAAGTCTGTGGCAATACATTTCCCCACCAGCTCAATCCGTCCTGCCTACTGCTACTTCTGCCCCGCCCAACAAAGAGGAAACAAAGAGGTCGTAAAATAGCACAGAGTTGTAAAAGACAAAGAAATATAAAAGAGTGGCTCCCCACAAAAACAATGCTGTAACTGTGAGGGGTCAAAGTGGCAGGGCACCGAACTCTTGACCTCCCCTGTGACCGAGAGCTGCCACCCAGTTAAAACAATACGTTCATAATCTCCCCCTCTCTCTCAGTGTGTGTGTCCTCTTGTCTTCTAGTGTTTATAAGGATTGAGATACCTCCTCCTGGTAGGCATCTTTAAAAAAAACCATTTTCTTCATCAATAATCATGTCTCCCATCCTCCCTCCGTCTGCTCCTCTCCTCCCCCAGGCCTCCTCCATCGCAGACCCACTCCAGCTCAACTCGAGTGGGTTGCCTCCCTCCAACAAAAGACATCTTCTTCTCATCCTCCTCCGAGGAGCCAGAGGGACGGATGAGGAGATAGAAGAGTATCAGCTCATCCCTTTAATCCACGGTAGACAGAGAGACTCTTCAGTGAAGAGGTGGGAAATCCACTGATCAGGGGCTTAAGATGCAAACTCTACAATAGACCTGCGGCTCTCTTTGGGGTCATCGCAGCAGGACGGGACACCAATCTCTGCCTGTGCATTGTGGAGCACACACTCTACAGCATACTCGTTTCAAAGTGATAATGCTCATTATGCAAATACACACATTAACATAGCACTACCTATATGTTGCAACATATTCACACACATAAACACACATATAATGTAGATGGACATTGATAAGTCATTTTGTTACTTTTTAATTGCAATGTACTCTGAATCATTTTGTCACATAATAAAGGAATATGATCATATCATCACTGACATTTATTCATTTTGGTCAGTATGATTTTGTACACAAAGCACAAATTATCATCATATTGTTCTTGGCGTGACACAGTTCTTCATAACATTTCTACAAATCTGTAGCCATGACGTCTATTTGGTCAGATTTTGGCACTCACACTTTTTGTGTTAATGTTCGGTAAGATTACTTTCTTTGCTTAAGATTAGGGTGAAGTATTTTTGTTTTTACACATTTTGTAAACATGTCCAGTGAGAACAGGCTCAAATTTGCATAAATTATGAAAAGTTAATGTTGTTTTTGTAAACCTGACTGTTGTGTATGTACTGTATGTTTGAGCCACAAAATGCGTTTGTGAGTATGTGCACATGTGTATCAGTATGAGCATGCGTGTCACTCTGTGCGTGTGTGTCATTGTGTTTTCCTGTGTGTGTGTGTAAGGCGGTGAGTGTGCGCCTGCATTCAGCGTCTCCCTGCAGCTAATGAGTGGCGGCCCACCTCTCCAGCAGGCCTGGCAGTCCTTGGCTATGGGGCTGGAGCTGGCTGTTTTCTCATGGTAATCACACACTTTGTCCCGGGGTGGATAATCCTGCACCGGCATTGTCTGGGCCCCAGAGGAGAGCCCCACAAGGTCGACCCCGCTTCACAGAGAGCCACAAAGACCCAAATGCAGAAGCAGCACCCCACTCCAGGCCTGCGCTCCGCAACACGCACCGTACACGCAGACTCACACAAAAATGCATGCTTGCACAGAAATGTGCATAACACCCTCCAGCACACACTCATTAGTTATTCTCAATTTCAACAGCGAGGCCCGGAGTCATTATTTTGGCCTGCTTGTGCAAAAGCACAGACACACTCATTCTCATACACACATCCACGTGCTGTACATATAAGCAAAAGCAAGCAGCAGTACATTTTAATGCATTTGTAGGAAAGGTTAATTGGTATATTGCAGGCCGGCTAATGTTAGCTTCACTTGTGCCACAAAGCAACACAAGCAATGTAATCATTCTCAGCAGTACCTACATTAATATATGCGCCATACATGTGCAGGAAGCCTCTCCCGGTTCCTTCAGTAACAACAAATGACTGTACATTCAAAGTATAAAAAAAAATCTAAACATTCACATTCCATATTAAAATTAACCTTTGATCAAAACTCATTTTTGCAGCATTTGGCGTCTCTCACCATTGGCAGCGGCCCACTCTCTATAAACCTGATGTGTATAAATAGGCCGTATTGCTGGGAGTAACTTGCTCAGGGCTTGGCATGGCATCAAGAAGGATCAGCTCAGTGGAATATCTGGAGGGGCAGAGCGAGAAGATGAAGACTGAAGCAAAGGAGAGAAGAAGACAGGCTCCCACAGGTCTCACTTACACTCCATCCACTCCCGAATCATTAATGGGCAGGCCTGGGAGGAACAGTACTTAAACCACCACCTTGTTGATGCCTTGAAGCATTAGAGCAGCCAGTTGCACTCAACAGCAACTGGAGCTCGGTGGTCTACATCTACGACTTTAGCATCAATATTAGCCTGCGAGGCATCAACTCTTTAGATAACAAAAAAAAGTCTAATCTCTGTGGTTCTTTAAAATCCTACATAGGATAACTCAGAAGAAATGGTTGTTGCTCAGCAAAGCAAACAAAAGCCTTTTCTCTGCAACTTGAACTTGTCAGAAAGTCCAGAAAGTAGCAACATGGAAGGGAGAGCACAAAACTTCAAGAGTGTGATATTTGAATTTCCTTGATTTCGTGGTAATCAGTCTCTGGTGCTCAAATGTTTTATGTAGAGGAAATATCAGGGATGAGCCCAGATCTGAGGTCTATTTGAAGGAATGAATGTGTCTCACTGGGTCATTAGCCAGGGGGAGTGGAGCACTGTGGGCCAGTGTGAAGAGGCAAAGAGAGGGTTTGTAATCCTCTATGGCCAATGGGACACAGCCAAATGTCTGTCTAGGGACACACTAGGACATTTTTGTTCCACAAACAAGTGAGAGACACACATACACACATAAACGCACACAGACACACACAACCCTAGAAATCCCACTGCTTCCAGTCTGGTAATCCTCATTGGGTATTCTGACAGAGTTTTGCTGTGGACACCAAGTTGACAGACAAAGTTAGAGAGTAAAAGAGGAACAGAGGGAGGGAGGAAAGGGAGAGGAAAACAGACAAAAAAAAGCCCTCCCCCCTTCTCCGCTCCCCCAGCCGTCATTGGTTGATGGCACAGGGTCTTTTATTTCCTTTTTGCTAATTGGCCACCCAGGCATTGACTCTGGCGTGAGTTCTACCCCAAAACACGTGCATGTCCCTCGGTCCCATGAAACACCCCCTGGCTATTCTCCACTCACCTTGCCATTTAAATGACTGCGGGGGAGCTTGTTACCATGGCAAATGGAAGCAACTCCTAGAGGATACGGTGAAATAATTTTGTCACAGGTGCAAAAACAATCAACCTTCACTTCAGCAGCCTTAACTGAAAATATTCATGCAGTGCAAAACTGGAGAGACACATGTTGATAAATAGACTTAATATTTGTACATTTAAATGTATGTTGCACATGAACAGGTTTATCATTTTGTGTTGCACACTCATTTTCTAAAAAGGGCATGTTTTCATATGGTGGTCTGGAATATTTGACCCCTTAAGGGTCTTCACCTTTAGAGCAATGCATTTCCCCCAGAATTCTTTAGGGCGTGATGGACAAGTGATGATCTCATTATTTCATTAACTCATTAGGAGCGGTGGAATTTGACCGCATCTTCCACTCATGCCCTCCCTGCCTTGGGGTGGCAAATGCAAAGGTCTGCGATAATTTCTTTAAGAAAATGAAAGAAAGAAAGGCGAAGGGGGAGAAGAAGAGAGGAGAAAAAAGTAATTTGATTGTCTGGAGGCTCCATATGGTTCCATGGCTTTTTGGTTCACGCTGGCTGGCTGCTAGCAGACTGAGGCCTTTCACTGTTTCAAACCGATGACAAACTTCCCTATCCTCCCTTCATCCACCTCTCAATATCCCCCCACCCTGAATCTGGTTAGGGGAATAATAGAAGAGGCAAACAATGAGTGGGCATGAGGGGGTGTTGGAAAAAAGAAGGAGGGGGGTGTCAAGTGACCCGCAGAAAACACTATCAAACAAGACTGGAACTCTAAGGGGCTGACAATGGAGCGGCCTGCTCTTTTCTGTGCTACGCCACTGGTGGGGCAAGATAAGGGAATTCCTCAATACAGCAAAAAGGGAAGAAAGGGGAGCACTGCTTTTGAGAGATTCAGACCTCAAATACAAACACTCCCCCCATAGATTATAGCTTGTGTGTTTTAAAGGGTGGCTGAAATAAAGCAGCACTTTGTTGGACAAGTTAGCCTTGTTGGTGTTGATCTGCGCTGCCATTGTAAGCGGTAGTTTTATGCAGTTCTATGCAGATGACAGGAGATTAGGAAAGGCCTGGACTACACAAGGCCTTTAAAGTTCTGATACAGAGATCTATCACAATAATTCAAAAGGTAACACAATGGCAGTAACTGCTGCAGCTGTCTGAATTTATTGAGCCTTAAAACGCTATAGAATAAACAACGGATTTAGCTGTTGGTCCCATACTCCTTATCAAACCTTTCGGTGCACTCTGTTTGACTTAGTGCTCCAAGCCAGAACGTCTGCAGTGTTTGAAAACCAATCCTATGGTAATGTAATAGATTGACTGATCTGAAAGTCAAATAGTGGGCAAGATAGTAAAGTCAGCCTTGGGCCATGTGAAAGGAAACTTGAAGTTGTGGAGACGGCAGTACGTCAGAACATTTAGATTTACACTGACGCATTAACAAAGCACTGCGCATGGAGCCTGGGGCCATGGTACAAGCCTGGCTGCTCCACGTCAAGCAAGGTGAAACATTTCACTGAGGTCTGACCATGCCAACTAACTGTCACACACGCAACTGTCCTACTCATACACACACTCATACACACACACGCTCAGCTCAAACTGCAGAGCCCAGTTTTACCCATGTGTTACCGTCAGAGAATAAATCACTGTCTCTCCTAGCACATCATGATAAAGCAGCAGAGTAAAAAGGCATCATTACCACACCACCGTGGTGTTTCACCATGCCCTGTCTGCCCACTGTGAGACTGATGGACCTGGACCTCATCCAACCAGCAGACTGACTGACTGAAAGACAAAGGCCACAGCAAAAAAAGTTGAACTTGGCTCAACTTTTGAACTTTTGCATCTTCCAGAGAGGCGCTACAGTGGCCAAGCAAATACATGCAAGCACACATGCTGATGGATTACTTTGTAACACAAATTATGTATTTCTACAGTTTACTTATATACTCTCAGAATTATAAACTGCTGTGCGGTGTCTGATAAGTAACCAAACCAAACCCTTCCTGGAGCAGATATGAAGTCTCACCGGTAACTAAAGCAGCACGCCTAACAAACTGGTTGGTTGATTGCCTGACATAGTAGAGGGTTGTTTAGCTAACTGGTCTGGATGATCAGATGAGAAACTGGCCTATTTGTCGGTTGGTTTAAATGGAAGAATGAATGGATGATATGCTGACTGACTACTCTGCTCAGAGATGGTCTTCGTATTTATTTTAGCTATAAATTAAAGCGCCCTGCATCTAACCACACTGGACTTTTTTAAATGAATCAGGAGGAGAGCTTTTCTGAACTCTCATCTGAAAGTTTCTCTCCAACATGAAGCTCAGGTAGTGGGGAAGGTGAAAAAGAAGAAGAGCGAGGGCACAAAGAGAGAGGGGAAGAGATGATTTTTAAAAAAACTGAATAGAGATTTTCTTCCTGCAAAATGTGAGGCCTGCAGCCACTGTTTCCCATCATTCCACAGTATCTCTTCTGTCACTCTCTACTGTCTGCTATCCAAAAAAAGAAAAATGCAGAAACTCTTCCCACCCTTTTTCTCTGCAGATACAGGCACTGATAAGATAAATTGCTGTAAGATAGGAAATCCACAATTGTCTCTGAGACAGCATTCAAATAATTCCCGATGCCAGTATATCCAGTGTAATTTGATGTGTTATGCAGAACTGATGGAAAACAAAATGGCGAGAGAGAGCCAAAAAAAATTGACCGTTAAGACGTCGCGCTCTGAATGAAACCAAGCCCTATGCTTATCTCAACGTTTGGGGCAGAAGGGGCTTTACTTTGGAGCAGAGCTGCTCAAATATGCGTTATTTGCACAGCGTACAACTTCCCAGTCACTGCGGATTAGGCAAACAATACAGCTCCCCCATACTGCCCCCTCCACCAAAAAAACCTCCACCCAAATTAGTCTTTCTTTGGCCAGTTATAAAGACCTGAGTATGAATGAGGGCCTCTGTTAGTCCAGGGAAGATAACACACACTCACTCACAGTGAGGGGGAACTAGCGCTGTGTATTCTGGCCCTCTTCAATGTCGGATTGGCGAGAAATTATTTATCTTGACCGGCTCGCTCTCCTGATTGGCTGATGAGCATAACTGACCAGGGCATGTTTTACACCTGTCCAACAGTTCGCTTATATTGTGTGTTTATGTGTGCACAGAGCCTGCATACATTCCTGTATGCCTCCTTATGCATTTATGTGTGTGATAGAAATGAAAAGCCTGCTACCTCCTGATTAGGTTTAGAGCTCAGAGAGTTTGGTCATTAAGCCGTGACAATCTGCCAGACTTGTACCAGACTTGCAGAAAGACAGAGGAGTCCCAGCCAAGCCACCACACATGTACACAGAAGCCAAATCACCAAAGTTGAATGGCAACAACCAAAACGCCACTCTCCGGAGAGCAATTTCCATTACTGGAGAAACTTGTTTATGTGATTGTCTCAGACATGTATGTACACAAAAATGTGGGCATGCATTTATGTTTTCTAGGGCACAATACATGAACCATTGGGTTGAGGTGCAGTGAAACACACTGATTTGATTTATGAAGTTCAGACTTTATAAGCCATATGAGGTTGCTGAGTCGCCTGCAGCAAATTCCTCGCAGTCAGATAAATTGTAACATGCCCTCCTCAAATCACTAAGTGGAGGAATAACACGGCCATTTTGCAATACTTCATCTTGTCTGAACTGAGTCATGAGAGAATCTCTTCCAATTGCATCTGTAAGGTGTCACTCAGAGACCAGTAAAATAAGCATTTGAGCAAATAGGAGAATGACTCATACATGATCTGATGACCTGATCTGCATCACTGACTGCTGTATTTGTGTTGATATTTTCTGTGTTATCAAAACTTCAACACTCAAACAGTTGAGGTGTGTGCAATAGATGACTGAACTTATCAGCTATGCCCACAGGTATGAGGCACAGCCACTGCCACGTTAGAAGGTAAACTTAATGTGCATTAATTCCACCAGTTTGACGCTGGGGGTAAAGAGTACACACTGACATGGGAGAGACCTGACGCCTTCACAAATTACATAGAAGTTGTTGAGTGGCGATCGTCTGGATTCAAAAAAAAGTTCTTAAAAAGAGGTGTAGTTGTGTGTATGCATATGCGTGCGTGTGCATGTCTGAAAGAGAGAAAGGGAGCGAGTGCAAGGTAACACAACGACACCAAGAATGTTTAATTAAATTCTGGAAAAGGCTCTGGGTGCTTGTGCTCTAAATGGCCCTCCAACTGAAAGGAAGGATTAACACGGAGCACGGACAGGCCTGCAGCTACAGCACGCTCATTACTGCAGAATGGAAAGATAAGTTAGAGAAAGGAGAAGGGGAGAGAGGGAGAGAGACAGAAGGCGTGAGCGACAGAGAGCAGAGGGATGGTTGAAATGTAAAACAGAGAGATGGTGTGAATTTGACTGAGGAGGTGTACATGTACAGACTGCCAGACTGCGGGAGAAGAAGGTGGGTACCAATGGTCAGTGACCGCAAGGAGCGGAAATAGGCAGGAAATTCTCACATTGTATAATATCCTACAAAAATAAATATCTACCACTCATATCACACTTAGTGCAACAATGTGAGGGATTTATGTATTACTTTTTGTTGCTCCAGTTATGTTTTGAGGGATTTTTCTTGTGTGGGAATAGCTACTTTTTGTATCGTAGATATCGTAATGGTGGGCCTGCAAAGTGTGGTAAGGTTTGGCCAACAAAAGCATTCTAGTTAAGGTTAGGGAAAGGATGTGGTTTCGCTTCAAAGCCAAGGGAGCCCAAGTAGCTTGATGGTTAACCCCTCTCTCGCCCCTTGTTTCATGTCTGCCTCACTACTGTCATCTATCCAGTGTCTCATGCTTCAAGTCAGTGTTACTTTTTACAATTTTTAACCAAGACCACAATCTTTTCCTTACCATATCCAAGTTCTGTGAGTGCTTAAACATGAGCTTGAAAATCATGCTTCATTTGCAGATATTGTATTGCAACATTCAGAACATTTTAATGATATGTTCAGCATCAACATTTTGTGACTTGGCAGATACGTTTCCCCACTACATTGATGAAAAAACATAATCCAGGCAGCATTATGTGTCTTACAAAACATATTTGCTATTGCACATTAGTTTAGTGTATGAATGTAATTTCTGGGCGACTGGATAGACAGTGGGAGTTTATTACTGACATTCCGGTCGCATTCAGTTTCAGTTTTTGTCCAAAAACTTTCATCATATCTTGTTGTAGTAATGTCACCGTGTTTCTAGTTCGCACCAGTTACTTTTCTGTGTACAACGTTATCATAACCAATAGATATGATGATCAAAACAACAAAAGAATATGACCCAAAATATGAAATTTCAGTGACATCCAAGTTTTTGGTTATTTTTTTTACCTGGTTCCGACCATGTGGAAAGAAATATTAAAGGAAGCTTTCCTTTCAAACCAATAAGTGCAAATTCTCACAGAGGACAGGCTCTAATATGAAAGGAGACAGAAGTGGCATTAAGATGATAGAAGAAACAGACGCGAGTCAAGAGGAGAGCAGAGAAACAAAAAAGGAAGAGACTAGAAACGAAAAGAAAAGACTGAAAATTTGCCATCACTTTATGACATGGACATTTTCAAGAGCGGGCCCTGGCGTGGCCAGTGCGAGGATTAGTGCACTTCAGCTCAGACATGCTGACAGGGTCTCTCCAGGGTGCCTGAGCGGCTGGGCAAAGAAGGGTTCAACCCCAAGCCAAGCCCCCTGAGCCCCGGCCATGTCTGTATTATAGCTACAGCCAATCTAACTGTGCTCAGTGTCAACAGCTCACACACTGGATTCACAGGGGGCAGTTTGCTCAACCTGCGGGCTCTACGCTCAGACGTCCTGTTGACCTGGCTGCTCCAGCTGGCAAGCAAATACACACATTTACACTCTTGCCCACAAACACCACTTCATTAAGCTTCTTGAAACACTGCTATGGAAGCGGCTTGTTGGGGAAGTGCACCACAAATAAAAACACACATGTACTTTAGGTCCATTCAACTACTACTGGGATTCCTCTAAGGCATTGGTCAACATACACAAGGAACGTATGCACAGGCTGGTAAATGCAAGTGTTACACAAATACCACCCTTAAATGACTCATTTAGTTATTGGAACGTGATGGCGTAAGTACGTGAAAGTATGCATGAGTGAGATCAACATTCCTGTGCAGAGCAAAGTACAATGTCAACAGGCAGGGGTAATTTGATTAAGTGGCTGCTTTGCCGTTTTTCAACTTAAACCAAGTCAATCAAATTAAAGCTCCATTCACAGGTTAATTCCACCCTTCTAATAATGGGTGCAATTTAAATGGCAGAGAATCATATATGAGACTGGAAGCAAAATATAGGGATTAAAGCTAGCAACTCACAGGTTTATGTTATAATCCATATAACATACAGTATAGAGGATAAAACAGGATGAAATTAGATAACATAAAAATAATGTATATGTACTTTGCAGAATTGAGAAAAGTAGTCTCAAAAAGGTAGCTACATATTCTTTTTTCTTTTTTTACATTTGGACTTGACCTCACAATATTAAAAAAGAGTTTTTATGTCGCCTCTTTACTCCATTTTTCTTCCCGCTTCTAAAACAAACACACTGGTCTTGTCTCTCTCTCTCATGTTGAAAATCAAGCTGTTCCCCTCAGCGCTCCCCCTAGAGGCCGGAGAACTCCCGCTGTGTTCACTGTAGCGTTTTTCTGTGGCATTTGTTTTCAGGGTTTTTATGTTTTTGACTTTGCATTGTTTCTGTATTTGCAGCGTGCTTGCTGTTAATGTATTTGTTTTGAACGTTTTCGTTGTTGCATTTGTTTTGGATTTTCCTATGTGTTCTTGAATATGCATCGTTTCTGAAGCTGCAGCATGTTTCTCCTAATGTAAATGCTTTGGGCCGTTGTAGCGTGTTTGCCCTTTTCGGCCACCGTAGGTTAAAGTACTAAAACTACTCGATAACTTGAAAGTTAGGGACAAAAGATACAAACACTGAACCATAGTCTCTTGTGTCAAAGTCAGCCTCTTTATACACCCATCCCTCCAGCCCGGCTAATGACATCAACTTTACTGCCGTAAAGTAAGGTACATACACGTCACACACACCCTCTCTTCTCCGTCTTGCCGTTTGGTTGGATATTTTTGTTTTGTTATTTTGTTTCTCTTCATTTTGGCCAACCGTTTCTTTTATTTCCTGTAAATATCTGCACAGGACTAAAATTCACTTGGGCTGCTGAACTTTGCCTGCAATTCCATGTGCCTGGCTACTCGACTGCCCCTCACAGCCACATTTAATCACCAGCCCTTTAGGGATGAAAAAGAATATTGCGCACCATAAAGTCTGTGTATCAAAGTAAAATGACTTTTCTGCCACGCTGATAGAAGTAAAGCAATAAGCAATTTGAAATCAATCAATTCAAGGTCAAAATGACAGACATATAAAAAACTTCAGGAAATTAGAAGCTGGGGCTGTGTTGAAGTAGCAGTTTATCTCCAGACAGTTAATATTGACTCCTATTAGACAGACACGGGCAGACAGATAGGTCCGAACAGCACGTCTCTTCCCAATCACTCCTGCTTTGTGATAGCTGTGAAGGTGAAGACCTGCCTGTGAAGCTCCTTATCTTTATTTATCTAGCTGCACATCAGCAGCATCTGAATCATACCTTTGAGAGTCATGGTGTGCAAGTGTGACAGCACGGCTGAGCAGATAGATTGCCAGTGAACTTGTGTTCAAGTTCAAACAAAAACCTATATGGATGAAAAGATAATGCTGCCGTGTTTTAACATGTTCTGAGATACTGTCGTCTTTGATATTCATGTTGTTTTGATTAAATTTACAAAGCAAAACAGCTCCCATTCATAAATTAGTTTACCAGTTGGAATCCAAGCCCAACATGTGTGTTTGTTTGTGTATGTGTGTGTGCGCTCATCTCCATGTATGTAAGCCTTTTAAGAGTGAGAGTAAGCGCCCAAGAGTGTGTGTGTGTGTGTGTGTGTGTGTGTGTGTGTGTGTGTGTGTGTGTCTCTTGGAGTTGCCTGTGGGATTTAGATCCAAATGAGTGGAGTGTTGGTGCATTAATGAGTAACACACAGCCCTCAACTCCAACAATAACCCTTCTACACACACATCCATTCTCTTAAAAAAAACACCCCAACCCTCACACACACACACCACCACCTCCACCACCCTATACCTCCTCCCTCTCTGCTGACATTTCAAGGCTGTGTTGGGAGCCAGAGGAGGAACTTCTTCATTTGGAGTGTGAGACAATGTGGCAGGCCGGTTGGCTTTGTGCTCCTGACATCCCGCCGAGGCACAATATGGCCCCGTCAGGGATCAGTGGGAATACACAATGCCCATTACCCACGGGGCCGTGCGGAGGGCCTCAGGGGCAGGGCCGGGATGGGCCAGTTTCCAGACTACAGGGTGTCTAGGCCACACTGAAAGAGAGATAGAAGGAGGAAAGAAGATCAGAGAGGAGATAGAGAGATGAAGAAGATCAAAGATAAAAGAGAGGGTAGAAGATGAGATAAATAAAAGTAGGGAGAGAGAGGAGGGAAAGTGGAGGATGAAGAGCAAAAAAAAATGGGTGAGGGTTATGAGAAAGAGTAGAGCGTAGATGTGATAGCGTAAGACCAAAAAGAAGGAGGATACGAAAGAGGGGGTATAGAAAAGAGAATAAACAGGGAGCAGGTCCTCTGCCAGAGATGGGGTGCAATGAAAGAGAGAAGACGCTCTGCCTGGGGGTGCATCTCCCTGGGGATACAGAGAGAGGAGAGGGTGAGAAGGTGGGGGGGGGCGGGCGGTTTATCTTGGAGCTGAACTTGGTTGCTTGATCACACCCGGCATAATGGCAGCCTTGAACAAACGGGCCAGGGAAGAGGTGCATTTTCACCTTCACTGCTGCTGGTTTGACCCCGGGGCTCTTTGAGGGGATGCAGTGGGTGGACAGGAGCACACTGGGGGTGGACGTCAGGGGCCAGAGGGCCAGAGGTGGTGACCGGGGGCCACAGAGGGGCACCAAGAAGGACAGAGAGAAAGATAGAGAGGGTGGACGTGGGTCAACGAGCCGGCTGAACTTAACCATCAGTCTCCCACGAGAATCTACCCTCTGTCAGTTCTTTCCACCTTTTAGAAAGCACTAAACCAGTTAGCTGGACAAACAATCTGTGATCTAGAGTCGGGAATCCTACCTTTAGATGAGCAGGGAGGGTGGGAAAGCGTTGCAAAAAGGGATACCATGACCTCTGTGTTGAAACATTAGATTATCCCAAAGTCAACCCACCCCGTTCAGATGTTACCTGTAATTTTCACCTCACTTTAATTTCAGATGAAAGACCGCAGGGCACGCATGATCTGAGCCGTTCCTGCAGCTTCTGACCAAACATTTGCTCTCACCTTAGTTAAGGGTCAGTACAAGTCTGATTAAATGGGTCAGCGCTCACCTATTTTCAGCCGTTGCTGACAGGGAGATGCATTAGTAATCTGGGAGTACTTCCCTGGAAAGAAGGGGAAAAAGATAAAACTGCTGTGCCGGTGGGTTTGCATGTGCCCCAGGAAGTTTCTCTACAAACCTCCCAATGGTACATCTTTCCTGTGATAGAAGTGCTCTTATCTATATACAGCCTGCTCTGGCTGAAATTAAAGGAATTTCAGTCGCACTGTGGTTTATACTCCTTCTGAAATATCCTGAACTCATTTGGGGTTGTGCACCGAACCCCCCCCCCCCCCCCCCCCCGCCCTTTTTTTATATACTGGCCAGCTAAAAACTGCCAGATGGCTCTCTATCTTTTTATTAACACATATTCTAACACATTTATTGTCTCACAGTCTGTTTGCAAATTCACCCCATTTTTCCCCCCATGTATCTGTCTCACACACACATAAAGAAGATGGAGGCAGTTATCTAGAAGTCCAGTAACGTGGAACTGCACTGTTACGTACAATGAGGTAAAAGCTATACAAAGGCCGACATGGAGCTCAGGACAAAATATGTGACAGGGCGCAGAATGCAACCAAAACAACAAACAGGCGCTTGTTATGCATTCCCTGGTGAAACCTCTGCACTCGCTTTATCCTTCGTCTCACCCTCCTACCTTCCGCTCTCTGGGCTATAGGCTCCACCCTGGGTGCTGCCACAGGTTTATTTAGAGCTGGGGACATGTCCACACTGCACAGCTTGTCTGAATGGAGACTCACAACATGTGGCGTGCACCCCCCCCCCACCAACACACACCATCTGGTCTGGTCCACTCTGCGGTATGAGACCCACGCACAGCAACTCGCTAGGGAGCAAAGAGAGTGCACAGATGTGTGATCAAAATATTCCCATGCTCATGCACATATGGAGACACTGTGATTTTTTTTCCCCTTGGAGTTGACACTTCTTAATCCAGCCCCTTTTGCTGTTGTGAAATTTCTACTTTTATCATCATGTGTTCATTGTGTATAATACTTCATATTAAGGTAATATGACACTTATATTGGATCATTGGGGTTTTTGTCCAGCTCTTGGTCAGAGAAATACAAAGACATACAAAATCTGCTAAGACCTCAGAGTTGACAGACTGTTCTCCAACAAGAGCTGAATGCCCATAAGCATGTTGACCTTTTGGGGTCAGAAATCATTGTGTCCTGTCCTTCCACTGTGTGGTCTCTGGTGTATAATTGACATTTAATGAAGGCCTCTGTTAGCGTGGGGCCATAATGCCACTGGGTAAAAGAATGGAGAGAAGGGGGAACAGGGTGAAACAGGGGAAACAAGTTGATAATGGAAGCTTGGGTAAAAAGTGAAAATAGGTAGATAGTGGTGTTGGTGAGGAAAGGGTGTGAACGGAAGAAAAGAGGGGCTATATGAGGGGGTGGAGGAGAGGGGGCACATGGGATACATGGGAGCAAGCAAAGAGAACCCAGTAACAGACGCAGAGGACAACAGCCTGTTGTCTGGCTGCCAACCCCATCTGTCTACTTTCACATCACCTCCATCAACCACAGAGAGTGAGAGAGAGAGACGGAGAGAGAGAGAGAATTGACACACTAATGTGCCTCACGTTGACACCATGCCCTGATATGTCGTCTTAAAAGCATACCACTGCACGAGAAGAGCACACAAGTGATCTGTTTGTGTGTGACAGAACCTCTGAATGAGGTGAATCACTATTGTATAACCTGTGCTACAGTAATTATATTCTTCTCAGGGCATGTCTGGGTTCAAGAGCATGAAACACATCTCTTAATGTGTGTAATCATCTGTCACAGTGCGCTTCTTACACATCCTCCTTAATGACTGGATCAAAGTGGCTCAGTCTATTCAGTGAACAAACAGCCAAGGAGCATCTACAGTAATGAAAAGGTGTGTGTTCTTCTTTCCAGCCATCTCATTTGCCTACTTCTTAGAAATGGAGTCTATGTTTCTAAGGAGTGGCTGTTTTTTTTTTATCTGCTTCAAACCAACTGAAGTTGGCCGGGTATCAAAGTCTCCACTCGGGGGGAAAACCACGCTGAATCGCAGTGGTCCACAAAATGTGAAAAGTAAACAACTGTGGGGCCAGAGGTTAGCCATTGTGACTTAATAATGATACAGTAAAAAGCGTTTTGCCTGAGGTCAGACGACTGCAGCCTCACAAACGCAACGGCAACCAGAGATAAGAAGAGGCGGGAAAGGTTAATACAGCACAAAGAGAAGTAGGAGAAACCCATAAAGTATCTGTGACAGAAAACATAAGACCTTATTTTACCATATAGCACAGTTGGATGATGAACAACATGTTAGCCTTGTTACTAGATTTTTTGCATCATAATCTAGATTAAGATTGCCCAGTGCCAAAAACTTTGCCATCACATATCAACTAAAGTCTACCTAAGAATTGTAAAATCAGTAATCACTGAAGTCCTGTTATCTTTATTGCTTGAGAAAATCCCTCTATAATGTGTTGCCTTGTATGCTGAAAAGATAGCTGAGGTAGTGTATTATATAGCTATTAGTTTATCGGTAAGTGGATAAACAATAGAAACTATCTTATGCATTCTAAGTAGATAATAGTAATATGCATTTATTTGGACTCTCTAGACATTTATAGAAATACCTGAATCATTTTGACACACTGAGCACGTCTGGGATCATATTTTCACAGAGATTACAAACACTGTCAAGTCTGAAAATCCTCTGAGACAAAAGAACAGGGTGGGCACAGTAATAAAAGTAGGGCACACCTAAGGTGATTCAAAAGAACAATTCATTGAGGGAATTTGTGTCTCATGCTGAAGCCTAAATAACTATGATGTACAACTTAATGACACAGTCATAAATGACACTTGATGGTGCATGAACACACAGTAGCCATGACAGAATAAGGCAGCATGTGTAGCTTTCAGTTTCAACCAGAGTCCTCTAACGTTTGAATGTTTTTTAGAATGCAGCTCAAATTATGGTGAAATTACTTTGCAATGGCTTCTCAGCTGGATCAGAAAAGTCACTGTCATAGATATCCAATCAGCAAGTCGGCAAGTATTTGTTCAAGTTTGGATCTGTGCATCCCTAACAGAAGGTTTAAGGAGACACTGTTTTAATAGTCAGATGGATGAACCTGTATTTTTGGTGGGCCGTCATTACTAACCATCCCAGAACTGCTGTGAGAGAGAGCAAACGCTGCTTCAGTGGAAACCGTTAATGCCCATAATACCTGTGATTACATAGTGTACAAGAGGTTTATACCCCTATTATACTGTGACCTTGGCCATAAAGTGATGAGCCCTCCATTAATTAGCCAGTAGGCTAGTTACGCTATTAAGTTGTACTGTTATTATACTATTTTGTCCCGTGATAATTATATTACTGTACCCCATAATTAACCTCCTCATAATTACAAAATTGTCACCTTATAGGCCCCTTTCACAGCAGATATTTTGACTTGTCAAAGTGCAGGTGTTACTGATAACATTGACAATGGCTCTGTTCCATTCAAGTGTCCCAGAAAGACATGAAAGTGAGCCAGCAGGATGTATTATTTACACCTGTTTCCTACTGTGACGTGCCAAAATGACTTGTGTGAAAAAGGTCAGTCATTCTCTGTCTTATTTTGTTTCCATCTAACTAAAT
Organism: Enoplosus armatus; assembly: GCF_043641665.1. Lineage (NCBI taxonomy): Eukaryota > Metazoa > Chordata > Actinopteri > Centrarchiformes > Enoplosidae > Enoplosus > Enoplosus armatus. Next base: position 17,611,468 of record NC_092185.1, read on the forward strand.
CGCTGCATCCACAAGTTTTTTTTTCTGTAATTGAAAACATTGTCAGATCCCATGCTCTCGTGACTTTTAATAAACAACTCTTTAATACAAAACATCTCCCAGATGAGGTTTTGCAATGGATGACATTTTATTTTTCAGTGTGATCATTATGGGGTATTATGGTTCGAAACAAAGAGTAAACATTCTGCATTTCTTATTAGAAGTTACTGATCTTTGCAATATTTCAAAGAGTTAATGTTTTCAGAACCTTCTTACTTGACTTTTTTTAGTTTCCAGTGAAACCAACCTTGCAGAGTGCAAGGCAGGCAGAAAACTATTAAAGCCTCCCCTTCTCTGGGGTTTAAAAACACTCTAAAATAGAGAGCTGTGCAGCAGAGTCGCCCCTCAGGGAGGAGCTCAGAAATACTGTTCCTCCCAAACAAACTTTACTTAGCCAGCGCTCATTCTCACAGCTCTGTGATCTCTTTGCAAAATTATACATCGCTGCTGTCTGTCATTCACTTCACCTTTCGTTACCTTCACAGCATAATTGAGTTCTTGTGTAGGCTCCCCGTACACACACACACACACACACACACACACACACACACACACACACATAACTATTACACCTGAGATATTTTAACCCAATTTTCAGATAATTGGCTAAATGGATTAGAATCTGCCACACATCTGCTCTGTCTTGTTTCGATCCCTACTCATCTGTCTGTGTCTATCTACACACAGAGGTACAGACACATGCGCATCCAATGTCTCATTTTAAATACACCAAGATGAAACAATGTCATGGGAACACAGGACATGTGAATGAGTTTCTAAGTGTGACAGAACACTGAAACGTAAAAAAGAACACTTATTATGTTATGTTATGAGAAGTCTGTTCTCTAATACATTTGCATAAGATCTCATCAAGCCTATTGCTTTCACACGCACAAAGAGGAAGGTTTGTACTTTATTAAACCTGACTTCATCCTTCCTCCTTTCTCGTCTGTCCTCTTCATGTCTGTCTCCCATTCCTTCGGTACCTGTAACCGCACACTTAGAGCAGTTAACGGTGGCAGTAGTGTGTACGTGTGTGTGTGCACATGTGTTTAATATAAACAGACTTAGAGACATCCATCTGTCAACACAAATACCCTGTCGACACAGGGAGGCAAACAGTAAATTATACACACACATATGATTTTTGTTGGCGTGCCCTCTGTGAAATGGTGTGTGTGTGTGTGTGTGGACTTTTTCACGCTGTCTTGGAGATTGGCATGTGAGAGGTAATGGCTTGTAACTGGGTGTCAGGATTACCAGGCCCACAGCTGTTCTCGCCATAATGAGAAATCATTAGCTAAACCACAATGGAGACACTCACAGAGGCTCCAACTGTGTTCCTACATGAAGGTGGAGATGACTAAATATAGAGGGATTTCTGCTGTTGTAGTGGTTGTTGTTTGTTGGTCTTCACCTACACACACAAGCAGACACACAGAGAGCAAAATTAGGGCTGTGCGGTTGCCTGTCACTAGCCATCAGGTGTTCACACATGTGGAGATGGAGGGAAGAGCCGTGTGCATACCTGGCCCTCTCCCCTGCAGGTTACCTGTCAATCACAGCTCACACAGCACTAATAATCTCAGTCACTACAGTCACATGTAACTGCAGGTAGTAGTCACCTAAACATTATTTTGCCACCTCTTTCTATTTAATGCAAGTTTGTTTTAACTCTGCACCTGTATTTTAAATTGTGTCTCCTTACAGTAAAGTAAAAGCTGTGTTTCCTTTTTTTATTAACTCATGCCTGATAATATTTTATTTATTCATTTTGCAATCATGTTCTAAACACCGCCAGTAAAATCTGGTTGTTTCAGGACTTTTTTGAACTGCATGTTTCCGCCATGTACCATTGTGTTGAATGATATTGGGATTGAGTGATTTTTATGAATTTATGAGTGCCCGGAGGGTCACTTCATTTCCTCATAACTGCCTTCTCATTTTTCCCCTCTGCTCTCAGCTTTCTTAGTCCACTTTTTCATATCAGGCTGCCTTCATCCTCAGCCAAACAGTCATAAATTCAGGGGAACTTAAACCAGGCACATGCCATTTCAGAACACCTGACATCAACCATGAATATACGTTTGGCACAGCAGAACTTCTGGTTTTCTTTTCTGTTAGGTAGTTAATATTGTATCATATGGTATCCCAGCTGTAAAATAGTCCCTGACTGGATGGAGTGAAAAGCAGCAGAGCTCTGAGTCATTTGTTGAACTCAGTGTCCTTATAAATTAATAGAAATCTTACAATTAAGGCTTGTGTGTCTGTCAGTGAGAGTTGATGCAAATCCATTTATGCTATGAAACCATATGACTTCCCAAAGACAAAGAAAGAAAGAAATGTAATATGTAAATAATGATAATAATAATGATAATAATGATATGTAACTTCTTTAATCACAGGACATGGTTGCAAACATTTCCTCTGAAAAAATCAGCATTCAAAATGCTGTCTTCTACTGTTCAGATCTTGTACGAATCGGCTCTATATCTCACACACACTTGCTTTAATGGTGTGTGTGTGTGTGTGTGTGTGTGTGTGTGCGTGTGTGTGTGTGTGTGTGTGTGTGCGTGTGTGTGTGTGTCTGTGTGTGTCACTCAGTCTCTGCTTGACAGGTAGAAGAAGAAAGAGCAACTCCTTACCTCTTATCTGTCTTCTCATGAGCCTTAAATTAGAGGGCACATACAAAAGGAAGTACATATGCAATATTGTGCATACAATATGTACTTTACTGTATATGTACAATATGTATATATGCGCATGTATACTGCCAATATCAATATCAAATAATGCATGCCTCCGGTTATCTTTTTCCATATGCTTGGTATGAAACTGTCTGTTACTTAGTCTCAACCTGCCCACTGACTCTTTTCATATGTGTGAGAAAAGAGAAAGACAGAGAAAGAGAAAGACAGAGAAGGAAATCATTTATTTAAATGATTATTAAAGAAAACTTTTCATAATTTTGCAAAGAAAATCTATATTTTATTTTTATTCATGTGTGCATGAATGCTCGCATGTTCGTCTACACGCTTTGCAGTGTGTGAACAGGGTGGGAGTACCCAGCAGCATCAAGGACAGCCAGCAGCCATTTCTTGTGCTTGACGGAGCTGTCAGAATGCATCGGCTCGTCCCCTCTCTGTCGGGGAGCGCAGGGCATGCATTCTTCCATCAGAGAATGGAAGGATGAGACCTGGGAGGTGTCTTCATCCAAAGGACAGACAGGTCCGCACAAAGAAAGGTACGGTAGACTTGCAAACATACAGAATCTGACAGTGTGAGTCGGTGGAGGGAGACACTGTCTGAGGCCCCTGTGAGACATCCTTTCGTGCCAGTCACAGTAATGCACCTCAGTATCGGACACTAGGACAGAATCTGGTGTACACAACTGGGCATTTGGCTTTAAAGAGCAAATGTAACCAGACTGAAGTTTGAACAAGTGCTGGAAGTTATCCTAAACAATGACAGTGAAAAGAAAGTTCATGCGTTATGCCCCCCCCATCCCGCTGACACTGACACACATGCTCAGAGAGTCGAATCCATCCTTGCTCCAGGCTACTTTCATTCTCCGCTGTGTGTTGAGACGTGAGCAGACCTGCCTGTCACATCCCACGCCAAATTATAGCAAGAGAATGCCCTTAACCGCCAACTGACTTCTAACATGTGTCTGTGTGTATGTCAATGTATAGTGCAGTATATGTATGTGTTGATACTGTTAGACTAAGACTGTGTTTTATATATATATATATATATATATATATATATATATATATATATATATATATATATATATATATATATATAAAGATCATTGTATGGCTTTCACTCATATCTCAGCTACAAATACATTGTATAACTGCAAGTGAACCTATCGACAAGGGTCAAGTTCATAAATCATGCCTCCCAACTATCACAACACATTCCTTGAAGTTCAATCCTTTTCCATAACTGTGACATATAAAACTCATAACTCATACTGATGACTGTGAACACATTTGATTAATTCCAACTTCTGAATTTGGAGAAGATGTTCTGATCCTAAGAAAAGGTTCAAGTATAAATTACAGCAAGTTGAAAAGAACTGATAGGAGTCTCCTCCGTCAGGATGTTACAGAACAATCAACTGGAAATGTGAAGTCGTTGCTGAAATCTTGTTTAGTCACCAGGCTAGATTTACCATCAATGGCGTGTCACAACAACACACCGGTATCTGACTCCTTTATGCTTGGTGTAAATATAAACACTGGCATGGGCTGCCTTTACAGCTTCAGTGTTATGTGTGTGTTTGGAAGCTTTACACTTGGAGGGACGGAGCAGTTGGCCTATACTTTGATTGTCTGCTGCCAACGCCTTGTCTGTTTGTTTACTGTACAGTGAGATAAGCAAAACCCAAAACATAGTAAACGCTCAGCATGCTCCAACGCTCATCCTTTTCTCTGGAATGCCACTCAGCTTCTCCAAAGGTAATCAGTTCTCACTGGGGGAGGAGGAGGAGGAGGAGGAGGAGGGCGAGAGTTGTTCATTTAAACAGCACACAGTCGTTTGATCCAACTGCATTATAATTTGTCAAGGTGATGTCATTGAAGTCGCTTGGGTAGATTTTGACTGGATGAGTGGTGATTATACACAACATATTTATCTGACATGTTTGATTTCATGAGAAACTATGTAACCTTGGCTATAATCTAAATTGGGGTTCACGGCAGGTGTTTATTTTGTCAATCTGAGAGACTGTGTAAAGTGAAGAGGTTAAAGGCCTTGTCACATCTGTCATTTAAAATTGCTAAATCAATTCATTTCAGTGGGAAAGAGTTGATTCACCTATGGGGCGAAGTAAATCAGCGCAAATCTTTTGCGTCTAGTTTGACTTTGGTGAATTTGGTGAGCATTAATGGTGTTGGTGGGTGGAACTTGGAACAGAGCCAGTCTAGCTGTTTCCTCCTGTTTCTAGTCTTTGTGTTAGGCCAAGCTAACTGGCTGCTGGCTGTAGTCTTATTTTTAATGAACAGATATAAGAGTGGTATCAATCTTCTCAGCAAATAAGCATATTTCCTGTTGAACAATAGCTTCAATAGCTGTGTTTCACCATCCTCTGTTGGAGTATAAACTGCTCCATAAAAAAGCAAGGTTTGCAGACTAAAATCAATGGTACAAACGTCATGAACAAACTGTGACGCTAACTAGCTTGGTAACTGACAGTTAGCTATCTTAAACGGTTATTGGGCCTCGTATGTCAGGAGACTTCCTAGTGTGTTTTCGCGACTAGCTCGCAAGCTACAGTAGATCACTAACTAGCCCAGAGATTATTTACACTTTCTGGTGTGACCGGACGTTTAACCTGTACAGTGATGTACAGTAACTTAAATGCACCTGAAATTATCTTCTGATTTGTAGAATACATTTATTTATTAGATTATAGAAACGTTTATTTTACGTTTTAGCCAAACGTGAATCTAAACTGATGATGAAGATATTTTAAGAGTAAATAATGCCGTCATGACATTTAATAAAATAAAAAAATGTATTTACATTAGTGATGATCATCATTTTATTTACCTCCACATCAAAATCTACACGGACAACAAGGAGCCTCATCTAAATCGTTCCAACATAAACACAGACACACACCCACATGATTCCAAATCCACACACACACAAATGTATGGGCACATACGCTCACATGAACGCTCAGCACAATCCTGTAGCCTATCTCTTTTTTCTCTTCTTTTTTTTTTTGATCAGCCTTTTTAATTGTGCGTTCCTGCATCTCGCCTGGTGTATTTACAGAAAGCGTAACAAGGCCATTGGAGCCAATTATACAAAGAACGGTCTCTAAACCCATCGTCCAGGCGGAGGAATCACAGAAATATTTATCCTGTTTAAAAGTTTAGGAAGGAGAGAAAGGGCCTTGGCACTAAACCCTTTAGTGAGGCAAGGGGAATGAAAACCTCTAGTGTAAAAAGACCTATTAGTCTCAGGACATGGGCATTAGCATGATAGTAGACTTAGCCTCGGGGCTGAAGGAGAGGGACGCTGTCTCTACGCTTTCAGCTCGAGGGAGAAGGGGGGTTCCTATACATATACACACACACACAAGCTCTCTGATAGGCAGGGAAATGCAAAGTGGGGCCCTATACAGAGCATGAGGCACACCAGCAACCCAGTAAATAAGGAGGAGGAGGAGGCGGGGAGGAGAGAGGGCGGGTCGGGGAGTGAAGGAGGGTGATGAAGAGAGAGGAGAATTAAACTCACAACAGACCAAGAAGAGGAGAACCATTAAAAGATGTAAGGAGCAATTTGTAAAACTGCAAGTGACAACAATGCATGAAAAAGGAGTTTATACCTTCTTTTTGTGTATAACAGTCACTCTGTTGAAGCTGCAAATGTTCTGCTCTGCTCCAGTCAGTAATGACGAAGTGAACTGTATTCCAGGACAGAATCCCGTGATATGTATTATAATAAAAATAGTATAGTTTCAGATGATCAGTGAGTCCTGAAGATTTCTGCTTTTTCGTGCACAGTGAAGAGAGAAAGTAGGGAAGGATGCTTGAGCAAAGGACACACAAGGAGGTTCAAAAGGATGGGAGGGGTTAACCTGTGCTGAACAAGTTGACCAACACTTCACGCTGACTTTGGGGAGAAAGAGTCCACACAGGAAACATCACAATTCTAAACACACGCAAACAAACACCCAGTGTACATTGAAACACAAATACAAGCACAATCATGTGTGGTCATACAAACATGCAAATGTGTGTGTGTGTGTGTGTGGGTGGCAGATGAAAGGAGTAGCCTCAGTCTGGGGTCACAGAGGGCAGTTATGTACAAAGCGTGTGTTGATATAGTGTAAAGATGGAGGACACACAAGCAACTCATGCAGGGAGAGGGCAACAAGTGGAGAGAATGAACCTCATTGTATGTCCGTTAGGGAGATGCCGAGCATGGAGGGATGGTGGTGGTGTTGGTTTTGGTGGGAGGGTGGTTGGGGTGGGGGTCTAAAACTAAACAACAAAACTGAAAGTGCGTACTGGCATTGAACTGTGTGCCGACAAAACAATCAGTAGGCGGGGGGGGGGGGGGCGGGGTTACAGAGAAGAGACACCTCCCTGAAAATATGATAAATGGGCTGTTTAATGTCTGCATTCATAGTTTGGAGACAAGGCAAGACGTTGAGGGATTAGACGGTAAGAGTCAATATTAGTGTTGGTGGCATTAGGAAAGCCCTGTCTGGTTAAACAGAGCAGGGAATAAAGCGTTTCCAGCTGATGCCAATGTTTGAACAATGACTCTAATCATTTGCACAGAAATGAGGACTGCCTTGGTTTATCTAATAGATCAGGCACTGGTGTGGGGCTGATACAGAGACCTGCATAGTAAGAGGAGGCAGAATGGTTTTCTGAATGGGCCGATGGGGGTGGAAAGTGTTGAAAACATATATATATATATAAATTCTAATTAATTAGCTGGAATTCTGCTTATAGGTGTCATATTTTAGTGGGAGGTGGGAGTAGTAGGAACTGGCCCATCTCTATGTATTAAAGCTCCAATTCCCCAGCACCCTTTGAGCAACCCACAGTGGCATGCTCTTGGTTTAGTTTTCCAAAACCTGAATGAACATTGTATGAGAAAGGAGGTTTGGACTTGGACCAGTGGTACATAGCGTCTTGGCTTGTTTTGACAGTTTATACAGAGATGCAGGGATGACATACTAGTATTCAATTTTACTTTATCAATTATCACATGTGGTTCGACTACATTTAAAGGCAAAAGTGTTAATACCTGTTTTGAATTCAATTCAAGTCAATTTTATCTATACAGCGCCAAATCACAACAAAAGTCATCTCATGACACTTTACAAATAGAGCAGGTCTAGACCGACTCTTTATAATGTTATTGCTATAGTACTGCCTCCCCAATCTCTCGAAAATAATTCTGTCTCTTTATATATAGTCACAACACAACAAATCATACAAATGGTGATAACGGTGCACACGTTCGGACAGTCTCTTCTCAAAGGCAATCATGGTGTTGCGCTGCATCCTGAGGCCTTCACTTTCCAACCATACTGCTGCCTCTAATATGTAAAAATGACAGCAGTTCTGTAAGAAACAAAAAAACTACACCAAAGAAAACTATAGGGACCTAAATTCCAAGTGCGACAGATTATTTACCACCTCTTCACTAGTCTAACAAGATATCAATTTAAAAATTGGGGTAACATTAGCCTCAAAGTTGGATTAGGAGGTTTGGACAAATAAACAGAGTTTATCGTATTAATTAGTTACAATTCCTAATATTAACGTTTTTGCACACCCATCGTCCTCCAACACAGGTGTTTCCATTTCTTACGACTGATTAGAGCTCTTAACAGGACTGTGTGGTTGTGCACAGACTGTACATATTTGATATCTCCTTCACACTCTGGTTAGGTTTGTTGCACATATTAGGATGGGACAAATTACACCTTTATCATTCTTATTTGTACGAGTTGAGTTTAGTGAGCTTAATACCTCCACCAAACTAAAACCTGAGCAGAGGTCTATCCAGCCAGAATAGCTGAAAACACCTGAGTGGACGTGCCAGGCCTTCAATGACGTCACATTGTTAACCATTCCTTCTATCTTAAACCACAACTCAATTGAAAATATATTGTGGTGAGATGAAGATGCAGTAGGTGGTCAGCAGCAACCTGTATTATTGGGGAAAACTATGGGTAGGCTCAGATGTAGTCAGTAGCCACGGCGACAGATTTACCCCCTGCAGAGTCCAAATCTGGAACACCAACAACGCCGAGCAGCAGCAACTGATCACTGTTTGAGAGCACAGTTAATCCTATAGTAGTGCCTCACCTGACTCAGTTTACTGAGTGAAAGTTAATAGGTAGACCAAACATTGTTATGATATGCAACCTCGGGTCTTATTATCTTAGTTATTGTATTAGTTATTGCACCTGGATGGAGCCATTTTTGGCTTGCTAACAAAGCTGAATATGTAAAAGTTTCAGCTTTAACACCTCTGCATGCTTGCAAGGGTTTATATCATTTTAAAAGTAGCAAAGTGCAGTCACAACAGAATTATGGTAGCTCATAATTTATATGTCACCTAAAACTCATACATAAATTGTCCTTGTAAAGTAATTGTATTTTTTGCAATCCAGCAAGTCAAACTGAACAGGCATAACAACATGTACACTAAAACCCTCCATAAAAAAAGGGCCTCTTTGTTTTTCAGGGAGGATTTTGCATCTGATGTTTCAACAGTTTGTTTTGATCCAAATGATTTACAAGTTTCTCTAGTACAACGCGAGCCCAAGGTTGTAACTGCGAATTCAAAACGACCCCACACTAACAGTTCCCGCTAAGGTTGAATGGCACATCAGATATGACAGATAACATGCAAATGAAACCACACGTCAAGATCTCACTGATAATGCATCAGCATTTCATAGAGTTAACACTTGTGACTCACATTTATGTCTCAGGATAACTGTTCCACAAGTGTTTGCATACACACACACACACACATTTAGGCAACAGCAAACTGAAATCATACAGTTATGTGTGGGGTTGCAGTGTGTGTGTGGTGTGTGTGTGTGTGTGTGTGTGTGTGTGTGTGTGTGTGTAGAGGTATCCCTATAAGACAGGGGGAATATGCTTGTCCCGCCTACAGCTGTGATGAATGGGTCTGAGGCTTTGTACCACAATGCTCCTCACTTCATTACTGTCACATGGAACAGATGGTGCCTTTCACCGTAGCATCACATGTACACACACACACACACACACACACACATTCTTTCCGGGGATGCCGTCGTTCTGTGATGCGCGCACACACACGCAGGGGACAAGGAGGCTTAATGAATTCTACACCACATGCAGCCTCTGAGCTCAGCCGAGGCATTAATTTACAGATCTGAAGAGCAACCAAACAAAAAATTAGATCATGAGTATGAAATGTTAAACAAACCAAAGAGGGGGTAATTGAATGAAGCGGGGAATAAACAAAGACCTGTGTTCCTTCTTCCAAATGGAAAATTGTTTTGGTTCTTGGGAATCATGATTTGCCAGCACAGCAACACAACATCCCTAGATGTTTGAAGAAAAACAATGTGTGTGTGTGTGTGTGTGTGTGTGTGTGTGTGTGTGTGTGTGTGTGTGTGCATCGCTGCCTTAGGGACATCAGGTTACACACTCTTCTTTGCATTGTGTATCTCAACTGGCGTTCAGCGTATGACAAACAGACAAAGTGCAAAGTTTGAGTGAGCGATTTTCTTTATTATGCATCCAAACAAATTAACTAAATCAAACATGAGATATGCCAAGAATCACATTAAATATTGCACTTGTTTTTGCAGGAAAAGAGCATCAGCTTCTTGCCCACTTGTCTTTCTGTTCTTCTTCTTCATTCAGGCCTCAAGGTCCTGAGCCTGTGGGTGTGTGTCACATTTGTGAAGGCCCACCGCTTGAACAACTTTCTGCTCCCTCTGGCCTCAAACCCAATGTCCCCACTAAACCCGAACGATATCCCTTTCCCCTTCCACATGGGTCACAAATTAACAGGCCCCCGCTCGCTCGGCCGCACAGGAGCATCCCTGGAGCGCCTGGTAAATGCAGCATGAGCCAAGGGGGGCCGAGCTGCTGGGTGGAGAGGTGTGAAGAAGCAGGGTGGTGGGTGGTGAGGTCACCTCTGGAGAGATGGTTGGCACAGTAACTGACGAGGATCATTTTAAATTCTTCTGTTCAGAACAGCCATCTTATCTTTCTCTGCTTCTCTCTTTCTTTGTGATTCTCATTTAAGTCTTTAGTATCCACCTTCTCTTTATCGACATGTAATCACACTCAGCATCTTCTTCATTATCCTCACCGTCGTCTTCCAAACTGTGGCTCACCTGTCCCGCAACAAGAAAAAAAAAAGCCAAAAGGGCTTTCGACACACATTCACAGTCTGAGGAGCAAAGTTCACAGGGCTACACACTCTGCTTTAAAGTTACACCTGCCAATAAGTGGCTGTAAACACTATCTTTAACTTAGCACACACACACGTTTTGGCCCCACTATCTAACTGAAAATCAGATACAGGGACCAGAGACCACACGCCACACAGTGCCCAGTCCAAGCTCTATCTCTGGATGGAGTGAGTCCAGACTACATAGTCCCTGTATTATCTTATTGGTTTAACATTAAGCAAACTGTGGCAGCACACCAGACCACCAGCTCTTGGTTCCTCTTTGCTTTATCATTTTTTCTATTTACTCTCCTTTCCTTCTGCTATCTTGAAGGGAGCTATTAAAGATGCATCTTTCTTATTTACAAGCAAACCAAGACAGTGTGTTTGTCCAGCGTGTTAAGGTACTTTCACTTAAATGAGGTCAGGAGGACTGGAAGAGTAGGAGAAAATCTGTGTGAATAATAAGGAGAATTGTCTTTTACCATGTCTTTTGTCATGTTTTCCCCATAGTGAATAAAGACAAAACAAAAATGCTCAATTCGCACAGAAATGTTGTCTTTAAATATTAGTAAATAAGGTCAAATATGAGATATAACATGAATTAAAATAGATTTTTAATCCCAATTTCTGAATATAGTGGCCTCTTCATTTCATAACTGGAAACAACGCATACATATGTTAACACATCAGTGTACCACAATATACAAATAACGGCAGAATGAATGGACTGGTTTTAGACTATTAGAGGAGTAACTGGTCCCAGTGGGCAGCAGATGCAGGACAACCTCCCCACCATGTAACAATAGCTCCCAGTCTATGCTGTCCATCCATCTGTATTTGTCAAATACAGTTAAGAATCCCTGCAGGAAAACCAACTGGCATTCTTCTGTTGTCTATTGTTATGAAACTATCACAGGAATGGATCACTAGGAAGACAATCCAACCTAATTCTCTGATCCCAAACCAAAAACAAGGCCAGGAATGAACTTTGATTGATCAGGGAACAAATGGACCAGATTCTCCATGCCCGTCTTTCTCTGCATAGACTAGCATCTGAATGGCTAACTCAGTTAATTTCCGCGGCCTGTGGCTTCATCCCTGTCAAAGTCTGATGGAGTAGCTGGTTTCAGTAGGTGGCTCGTAATGACCGGGGGGTTCATACATGCTACCGCTGCTGCTGTAGGTCTTCGCTGCTGTCTCTGAGGTGAGTGAATGTGGACCCCCCAGAAGAGGTGAAAGCACATTACACATTCCTGTGTCTACAAGGAGATTGCTTATCACTGCAGTGACACTGGACGACTGTGGGTCAAACAGACACACACGACACACACGATCGTATCAACCCCTGGAGTAGTACACCTCTTTCATTCAATGACCTGATGCACTGATTTCTACACATTGGTCCAAAAAGATGCAGACTTCCTTGTCACTCAGAACAAGGCAGTGCAACATCTCAACAGTTAGCAGTTAAAATAACTGTATATGACATGTGACTGTAGCTGAGTGATCTATAGTTCTGAGTTTGAACCTGTCACAGCATGAAAAACAGTATATATGCTTCTGGGCTACTCTGAGGCGTCAAACTCTATCAACACTCAGTGCCTCCACAAGTTTTATGAGCTAACCAGCCCGAAAATAGACTGGAGATACACTGACAAAATATTTTATTCAAATAGTTCTTTGGTATTTCACAGGCATAGAGAGGCAGCAGCTGCATTTGATTTCTGAACAAATGGTTTCATAATTTATGTAATTAAGGAAATATCCTGTACATATGGGGTACCAATGAAACACTTTTGGGGTACTCCAGTAGGTAGTTGCTATGAGGAACATGCCAGGGAAGCAAAGTAGTACTGATGTAGGCTACTGCTTGTGTGTGGGAATTAGCCTAAAGCTCTGTCTGGTGGGGGTTTTTTGCTACTAAAGAAAAAAAAAGAGAAGAAACTGCTGAACCAGACAACTGACAAGTAACCAGTTGGCTAACGTGTTAGCCAGATTTATCCAGTGTTATCCAGAGGCTTTCAACTTCAGTTTTTAAGCACAGATCTTTAAACGAAAAAAACAAAACTTACCGATACACTTCAACAGCTGTTTTAATACTACACATTTTGGCCTGCATAACTAATATTTACTTTGTAATGACGTTTAAAACGGGGTACCTTCATGGGTACTGGAAAGCTACTTAAAAGCATCCAAGTAGCCAAACAGGTTATCACAGAGAATCTTGCAAGAACAGGACAATGAGCCTATATATTTGTTGTGGAGGCTGATTTGAACAGGTTAGTCAGTGTAACGGCCACAGGTTGGTGTGTGCTCTTTGCCTGTCTGAGGCTGGACTCTGCCCAGAGAAGACCAATAGGGGTGGATGGAGGGAAGAAAGGTTTCATCCTTTATTGCCCATAAAGACCCAGGAGTGGAGTCACTTGTGTGCAGTAAAAAGCGCTCGACACCTGCCGGGATGTTGACTCAAAATCTTTATCACCAATATCTAATCGCTCGCCTTCTCCCTCTGATAAATGGGCTCATGTCGGAATTTTCCCCTTCTAACTAAAAGACATGCTAAACACAGGTGTGAGTATGTGTGTGTTTGGCTGATAGAGAGGATATCTGAGGACCTGTGCATTTATTCACTTATGGTTGACGTGGTTAATGCTTAAGCAGGTGTATGTGTGTTTACCTGTGGATCCTCTATACCTGAGGAGGCCATGAACCTGGACAGGGCATAAAGAGGAAAGAGTGACTGGGGTTGTTATCTAACGAACTGAGATTAATGGTGAACAGAGCAGACCTGCTGCCACACGTCAACGAAAGTAACTGGAAATCCAACACACATGCACAAAATCGAAAGAAAGATAGGCTGTTTATGCTTATTATGACATGGATAATTAAATTGAATGAATGTGGTGAGTCACTGCTTTCTTTTTCTTTCTTTCTTTGTAACTCTTTAAGAAATGTCTCTCACATTCCTCTCAATGACTAAAAGGAATAAAAGAAATGACGCTCAAAGCCAAAAGCAGTTTCTTTAGATCAATAACAATGATAGGTCTTTTCAGGTGCTCTGTGTGATGTGAGATGCTAAGATCTTACACACTTCAAAGTGTTAGGATTACACTCTTTGCTTCTGTTAATCCCAGGAGTCAAATGACAAGAGCTGCCTGTTCTGTTTGCATGGGACGGCATTGGCCAAAAACTGTTACCGCCTGCAACAAAAACAGGAGGGAGGGAGAAAGCCAAGAGGTCTCCACCTAACTCTAAATATTGACTCTGAGGTCTGTCACTGCGTCCAGTTTTGCTTGACTGCTATTCACACAGGAACAAGGTTATTCAAGATGAAAGCGCTGCACTTGAGGGAAGCCATTACAACCGCACAAAACAGATACTGTTGAATCTATGAATGCTGTTACAGCTAAACCTCATTTGTCACTCACTGATGAAAACCCTAACTAAGTATCTAAAGCAGTGCCATAAAAAACATCACCCAGAAACTCTTCATAGACGTGCACCTCCATGTGCAGGTACAGACAATAAGCTGGTCAGGTTTGAGGAGTGACAGTAATTGTGATGTGTTATGTCGGTACCACAGGCACATAGCAACACAATGTGGTTCAAGGACTCCAGGATAACCTGAAGGTCTACCGTGTGTGTGTGTGTGTGTGTGTGTGTGTGTGTGTGTGTGTGTGTGTGTGTGTGTGTGTCTGTGTGTGTGTGTTTGTCTGTCTCATAGGTCTGCACATGTAAAAAGCGACACTGTCAGTAGAACTAAAGTCTCACCACACCCAGAGGTGCATGTTATAATGGTCCAAATGCAATGTGAACAGACTCACACAAACACTAAAAGACACAAACACATAGTGACGCACACATACTGACTGCGCCATCTGAAAAGGTAAGCTGCAAAGTCTTATTCCAGAGGTGGATTGTAACATGTACATTATAGAATCGGACATTTACATCATTTTGAGGCATGTGTGTTTCCATTTCATGCAACTTTGTACTTTTTACTCAACTACATTTATTGACATTTATTGACATATATTGACAGCTAAATTTAATAGTTACTTTATAAATTTAGACCCAACATACTAACATTTGATGATCTTATGACATGTAATGCATTGTTATAGATTAAACCAACCAAAAGTAAAAGCTAAATAGCACTTAAAATTAGCTAAATCTCCAACTACAAGCAGTAAAATGTTATTCAGAATGCATAACAATATTAATCTAATAGTAATATAGGGACCATTTTTATACAGACTGAGTACTTCTACTACTATGTACTTTAAGTACATACTTTTGAATGCCAAACATTTGCTTATGATGGAGTATTTTGTTTGGTTATTGTGGTTATCATTCTTCCATCACTGTCCTGCTCACATACTGCGTACAGTCCTTCTTGTTACTCATCTGTACACATTAATGATGCCCATTAACCCACTCAATCACTTATTTTATTACAGGCCCGCCTAATACAAATCACTCTTTCTTATAGTCTGGCTCAAATTACAGCTTTACAATGTTTGAATGGAATCTCTCTTTAGTGGCTTTATGTGACCCTTCTGCCTTATTACCTGTACCAGAGGTAAGGTAATGCTGCTTGCTTATCTGCAAGTAAATGCAATAGAAGGGAATCAACAAATGAAAGTGAAGTAAAATGTGTAAATTATGAGGCAGCCCACCTACAGTGCAGGTGAGTACACACACACATCTCAAAATGGTCAGCAGATAGGAGCTGTCACTGAACAATAGAAGTAGGGCTGAGAACCAGCCAGCGCTGCGACTGCAGGGGGAAGCAGACACATACTGATAGTGGACAACCTGATGAAAAGAGAGAGAGAGAGAGAGAGAGAGAGAGAAAAAAGACCCCCTACCAACAAGGCCACACAGGATCAGCCACATTTTACTAATTTATCTGACCCGCAGTCTGCTTCCGTTTGTATTTGTTTGTTTGTTGTGGAGGGGGTAATGCATCTAAATGCCAGTGATAGCAGTGAACTGGCACGCTTCTCTCTGTTACAACTGGTTTCATTTATTTGACATACTGGGCACATAAATTGTTCAGACCCCTGGCATCAGTGAATAAGGCTGAAATGGGATTACACAGTGACTTGTCTTCATCTCAGTCCTCCACCCTTTTTTTTTTTTGTCTTTTTTGAGTCCTACTCTGGACCCGGCCCTTCTCACAGGCCTGTAAAGCCACGCTGATGAGCCTGACTGGCCCGAGCTCTTGGGGCCAGTAATAATCTCTCTTTAGGAGGCTGAGAGGGTGAAGTGAGCCATAAGAACCCTCTCTGTCAGCTTTAACCGGCCAGCAGAAAGAAAAAGTCATAATTATAGTACTCTCTCTGGCTGGATTTAAATAAAGCTTCCTAGCCGGGCCCCTATAGACACACACTCTCTCGCTCACACACACACGCACTTCAATAAAGAGGCACTAATCAATCAGGGGTTCCCCTGCCACGGCTTCATTGGAGCCCCTGTCTGAAAGGACTGACAGCCCTCAACCTCCCAGTATTGTCAGACGAGACTGATTAGGCTTCTGACTGGCTACCTCAGCCACCAGCTAGAAAAGCATGGAGGTTAAAGGGTCTCCATTTGAAATCGACGAGCACTGAAAAGTTCTGGACACCTGCTTTTTAAAGTGATGCTTGTGTCTGCAGTTCTATCCTCCTTTTTTGTTATTTGCAATTTGAGGGCAGCACAGGGGAGAGGGAGAGAGTTGTTTGAGAGAGAGTAAAAAAGGGGTGAGTGGGGTAATGTGTGTGTGTGTGTGTGTGTGTGTGTGTGTGTGTGTGTGTGTGTGTGTGTGTGTGTGTGTGTGTGTGTGTGTGTGGCTTAAGTTTTGAAGGGGGAGCTTGGCTGTGGGCCCAAGGCTGGAACAAAGAGGAGACACTCTTTACATGCATAGCCAGACAGAGTAAACTGGCCAGCAGTGCTGCCAGTAAATACAAGGCACAAAAACAGACTTAGAGAGAACGGAAAGAAGGGCGAAAAAACAGGAATATCAGACTAACCCAACCATCAGCTTGCTCCACCTCGAAAACTTTTCATCCTTCGTGGTTGATTAAAACGAGAAATGTATTGGGTGGCATGCTTATAAGGCATTAAATAGCACAAGCTGCTTCGATTTTATTGTGTTTGCATTCAATATGGAGCTGTGTGGCCGCGGGTAAACGGAAGCTATCCCTTCGCAAACACCCACAGGATGAACAAATACAGGCAATTAGTGCAGCACAGCAACAGAGGGACAGGTGGACTGAGAGGAGAAGAGAGGAGAGGAGAGGAGAGGAGCTATTTGATTCATAAAGCCGGCTACATAAATAACAATCGTATGTGCACAGCTTTACCTTGAAATTGTCAAAAAATGTATATATTGAGATTTACCTGAAAGTCTACACATCAGGTAAACACATTTTTTCATTGTTAACATGTTTTCTATTATCAGCTGTGTTTACATGAAACACAACAACACTTGGATGTAGCCGTCATCACACAACTGTATCTCTAACCTCTGAATGGCCCAACAGCAACTGAACAATTCCTCTGAGCCATGACACTTCAGATGAATGATTTCTCAAGACCAGCTTTTTTCTCCATCACTGTTATTTTTAAAGGAGGAGGTGCAGAGGATTCCCTTTCTTTTATACTTTCTTTTTTTTCCACTGAAATCAGCTTAAAGCTCTGCAACGATTTCGCCCTTTAAAAAGGAGAGCCACTCCATCAATGAGGGACAATGGTATATTCTGACAAAAAGTCTGAGGGCGTTACGCCACCCTGCCATCACCAGGTTCCCCTCCATACAGCCTCTGTTGGTGACTGGTAAATGCCACTTTCAATCTTTCTCCTTTCTCCCCTCTTTCCTTTTCACTCCTCCTATTCCTTGGCCTCAATGGGTGTGTTAAGTATTGTGCGTTCTGCTGGGGGGCGGTGAGTCAGTCAGGATCATTAAAAGCAGGCCAAGCCTTTGGCCAGATCAAAATAATTAACTGGAGAGGTCACAAGCTAATGAAATGAAATGGGGGGCTGAAAGGAGCCCTAAATGGTGCTCACTAATCCTCCCTTTACCTTGTTTTAGGGAGGGGGCAGGACTCTGTAAGCCAGGGCATCTCTGCTGGTAACAGGTTGTGGGGTGCAGGGGAACTGGGACTATGGATTTTTGTGTGTATGTATACATATGTTTGTGTGTGTGTGTGTGTGTGTGTGTGTGTGTGTGTATGTGTGAGTGTGTGTGTGTGTGTGTGTGTGTGTGTGTGTGTGTGAGTGTGTGTGTGTGTGTGTGTGAGAGAGAGAGAGAGAGAGAGAGAGAGAGAGAGAGAGAGAGAGACTGCAAATAACATCCATCTCAACATTTCATTTGATCACATTCTGAGTCACAAAAACGTATTTTTCAAAAAACGAAATGAAACAGTTGCCAGGAAGGTGTGAAGTTTTCAGTTGCTCTAATGCAAATCAGCTTTACGTGATCATGCATCATTTAGGAGTGGAGTGGAGGGGGGAATTTTTCCTGTTTGAAGAATCTTAAACAGGGAAAACCCTAACAAAATAATAAGAAGACTTGCAGTACTACACTGTAAACACATTTTATTACAAGTAAAAGCATTAAAAGGTTTACTTAAGTAAACATACTTAACTATAGTCAATAAAATATACTTAGTCAGTATCAAAATAAAGTTACTCATTATGCTGGCAGAATGGCCACAACATTGTTATATTATATTGTATATTATATGGTTAGATTGTCACCTAAGGGCATTAAGCAGCATTTTGCTGTTGTAGCTTGTCAGGGTGGACCTAATTTTAAGTACTTTATTGTTGAGCAAATGAATAGACTAAAATTCATATCTTATTTTATACGTTGATCATATGTTTTGTATGTAAAAACTGAACTGAAAAGTAACCTGAAATTGTAGCTGTCAAATAAAGGCAATTTGATAAAACATACAATACTTTGCCTCTGCAAGTCTTAAGTAGCATAAAATTTAAATACTCAAGTTAGTATGTCAAAATTGTAATTAAGCACAGTACTTGTAAATTACCGTCCTTAGTTATGTTCTTCCAATGCATGTAAAGGACACAAACAGAGGATACAAAGAGGGTAAGTGAAATATTATGGTGACAGATAATACACATATTTACAGTATATGTAGGTTTATGAATAAAATGTGGCCAACAATAAGGCTGTAAAACCAGACAAATCAGACAGAACTTCCCTGTGGTTTAACTTTACTGAACCACCTTTACTTGATTTCTTCTTGTTATGCTAAATGCTGCATGTGCTCTCATGTTTCCATTCAGAGTCCTTACACACAAACCTTTCATGACCAGAAGCAAGTGTACACTAAGCTTTGATACCATAAAGAAGGCACATCTATTGTGTCATGCAGAGATATTCACAAGATGTATAAAAGAAAATATCTAAGTGTGATACTGTCTGTCTGAATCGAACAATGGAAGAATGAAGCATGTGATCCAAAGCTGAGGGCTATGCGTGTCAGAGGTTGATGAAGCCATGGTGTGTCGCTGTGAACAGGTTCTCCAGGGGCAGGCTCCAACCTGCTGGGAACCCGAGGACATGACTGTGCGTGTGTGTGTGTGTGTGTGTGTGTGTGTGTGTGTGTGTAGGGAGGGACAGCACTTGTTTGAGTAAAAAAAATAGAGTAGAAAAGTGGTTTTCATTGTTGGAGGTGTGACCTCTGACATGCAGACAATCATAAAAATTGGCTCACCAACCCACGCATACGCAAACTCAGAGACATTATAACGTATCGTTGAGTGAAGGAATGCACCTTATCTCTCTCTGAGTGACAGCTATTTAAACACACACACACACAAAGACAAAAACGCACAAACACACACAGCAAGCCCACACATAACATGTTTTTAGAAAGACAGTTACCGTTTTTTTTTCTTTGATGACTTAACATCTCACGTCATCACACACATACACACAAGTGAAGGCAGAACAGGATAGTATGGATAGTATGAATTTTCAATGAGGTGACAGGTCTGTAGTGGAAGCGGACTGGTATGACTCTTCTAGTAAAATGTACTAAACTGACGCCGTAAAAGAATACATTCAAGAAATCAGTAGATACATTATAATATACTAGAGGAAGTACTGTTGTTGTAGAGTTTGAGTCAAACAACAGTTGAGTGGTGCAGCCAATGTGAAAGTGTCTTGAGATGCAGGTCCTCTAACGACCACAAGATTGTGGCTCAAAGAAAACATGGATTGCATCAAGGTGATTGGGCAAACCCCCAACTTCTTTCTATCAATAAAACTTTCAACAAGTGTTGTTCACAGCAAGCTTTGGTCTCAATACTGAATGTCTTCTAACGTGTGTCAAAACGTGACAAAAGCATCTGCCAAATGAATAAATGTAAATGTAAAAAGATGCTTGTTGTGGGGATATGTGACAGTTGGCTCAGTCTATTACATTTCAGCTGTGATGCTTGCATCTTTCTTATCCCACCACAGCTCAACCAAGGTTTCTCCACATGTCCCAATTTGGATTTGAAGTCATCAGTATACCATTTCTGAATGATAGATATAGCTGGAGAAAAGTACCATTCTCACTGTACTCACTTTCCTGGGTCATCACAATCTTCCCATCTAAATTTGCACACTTAAACTTGTATACTAATCCTGCTTCTTCTACCCATCACTAACCATCATCTCCAACGCTAACTTGGCTCTCATGACTCATGACATGTTTTCCTCATCTGCCTGCAGTTACATTGCTGTAAGTCTTTGCCACTGTTTTGGTAGCAGCACCAGTCTATGGTCCCATCATTGTGTCCATCATCCTCTTCCCTACACCTAACCTTAGACATCAGCTCCAGCTCTACTCTTCCCACCCAGTCTGCCCACACAAGTATAAAAAAAAAAAAAAAAAACAACATCTCCCTCTCAAGCTCTGGACAAGCAGCCCACTCCAGGCTGCGGGCTGCAGTCTTTCTGAACCATCATTACAGTCATTAGGCAAGAATAAGCTCTGTATCACAGGAGTCCACCAGCATCCAGTTTAACCCAGTACAATTAGCACATCCGTTGGAGTAGAATTACCCTGTAAAACGAGAATGCTCTGGACAAAAGAGGCAGGAGAGTTGGAGTTGAAAAAAGAGGGTAAGTGTGAGGGAAAGGGGGAGAGAGGAGGAGAGGAGAAATAAGGGAGGACAGGGAGAGATTAAAATTGTTTGAATTGAGTCCACGCTCGCCCCATTCATTTGGTATTCTGCTCAAATCAGGGCTTTTGTTCAGGCTGGCGTAAAGTAGTGTCAATCATCTCGACCCGGTTTTGTAGAATGGGGAAATTTATTATGAATTTGCTCCTGCAAATAATGAGGACTACCCCCTGCCTGCTCTCCCTTTTCCCTCCTCCTTCTCCCCCCGAGCCACCTCTCCTCTTTCCCCCTTTGCCTCCACCCCCATATCAATGCTGCAGAATAGGCAATAGAGAGTGAAGTTAGCAATCTCAGGGCCACTCGCACTCTGGACCCACATCAAAGTGACAGAGACGTCCAATCAGATTTGTCTTACAGGCATTACATGATGAATATGGTGCGGCCGTAGCACAAAAGCGCCTTTGTGTCTCCTCCGAGCAGAGACTATTCACAGCCCGCCACAGCCAGCCAGAGTGGAAGTAAATGGCCAAAAGGGCCCAGGCCAAAAAAAAGCACCCAAACTTGTGCAGCACAATGGCCCATGCAAATCACAGCCCCCGCCACCTCCACCCTACCACATATCCCCACCTCTTCCATCCCTCCACCCTTCAGGCCTGAGCTTGGTTCCTCCTCTGCTGGGTCGTCTGAAGTTTAGGGCCTATTCACACACATACAGAGGTGTCAGTTAAAAGTGCTGAGCTGCACGCATTCAAACGTTCATTTGAAAAGAGAGAGATTTCTTTTTTTAGAAAGATAGAAGAAAAACACGAGCCGAATGACTGACTTTTTTGTCACAAAGTAAGAGTGACTTGGCGGCTGTGAGCAAGACTCCCATTTAGTAAGACTTTTGGTGTGGGGAAGAGAGTTTCCAGCACAGAGGAGCGGCCCTATGATATTTGCTTGCATTGAGAAAAATGATAAAAAGATATGTGATAGGCCCGTTTTGGCACAGAGAAAGGACTCGTATCTATTCCTTCAACACAGTGATGAACAATAAAACTCAGCATGATTCTGATTCTAACCTTAGCGAGTGAGTTATCCATTTCACTGAATATCTCACTCTCTAAGGTACATCTCCCACTCCAGGAGCGGAAATCCTTAATAATGAAGTCCGAATTTGAATCCCGAAACTAAACTATCAAGAATGCTACTTCATCACAGCAGATATAAGCATCTGCACTATTTCAAATGTCTGCTCCTGCTGTGCTTACAGGCTAGATAAACCTCTTTGTTAAGGACAATCTGACAAGTGAAACTGTTTGCTCTATGAAGAAGAACTCTCTAGTGAGAAGAAAAGCTTAGGCAGCACCAAAATCTCAAAATTTTGTGGAGACAGAAGAAACCTGAAGCTTTAAATCTAAAAGGTTTTATTATCGTGGCTCAGAGCCAATGGGACCCAAAAAAGTAGTAGCAGCAGTGATCAGTGCAAAACACCTGTGCGTCCATAGTGCTTCTACTGCCCAGGACCAATCAATAGCCAGGGGGTCAGCAGATTTGTCTCTGAACCAGCTGCACGGCCCCGTGTGTCTGTGTGTCTGTGTGTGTGTGTGTGTGTGTCTGTGTGTGTGTGTGTGTGTGTGTCTGTGCGTGTGTGAGTCTGTGTGTGTGGGTAAATGAGTCTACACTAAATCAGTTCAGCATGTCTTCTGTCTATGTCAAATATAAACGTGTCTGTGCCTCTGCTTAAACATTAACACCTCTGTAAGCATTGCTCAAGGTTGTCTACATCACTGCTCTGTCTCTGGTCATTCCTCCTTTGTCTGGGGCGTATTTATCGTATTTGTATTAGCAAAAAGAAAATGAATGGCTTTGTGGAGCAATTTAATTCAGGTTCTCGATTAGTTTAAAGGGGTCAAGTTGTTTTATCCACCAAAAGCCATTTGTCATGGAGTGTACGATTTTGTATTGACTCTGTGAAGCATACTAAAATGAGAAAAAATATTTATTTAGTTTGTGATAATTGACAGGTGTGATTGTGGTCTGTAATGCATAGTAAGACAAAGTCTGGTTTCGCCATGTTATAAGCCCAGTGGCTGACCTTTTACTCAGTCAGTTCCTGATGCACCTGTTGCTCAGCAGGCGGATGTGGCTCTGAGGTGAGATCAGATGAGCCACACACTCACATCTTCCAGGTACTGACTCTTGGTGGGCTATGACTTCAGAAACATTCCTGCTGCCATTTTGGTAAAATAGCTTATTAGCAGAAGCCCAAGATGATGGAGAACTGCTGTGAGGTCTTCTCATTCATGTGTGTTAGATAAGTCACGTTTCTTGGACAAAGTGTCAATAACAAAGCAACCACTAAGACTAGTAAACACTTCAGCCTCTACCTCCACAGACATTGGTACAAATCATCACAGCTGCAAATGTGACACCCAGATGTGTTGTGCAAGATAAACTACACCTGAAACACCTTCACTTTTCACTGAATGAATGTTACTGGACAGCAAATTTAATCCAGGCTTCTTTTACAAGTTCAGATCAGTGAACACACTCACTGCTAACATTAGAACAACTGAAGGACAAAACACCAGCAGCTGGGCCACTTATATTTTGATGTTGAGATAACTGAATGCTTTCACAAAATACTGTTTTTCATTTTTGCTAAATGGTAATGTTTAGCATATAATTTCTAAAGGAGTCACACTGAGACACTCAGATTAAACTGAAAGGTAATGAGAGAGAAAATAGTTGTGTTATTAGTGGCAGTTAGACTGTTATCATGTAAATAGTGTCTACCCCTGAAATGATTCATGTTGTGAGGCATACACTGATAAACGTTTTTTTGCCTAAGGGGTCAAAATATAAAAGCAAGACGGTTGTGCATTAAAACTAGCTCAGCAATGCGCAATTTAAGCACACAGTGGAATAATGGATGGCCTCGTGTTCATGAAAAAAAAAAAGGTTTTAAAATCCACTGAGCACTCTGATGACTGCATCTAGAGCAACAGATGACCCCTCACCACCCCACTCTTGGCCAGTTTAGCCCTATATTATAGTCTAGGTATGTGCGCATTTGGCGTTTCCATGGTTTACGCATACATTACATGGCTTTTGCGCACGAAAACGCATGCATAAATGAGCTGCAAGTGATTGATTATTCACCATTGGATTACGCCGAAATTAACATCGCCCTTATGTATTGTCAAAGTGAAAATGACCCACGGACAAAATGACATGAATAAATCTATGTTCGCCCCTGCTCCTCCCGATATATGGCTGAGGAGAAAATTGCATATCCATCTTAGGAGGACAAGAGACAAGTGCTTACTTTCACTCTGTGCCCTGGCCTCTCTGCCTGACACTGAAGGACATCACAAACACCATTTCAACCGCATGATAATGGAGCAGCGGGGGATTCTGCGCCCAACATTGATTTGTCTTTCTGAGTCCCGGTGACGTAGAAGGTTATAAAGCAGAGCGTAATTAATGTCATTTATCACTTGTTTGATTTTGTCGCTGCCTTCAACCAACGGGGCTCACATGCGCGAGCCATTAACCAATGGGAGCGCTGGAGCCTTTGTCGCCGACTACAGGCACGTGGCTTACACCTGCAGGCTGCAGCGTGTGCGTGTGTGTGTGCGTGTGTGTGTGTGTAACAAAGAGAGAGAGATGGAGCGTGCATATGCATGTGGCACACTTTCAGGTGCAAGAAAAAAAACACCCCACATTCAGTGTGTTACTTTTTGGTAAGATTTCAAAAGTCCAGAAGAGAGAGTGACCACTATGGCTCATATTCTTGTCATTGTTGGATTATTGTTGGTTTATATCACATATTTTTAAATTCACTATAAAATACTCGGTCTATAAGATCAGCTTCAATCATCCTCTCTTGTTCCCAATTTTCCACTCCCGCAGAGAGCACCAGGTGAAATTAAACTCGTTATTTCTCGTTCTGCCTCGCTGAATTTGGCATCAGTGTTTAATTACAATAGAAGATCTTCCATAATTGACATAATGAGGCGCAAAGGCGCGCACAATGGCGCTCACAATGTGGTGTTGTGCTCCCCATTTTGCAGGAGATGGGCTTTTTGATTGGGCTGTGTGTGCCATGAAAAACACAGTTGGGGATGCGACTAGTCTACAACCCCAGGTTTTATTTAGATTGATCTCAATCGGGCAATAAGAATTTTGACCTGTCTCATTGTCTTGCTGACTTTCCCCAGGCCGTATTTCAAAGTGTCCCTTTGAGAGGAGTGAATTGCACCCCTCCTCGCCCCTCCATCCCCCCCTCCGCTCCAGGCCCTCTGGGCTATTGGGTAAAGGCAGAGTATGCAAAAGAAACAATGCAATGCATGAAACGTAATATTAATCTCCCCGTCCTGAATGCAGACAAAGCGCTGTAGAAGGTGCACGTCTATAATGGTTATTGAGTGCTCACCCAGCTGCGCAATTTTCCCCCGTGTGCCCAACCAAGTCGGGAAAAGGTCATGCAGGGGCTTTGAATAGAAGAGAAGCTCCATAGTTTGCTCAATTACCGCCACAACTAACACACACCCCTAACACACACATCTGAGCATAAATGTGTGCAACATCAGCTGAAGAACCAAACCACAGCAAAAGCATATAATATAAATAGATTCATCTTTATTTATAAAACTCGTTTTACACAAAATATATCTGTTAAAATCGAATATTTACATTACGGTACGGGAAACGGAGAACAAGTGCATACATTAATTAAGGTCTCCTTACCACCTATAAAAAAAAACAACAACTACAGTCTGACACAGGTAGTAGCCTTGATATTGCTGTCCAGTCACACAACTCATACATGCCAACTCACTGCCTCACTGACAGCCGGGTCTCAAAACACTGTCAGGAAAAGTGGCAGTGACCGTTGTTAGGGAACATTGTTTGTTTGACTCAATGTACAAAAATAAGTCTTCACATTAAAACAAGTCGTTGTATGATACATTTTTTGTTATGAAAGGGGGGGGGGGGGCATGTACATCACGAGAAAGTCTGTTGACGTATCATCTTTGTTGACGTCTTCCAACAGACGTGGCAGCACGAGGAAGGCAGTCCTGCTCTGATGAAACACTCATCAAACAAGTCCTCTGGAACTGCAGCACCGTCTCTGCAGAGTCTGCTGTGTCACGTATTAATTGCACTTATTCAAACATAACATCAACAGTTCTTTCCTTCCACGCGTCAACGTGACTCTGAGTCCAACTCCCTCCTCCTTGTGGGGACTTCAGGGCGACTATTCATGCTCTGTGCAACAAGAGGCTCCCCTCTCTCTCACACACACACACTCTCTCTCTTTCTCACTATTGCTTTGCTCCTGCAGAAGCAGCCCGGGTGAGGGAGGGAGGCAACAGATCACTTCCAAGCACGGAGGGCAATACTGATCTGACGCCTCTATCAAGTGTTTGTCAGCATTTCTGAAAGAAGTCAGCCGCTTTTACAGACACTGCCGTGTGTGGTTTGGATGCTGTCAGCCTCAGTACCTGTCGAACCAGGTCGTAAAATCCAACAGCTCCTGTTCCTCGGAGCTCAGAGGCTCGTAACCACCTTCATCTGATGAGTAGGTGGAGTGAGGCGACTCCGGGTCGGCGGAGTAGCTGTTGGAAATTGTCGGGGATGGCAACCCGCACTGGAAAGCAGCCGACACAGCGTCATGTTCGTCTAGAAGTTGTTGTAAAGCCCTGATGTACTCCACTGCAGACCTCAGGGTCTCCACTTTGCTCATCTTCTTGTTGGCGGCGCCGTTGGGCACATGCTGACGCAGCGTCTGGAAGCCCATGTTGACTTGTTTGACCCGGTTCCTCTCTCTTTCGTTCCGCCGCGCCACGGCCACGGGCTGCTGCTGAGGGATGGAGTAGCCGAGGCCGTTGAAGCTCAGGCGCCGCTTGCAGCGCAGGAGCTCCGGCGAGCTGGAGCGCTGTCTCTTCAGCACCTTGGTTTTGCTTTGGTAGCCGGCAGCGCTGGCGTTGGGGTGCACGGCGGGGACGGCGCAGTCCTGGGCCGGGGCGTGCAGGCTGAGGCTGGCGTGTCTTTCAGTAAGTCCAAAGGTGAATGCAGTCTGCGTGGTGGTGATGGTTGTAGTTTCCATTTCGCTGACAGTTGTTCTGAAGTGATGGATGCACAGGACCTCTAACGGTGGGACGAGAAGAGGAGGAAGAGTGGAAAGCGTTGGCAGTGTACAGCTCTCGTGTCCTTCGCGTGGGGACCGTGTGGCTAACTCTAGTCCAAGTCTCTCTTGACTGCTTTTACTCCACGAGCCGATCTGACCCAAACTTTGGCAGCACTCCTCTTTTTCAACACGCGCCCCAACACACACCCCACCCACCCCTTTTCGGAGACGCACGCTTCGCGGCGAGGCCCCGCCCCCGCTGTGTGATTCTTCTGCACGCCGACTCCCCCGGGCCAGGCGCGTGGCTCCGGGAGCTCAATAAACAATCCCGAGCTTTCACTGCGCCGGGAGCACGCGCTGGGCTCATTTACATTCCAATGTCTCTAACTTGAAGGCCCATTGGTCGATTCAAACGGCCTGCAACCGTGCGAAAAGAAAGAAAGCGAAAGAAAAAAAAAGACAGAGAAAGAAGGAAAAAAAAAGAGAATGAAAAAGTGAATGGTTAGGTTCTTTGAAATGCCTTTTGAATTTGACAATGTAGGCTACCCCTGGCAAGTCTTCAAATTATCAGTCTTCCCCCCTCGGCCATCTTTCTCCTCCAGCTCTTTACAATCTCAAATACCAAGGACGCTCTCTCCTGTATCCAGGCTACAGCTCTACAGAGCAAAATAAATTGCAAGCGTGTCTCTGAGCACAATAATTGGCAATTATAAAGCTCGCGCGGGGACGCCGTTGATTTAAAAGTAAACGTCATGTTTATGACATGTAGGCGTCCGAGAGAGCAGATTACAGTTACTTCTCAACTCGGTGTTCCGCAGGTCCAGTTGGTTGGCACTTGCTTGACAGGTTATCACTTGTTACATTCAATACAACTCTCTGCAAACCGTTTCTTTAGTGTTGTATGTTTGTGCTCTTCCTACGCTCATGGGGACCACATCGTAAAAACCAAACCCAACTCTAAGTGCAGATGCACGGATGCAGCGTTTCAGCACCACATCTGACTGGACAGTTAAAACACAACAACATCGTCATCCTCTAGTTTTGCCTTTTTGCAGACTTAAGTCGCACTATGGGTTTTTATTCACAGTTAGTTTTATTCAGTGTTGCCAAAAGACCTTCGAAATACGTTTTGTTTGTGGAAAAGTCTCCTTACCAGAAACTTCTGGCTGTGAGACTGTGTGGACACGTAGAGACAGTTGCCCAATGAAAATGGGAGACTCGCGGCCTCTGGCGGCGAAAAATGGCAACTACCTCCTGCAACTAAACTTGAACACATCTGTTGCGTCCAATTCAGGGAGAGGGGGGTTGCCTGACAGCTAGTGGTTAGACATCTCTTCCTTTCACAATCAGATCTTCAGACTTTCATTGTCCACAACAAAACTCACAAATCACTGACAACAAGATGTACTATATAATACTGGGGAAATCAGAGGAAATACTAGGCCTAATTAAATAATCCATCTTGCCTTCTTCCAGGCTTTTGAGTCAGCAAACTGAAAGGTATCATCATCATCAATTAAACAACCACATACACTTTTGATCATCTGTACAGCAGAATATTTCAGGCCATTTCATGAGAAATCATCGTACAATATATACATAAGAATATATTATAAGAAAATTCATAATTTTCCACTTCTCCCATATCACAAAGCTCACAGCATTTGTTTTCCTGCTGAATATTTTAAATCTGCCCACCTCAATGACCACAGGAAGAATACCAGTTCACAACTGTGCTAATAAAGATATTCAGCTTCTAGATGAGCAAGCACATGATTCAAGGCAAAACTTTTGTTTGATATGCATAAATGACTCCCCTGATTTAGGCTTTGACAATATGTTTTCAAACCATATTTCTTCCAACTTGAAGAAAAGGTAACTTTTATTAGAGTTAACATTACAACAAAGTGTGACACTGTCAACTTCAATTTATGACCAAGACACGTCGTTCTCCTACAGAAAATATTTCCATTCATTATCATCACCTCATTCTTTATTCATGGTTGAGATGTTATTCATTTATATTTTGATATTCCCTATTGTGAAATGTATTAAGGTAATATAATTTGCCCGTGCAGTAATATAGAATTGCAATGGCCTGTGTGCTTTTTCCCCTTTCTCTCCTCTCTGCCCGGCCTTCCTCTATCAACAGCAGAGGGCGCTGAGTGCAAATAGAAGTGAAAACCCTCTGGCATCTGCCCTGATGCTTCATCGGAACCAGTATCTGACAAAGCTGTCAAGGTATAACATGTACTTTGATG
This sequence comes from Enoplosus armatus, assembly GCF_043641665.1. Lineage (NCBI taxonomy): Eukaryota > Metazoa > Chordata > Actinopteri > Centrarchiformes > Enoplosidae > Enoplosus > Enoplosus armatus. The sequence goes on from NC_092185.1 coordinate 17,640,961, forward strand.
AGGAAGTCTTATAATACATACTGTAAGCTGCATTGGGGTGCTTTTGTGCAGCAGTTATCATGAGAAATGCCACATCACATGGCTGATCTAGGTCACCACCAGGAATTTTGTGACTGTATGAAGGAAAATCTTTTCAATTTCACTTGAGTATTTGTTGGAACCTGCGGTACACTGACTGAGAGAAAGATTCACTTCCTGACACAGGCCTGATTAGGGATGTCAGACATGTGAAATGTATTACAGACTAAGGCACGCTGGAGCAAAACCCCAGAGTAGGAAAAAAAGTCATCAGTCAAAGGTCATGTGACCTCACACACAGCCAAAAGCTCTCCGAAATGGCTCACAGGAAAATGTAGGTGTGTTCTCAACTAGCCCACAATGAATCTTGGACAGTCTTTAAAACCCATGGAGAAGTATGTAGTTGGCTAAACAAACCTGGAATAGGGTGAGCAGATGTGTGTGTGTGTTACAGAGACAGAGAGATAAAGAGGGAGACATGAATGAGGAAGGATGACCTAGAATCTAGCTGGAATTCCCAGTAAAAACCTCATATTCAGATACTGTATGTGATTGTGCAGGCAAGCTAAGAGCCTGTTATCTCACTCGTTAGTATTTTTTGCAGGCCGCTGTGGCATCACACTGGGGAATAAGAACAATGTGACTTTTCTGTGTCACCTGTTGGAATGATCTGCTCCGTGTTCTGCCACAAAATACTTTATATTACCATTGGCCTTCACAGACAAGCTGACACTACTGATATTGGCTTTTTGCACGGTGAATAAAAGTGGAAAATAGGATGTGAACTTTCTGTGTGGTCTTTCAATAACCAGGCTACATCCTTCCTCAGCGGCTGCGATGAAGCCTGTGTTTTCTACAGGGGGCCGTCCACGAGGACTGAGCAGCACTTCCAGTGAGCAGGAAAAGGGAAGTGCTCCATAAGAGTGTGTATCGCTTCTCTATTCCTGACACATGTGTGCTGGGCTGTAGACATATTTCATAAACAGTGTTAGACTAATGCACAAGCGTTATGATGCCTCACTTCATCATTAGCGCAATCTGTGGTCAGGACAGAGAGCAATTCTCCCAGGTAAAGAGAAGTAAGCTCAGTGACCTTCAGCATGCACACTATTGCAACCAGACATTTTTTAGTGTGATTGTGGGTAAGACGCCAAAGGGGGAGAAGAAAAAAATATCTCACAGTTGTGCTTTCCTGTGCAGTGAAGTTAGGAAACACTTATGGTGGAAGGAGGAAGTGAAACATAGTTTGGAGCAAGCCGAGTAGTGTTTTTTTAGTAACACAGACTAAAATGCATGTCATTGAGGCAAGGGCATCCCCACTGCTCTCTCACCCACTGCACACCTGCAGGATTCTGACTCTGAAAGTCCCCCAAAACACTCGGAGTACGCTGCGCATTTATGACAGACTACAGTACGTTCACTGCTAGATGCATTTGTCTAAATTAACTGGAACTGGGTGGTTTCATGGGACGCTATTTTAGTGAGCAATACCTCCTCCAAAAGCACATGAGGTCGGAGCAGCTGGAGCTGAAGTATTGACACAACATAAGAAATACAATCAAATTTTCCTTATTGTACCACGACATATATCAATAGTTACCAGTTTATAATCACTAGTGAAATTGAGTGTCCTTTGGGTCACTTCCATCACATCACACGCTGTATAAACTCAAATACTCTATCTGTTTGTTCCAGTACTACATTACAACTATATGGTGCCCCATGTGTTGCACCATAATATTTTAAATGTCTGGTGCATGGTTTTATCTCAGTTATGACGTGTCATAATTCAGCGGGTTGTAGGCCTACACATGATGTCTTGTTGGAAAAAAGTGGATTGCCTTATTTATATTCTTAGTTTGCCATGAAAAACAAGTTTTCCCAACAGTTGTTGCATCTAACAGTACAGGGAGATTGAGATTTCCCTTAAAGCATTTAACAAGCGAAACAATACCGGAGGGAAAGAGCATCAAAGACAACTGAGAAATCCTCTGGTGATACTGGGACTCCATAGTGTTGAATGAATTCAACATAATTATAAAGTTTACCATGTTGATTGAATAACCAATATATTATTAATTATTATTATTATTAATAATAATAATATATTGGTTATTGTTATTATTAATAATAATAATAAAACACTGTTGAATGTTGAATACAATACATATCTATTATTGCAGATAAAACACATGTGAAGAGTGAAGCTATGCTTGTAAATTAAAGACCATGCCAGCAGCATTTGGAACCGGTTCCCTTAAACGCATGCATGTGTCAATACACACAGCAGGCTTTACATCACTCTCTATGGGAAAAAAAAACAGGTTCAGTGAGAGATCATACAGCAATAAACCCATCATTAATGACAACACGGGGAAGCGCATCAGGTCCCTCTGAATACCAGCAAACCCAAATACCAAATGTCAATAACTGTCAATGACTTGACTCCTGACACAAAACGTCAGTGGGCGAAAATGCCTTAGTGAAAATATTAGTTTGGTATTTGGGTGATGCAAGAAAAGTGACGAAACACACTCGGCAAAACAACTTTCACTTTCTGATACGATAGTTAATGACGAAATTCCACTCAAATAAACACACCCTCTGCAGGTCTTCAATTTATCGACCGTCGGCGGCTCTCTGTTAGAGGAAGTCACGTCGTGCTTTTCCGTGTGTCAGACTCACCCATTCGTCGGAAATGCCCCAAGGAGCTGCTCCCACTGGGGAGGAGACGTCAAAACATGACGTGATGTCACTTGGTTGGTTTCTATAAATGCGCTCGTTTGCTCCCAGAATCCAGATCATCAAGCTCTTCAGGGTTTAACGCCTCTTCTGAGAAATGCAAAGGTAGGGAGAAACACAGCGCCATCTCTTTGTCTCCCTTCCGTCTTCAGGATATCGTTTAGTTGTGAGTGGATTGCACTTATTGTGAGGTCGTTAGCGCTCTGTGAAACTTGCTGTGTGTGTACATTTATTCCAATCCTGCTGTCGTCGTCTAGTGATGTTGCTGATGCATGGGTATTTCCTGCCTTTGTGAATGTCTGTGTCAGAAGAGAAAACACATTTGACTGTGTAAACTGACTGTAGCTGTCACCACAGTACTGTGTCCTGCGTGTGTGTGTGTGGGTCCTGCGTGTGTGTGTGTGTGCAGGTCCATCTCCTCTTGTGTGAGGTGTTTTGTTAATGAGCATCACTGATTTGTGGCCATGTTTCCTCTCAGCCTTCCCAAGCCTCCGTTTGCAAGCTGGCTCATAGCGCAGGTGGAGACGGGCCAGTACACGGGCCTGGGCTTTGTGGGCCAAAACAAGTTCAGAGTCCCGTGGAAGCACAACTCCAGGAAGGACTGCAATGATGAGGACAGCAAAATATTCCGGGTAGGTTCAACGGCCGGCTGTTGAACTTGTCACTGCAATAACAGTGTTATCTGGCACTGCGTGATTAGATCAAATGTTGATGGCTTTGTTGACATCTGTCTGACACATCTACAGTGATACTGTAATGCCTTTGGATTTATGGACGTAAAACCTTAATGTATAATATTGTGCCACAAACAAGTTTCTGTAGGAAATGACAGTGACAGGGTTGTCATTACTGTCAGAGTGCTGATGTGTGGCAGGTGTTGCCAGGGGCATTTATAGCATGCCAATACCAGTGCACCACTGGTATTGCTATAATTGGTACTTCCACTTCCCTCGAGTCAAAGTAGAGGCAAAGTAGCAATACCACTGCGTACATGGTTCAATCAAACTTTTCCTTAAGAAAACAATGACAATAACTGCAGGGAAATGTAATAACCTTCTGCTATGTAGTACTCATTATGAAGAATGGTAGCAGTCAGCCATTTTGTTTGAACATATACAACATATATTTAAGTTATAAACACAGGAGAGAAAACAGACAATGGATCACCAGAATTATTTTTCCTCACTTGCCTCTCAGGGCTTTGGTATGTAAACAATGGATGTAAGCAATGTGTTATTGTTGTTGTTAATCCAGGTGAAGCTGAATCTGACAACTTCATTATGTAAAATCTTAATCTGTAAAGTGACTTCAGATGGTAGATTAATGTAGTGGAGTAAAAAGTACTATATTTCCATCTGAAATGTAGGAAAGTATACATTTAAAGTATCACAAAATGGAAAGTAGTACATAAATGTATTTATTTTTCAACTCTGGCTAACACAGTAACTGTCATCATATTTAAACTTTTCTTTGCATGGCTGACAGGCATGGGCAGTAGCAAGTGGAAAAATCAACGAGTTCCCCACTGACAAGGCCCGGTGGAAAACCAACTTCCGATGTGCTATGAACAACCTTTCAAAACGCTTCAAGATGATAAAGGATAATTCCAAGAATTCAGATGACCCTCATAAAATCTATGAGATTATCAACACTGAGCGTAAGACAATTGTCATTTAATCCGAGCCTCCCACTGTGGAACCATTTTGAGTTTGAATGCAAATGAATGTAGGTCTGTTTTCTTTATCTGCAGACAACTATGAGGAGGAGGATTCTAACATGGCCGCAGTTATCTACCACGTCCCCTCCGGAAATGAGGTGCAGTATGACCAAGAGGACACTTCCACTTCTCCCTGTGAATTGGTTTAATATCGCAAAGATTTTCTTTGTGATGTTTGCTGCCCTACTTATTCAGTGATACTATACCTTTTTCCTCCAAACAGCTCAATCTGCCTGACAATTTCAAGGCCTTGGATCTTGACGACTTAGGTACAGTGTCTGTATAAGACATACAAGTTGATAATATCCTCTCCACCTGTTTATGATTTTACATTGTTTATAATGAAGGTAAAATGTAGTTTACTTAGCTTTTTATTGTCTTCAACAGAGGAGCAAATGTGGCCAGACTATGGTCAGCCCGATCCAGCTGTCCCCGGAAGCTATCCTGTAGCAGCCGAGAACAACCCACAGCTGATACCGGACCAGCCATCTAACTATGAGGGTTTGTTCAGCCAAATAAAATTTTAATGAAATCCTATACAACAAAAAGAAGTTTCCAATCGATTATCTGTAAAGATGTGATCTTTTATATCAGTTATTCTTACATGTTTTCTTTTTTGACAGTACCTCCGCCGGCCCTCAGTTCATCTCAGCCGCCAAGTATATATGACCTGGAGATAACCATCCACTACAGGAAAAAAGAAATGCTGAAGACCACATTTAACACTGCCCGTCTCCAGCTCCACTACCACCACGAGGCCCCTGAGCTCGATGCCTGTCATCTCTGCTTCCCCTCCACTGACGGTCTGCTGGACCACAAACAGGTACGTGATTACGTCAGCTGGACATTTTGGCCAAGTCTGGGGAGTATACTTCCTGCAGTTAAATTCAATAAAGAAAAGTAATAAATACAACAATAAACAAAGAAAACGAAAGAGAAAAACACAGACACTGCTCCTGTGTTCTATGTTGCACATAGATGGTGCTTCCCAAAAGGCGCTGGAAGTAATGAACATTACTAGCCAGGTTCAGACACTAGTTCCACTCTTGGATTCATCTAAGTATGTGAGGTATGGCCCCGGATATTTGAGCTATATTTTGGCATCTGTACAACTGAGATAATGTTGGCAATCCACCTTTGGAAACATGGGAAAGATGGGGATTTGCAGCCTGTTTAGATAAGTCTCTTGGCCAAAGTAATGACTATCAAAGTTTGTTGTAAGAAGATGTAATGTGGATTCTAAACTGCCAAAATTTGCCAGCTCAACTTCAGGCTTAGTGTGGGACAGAACGTAAAGGCTCCCTGTGAAGTTTTCATGTAAACAAAGTTGTTTACTTTACTTACCAAAATGCATCGTCTGTAACCTTAATGTCTAACAAACATGGTGAATGCATTTCCTTCCCCATGAAACATATGCTAGCCCTGAAGTATCTTAAATAATGCATGGTTTACATCCATGTTTGCCAGCAGCTGCCTTTGCTGGCGCATTACTGCTTTTCTTGCTGTGTTACCACCACTTGTGGATCAGTGGAATAGTGTGATACCATTGGCAGGAAGTATCACATCACCAGCTTGCTCGTGCACTGGGTATGTGATATGTGCTAGTCTGATTTTATTTTTAAGAAAAGCATTAAGCATTAAGAGGAGGAACAAGTTTCAAAAATTGGTACACATGGTATCTAAAAATATCACACACTTTGGCTTTGAAAGAGGGCTGTAAAAAGTTTGGGTTTGCGCTCAGCTTCAATTCAGAGATGAGATTTTGTGTTAGTGCAAGAGTTTCTTTTGAGACTCAACACTTTGAACGGGCTTCCAGCAAGAAAAAAAACAACACAAAAACCCATCACAGGAGGAAGAGATATCAAACTGTCCACTGGCCTCAGTAAACAAATAAGCAGAGCAATGCAATGCACCTATGACGTGTGCTTTGAGTGTGGGACATATCTTTACCAATCGTGCCTTGCTGTGGCTCTCTCCATCTATACCTATAATCCCTCGGCTCTCTGGGGTTGTCAGAAGTCTTTCAGGAAGGTAGTAGGAAGTAGAGGTAGACAAACCAATTTCATGGGAGGTTGTCACACCATGAAACATTTATCACACACATCACAACACTTCACTGCCAGAATTCATTGAAAATCAAAATATTCAAGGCTCAACCCTTGCGTTTATGTGCAATATACTGCTGTACACCCTCAATGTGACAAAGATTTTTTATGCAAAAGCTTATCTAAACACAACCTTTCTTACACCAGATTGATTTCACCAACCGCATCCTCAACAGCATCCAGAAAGGTCTACTCCTGGAGGTACGGGAGACTGGTATCTATGCCTGGAGGCAGGACAGGTGCCATGTGTTTGCCAGCACCAGTGACCCCAGCGTGGCTCACCCAGAACCAAGAAAGCTTCCCCAGAACACCATGGTGGAGCTCCTCAGTTTTGAGAAGTATGTAAATGGTAAGTGTGGATCTCTTGCTCATTTATGTGAACAAAACTGCTACTTATTGCTAGTATTATTATATTTAATTTGAAGCCAGCATTAAGTGTGCACTGTGAAATAAACGGTTCCACCTGTATCTGTTTCAGAACTGAAACAGTTTAGAGAGAACAACGGTGGCTCTCCGGACTACGCCATCAACATGTGCTTTGGAGAGAAGTTCCCCGATGGAAAACCTTTGGAGAAGAAGCTCATCGTAGTCAAGGTAACACTCTTTCCTATTTTTCCTGAGCTTCTCCTCAGAGACACTTACAGTATTTGAATTCAGCTCCCTTCAGTCATGCAGTTTAAGTGCTGTAAAATGTCTCTGTCGCTTTGCCCCTGTAGGTGGTACCTCTGATCTGTCGATACTTGCACGAGATTGCCCAGATGGAGGGGGCTTCGTCTCTTCACAGCGCCAACGTCAGCCTACAGATCTCACACAACAGCCTCTATGATCTCATTAGCTCTGCCTTTAGTCTGCCGACAGCTTATGAGCCAGCACGGGCTGATGCGCCTTTTCTACACCAGATCTGAAATTTTCTCTCTCGCCTCTGATGGGCGCTATTTCAACTACCTATGGGACCACATGATGCACCACATTCTGCTCTTACCCAAAGCTTTGCTAAATACATAGCTAAACTGGTGACCTGTTGAATGTGTTACAGTAGCTGAAACAGGAATGACCAGAAGGAAGAATGAATTGCATAATGTGACATTACCGGTCACTTTATGTTCACATTAGTCACAAACTGTAGGCAAAAACTGACATTTATCACTACATAGGTAGAAATGGACTCCTTACTATTGGACAGTTATGTTACGCAAGTCAAAGGCCAATGGGCTTGCCTTAGAATAAACTTTATATGGTTATGTAAATGCCAAATTACCTTTTAATGAAATGTATGGTTCAATTGATATTATATGTATGAAGTCACCAAATGATGCCTAATATATAAAGTTTTTGCTTTTTGATAACATTTTTGAGCTTGTAAAGTTAAATAATGCATCTAATTTTTGATGTGTCATACAGCCAGTGGCTGCAAAAAAACCCCCACGTCTCTGGTGAATTGTTTTGCACTTTGTTGAAATCATTTTAATACTCTGCTGGTCATCTTGCACTTTTCATACTAAATAAACCTAACTGACCTTATTTTGATTTCAAATAAACTGTTTAACCTTGAATGAGGTCTCATGTCATTACCACTGTGCGGGCTGGGAAATATGACGAAATATGACAACAGGAAATGGGAATATGGATATTGGAAATTCCTTGAATTAAATTGAGACAAAACCCTATTTATCAACAGTGATTTATTATCATTTGTGTTTCCTCTTAGAAACACCTGGCCTGTTTGATCAAGTAAATGCAGAAAAAAAGTAAAATACATTCAGAGAAACATGAGCACCAGTTTTCTTCCACTCCTACTCCTTAGCTTTATAAAGCCGAATTAAACGTGACAACAAAGTACAAGGCAAGTCCAACCACCCACCTGCTCAGTCTTTACAGTAGGCAAACGAAGTACCATAGACAACAAAGTGGTGAACAAAGCAATGCAGAGTAGTAAAGGGTAACGTTTAGGCTAAAGACATGACAAAGCAGTCATAACGAGGTCGTTATTAAATACTGCAGACACCTCAAGGTCAACACTGAAAGGTTTCTTTTAATGTTCCCAACTGAAGGCATGTGTTAACTTCTATCATACCTACCTTGGAAAATGCTGCTGTGACTGAGATGTTGCATTTTATTTCTAATATATGCACTATAAATTGATCTCACAAAACCATGAAATTTTGCCAATAAGATTAGCTTAATACTTAATAATAAACATTAAATACAAAAAGAAAAGGAACTTTAGTTAAAATGTTTGTGGAAATGAGAGCACCAGGTTGGACAGTGACAAAATCTAGACAAACATTTTTGAAAGATAACCGGGGCTGCAGCTCAGCCATTGAGACATGAAGTAATAATGTATAATCCTTTTCACACTATAATAAAATCTATATTACCTACTGTATTATGGTGTTGTAGTCTCCATTGTTTAAAAACAGAATGCCCAAAAACAAATGAAATCTCACTTATTCAGGGAAATTGATTATTTTTATTATTTTTATTATTTTATTATTATTATTACTCGTTTGGCACAAAAAAAAGTAGTTCTCTAGTTCTCTAAAACCTGGTTTTCTACTTTTCAGTCATGGGTTGAAAAAAGGATAATGATGAGAAGACATACGAAAACAAATATGCCTAAAGAGAAGATGCTGTTATTTGAGAAGAGTAACTCTATTATTCATTTCAAACTACTGAGCAAGAATTCACCTGTAGTATGCTGGACTAGATTTAGCTCATTAGACATGGATATTAGAGATGTGGAAGACCGATAACAGAGGCTTTCAAATACAAAACATAAACCAATCAACTACATAAACTAGAACAATTATGTCATTCGTAACAAGCAACACAGATGAAAGGAACATAAGTGGATATATCAAATCTATATTATTTACAATCAGTTCTAAAATTATTTAATTACTCCACTGATAAATGTTCTACAAAAATTGCATAACAGTGTCTTTCCTTAATGTGACAAACTTCTTAAATATACATACTTTTATACCACTTCTTAACCAACATGAGTTTTGCCACTGATAAATTACCCCTTCCCTCCCTTCAAAAAAAAAAAAAAGCAGCCATAGAAAACTCGAAGCATGCTGCATCCTCTCAGTGATATGCCTGTGGAGAAAGCTACCTGATTTATCACTCCATGGAAGGGACTTTGAGATTTGCCTCTTTAAGGCGCAATCTCAAGGGCTCCTATTAAGTTTCTGAGCTGGACTACACAGAAAGTGTTCTTGGCAGTGACAGTCCAAGCACAAGACACCAATAGGTGCAAGTGATCAAGAAAAAAAGGGTTTGTCCTCAAAATTTAATTAAGATAGAAAGCTTGACATTATAGAAAATGTTCCATCTTGAAGCTGTGAGCAAATCTTAGTTAACCACTTAGTTTGGGTTAAGTCTGAGAGTTTGAGATCACACCCAGTGGTAGGACACAAAGTAAAACATAGTATTACATACAAATGAGTGTTTGCGGTGGGTGCAGCAGTCCTTGCCTGTAGTTTATGCCGCCTCATGGGCTGTCAGAGGTTTTCATGGCCTCAGTCTGAACTTCCTCTGCCTTCCCTGAGTCCTCCCCTTTCTTGTGTTTCCTAGCATGTTTGTATTTGTCAACGTATGCCTTGACCAGATTGCCCACTTTCACAGGGTTGATCTCCCCGCTCTTGCTGTGGCACACCTGATGACCGGGAACACATAAATTCTCATGAAAAACTCCTTCAACTGATGGGACACTGAAAAATGCCTGAGTTTATTACTCAAAAACTATTAGGGCTTTAAGTTGTCGGTCAGTGACAGACCTTTCAGTATCTTGGCATAATGTTTAACCCACCTTCTGGACGGCTTTGCGTAGAATCTCTTTGTATTCATCCTTGTTGATGTCTCTCCGCTGGTAGAAAGGCTTGATAGCCAGCTTCACCTCCTCTATAGCTCTCTCCTGCATGTGCAGCTTCTTCAAGTACTGTTGGCAGGGGTAAAACATCACAAATGTCATGATATAGTTTTCACAAATATTCTCCAAATAGGAAGGAGTTAGGATTTATTCAAAATTAAAGACGGTGCGAGACTACTCGAGATATTCAGTTCAAAGTATGAACATTCAAAAGCCAGATTCACCTGGTCTTTCCTCAAATCCCCTTCCTCTACTTCTCCTTGTCTAGTGGTTGATAACCTCTCAGGATGGACACCATCACACCTAGAGGAGGAGCTGAGAGGACCCTTCTTGGAGGAGCCACTGACAGCTCCAGTGATGTCCTGCGAACGTCAAGAGAGATTATATGGATAATATGAAAATTACTAGACTAAAAGATAACAGGAGGATAGAATAAAAGATAAAAGATAGATTCAGTAATTTAGGGTTGTGATGTATCTTATACAGACATATGTATTACATGTCTTTAATTTACACTGTAAGGACTTAGTTTGTAATTGGTGATTACATCAAATATGCATAAACAGTTTTGATTTCCACAGAATGGCTTTTAGTTTCGTTTAGTCTGAAAATACTTCAGTATCAGTTTCAGTTTCTACCATGTGACTTAGACAACACAATTGCACCTTCTAGATAAACACTGCCACCCTCTGGTCACTTAATCGCATTAAACACTTGATGCAGTTCTAAAAATAATTGATGCTAGAAATATAAGGTTAACTCTGTGGCGACAAGTGACTCTGGCCTACCTGACTGGATGTCTGGACTGTTGAAGACGGTCTGCGAGCTCCTTCCTGCTTCAGCTTCAATTTATACAGAGCCAGCTCTATGTAAGAAAGGAATCAGGAAATATTCAGTTTATATAATAGAATATATAATATTTATATTTAGAGAGGCAGATACAAATGGAGATAAAAATTCTTGATCTCTCTGGTGGGGGGCATTCTAGCAGCGACACTTACTACTTGCGGATTTCTCCGGTTGAGGCCCCTCAGGCTCCTGTATATTCCAGGTAACCCTCTTCACTTGAGTCTTGGATTTCACTCCCACTACAGTCGATAACTGCTCGCCTTCAGTCTTCCCCTCCTCTACTCCCTTTTCTTGTTTGACAGATGCACCACTTCCCTCTGCGTGCTCAGACTTCACATAGTCCAGGTTGTCTAGCATCACATCAACATTGAAGTCATCATCAGAGTCTGAGGGTTGCTGAACTTCCTGCTTTACAGGGACAGTCAATCCAACAGTGTTTGGTTGTTCGGCAGAGGCCATCGACACTGGCGGAGACTGAGAGACAGTGTCCTGGAGGCTGTCTGCTGCAACAGGTGAGGTCAGTGTAGAAAATGAGGTGTCAGGGGGGAAGTGGCATAATTCTGGGGAACTTGGTTCAGATTTAATCATGGTGATTAAAGTTTGAGTCTTGATTTCACAAGTCTCAGTCTTGATTTCACAAGTCTCAGTCTTGATTTCACAAGTCTCAGTCTTGATTACACACGTCTTGATGGGGTCTTCTTCGTTTCCTTCCTGATCCATGCCTTTGACTGCCATCAAAGCATGGATGTCAGTGTCTTCTTTCTTAATTGATTTAGTAATAGGAGAATCTTCAAACATATCAAGAGATGGTTGTTTTTCTTTCTTAATTTCTTTTCCAAACTTCATCTCTTTCACTATTTCTGCTGTTGTGGCCTGGCTGTCTGCCTTGAGGTCTTTGCCTTCCTTTTTAACTTTAGAGGCAGTGGTACAGGAGGGAGTCTCCGGTTTATTCACTGTAGCAACTTTTTCCTCTTTGAGGGAACTTCGAGTGATTTCCTTCTCTTTTTTCTTGTCCTGTGACTGTTTTGTGTCTTTAGAGTACCAAACACAGGACCCTGACATTTTCTGTGAACTCTTGGATGACGACCCTTCTTCTTTCCTTCTCTCTCTTGAGCTGGATCTAGACCTGCGTCTCCTCTTGTCTTTTGACCGTGACTCCATCTTGTCTCTAGAGAGAGACGACTGTTGCAGTCGTGTCTGGTCTTTCCTCCTTTCCCTGGATCTGGATCGTGATTTGGACCGTGATTTTGAGCAAGATCGACCACGTTTACGGTCCTTCGATCTAGATCTGGACCTAGAACGTGATTTTGACCTTGATCTTGAGCGAGACCGACCATGTTTCTTGTCCTTTGACACCCGTCTTCTCTCTCTGTCATCATTTCTCTCCTTGCTCTTTTGTTCATGCTTCTTCCTTCTTGAATGCTCTCTGCTGCTAGAGCTGGAACCAGACCTAGAATCAGTAATGACAGACAAAACCCTTAACTGAAGAAAACAATTTGGTCCTCAATGAAGACCTTAATGTCTAACAGATGGTTACTGAATAGCTGATACCAGGAAAGTATTACATATTTACCTAGATCGCCTCCTGTCTTTGGATCGTGAATGGGACCGCCGTCTCTTTCTGCAAGCCCTATTGGGGGAATTGGACTGAGAGCTTTCTGAGGTTGAGCGTGCCCTCCTCCTCTCTCTGGACCATGACCGCCTGGAACTCCTTTCTCTGTCCTTCTCCTTTTCTTTCTGCCGGCCTCCCTGGCCTGAGGCATAATGGTCTCCTCTCTTACCTCTGTCTGTCTCTGAACTGCTAGAGCATCGCTCCTTTGAAGTTTGGAAGGTTTTCTTCTTGTGGCCCAAATCTCTTGACGGCGACTTGGAACAGGGTTTGGAATCAGATTTAGTTTCTGCCTTTTGTTTCTTCTTGGTGGGAGCAGAGCTGGATGCTGATGAATTATTCTTACAGTTAGGAGGAACACTGTTTGGACTTCCAACACTCTGTCCACTCCGCTCTTCTGAAGTCTCTCTCTCAGTCTTAAGATCCAGGTTGTGATAAATAGGTGATTGGGTGTCTGCTGTCTCTGGATTCAAACTTTTTACGCTGTAACCAAGGCTTTCAGCTTCCCCTGCATCATCTAACCCTGGCTCTTTCTTAACTTTAGTATCAGGTAATGCTGTTTGTGTCTCAGTGTTTACTAATCTTGATTCTTTTTCAACCTTGACATGTTCCTCTGAGCATCTGACCTCCTGTGATATGGTTTCCTGAGCACTAGCTCTCAGTGGTTCTTCCTGTGAGACCTCAATCTCCTGTGTTTCGGTTTTCACATGAACCTGATTGCTTTGCACTAAACCCTGCTTGTTTCTTAAACTACGAGTCTTCGCCTCATGTGTGATGTGTCGGGAGCTGCCAGCCAGGCTCGTGTGCTCAGCTTCATCGTCTGAGCTGCTTGAGTCTGACAGAGTGGGATTAAAGGGATCATAGATATTATTACTGTCTTGTTCCTTACTGACCGGCGTATGTGATGCCAGGAGCATCTGTTTATCCCTGTGTAGCTGTCTCTTTCTTGCTTCATCTTTCTTTTCTCTCCAGGGTTTCTGCATGCTGTCTGCACTAGTAGAGGGTGACGCACTGCTAAGCCGCCTTGAATGCCAGGAGTTCCCACTGGAATTAATGCGGAAGCTCACTGCTGATGAAGATGAGGACGATGAGGAATAACGTGACTGGCTGGCAGGAGAACCAGAGGAGGAGGTAGAAGAGGAGAACGAGTTGGAGAAGGCTGAGGATGAGCCTGCTCCGTCAGGCCTGTGCCTCTGGGCTTGACCTTCAGCTCTGCCCTTTTGCTGGTCTACACTTTGTTGCCTTCCCTTGTCCCCAGCAAGGCTGTTCATGCCTGTTTCTGGCATGTCGTAACCATTACTACTGGTGGTAGAATTACTACTACTTCCCCTACTACTGCTGCTTCTATTACTGCCACTGCTGCCACCTTGATTAGTGCCATCATTTGTGCTACCACTGCACTCCCTTTGTATTTTTGGTATCCTAGGAAGCACTGATACGTCTACCCACATGGGCTTTGTAGGTGCTTTTTTAGATTGGGATGTGGATATTCCCTTGCCCTTGGAGCTGGGGTGGATGGACGAGGAGGGACTGGGGGCTCTAATTCCACTGATTCCCCGGTGACCAGGAGGGTGGTTGGGTCTGATTGGACGAGGTGGCTGCAAACTCAGATGACCTCGAAGTGGTAAATCCGAATGGGGAGATGATTGTTGGGGATGTGAGGAGGACATGTAGGGGGGTAAGCGAGAAGAGCTTTGGGAGAAAGGTCTGTTCATGGAGCTTTGGGAGGATCCTGGTAGGTCTCCGTTGAAGTGGAGAGACGGAGAACTGTCTCCTTGGTTGGGTGACATCACTGGGTTGATCTGGGTGCTGGCATCTCCTGAGCTACTGCTTTTGCGGCAACCTGGTTTTAATGCAGATGGTATCGCTGTAAGACAAAAAAAGGACAAATGATAAACACACAAAGAGTGAAACAATTTAGTTATTTTGCTTCTTTTGCTTTGCTCAGCAGATTACACTGACTTACACAATGTACACTGCTCGCAGTAATTATTCAAGAGTAAGTCACAGTGTTGGGAAAAAAAGAAAATGGTTCAGGCTCAGTCAGTCACAATCAGTGGAGAATGAGTGAGGAATCACTTGCCAATGTGGAAGAACACGAGCAGCACAGCTGGCCTCTTGTCTCGCCCAATTGAAGATAAATTAATTTTACATTTTACATGAAGCAGTCAGGTTGAACTTAATTAGAAGTTGTGTGATATTCAACAGCTGGATTTAATGCAAATAACTATTTCAAAAGCATCAATTATCTTCATTTCAATTCTAAATTTTCTAATAAAAACAGCAACAATACATTTAATTCAATCTCGCTAGACTTTGTGTTTAAAAATGTTCCAGGCACACTTACTTGGCTTTGTAGCTTTAAGGGAACCATCTCGATTAATAACGACATCGGAGCTGTCCATCAAGAGCATGCTCTGTCCTGATAGGATACTGCCCAGCAGGTCAGGCACAGGAGCTGCCTCCACAACATCCCCTGCTTGGGGAACATCAATACCCCTCCTGGTATAGCAAAGCAAACCTTTAATTAGATCAGCCATATTTCTTAAGTACTCATCAAGCTAGAAACCGTCTTACCATCACAAAGACTGAGACAGTTAAGGCACATTAGGAGCATTTGGAATTGCTGTTTAATTGTTTCATGCCATGCACACGTTTTCCATTTACAATTGTTTTTACATTCGACCTACAAGCTTTTGCTGATTCTGGGTCATTATAACTCAAACTGACAACATTTAAAAACCCTGCATTCTTACACCAAACGGCAATAAATGCTTGGTCATATTAGGGGTTGATAAGCAGAATCAAAAAGTTATAAATATGGACAGAGATCCAATTGAGAATTTGTTCTGGACAACCAACCCTACACATCATGGCGTCATGTTACCTGGAGAGGCTTGCAGTGACTGGTCGAGCTACAGGCTGGTGAGAGCGAAGAGCAGAGCGAGAGATTCCTCGTCTCTTGGCCTCCAACAGCGATGTAACGTGGGCGTGCTGCTCTTCCTCCTCACTGATCAAATCAATACCATAAGGCACAATATGGTTAATAATTAACACTCTATATGCTAAGCTAATTACAAACACAAACACAGTGAAACATACATAAATACTATCCACACATGTACTATACGATAGTGATAACCACATAATGATTATAATTCGGCTGATCAGAACTATTTCACTTTTGTTTGTTTGATTGATTACAAAAATAAAAACCTAATCGCATTGCTCATCCATGCTGTTAAGCATCAAAACAAAGCACACATTGGGTTGAAAGGATTTCAGTGGAAGAAAAGCTTGGTTCAAAGTATGTGATATGGAGTTACTGTACCAAGGAATCAGGACCACTAGACCAAAATGTGAGTGGCACGAGTAACCATCTCTGTGCATTCCCTACGTATTGTACGTCTGTAAAATGGTATTCAGGTAGGTCCTACAATAAGAACAAGTCTTCTTACCGTTCCACAAATGGATCCAGGTCAAATGGATCTCCATAGATAGAGAGGGATGCAGCGCCTATGTCAGCACGCATGTTGCTTAGCGTGTGCTCCGATGGCCGGTATACTGTAGGAAGCGAAGAGCCCTTCTTGTCCTTTACAATTCTGAGATTATTAGCAATACGGCTGCGAGATGTGGCCATCTTTTTCAACACCTATTGGGAAAATGTAGGTATAGAGTTTATCTAGAGAGAAAAGCATCTTGTGACTACAAGAGAAATTAGTTATTCATTGTTCACATTTAGTGTTAGGTACATCTAATGAAACGTTTAAAACCAAATGATGTCCACTGATGTAGATGACACACTCACCAGCTTTCTTCTGGATTTAGTCCTCCTCCCTCTCCGTTTCCTCCTTCTGACTCCTGTAGTTCCTACTTTACCTTTTTTACCCGTAGCATTCTTGCTTTGGACTTTTCTGCGCTTTCCTGTTCAATCAATCATAAAAGTTATCCCATATCACAAACACAACACTATTTCACAGCTATCTCTTGCCGTTCCTTCCACTACATCTGTTCATGTATGTGCTTGTGATCATGCTAACCTTATCTGAAAATTATTGTGTATTTGTATTTCTGTGCTTACTTACTGCTCTTGCGCCTAGATGGGATACGAGGTGTGAAGTCCCGAATATACACAGCCGTGTTGAGCCCAGCCACCACAGCATTAATGGTCTCATCCAGCCAAGTGGACTGCATCAGATACGTTGGAGCCAACTAATTTGCAATAAAATTTGCATTACCCGACTGGTTCACTTTCCACCCCTGCTGTCTGAATACAACTCTCCTCAACACAAGCATTTCAATCGACAATCACATTACAACAAATGTCAAAAACACATGCTATCATTTCTGCTGTCAGTGACACTAAGGTACATTACCCAAATACACAACATAATAAATACATACATGTCATCAGTAACTCTAATATGCAAAACAACACTTTGTGGAACATCAGACATTTCTGCAAGATTCCACCTTGCGCATGTGCTGTAGAAGTGAGTTAGAAAATAAGCCAAGACCGAAGCGTCACGCCTCATGCCAAACCTGTGATGTGCGTGCCTGTGTGATGCGATGTCGGTTGACATTGGCTCGAACCCTCTCACTCTGCTGAGTTCGGGCAATAGCTCTGGTGGGACCTGCAGCACGAGACTGAGAGCGACTGATGGCAGCACGGGCAGTAGACGGTAGGCTCTCTGTATCACTGGGTTCTTCAGCTGAACCCCCTGGGAAGAGAGGATTTAAACATCTGACTAGTGAAAAGATGCTAATGAGTGCAAATAATTAGTTGAGTTCTTAACCATGGCCACTTGTAACATAATGAATTCATAGTATAGTAAATATGTATTATTTATATGAATTCGTTTTTTTTATCAGCAATTTTCATAGAAAGAGAGTTACCTAAAGAGCAATTCCACAAAGAAATTCAAATATTCAAATTCAAAACAAACATACAAACGTACTGTAGCAGCATTTTCAAACTACATTTGTAAAGGAATGAATTTTAAGAAGGAAAATAACTTAAAGGCTTACTTGAGTGACGGTTGTTGGCTTCACACTCAGGGCAGAACCATTCCTCTACAGGAACAGAGTCAAGAGGTGGCGTGAGACACTCCATGTGATACCTATGGAACAAAAAAGGCTTAACAAATTTCTCTGATGATAAGAAATCTGACAAAAGGTCTTAAGGCTGTAAAAAAGAAAGTTATTTGGTACAATAATATCTATCTCACCCAGCATCACAGCCATCGCAGAGCAAGAGGCGGTCCTCACGGTCACTGCCCCCACACACCTCACAGTTGGTCTGCTCCAGGTCCACATCTACTGTTTCCTCTAGACCTTCCTTAACAGGCTTTTGTACTGTGATCTGAATGAAACAGTCATCACAAAAATCACACATCCACACAACATAAATGTATATAGAGTAATCTGAGTTAACAAATGTTCCAGAAGTTATGCTACCAAAGACTGAATGCACTCACCATTTTCTTCACTTTGCCTCCATAACATTTCCTTAGGTATATGTTGTTGAAGGAAATGCGGTCTACTGGGCACGAGTTTGCATTCTAAATTGTGGAGCACAAAAACACTGAAAATGAGCCATTCTGCTTCCTCCTCTCCAGATGCTTTTTAAATGCAGAGCATATACTGTTAATCAAAATACATAAGGTGCTGCTCTCTAGTGAATTCTCCTTGTGCTAATACAACATTAAGTCAGACCCACCTTGGCCCACTCAAGGAGGCAGTCAAGACAGAAGTAGTGCTCACAACTCTCTGGTGTTGCAACAGGCTGGATGCTGAATGAATTAAGGCAGATGGGACACTTATCTGCGTCCTCATCTGAGCTCATCCCTGCAAGGTCAGCAGAGGTTCCCCCAAAACCTCCATCCTCAGCCTTGGCATCTGCCTCCTCTTCCTCATCTGATAAAAGTGTAAAGTAAAGATGTATTGTGTATGTACCATGCAAACTATATTCATAGAGGATATTGCAGCATAACAGAGGATAGTGGAAAAATAATGATACTTATACAACACACCATAAGTGTGTAGGGTATCGCAGAAGCTTATTTTTCCTCCCTCAACTCTACAACGGAAAACTAAGGCTTGTTAAGTTACAAAAATTCCAATTATATGTAAGTTGAGTCAGGGCAGCCATACATACTATACAACAGTGCATTTTGTAATCACATAAACCTTAATCAGAGAAACAAGTTGAGCAAAGAATAATTACATGATAATCTAATAAAAAAACAAAAAGCAGACCACCACCACCACCATCTTTGACAACAATATATATTGCAGTCAGTCACTCTTACCATCCTCCTCTTCATTCCCTTCTTCTTCTTCCTCATCATCCTCTCCATCTAGGTGATCCTCCTCTTCTTCCTCACCACTGTCAGATTCTCCCTCCTCAGACCCCCCCTCAACATCATCTGAATCATCTAGGAGGAAAAATAATATTAAAAATACACACACAATGCATGAGGTTTTAAAATCTTAGGTATGTTTGATACTGTACTGGAAGTGGGTGTAATTTTATGAAAACATCTGCTCATTAATTAATCAGCTCAAGATCTTATACATAACAAACATGTTAAAACAAAAAAACTACCTGAGATGGCCCACAACGCAGACCTTTTTCCTTTGCTATAGGACGTACTGCGGTTGATCAGCTCATCTTGGCTGTCATCTTCATCCATGGCTGACCATCAGAAGAACAGTTGAACAAATTCTCTGACAGATTTTCTCTAAAATAATAAAATAGATAAGACCAAAATAGCAGATAGTGTTTAAATGACAGATAATGACTGGGTTTTTCTTGTGTACAACTTTTAACGAGTTAGGTCTCACTGAATCTGAAATCTGACTGAAAGAAGTGAGTGTATTGGTAACATGTAGGGCAATCTACTCACTGTTAAAAGGACAGGTGATGGAAGAAAGATTTTCAACCACCTTTATGAAATAACAAGCTGATTTTTTTTGTCCTTGAGCAGAAAGGGAAAATTACCATCAAGCATATGCTCTCGGTCTATGGGATGTAGTAACAACTACAGTGAACAGACAAATTAAGTTAAGATTTTCTTACTAACCACGAGTGACATCTGAGAGCTCACGGGTAGTTCAAACATTATAAAACAGCCTTTTTTAAAAAGAACCGGATTTTCTAACATACTTTTATTGTTTGCTGAAAAATACGAAAAGGTTACCTAACATTAGCTAGCTAGCCAAGCAGGAGGCTGCAGACAATGCTAAGGCTACATTTGTAAACAAAGAAGACAACACGGCACAAAACAGAGTGCTTCCTCTATGCCTCATATAAAATATACACGTAGCGTATATGTAGATATACACATCATAGATTGCGCACTGACAAGAATATGGGACTAGCCTGTAACGCTGTTCTTACTGAACAACTGACGCTTGCTAGTAACATTAGCTTCAGTGTAGCGTGTTAGCTAGCCTCAGAATGGCTAAATTTAGCGAACGTCAACTACAAGCTCCTTCGAACTCTGCACTAAAAACAACGAGTGTGGGGTGAAATTTACATAAATTCCCAATTCAGCTCTCATAACTATAACGTCCTATTCGAGCATTTAATAGTAATTTCAAACCTACCCTATTAAGTAGCGTGGGGTGTGTTAGAGTGATTTGAAGTCTCCACGGTTGTTGAGTGACACCACCGGCTGGCGAGGGACGGAAATTGCCGAGTGCACTCTACGACTCTTAAAGAGACAGTATCCGTCTATTTGCGACCAGTATCCCCTAACCCAAATGGCTACAGTACTGTATGTCTAGGGTGCTCATCGGTGTGTATTCATGTGTGTATTCATTAGAGCGTGTCCAATCACATTAAAGGCACACTCTGTAATCACCACAGGGTAGCCCCTAAACACGACACTGAACTTGCTGTCACTACCATTTCAATTAGATTAACATGTATTTTAATACATGGACTGACCGGAGTTAACAAATGAACCAAATGTTTTGTGGTGCTATTTTTAGAGTAGTAGAGTAGGCCTGTATTTTCAATCGTAATACACACTTTTTTTCCACATGGTACCTCACACCTCAATTATATTGCGAGAATAGCCTAATAAAAAGTAATACAGAATGTAAATGTAAATGTCCATACTGTTTATTATTGCAGTTACAAACAAACACAATATAAAGAAAAGACACACAAATGCACTCACAACAAAAGGCGGGGATTTAAATGATGGTACCTATACCTTCACACAACTGACATATAGTATTGCCTCAAATTTAGTATATATACAGTAGTTCAGTTTACTAATACAGTTCAAAGTGGACATCACACTCGTGGGGCCAATCTACAGGTGTGCAGGTCTAAGCTGTGTGAAAAAAGTAACTTTTGAGACCCATGTGTTAAATTATGACAAGGTTATATTTTATATTCAATACCTAACCCTTACTTTATACTAATCAAAACATTTTTAAAAAGTCTGCTAAATCATATCGGAAATATTATAACAGTCTATTACTACAACAAATATTCCCTTAAGGTGTCAGAACTCCCACAAGTCACAAGCAGTCAATATGCAAGCAATCAAGTGCCCCTGTCGCCCCCCAGTGGTAACTTTATCTTGAAAAAATCAGCTGTTACATAATATAATGTAATCCTGATTTGCTACTTTATGTCATGGGGTTATGTGTATCCTGGCTGTGGATAATCCGAGAGGGCTTTGACAGTCAAAAACTGGTCAGAAAAAACACTAGAATATAGGTCTACCTAAACCAAATAATGGTGATATGATAATATCCTTGAAACAAAGAGAGAACATCATGTTCCAGTAGCCAGTTTGAAAAGTGGGTCAGTTACACATGAAGTGTTTTTTGTATATATCTAAAATAAAAAAAATAGGGGTGTTTTCTTATCATTTAACATGACGAAAATCTATTATGTTGATATTAACATTGTTATGTATGTTCTATGATAGGATTATAATTCCTTAATTGAGTAATGGAGTACAATGAATGTTCTGTATTTAACTTCTAAACCTAACTTTTTTCCATGTGATGTTGATATTCAAAGGGTTAACTGGTTCATATTTAAATTGTAATTTCAAATTGATATGCTGTTACACAATTTGTTAATGATGGGAGAGAGTCCTGAACTCTCACTCCGTAAATAATTGAGTGTTCATCATCGTCGTCGTCCTCCTCCTCCTCCTCCTCCTCGTCATCGTCAGGTCAGACTGTCATGCTGCATCCTTGGTACGTGCACAGCCACACTCTGCTCATGGCAACACTGTACACAAGTAAGCCGAGTTCAACCACTTCAAACTGTGGGGGTGGGGCCGTCCTTTGTCAAACCGGCTTAAAGTACACTTATCCCACCTCCAGCAGCAGCTGTCGCATCACATGGCGTCTATTTAAGGGAAAAGAAACCTGTGTCTCATTGATGTTTGCAATAAATAATAGGTCAGGGCAGGAAACTGTTAACACGATAATGGTTCATTCCTAATGTACGACGTGCAGAACTGAACGCGCCGCACCCCAACTATAACTCTAAAAGTCAACTGAACATGCTGGCCTCATAAAACCCACCTTCCTCATATTTTTACTGGCCGATTAGCTATGATAGGTGGGCCATTCAACTGTAACGCGGTAGTCCATTGGCTGTACGTGATGCCAGTTTCTTTTCAATTTGAATAACCAGGTCGGGTTGCAGATGCAGGGGAGTGGGCAGGGTAGGGGTAGTGCAAGTGAACTGAACTTCTGCGTCGGTGTAGGCTATAGGCTACTATAGTCTTAAAATGCACCTAACTTTAATCATGCAATGTGATTTCTTTTGGAGAAAAAACAGGCTGGATGTTTGGAGAGATGGTAGAGAGGCTTCTATCGGCGAAAATGAAAGAGTCTTTCTTTTAAAATTAATCCAAAAGAAAAGTTGGGACTGGTAAGTAGCTCTCTTTATCTGCCACTATTCTTTATTCTGTCTATATGGTGTGGATGAACAGGCCACATCCAATGTATCATTAGATGTAATTTTTCTATAAATTTCTTTTCAGTTGTCAGATGTCATTATTGATTATTTTGGAACTTTTTTTTATGCCAATAGAAATTGAAAGCATTTTAATATATATCGGTAGCCAAATACATACATCGTGGAATGGAAGCAGCTGTAATATCCAATTCTGTTGTACAGTTTGTTACAGTGTTGGGACAATGGAGGTTTAAGATATTTGTCGATTTAATTGAATTGTTATATAATTTTGTGTTGTGTGTTAATTTAGATAACGGTATAATTATAATAATTTTCTAGGTAGGCCTATAAGTGATGTGAAATAGATGAAGATATGTCACTAATCTCACACTTCATGTTGACTATATGTCTGTTTTATTGCTGTTTTATTACACAGCCTTTGTCTGTGTTTCTCCACAGATTGCGTGTGGTTATGGTTGTCAGTATAATGTCTGAGATCTAAAAGCAGGTAAGCCACTGACTAACGCACATTGTGCCAGTTGCCAGTTCCACTGTGCGTGTGACAGCGGCTAACCTGGTTTTGGGAATACTTCACATCTCTGGCTCGTCCAAGACCAGCCACAGCCGGACCACTATCTACAGGCAGGGCTTGATCATGTCCCGTGCACATTGCTGGGACCGGCCTGCATAACATGACTGCTCTCCCAGTGGTCTCCATGTGTACTGTAGCCTACTTCCTCCTATGTTCACATACTGTCCCTTCTTTAGGACCATAAGCTTTTGCATTGCCTCCTATGGAGCCGACCTCTCTAATGCCCCCTACTGTCAAGGCTGTTGTGAAGTGTTTTGTTTCAGTTTCAGTTTAATCTGAGTGACATGTTTAGACATGATAATCATCATCATACTCATTGGTTCCCAATCTGAGGTCAGGGACCCTCCAGGGGTTCTTGAAGAGGTTCCTGGGAGCCCTCCAGCAAAAAGGAGCATTACAATAAAGAAACTGAACTTGTTTTAGAACAAGATTTACTGAATCGTGAAGTAAATCTGAGTTCCAAGTAAGAAAATTCAAATCAATTTTATCCATTCATTATGTACCATGTTTGTTTGTAAAAGGTAACCCTCAAGTCATAAGTAAAGTTTCTATTCAAATCAATTGTGGCATCATGTATCTTACTTTCTGTTTTTACCACGTAATGCATTTCTTGGTATCAGTGGGGATGTTTTATTCCCATCGGTGCATACTGACTCATTGTGACACAGAGGAATAGATAAGTGCAGTATGTCAGACTCATTAACTTGTGGCCCCATTCTTCATCATCATAATGTGGACGTGCAGATGCTTACTCTCGAGGTTCTTTCCCAGACACGCACTGCCTGTTGTAAATATGTATCGATCAGTCAAACTTTCAGCTTTATGGCCCCTTTCAGATTCACCCGAAACCTTCCAGAGTGGATTTGGATAGGGTTCATGTGGCGTGCCACTGAGAGCAAAAATAATTCCCATGGTGAAGTGTCCTGAAACATCATCATAATCTGTTAATGTCCCGTTTATGAGATTGTGGTCCTCTGGGTTTAGATATGAAGAGGGTGACGTTGGGTAATATATTTCACTTTGCATGTAGGATAATGGAAAAATAAAATACATGTACAACACTGGCCTGAGGTCATCTGAAAAATAAAACCATATATCTGAAGGGTCCACAGGTAATGCATTGATTTTCAGAAATCTGACTTTTTTCTACATCATTAGGGATCTGACCTGACATTAAATACTGCATTATTTTTAATGTGAATGTAGTAGGTGGGAAATACAAAGAGAAAGCCTTTTTATTTTGACTTTAGTGCATGTGCAGTATCCTTCACGTCCACAGGAAGGCGTCAGCGTAGCACCATGCTGTGGGCTTGTCCAGACCAGAGGTCCAGACAGTGGGAACTAAACAAGGATTTGGAGCTTATCTAACCCCTGCCAAGCCAGACAGCTCTAAGTCTTCTCAGTAAAATCCAATTCTACATAATTAATCATAATATTGACCTCCTTGCTTCTAAACACATGGTCACGAGTTAACAACATTGGCATGAAGTGGAAATGACTGATAAAAATAACATGTTTTTGATGCTTTGAGAAAGTCTTTGATATCCATTCATGTATATATGGAAATGGAGAGAAAATACGTGCATGCCTGGGATTTTACCTGGCAAGTGTCAGCAGATGAGAGTATTTATAGAAATCCACAGGGTTTCAGTCAGGGGTTAGCCAGAGCACTAGGGAAGATCAAGTCACTCAGTATGTGACAGCCAGCATATTTATTCCCCAGGGTAAACAAACAGGAAAGGGGTGGAGGACAAGAGTGTTGTGCAGAAGTCCATAGTTGCGCAACTGTGAATTTATCCTTTCATGCCAGGGTGATTTTTTCACAAACGACAGAATATAACAAAACAATGGGTCGTTTTGTTGTCAGTAATTTAAAGAGTGATAAAGAGAACATACTGTACATCAATTCAGAGGGATAAAGTCCTCAGATGTATTCTGGTGCTAAGAAAAAAGACACAATTCATTATACTAATAGCAACCAGTTAATTTACAACTAAATAGATAGGTAGTCAGCTTTCTCAAATGGTCACAGGTCTGTAGTGCTTTTGTGCCATTATTGTCACATGTCTTGTAGATATACTGTGTTACATCACCCATAACAGCAGCATCTGTGATGCCAGGATGTTTGCAACATTTCCCTCTGCTCCCAAGTATTCACCCTGTGAACTTTCAATCAGCCACCTATGAATGCCAGATTTAAAATGCCCAGAAATGATCACGCATCTTAGGACCCACTGTACCTCAAGCAATGAGGAGAGCATGCATATTTCATCACCTATAATATATTCATAATGTATTTCACATAGGACCTTCAAGACACTGTCATTTTTAGAAAGTGTACACTGGTGTGTTAATTATTTACTGCAGGGTATTCCAGATGCGCTGCACCTCCACTCCTAGTTACTGTAGTTACAAGGATGATTATAATAAAATGTGAGTACATATACAGCGTATCAAGAAAAAATCACTCAAGAAAACATTATCTAAAACACAATGCACATTTTTATTATATTTAAATACACAGTAATTGCTCTAGGTAAAAGGTTTCTAAATTATTTTACATTTCAAACAGATACTTTGCAGTGTTTACAGTAGCAAAACTCTGTAAATATATTTGTCTTGTGTATATACAGTATGTATATCATGGTCGATTAAATAATGACAAGAGTTACAAAGAGAGGGGTTAAATAAGAGGTGACGGTGACAGAATAGTGAACAAGTTTCCCTTGGCCCTGCGGTCCATGTTTTATCTCCATGACGACTCTCGGGATGTCAGGACTGCAAGACACACAAAAATAAGTGGGGATGATGATCCCTTTGTTTGGAAAACATTTTTTTTTTTTCAGCTAAGACACAGCAGGAGAGACTCGGGTCAAACAAGCTAATCACACATGCCTTTGAGAAGCACACACTGACACAAGAGCAGTCAGTGGGTTAAGTCCTTTACCCGTAGACGTTGTGAAATACGACTGAAGGCTTGTAGTCAGAGTAGCATTTTGGGACAGAATTGGTTTCAAGCACGTTTCTAAAACAAGCACTGAGATGTCTGTAGTTTTCAAAGCAAGGAGCGGTTGTATAATCCCACACAGGAAAAAACCACACCGTAGATGGTAAGGAGAGTGCACACTCAAACACACGTCACTTTGACCTGTCAGCATAATGAAGCGACATAATGGTAAAATGCCAAGTGCTATGATTAAGTAAATATTAGTTTAGGTGGTTTGGATGGTCATGACAGTAATGAAACAACAGCTTCCCTTGTTCCCTTAGACTTATGCAAGTAAGCTCATCCTAAATCTACAGTACGCCGAGGCACATTGCAAGTTATGACAGGTCAAATGTTAGGTGTGATGACAGGCAAAAGAACCAGGCGCATCCGTCCCAATAGAGGAAAAGAAAGATATCTTAACAAACCATGGCCCTCTGGTACAACTTTTGAAATGTATCCCTTCTTTCAGCATGGAGCTTGACAAAAATAGACTGGCAAAAGCTATAAGCTCCTAAAATAAGTTGCGCTGACTTCAAGCTGAGCAGAAAGAGAACACAAAGATACATTTCTCTGCAGGCAGACAAGGGCCAAGGCTTCACACAGGAAGAGAATGGGACAGTGCAATACATTTTGCAGAGCCCTCCGTGAAAGGCTCTTGCTCTTTGGAAGTCAAGCGTCACCAAAGTACAAGGCATTGTATAGATACACCCCCCTCACACATAAATAGTATCCATACATACAAGGCAAACTGAAATGACATTGGTGCCATATCTTTCCATGTTACAGTATAAAAACAGCGCTACAATCAGAATGTCTGCTACAGTCATTCCCTGTGCGATCGATGCATTACATGGAGATATGGTGAAAAGCAGCTGTCAGTAGACGATTGTTGACTTGGTGGGAAGGCCACTCTGTATTACAGAGCGGGGAATTAGGAGCCAGTTCCCAAATGCATTAAAGTATACCGAAAGCAGCTACTGTTAGACCACAAGCAAACAGTGAGAGGAAGAGGGCGGGGAGAAGAGAGTCAGAATGAAAGGATAGGATAGACTCAGAAAAATGAAATATACAGGGGTATGCGAGAAAATAGAGGGAGGAATGTAGAAGATTAAGTCAACTGTAAGAAGGTAGGGGCAGGAATCAGCAGAAGACTGAGAGTTAGGCGCAGAAGAGAAGTCTTTCAGCCTTTAAAAGGTTGAGCACAGGGAAGCTGCTGAGAAGTAGCAGGGGCCTCCACCATACAGATGCTTCCGCTACCCAACACCAAAAAATGGCAGCTGTAGCCTTAAACCCAATCAAGCTGGGGGAGAAAGTTTGGGGGCAAGGGGCTCTGGGACCAGGGGGCGAGCAGGGCAGGAGAGGAGCAGAGCAGGATGGACTTGGGAAGCGGCAGGGTCTCACACATACACACCCTCAGGGTTGAGACTGGACACTAGAGGGTTTTGCAGGTTGCGTGGATGTCCCAGGAACTGTTTGGCAGTGGGGCGAGGTGGTGATTCCACTAGAGTTACACTGTGGCCTGTCGGAGAGAAAGAAACATGATTAGCAGACAAGTAATTTGACTTTAACAGCCAAGTAGGCTACACAATTATACGTTTTAATATTTATTTTTGTTTCCATACTTCCATTACTGTATCCTTCTTGCAGAAGATGTGCCAGTTCTAACTGCTCCAGTTGCTCCTGAAGCTCTGAGCGTGAGTGGGTGTGTGCCGGCAGGACACCCGTCTGTTGAATAAACTGCTGCAGGTTACACTGCCTCAGCTCCTTATTCAACTCCTCCAGCTCCTCCTGTTTGGCCTGAGAAGGAAAAGAACATGGATCAGTGAGGAAGACAAAGGACGAGAGCTCACATCAGTCAGCGCTGACTCACTGAACACTGACACGTTGTTTGCCTGTAAAGTGGGCGCAGCATACGGAAATGGGATGAGCTAAACATGTCTGTTAATCAGTAGATATAATTCTGCTCTGCATGATTTTAATGATAACCCTAATAATAACACGCCAACAGCAGAATTTATTAATATATTTATAAGGCAGGACTATTGTACTTTGCCTTTAGCTCACAATACCACTACTGTAAATGCCAAGCATCTTTTCACCATGGGGAGGCAGCAGAGTCTACAAATCTAGTCTCAAGCCACTGATGAAGACTATCACCTATCAGCCATCATCAGGCCATTCAGCTACAATGAATCATCAAAGTTCCACAAATACCATGAGCATTTTTCTGATTCCATCAGATTGCGTTTCAATGCCAGGGGGGAAAGATATTCATCAGCTCCAATTATTGAAAACGTGGACTCAGAGATCCTCCATCGAGACAGTGCCATCACAGATTAAACTGTGATGTACACAAACAGGCCAGTCAATCATTCATGATTGACTTTCCATTTATGCTTCATCAATGTGTCTGCACACAGCACAGGGAGTAGCAGCAGTAAGCTATAGCCCCCAACCCCAGCGCCTGTGTGTGTGTGTGTATATACGCGTAATTAATGTTGGACTGAGACAGCCTGCTGAGGCAGTTCACACCTGCAGGTCTGCCTCCATTAGTCTAATGACAGAAATGCTGCACTCATCACCATCAACACTCGACCCATCAGTGGACTGATGACTGACACCGCCAGAGACACACACCTTCCTATTGCTATGGATTGAGATTTATTATACTGTATCATGTTACCAGTGTTAACATGTTATTTACAAGAAATAAAAGGATCTTATTTCTTCCAGGCGATAACCTGCCTGGGTGGCAAACTGCCTCTGTGGTTACTTTTGGAACTCTTGCAGTTGCATGTTATGACATGGTGGTACATAATATACCACTATGTATGAAAAAACAAACCCTAATACCTCTGTTCTACAGCACGATGCTTTCTATATAATTGGCAAAATGATCATGACACAGTCCCTCTCTGTTCCATCAATCGGGCACTAAATGTGTTGAGTTCACCCCCAGAGTCAGACACATTCCCCCAAGGATGACTGACTGAAAAGCAAACAAGCTTATTGTTATGTTTTAATCAGTTTTGCAGCCAGTTTGTTATTTATTACTTTGAGCCCAGTGGATTGGGAGTGAGACAACAGTCTTTCAGTTGGGATGGTCTTTGCTAATGAAGACATGGAAACACTAGATTACATATGTTTTCAGTGTGCTATATTTCCTTGCCACAAAACATTCAAAAACACCATCTACCTTACTACAACAAAAGAGCAATTTAATTTTCTTCCCTGGCTGGAACAAGACTGAATGAGCTCCATGAAGTGGGTACCAGAGTCTTTGGTTTCATGTGGATTAGGAGGAAACTCGAGTTTGGGTTAGGCTTTTATTGATACAGCCGCATCTATGACAACCACCAAAAGTAAACAAACAATGACACCACAAACTACGATAAGTTGAGGCTGAGTAGATCCAATAAAACGGGCTTTTGTTCTACAAATCAATCCTCTTTAATCTCTTTTTTTCCATAAACAGGGTACAAGAATATATATATATATACTGGCAATGTGATATAAACACCATTGGTAACCACATGTTCAGAACATGCATACAAGATGATACCTGCCAAACCAGTTCAGCTACACTTTAAATAGTTGTTCAGACAATAAAACATTCATACAAGGTAGGATATGAGTATACAGCAGTCATGTCATCGTAATTTCTTGAATAATTATTTGCATATCAAAATGCCACAATAAATCATGTTTGCTGTTCAGTATTCCTTTTCTTTTTTTATGAGTGTCTCTGCACTGTTGTTTGTCTGCTGCAGTATGCAGGTAGGAGAGGGATACAGTTTTACAGTATAGCTACAAGAGAGTGTGCTACACCCCTCAAATGACCACACATGGGCTGATGTGGATTTACAGCCCTTTCTCCAGAACCGTGACCTCTCTCCTTACCTGCAGCAGAGACTCTGCCTTCCCCAGAGCCTTGTCAGTCTCAGATAGCTGCTCCCCCAGCTCTGTCCCGTGATTCTCCTGGCTCTGGAGCTCGGCCGTCAAGGCGTCAAGGGACTCCTCGGGTTTGTTGGCTTTGCCCTCCGCCTGGCTTTCGCGCTGAATCTCTTGCTCCAGCTGTGCAGAGCGAACAGAAAACTCGTGGAGCCGCCGTCCACAGTCGTCTAGCTTGGCATGGAGCTCTCCTAGCTTCCTCCTCATTCCTCGCTCCTTCTCCACCTCTGCCTGAAGCTCCTCCTCCCAGTACTGCTCGTGGGCAAGCTCGGCCTGGTTCCTTCGCACCGCTTGCTCCAGAGCGTCCATCTCTTCTTGCAAGCGTGCATCAGAAACTGGTGAAGGACATGGGGATGGGTAGGGTCGCTCCCAGGTATGCGACTCCCTCTCTAGGGTTTCTAGCTGGGCCTCGATAGCCCTCAGTCTCTCCTGTTGCTGAAGAACCTTCCTAAAGACCTCCTCTTTGGATGGGCCTATAGGTGGTGATGGAGAGGGGGATGGCACATGAGAGGATACAGGGCTGGGAGAAGGGGAGGGGGAGGCTCTTTGCTCTGGAGAGTCCCGAGGAGACCTCTTAAACTGTTTGGTTCTAGGAGAAGTGGATGGGCCCAAGTTAAAGGTGAGTGCTTTCTTAGGCTGGCTGCGTTTCGAAGGCTCTAGCTCAGGATGCTTGGGCAGTGGGAGGGGAGTTGGTCCATCTTGTTTTGAGCTGGGTCCATCACTGCTGCTAGGGCCAGTACGGCGCAGGAAGAACTGAACTTCACTGCCGTGTTGCCCTAACTTAGCCAGAGACTCCAGAGGCCTATCTGTGGCCAACAGCTGCCTCTCTGTATCCCTAAGACGCTGGATCAGAACATAACGGCCCGTCTGACCTGGGGACAGAGAGAGACAGAGAGTGAGCACAAAGAAATACACCTACAAACTGAAAAACAACACAAACTGTCTAAAACACCACCATGTTTTAGGCAAGAAGAAGCTGCATGACACTTAATAAAAACTTATATTTCATAAATCAGTCGAGACTGTTGATGAGTTACTTGTGAAAGACCTTCTCCTTCAGCGTACTTAAAGCAGTTGGTTTGACTCCTCCCACTGCCTCTACTCAAGTAATGCTAAGTTAACAAATGACATCAGACGCATTATGATGATGCTGACACCTCTAAACCCCTGCCTCTGAGGACTGGAATAAAAGGCTGCTGCGTAAGACTTGCACAACATGTAAAAAATGTTCAAATAAACTGAAGTCTCCACAAGGACCTTGAAATTAGGACAAACCCTCCCTAATGGCTTGGCAGGCAGCTCACTCATGGAAGGAGGAGAGTGCTAAATCTGGAGTGATGTTGTTCAACGCTGATGCAGGCTTGACTAAAGCCGGAGGATACGGGGACAGAGAGCTGGCTCAAATCCAAACTGACCCCCTGACAATCCAGCAGAGTACTCGATTTGGGTCAGTGGAGAATGAAAAGGTGAGCGCAGAACCGGATTGCTGCAACCTCGACGTCCGCAAATACTCTTGTTTCATCTGCATCAAATTCTAACTGCAGCGCTGTTATCTAATCACTTAAGGCCTTGAGATAAAGTGTCAAGCAGACAAAGAAGGTGCCAAGTAACAGCCTGGAAGCTGGTATCTCAACAGGAACACAACAGCAGAAAAGAGTTTGGGGTACTCACCAATGGCCTGGGCCAAAGCAATGACCACATCCTGGCAGGACGTCTCCTCAGACAGGCCGCATACAACCCGCACCACTCCATCCACCCACACTTTGAGCTCCATCTGGGACCAGGCAGGACGGGGTGAAGGCTAAGATGGTCTTCAAAACAGATCACTTCAGCTTGGGTTGACTCAACTCAACACTGCATGGCACTGACTCTGAAAGACAAGAACAGGGAGAAGTGTTAGAGGTGTGTTGACATAAACAGATTTAATGTGAATGTAAAAACAATGGTGAGCTCTTGGGGTTAACAAAAAAAGACACCACACCGATTTTTCTAAAGGCTTCACTGAGTTATGGATTGTGATGTAATCTTACCCCAACATGTGACACAACTTGTTGCTAACCTAAAAAAAAAAAACACACTGGAAGCTGCCATATACAGTACTGACTCAAAAATGTACAGTGCTCAGTGAGAGCATCATTGAATTGTACATTTCAAGACCAGCAGCAGAAGGGTAGAGCAGTGTAGCGTTTGTTAAGTTCCTAGTGGTTAGTTAAGACCCCGGCAGTATCTTGTGGACCTGGGAGCATAAATGCCAATCTGTAACCCAATTAAACGCTCCGCTGCCCTCCTTCAAAGCCGTTATGATAGCTTACTGCCGAGGGGAACGGACAGGGAAAGTGGAGCAACTCAAGTGTGTCTATGTTTGGGAGAGGGTGTTTGTGCGGGTAGAAATACATAGAAACATAGCAGGAGAGATAGAATAAGTGTGTGTGTTTGTGTCCCTCAGTTTGATCCTCCTCAGCGGGCACCAGAACTGGGTCTCATCAGACTTCAGAGAGCAGATCAGCAGGTAGCCTAACACACGTCTGGGCAGCAGCTTTAACCTAAATGAATATTGTTATGTTCAGTCCTCCCTCTGCCTGTCTGTACTTTTACAGCTAAGCTTCAAAACAAGGTAATAAAATACCGCAGTGCTCATAAAAAGTGAAATGCCTCGGGCGGTGGTAGGATTATCTATAGAACTTGGCACAGTAAATGAAACTTTGTAGCCTAGGTGGGTAAAAGACAACTCTTCACCCACAGTCAGACAGATGGTGTTCTCTTTCTGTCCGTCTCTCCGGTTCTCAATGGGAGGTGTTTAATACTGAGCCCCACCATTATCTTGCCCCTCATTCAGTGCCTGGCTCTGCTCCACTGGCTGCCTATAGGGAGCTGCTTTGGAGGAATGCACTGACTTCATCTGCCAGCCGGAAGAATTCCTGCTTTTCTTAACAAAGCCCTCACCCAGCCCTGCCCCCCACCCCACCCCCACCCCTCTGCTGCTGACCTGGCTGCCCCTCACCGCCACATCTTCTCCACTGTTTAGACGCCAAACACAAACTCTGCTGGGGAGCAACAGCCTATCTGATGTGGCAACAACATCACACGGAACAGCTCAACATGACACCACATACAGAGGGGAATGACGGCACAGCTCAGAGATTGAACCCACAGAACGAGATCACAGGAAACAAGCAGGAGATAGAGATGGATGATCACATGTGGTAGAAATTCTCTTGAGCCATGCGAGTGAGGTGATTTCATCTGGAGGGAAACTCGATACGAAAACACCACAGCGGATATGTCAATATTTTTCTTTGAGAGGGCACAGAGTGTGCTGTGTTGCAATACATAATTAAGCCTAACTGGCTGAGTCACATAGTGAGTAGACAATCATTTACTTTAGCTGTGAGGCTTATCTTAAAACACGCAGAGGTGAACAGGAAGAAACATTTTGAATCTTCAAGCCCTGTGCAGTGGAATGCTACCTGCCAGCAATGAACCAAACTTTCCTCGGTGCAAAAGCAACCTCATACCTGGGAGTAGGAAAACAGTTCACAAAGCTCAAACAGAGGTTGAACTCTTGACATTTTTGTCAAATAGAAACTGCATGTATAGGGAAATTAGGTCTTACATAACTGGAGTTGATGCAATTTACATGCAAGCAAACTTGCAGACTGTACCCAACTGAGAGGTCTCTATGTCTGTACAAGATTTCTATGTACCGTAACAATCTCATTAAATGAGAACACAAACACACAAACATCTCCCAGCTAAGAATGTCACTCTCCCATGGTGCTTAGTACTCGTCCCTCCTGGCTGGTGAAATGTGATAATCTGCACTAACAGGAAACAAACAGGCCTGTGAGTCTCAGGTTGCTGTCTATTCTCTTCGTCACAGGCACAGCAACACTGAGAACCAGACATCCGCCTGACCCAGCTCCTTTTCAAGGCACAGCTGCGGAGTCCTGTGTCAGTTGTCATTGAAATACATATGGAGAAGAGGCACCTTTTTACACTGTTTGTGAAATGTTGTCTCAGAAACATGAAGCATGCCTTCAACGTAGGCTCTCAACAACAATGACAGGGGTTGAAACAATGTTCTAAATATTGCAGAAGACAAACAGTCCGTCAATCAACACATTTGCTATCCCAAAAGGAGGGTGACTCCCAGCCTACTGTAGAATGTTTGGTTTCAGAGTCAATATGCAAATGCTGTCGACAAATGCACGCTGCAAACTGCTTTGCATGTTCAGAGTTACTGCACACACACACACACCCGTTCTAATAGTATAAAGTTATCCAAAACTCATAATTTTATCCAGCTGACAACACTCCTGACACACCTTCATACCCCACCCTTTAACCTCAGGTCACTGCCACCCCCCTAAAGAAGAAAAACACATCTCACCTTTACTTTCACCCTAGCCCCACCCACCAAAACAACCGGACACAGTTTCAGTTGAAACTCAGAGCTTCGGCCTGTCACATGTTTTCTCAGAGGAGGAAATCAAGAAAATGTTGAGGTAATCATCAAACTGAAGCCATCAAAAATCTCCCACTCCAACCACAGACACAAGCACATCCACACAAAAAAAGCACTTGAGGAGCTTAAATTGAATAAAGAAAACAGGCTAGGCATATTGTATGATGAAAGGGAGAGAAAGAGAGACAGTGAGGAAGAGAGACAGTGAGCAAATGACAGAGGGAGAGAACAAATGTGGGGGGGGAAAAGTCTGACAGAAAGACAGATATACAGGGAGAAAGAGTGGTAGAGAAAAGAGCAGTGATCGGAGCCATGTGCCATTCCCTCCTCTCCCCTCTCATCATCACTCACCCATCCAGCTAACCCGCTTTGCGTCTTTCATCACCCTGTCTATGCCTCTGTCTGTCTCTCTTCAATAACAGCCTCCCAGCTCCTCGCTGAATTCGACTCGAGGCAGAAGTGGTTAGCATCACAGCCCCGCAGACACACGGGGCATGATTCGGCTCTTCTGTGTGTGCCACTCTGTGCGAGCAACAAGGTCGGGCTGTGAATTGATGGGCCTTTTTGGACAAGCTGGGCACAGAGAGGCGTGCACATGCCAAAACTGCTGCTGTTTACTTGAAACAAATTACAGCTTGAACATCTGTGGAATTGTTCTTATTGGACGTCCACTTCCTGATATCATTTGTTTCTTTACAATTTAAAAATAAACACCTAACATCTGGCTCAGACAACAATCTTGAGGGAGACACCCACACTCTTCACCTATTTTTGTGTTTTTCTTACACATGGGAATCCAAAAATGCATGCACAAACACAAATACACACAAAACACATACACACACACACACACACACACACACACACACACACACACACACACACACACAAGCACAAAAGTATTCATGCAGCTGGACAGACACACCCTTAACCCTCGATTTCCTTTGAAAATGTTTGAACAATTCATTTCTGTTAGTCATGAGCAGTATCGGGAAACGTCCAGAAAAGAGTAAAGCTTTTCAGAAATATTCAGTTATTAATGTACTGGTGTTTCTCAACACCTGAGCCCTTAGGCTACATGAAGAGTATGCTTACTGGGTGTGTAATGTGTCAGTATGTGTGTGTGTGTGTGTGTGTGTGTGTGTGTGTGTGTGTGTGTGTGTGTGTGTGTGCGCGCATGTGGGAAGCACAGAACACTGTGTCATGATAGTGCAATGGTCAAAGGTTGGATTGCATGCGTTCATGTACAAGCTTGTATGTGTAAGTGTGTTTGCAAGCAGACATGCCTATCTTTAAGAGAGGTTGCTCCAGCTGAGCGTGATTACTGTGTTATCTCTGCAACAACACAAGTCCAAGGAACAATGGCAGGAGCAGAGGGCAGAGTGTGTACATCACACACTGCCTCAGATCTCATCCACAGACAGACAGATACACACACACACAGAGAGAGAGAGAGAGAGAGAAAGTGCAGACAAACAGTTATCCCTATCAGCATCAGCAGAGAAAATAAGACCCTGGCCCAGGATGGTTAAAGTGTACATAATAGGTTAGACATTGCTGTTAGAGGACAATGAACAGTGCTGGGAGAAGCTGTGCCCTCTGTGCCACTCCGGTCCAGGTTGGCAGAGACACACACACACACTCAAAGAGCCAGTCTCACGCTGGCACCGAGCAGGCTGGTCTCATCTGTACTGCAGAGACACTATTGTTGTTCTGGTTCCACACTCAGCAGACAGTGTTGCCTCTTTTGTGGCTCCTGGCATCGCTGGGTCGCCTGCCAGCTTTTAGTGCCATTCTGCTCTCTGTCCACATGTTACTAGTGATAAAACTAATAAAAAGGGAAAACAGATACTTTCTTTTGTCCTCCCTCGCCTCCTGTTCAGCATTCTTTGTCACCCCCCCTTCTCCGTCATCCAGTGTTTCAGTCTAACAAGTGAGCTCAGTTTATATGCTTAAAGACAGATGAGACCAAAAACAAACAAATAATTATTCATAATGGTAGAAAATTATCCTTTTGCTTCAGCAGAAATCTCATGATGAATCACATGGGTATCATCAGTCACTTCTTCATGACACACTTGATACTAAAGTGTGGTACAACACACACACACACACACACACACACACACAATAACTGGAATCATACTGTACCTTGCAGGAGTTTCAACTGGCTTTTATATTTTCAAAACACACACAAACAGCTTATCTGGCAAGCGTTCTATCCTTGTCTATGTGGCCGCTTAAATTTGGACAGAAGTGTCCAGGTGGTGCTGGAAGCAACCGCCTTGGTGGAAAAACCATCAACATCATTATTAACAATGAGCAAGCTTTTGCAGTCATAGCCCCAGGACTTTGAAAAGCTTCCCCACATAACACTTTGATGAACAAGCCTTTCTAGTATTATTACTTTCTTACTTGTATATTTCACATTCTCTTTTCTTGTACCTGCACTGTTGTTCATGTTTTCATTGCAATTTGCATGCTTTTTTCACCAGTATTTCCACAAAGTATTTAATATCTCGTTTTAAAAGAGTCTTTGTAAAAGAAAAAGTTGCTTCAAGGATTGAACTTTGCTAATCACTGTACAAAACATCTGCGCAAGCTAGGACCAACTTAGTCCTCGGGCAAATGCATTAGACAGACGCTTTACATTGCAAAATAACACTGACAGGCCTAGCCTAGCCTTATGTTCTTATCTGCTCGTGATTCTATCTCTGACAGATCTTCTTCCAGATCTGTCATGAAGAAAGCCATGTTTTCCAAATTCACTAAGAGCCATCAGTAGCTTCCAAAACACCATCACTCCCATGTAGAAGTCATTCTCAGCAGGGCTTGGGTGCCTGCGGTCAGAGAGCAGGGAGTGGTCCACCGGGCACATGAGGAAACTAGATCCAAGATCTGAGGGCTTGTATTGGGCTATATTAAAACTTAATAACGTTCCAATGTAGACACGCCTCTCACACAGGAGATAATTTGCTTTTATAGTATGTGACAAGGCAGTAAAATGTAGGAAAAATAATTGAGTCGCAGCTGGATGGCTTGGTTTGTCTGGGAGGTGTTAACAAAACATCAAACAGCAGTCTATTCACTCTGTGGTACATGCACAACTTCTGTAGCTCTGCTTTGGAAAAGAAAACTGGGTTATGTGTGTTTTTGTTTGTCAAGATAACATTTCATTTGTATGCAGGCATTAGTGTACACATGTGTAAAATTGTGTATTTTACTATGACAATGACTGTGTTGCTTCTTCTTCCTCACAGCAGAAGGCCAGGCTACAGGCACACTGCTTGTTAATTAGACTGAACGGTTGCCTGGTTCCCCACTAACGGAGCTTCACTGAAGCTTCAACACAACTGATGAATAATGCATTTTGTCACAGCACATTAATTTGGCAAATATTTCTCGGAACAAAATCCAAACGCTTGTGACCGACCAACTCTTTGAAAATGTCTCCCGTCCGTCCGTGTCTCTCCTCCATTGACATGCTAATGACTCAGCGCAAAAGGACTCAGAAACAGTACTAATAAGCTTTAGTCGTCATACTTGCATACAGGGATCTGTCGCAGCAGCCTTCAGCCTTCTCCATTATAATGATTGGTTCGTCCAAGTGAGTGTGAAATCTCAATGAGAGTAGATCAGTGGTTCATTAATACAGGGGACACCTTTGCCTCTTAATCAAGGGCAGATAAAAGGCAAATATGGGCAGCAGCACCTAGTATTTCCAAAAGCAGACTCATTAGTAAAAGGTTGAAGCTCAAATCCCAGATCAGCTGTACAAATGGGGTTTTTCAACTCTGAACTGCTCATGTACAGCCACTAAACATACAAGCTGTGCATGCATGTAAGTGATGATGGAAGAGGGTTTAAAGGTTGAGGTTGATTACTCCACTTGAT
Source organism: Enoplosus armatus (assembly GCF_043641665.1). NCBI lineage: Eukaryota > Metazoa > Chordata > Actinopteri > Centrarchiformes > Enoplosidae > Enoplosus > Enoplosus armatus. Next base: position 17,679,709 of record NC_092185.1, read on the forward strand.
CTGACGTAGGCCTCGACACGGCCATTCAGGGTCTGACCATCACCTGTGGTTGTCAGTACCACTACAGTCACACTGTGTAAAACAGCACTTAGTGTGAAATCCCAGTCATCGTGAATCACCAGCAGCACTTACACAGACAGATGGTAACCTGGCCTGAACCACAAGAGAGAAGAAAAGGGGGAAGGTGTGAGAGAAAGAATCTGACAGAAAATACTTAGAAAGTAGGTTTTGTTTTTATTATTCGTCTTTGGAAATATAAAGAAGCCCTGCTGGCACACTTTCAAATTTCATTGAATAAATGAATGAATGAAATAAAAAGGTACACTCACATGAGCATGTGGCCACCATAGTTTACACAGCTCTGGCCACAATAAAACAATACTGCATTATTCATCTCGCCGAGTGAAAGACTTACTCATACCTGGTTTGGCAGTAGTCATTCATTTGTCCGCGTCAACCCCGGAAACTGAGCGGAGGCGAGTACATTAGAGACCAGGAATTCGTTTGCGCTGACTCATGGATCCGCCCACAGAGCCACCAGCTAATGGTGAGAATGATAATGCAGGATTGCACATAGCCTGTGGAAGGCCGGGCAGAGCCGGCCTCCACTGAGAGCTCGGCTCAGGATGAGTGGTTGGGCTGGCTGCAGGCTGAGCCCTGCGAGCACAGGAGTTTGTATTGTTGGGTGAGCCAGGGAAGAAGGCTCTCAGACTGCTGATGGGCACCCATGTGTAATTATATACTCCCGACCTGACTCAGCAACGCTTGCCAGGGAAGGAGGACATCGCTCTGCTCCCACCCAAACTCATACACAGCGCACACTAGATAACACGTGTGCAGTAAGTACATGCCCACATACTGTTTGTACAGTCATTCAGTTATCAAATAGCCAAAATAATATGTTACAAAGCTGAAAGACAGACGGCAGACAGGCTGACTCAAGCTAAATGATGATGCTTAATTTGGGATTAAAGCAACATGCAACTGTAAAAGTGGACCTACGAATTTAAAGCATGCAATTTACACAGCACACGGGTGGAAATGAGTAGCCTTAAATTTACCAACACATGCTATTTATGGTTGAGTTTTATTGCAGGTGCATATGTCTGTGTGCGCTCCACTCTCACTTCCTGCGTGTGTGCATGTGTCATTGAGGAGTCAGGAATGCTGCCGCCTCCAGTGTCACAGGTTTGAAGCTAAACTCATTAGTAATTTAAAGGTCGTTCCATGTCTGCTCATATCAATTATTCACTCCACTTTTTTTGTTTTCTTTTGCCATCTTACATTCTTGAAGCACAATCCCAAATAAGGCCTCGAATTATACACAAGAAAACGTCAATGGTTCAGTCTAAGCAACTGAATGTAATTCAATTCATACAGTTGAAACTGTAGAGGTATTGAAGGCTTGGTCTTTCATCATACTTTAAATCCATGTCAGCCATGATGCAATATACACTTGCCAGTCTTTATCTGAGCTGACGGGAATATTTCCATTAGCATGCTCAAGGTATCAAATATCTATGTGTTGCTGCAAAGAAAATGGCATACAGGAGAGCTCAAAGCCACACAGTCTGTCACATCATGTGCTACAGTGATATATAAGACTTAAATTCAGTCTAAGGTAAGGCAGCTATCAATGCAGGACAGAGCAGGTGCACATTCCTGCGCAGGGTTGGAACGGTAATATTACAACAAAAATATATGGCTCCAACATAAAGAAAACACGGACCTGTCTGCTGAATGAATGTTTTCACAGATGAAAGTGAAGAATTCCACCCAGTTTCCTCCCAAGACATCAATCTGAGGTCACGGACTTTACACACTTCACAAACTACCACTATGGCTAATGCGATCCATTCACCGCTGGTTATGATTAGATTCAACTTTGAAACTGAAAGCCAAAGTTCCCGACTGTGACATTCTTTGAACAACCGCCAGGAAATTTGAGAGAAAGTCACAGCCTGTACGGATTAACATGTTACTCCATTGCTAAGGTCAATTTATGCAAAATTTCTCTTCTCACATGCTCCCAGTATTTACCTAGGGAGTTCCAACATACCTGGCCCTTGGAGAGAAGGATACAGGTAAACACAGCCATGGAGTGAGAGAGACAGAGAGTTAGAGCGTGTGTGTGTGTGTGTGTGTGTGTGTGTGTGTGTGTGTGTGTATGTGTGTGTGTGTAGACCTTCAGGTAACCCATTGCAACACTGTGAAAATTCCTGCTACAGATAGATAAGATGTTGTCTTTTCATTTATCATAAAAGAGATTCATTCCACAAAAACACTGTGTGCCGAGATAAGGTCCATACAGGGGGGGGTTTGAACAGACACTGTGGAATGTACAATACATCATCAAATTATGAACAATATTTTGTTAATATTAAAGCTTTTGTATTGTGAACACAATACATTTCAAATCCCACTGTTCACCTGTAGGTAAGGTTTTATTGTCTTATTCTGAATAAACAACAACTTAAAAGTGAAACATATTATTAGAACAGTGATCGGAGCTAACAGGCTAGTTAATGAAAAAACAGAAATAACTCTCAGACACAAGGAAGAAAAAGGGAAAAAAAAGATGCGATATCAATGAGCATGAAGGGTTCAGAGGTTCACCGACACAGAATAATTATAGCATCCGTGCCAAGAACTGAATCTTGTGGTGTTGGTTGGGGGGCGTTTAATGTTTTGGAAAGCAGCTGTACAAGAAAACAAACTTTGAATTTAAATCACAAAGTATCTGACCAGAGGAAGGGAAAACACGATTACAAATCTGACCATTAGATGCAAGCTTTTAGAACTTTTTCATACACAGTGCTCAGTCTGTACCAACAAAGTACTGACAGTCGATACCCAGCCCTAAATGTACCCATTTAAAATACACAGAAAGTAAAGGGTGGAATCTGTTTGTGTTGCATGTGGATCACAAGGCTTAGGGTGGGCCTCTCAATAAGCCTGATTTATAGTCCGATGGGGAGGTGTCACACACGACTCTCTCTCCCTGTCATTACTCTGAGGAGGAGTAACGATCACGCCTATCAGAGCAGTGGGGGGAAGATGTGTGGACAGTCAAGATGAGTAAGAAAAGGTAGGAGGGCAGGGTGCAGATTTATGGCTGATTCCCAGTATCCTAGGAACACCTTTGGGACTAAGACGGTATATCTGTCTGAGGTGCCCCTCCACTTCCAGAGAGCTGCCTTTCACCACCCCCCCCCCGCTCCTTGACTCAAGATCACCGGGGTGATCTTTGGCATGGATACACATGCATACACACACAGCTTAATACTGACAAGGCTGATGTTGTTGAGTTTGCATATGAGAGATAAGTCGGCTTCCCCTGGGGAACGACAAAGAGAGAGGAGGCGGAGGAATGATGATGGAGGGGATGGACGGCACATAGAAGAGTGTGTGTTAAAGGGGGAATATTCAACAGCAGGCAGACAGACACAAACAAAGTGTAAGTTATGTCAAAATGAAACTGACCAAACAATTCCTCTAGTCGGTTTCATAGAGATGATAATTGAAGCCTTTCATAAAAGGACCTGTTTCATGAAACAAGTTTATAATTTTGTTATGTAAAACCTGGAGCAGTCCATGTTTCACATTTAAGGTTTTAGTCTGCCAAGAAACCCAGGCAACTCAGTAAACCTGCGTCTTGGCACAGGACCCAGGTCTGAGTCAAACCGCAGACAAGAGGGTAACCTGGCACTGAGAATATGGCTTATCTGTTCATCTCTATGGATGAAAAAAGTGTCCGCTCTGGTCTCTTTGTCACCAGGCTGTGGCAAGCATGGTGGTCTAAAGCATGCAGTCATACGCACATTAAATGGCACAGATTTACCTGTGAAAGATTGTGCTTTGAGTATATTCCTTAAACATACATATTTATATAGTATATATATGTTTATTGTCAATATATTTCTTTTCAAATAAATCTGTAAAAATTATTGCAATTCTGCATGCGTGCACCTCACCTTACGAATGTGCGTCTGTGAACGAGTCCCTTCTATCTACCCACGAGCAGCATTTGTTTGTTTTGCTTCTAATGTGCTTGATCAAACACATCTACATTCAATGACAGGCCTAACATCAAGCCTCTCAGCGTGAGGGACGAGTCTGTCAAATCCACCTGCCTCTCTCCTCTCCCGTCTGTTGATTTAGTATCTCCGGGCCCTGAGGCAGACATTTTCTCTTTCTTGCTGGCGTCTTGACCCCCCTCCTGGCCCTGTCCGGGGCCCTTGGCCGAGGCACCATGTTATTTACTGCCCAGAGAGCTCTGTGTGCAGAGAGAGTCAACACAGCATGGCTGGTTGAGCAAGGGAGCAACCTGCTGCTCACTCTCACACACACATCCACAGATGCGCACTAACACACACACACACACACACACACACACACACACAGTCACATGACCATCCCAGGGGCTGGCAGAGATGTTTACCGCGCTACAATCACTACACACGGTAGAATTGAGAGCTACAGACAGAGAGACAAACAGACACAGACGTCCATAACCCCAGTGGTTTCAAACTGTTACAACTGAACAGGAAATGTGAAGCTATTGGTTTGATGACATGACAGAGCAAACACCCATGAAGGCTACGGAAAGTTCACCCCGACAGGACATGACAGCATTCGCTCAGGTGAACTTTACAGTCAGCTGGACTCACTTGGGAACATGTCCTTAGGTGGACTAAACTCTGTAAGGACGGTCTGAGTGTAGGTGGTTTAATCTAACCTCTGACCTGCACATGTTGGATGAAAGAAGAGAGATTCAGGCTAAGGATGTGTATGCCGCTCGATGACCTAAAACTATTTCAACAACATTCCCTAAAAAGGTAAACTGAAGACAAAAACAAGTACAATGGCTTGCAGTTGGTAACAAACCATTCCCCCTCAGGGGATATGTTTCTCAAACCTCCAGTTGGGATCAAAACACATGTACACTTAATTCTGATTGTTCCAGAAATTTCAGCAGTTTAACAACACAACAATGTGTTTTCAGATGGTCTTGAAAGGTTCATGTCTTAAGATCTAAAAGCAGAACCGCAGTGAAATTCCTTCTTCAAATCCCCTCCTTCCTCTCAGTAATTATAGCCTCCCAGCTGACAAACTACAGGTCTGTTGTGTTTGTCTTGGCCTCCTCAAATGCAACAGGTGAAGTAAGGCCTGTGTATGCTGGGCTGGATGCCAGTCTCTCACTGGTTCTGCTAGCCAAGTACATATTACCCTGATACAACAAAAACACCTGGAGAGTGAAGGAGGAAGAGACCTATTTAAAAAAAAATGTACTGCCCAGAACATTTCATGAGAAGGAAGAAATTTTCTTTGCATCACTTGTAACCTTGTACAACAGGCTGAGTACAGCATCCTACACAAGAAAAACAGAATGCTCCCCTTTATGAAATCCTATGGGAAAAGTCTGCCATAGTAAACTTGGTGAGGATGATTTATTTAGACGAGTACAGATGATTTGATAAATTGAAAACTGGGTTGACTTTGGATTGGAAATATGAGGGAGCAGGGTGTGAGGGATGCGAATGTGATGCAAGGAGGACTGGATCAATCTTTTATCACTGCAGTGTGCTTTCATCCCTAATGGATCCGACATGAGCAGAGCACAGCACTACCTTCCGTCACATTGCACAGGCAGGGGAAGGACGCACGGAAAGAACAAGAGGGAGCAAGAGAGGTAGACCGAGCAACACATGAGGAAGAAAGACGGCTACAGAGAGACAGAGGGAGGGAGGGAGAAAGTGGTTCAAGCCACCTTCCCAAAAAGAATCACAACCTCAAACATGCAAACATATTATTTCACCGACATACTGTCATAGCGTTTCCAATTACCTCTGGCCCCGAGTGCGTCTGCAGGAGTTGGGAAACACTCCTGATAAGGATGGCGAGAAATTAAGTCACTTCACAGCATGAAGAATGACTTTGAAAATTCCCATCAAAAATCCAAAGGGAGGACTTGCCTTCCTTGCCATGTCAGCTGAGTGGCAGACAGACACAGCGACAGAAACACAGATAGACAGACTATTCAAGAAGAAGGGAGTCCATCTGTGTATTCAAGCAGTGAAAGAGCAGTAAAAATAACATTGCGGAGAACAAGGCACGACGACTCCCAGGGGACACTCTGCTCTCTCCATGCTGAACAGGCTCATTCATGTGATAGAAAATAAGAAATATCCAGGCAGTGAGGGAGATACAAAGGGAAGGAGAGAGAAAAGAAGTGCTAACTAAACAAGGCTGGGAGGAAAGTTCAAAGTTTTATAATATGTTCAGACTGCTGGCAACCACATCATTATCCTGCCATCTGACAGTTGCTTTAGGTACAATATCTTCAGTGCCTCAAAGAGAGGGGACACTTAGCTGTACATTATATCATGACCTCTCTGCTCAGGTAACTGAGGTAATAAATATACTATACTTTAAGCAGAGTTCAGACCAAAGAATCGCGACGAGACAAGTTGAAACTTGCAACTACTCCCAATGCGCCTATCTGCAGCGTTCTGAAACCTGCCAGTTTACACCAAGCCCCCAGGAAATGGGCCGGGCTTTGAAGCCAATCTGACATAGTGGCCAAACTGTGTAATTACAACTTGCAAGTCTGTGATGCAAACTGGCCCAAACATACTTTTTCCCATAGACTTACATTGTGAAAGAGACGTCTGTAAATGCGGAAGATCCGGCTAAGTTTTCCACAGCAACGACTCTCTGTACTTCTATTCTAGCTGCCGGCTTTTCAGGCTTTTTATTTTGTAGCTGGATATAATTTGTAGTGTCATAAAATATGATCTTATTTGGGTACATTTTAAAGCTTGTGTCATACTGACATGACTGTTCCTAAAACAAATTGATGAGGTGATGCGCTATTTCAACCATCTGACAGTTTGTAACTGACTTGACCAGCTGACTTTGCTATGAGCTGATTGGATGTTGAAAAGGGTGACACGCCTTATGTCCTAAAAGCAGCCAGCGGCGACTTGACAAGCTGAGTCGCATGGCGACGCCAGCAGCCGGCTTGAGTTGAGCTCAGACGGGCCAGTTTACGCTGCTGCACCTTTCCCTGCAAGAAACGGTTCAATCTCGTCATGAATCTTTGGTCTGAACTGGCCTTAGGACAACTTTTTTCTTAAGGAGCTTGTGGTATGCAGAGTCAGTAAATGAATGGGAGCCAAGTTAAAGCCATGATATATGCTCAATTCAAACTTGTCCTTTTGGCTCTTTCCCCTACAACCATCTATTATGATGACATTATCTCTCTGGTACCAAGTTCACTGTGTGAAACACACAAATAGAGATAACACATATGGTATAACTGTGTAACTCCCACAGTTAGTCAGGAAAAAAAAAATCACCTCCCAAGGGGGGTGGAGGGGTTTCCAATCGATGGCCCTGATTGGATAACAAATACAGCCTGCTAATGAGCTCCACTATCTGACACACACCATGCTGGGAAATGTTAAATAAGATGCTAGCCATGCATAATGATGAGTCAATGTTTAAACAGGCTTAGAGTGGTTTGGTGCATTAGACTTGCACAGCGTTAGCATTTGAGATGTGTAGCACGTTAACAGTTAAATGTGGTAGGAACACGCAGCGAGTGAGCTGAACTCTGCCCGTGCCCTCCATAACTGAATCTTTAATCCTACAGTGATAAGAGGAGCTGCCTGTGTGACGGGAGACCTGTGTAAGAGATAGCCTGCACTTGTCTCATAGTTCCAACATGGTAAATACTTGCACACAAAAAACATCCACAAAGAGGCTGGCTCTCTGACTCACACTGGGAGTGCTCCAAACACAAAAAACACACACAAAAAAGTGAGAAAAACAGGAGTGCACAAAGAGTGAAGTTTCACCCAAACAGGTTTGAGTCCTGTTGTTTCATACTTGGGTGGCGGGTCTAGTGTCAACAGGTACATGTGAAAACATAGCTCAGCTCCCCACAGACATAACACAAGATTCTCTGTTTTCACACTTAATAATAATAGATCTCTTCACAAGCATGCTGGAACACACAGCAAAGCCACAGACAAATCGCCTGACTTCAGAGAAACTTCCCGACGCTGACATTCAAATAGGCAAGGACACATTCAAACAATCCCTGAAAGAAGACACTCACCGAGTGAGAGGATCTTGTCCTTCTCTTCAGTGTCTTTATTTCCTCGGTCCGTTTGTATTCTCTCCGTCTCTTTTCCTCACTCGGGGGAATCCTTTACTTCTGACAGAGCGGCAGAGCTGTTTGTGCGGCTGGTGTGTGCGGCAGCGAGCGAGCGTGTGTGTGTGTGTGTGTGTGTGTGAGGAGCGTGCGAGTCCAGCGGAGGTCAGAGGCAGTCAGACGTGGTCACGGACAGATTTAAAGGATGTCGCGACTCCGCTCTATCTTACTGCCTTCTGCCTCAGGAATGTACTTCTCCTGGGTGTCCTCACCACAGCCAAAATCTGAGAGACTGCTGGAGTTCTCTCTCCCTCTCTCTGTGTGTCTACACCCCTCCTCCTCTCTGTGTCTCTCACCCACACAGAAACACACCCTCCCAGTCACTCCTCTCTCTCTCTCACTCTTTCTCCCCACCCTTTCTTGCTGTGCTGACAGATCAGGTACCTCCCCCTTTTCAGGTAGTTGAAAGCGTCTCTCTCTCTCTCTCTCTCTCTCTCTCTCTCTCTCTCTGTATCATTTTTCTCAGTTATTTTCTTTGTATTCTACATTCTCCAATGACAACAAGGACCGCTTGTAAGAAAACTCAGAGATAAGAGCAGAATAAACTCAAAAGTCTTTGCATGCATGTGTATTTACATATGAGTCTCTACTGTTTGCACCATCTGTGACCTGAGGCATTAGACATACACCCTCTGGCCTCCAGTCACATGAACAGCTGATTACACAAATGAGTCTGTCAGGTGATTTTCCTTCCTTCCTTCCTTTTCCTGGAATGAGGTCATAGTCCAGCAGTCCAGGTGCAATTAGAGAGACTGCGTGTGTCTGTGTTTGAGTTGGACAACGCCCTGTGGGAAAATGAGAGAACGAAGCAACCTAAATCTGACTACCACTCTGGTCCAGAGAGCAACACATGTACAAAACAAAAGCCTAATCAATTTTAGAAACTATTCAACATTCATTTATGAAACAATGCCACAATCCTGAACTGTGCTTCTATCCCCACCGCCCCCCTCCCACACATAGACACAGAGCCGAGACATGCGTGACCAATTGGTCAGGCAGAATCTGTGGGAGCCCCTCAGCATGAGCCGACCCCTTTTTACTATTAACACCTCTCCTCTCCATCATCACATCTCCCTAAATCTTACATTTGAACCATTATTAGGCTCTTTTTGTTTTCTACCTTACCATCCCCCCAAACCTGAAACTAAAGGCCTTCCACTGAAAATGGACCTGATACCAAGCTCCTAAATGTAAAAAAAGTCAGACTGTATTGTCCCTCATAACATCCTAAAAACAGAGTAATTTAGACATTGATACAGTATAAGAGTAAAAACCTATATATTAAAATGTATTAGCCTACAGGCTATTTGCATATAAAAAGATTTGAATAAGCATACAGTAAAGCAAATACACTCTATAAAACTATATAAAGTCTTTAGAAGGTACAGGCATGTTTAATAAAGTTATTACAGCACATGTTAACCGTTAACTAGAGCCCAACCAACACTGGAACAAGGCGATACCGATATCACGTGAGAGTTTCAAAATCAACTCTATGCCCGTACCCTCTGGTAGATCAAAAATATCTTTGGCATTCCTATACTGCTTTTTCTTGTTACACTGGCCAATATATTCGCCAATACTGACATATCTGTGGTCATCAAATATCGGCTGATATATCAGTTATACCAGTCAGGTTCTTACTTTTATACCTCTTTCTGGTCAATTTCTTATTTGTTCTGCAACCATACGTACTTGATTTTTTGAAAACCAGTCAGACAAAAGTCAAAATCCACTTTCAACTGCAGTATCACAAAATATTAAAAAAGAACATTTTACTTCCTACTGCACAAAACCATTGTAGTTATGGAACTTGGACGCTGTGATTCAGCAGCAGGCCATCGACAATACCTACTTCTTCCTTGTGTTTACTTTGCCTTTATCTGACGTCAGATTGTTATCTGAACAGACTAATGAGGACATGCAGTCACAACGCCGAATAACCAGTGTGTTCATTGTATAAAGCAGATGTTCCAAAAATAGATGTCTTGGATTAATTGCATTAATTTGATGAATTAAATCATGCAAACAAAAGACCACAGTGAAGAATGCTTCAGCTTTTAGCCAGGCTGAGTCACTGAGGCCCGCAGAGAGTCAGTTCACATAGAACTGAACTGTTTCACTGTTCTGTCTATAAAGCAAAGCTTTTGGCACATCTAAGAGCTGTGTTGTCGGACAAATCACTTAAACCACACTCTAAAATAAAAGTGGGGGAGAGCCTCCTGAGGCATTGCTAAGGTACTAAAGGCCACAGTGAGAAAAGGCTGTGAGGTGCCAAAGAGGAGTGACATTTTAAAAGCAGCAGAGAAGTAAGTATACTTTATGGATCCTGACAGGCTAGTACCCTCCAGGGGATCATGTGCTTGTCCATCGTCAGACCCACACCAAGTTCATTTAAGGGCTTTTTTAAAGACATGACTAAGCAAAGGTTAACAGGTGGTGAGTCCCTCTTATTGGTTTGAGAGTCTGAAGACAGAAACAGGGACACCAGGGCTGAAATCAGAGTGGTGGGTGAGGGTATTGTAATGTCATGTGGAGGATTATCAGTCCAAAGACTCCCAGACTTCTCTGACACCTTCCAGGCATTCTTCAGGGCACCTCCCACTGCTGTGCCTCCCTCATCCCACCCTCCCCTGTCAAACTCCACATATCATCCCTCTTTTTCTGCGTGACTCAAGCATTCTTGCAACCCCCTTTCCTCCTCCTCCTCCAACCCTTCCTCTGCATTCAGCAAAGAAGCTAAAGAAAACAAAGACGAGGCCTAAAAAGCTTTAAAACCTGCGCTTTAAGAACAAATCCTCCTCCATTTTGAACTTCTTTACCATTTATCCCCATTGCACAAAGGCTGAAAATGCACTCAATTCTATACTCTACATAACTACTTGCTTTCAATCACCACCTACTACTAAGTTAATACCTCAACAAGTGATAGTAGGTATACATTTGAGTGGCAAGCCAGCCATGACTCTGCTCAGAGGAGACGGGAAGATGACTCTCAGGCTGAGAAATAGACAGGTTGAGTCTGGCAGCAGTTCAATAGGTTCTGTGGAGGGGAGCAGAGTGAGGGGAATACATGCTGATAGTGTCTTTGTTGGCCATTATTCACAGAGAATGAATAGCATTACGTTGCTGCTACGGCTCACCCCTTCCCGTCTTCCCTGTTGAAACCCCCACCTCTTCTTCTCTCTCTATTTATTCAGCCTTTCACTAAATACAGCCTTAACAGGTGGACAAGGTGGTCGGTCAAGACTAAAGCCTGGACAGTCAATGGAATGAGAGCAGACTATGTTAACTCTATTTTCAGAAGCCAAAACAAGTTCCTGAACTTTTGTTGACATCGGTTTTCATACTCATGGCAAGCAACGCAAGGTACCAATGCTCTATTTGTGCCAAACATGCCTAAGTATAGCATTGCTGTCTCATTATGGTCAGGCCAATGCTGTTGCTCCAGTGGTAGCTATGTCTTGTGTATCATTATGACAGGCTTTCGCCAGCGAAGGTAATTGCACTGTTGAGGTGTAAATATAGCCCATCCCACACCAAGAACAGACAAAGACTTTTGTTTTCTTCCCAGAAACCTGGCTCAGAAGATGATTCATGTTTTGGAAGCAAATGGATGTCACTATATCATCCCTTTACAAATAACAACGGCTGTATTGAAAATACATTTCCAAGGTAAACCTGAGGACAGCGGGATGACAGGGGAGTACAAAGTGAAAATGACAGGAAGAGATGGTCAATTGGATTACATACACTGCTGGTAAACAAACTTTGCATTCCTTCAAACATAGGGTAGAAAAGAAGATAGAAAAAAAACATACAGCCTTATTTTTTTCTCTCTCTGAACACCCTTCAGATTGCAAGTAATGAAGCACATGAGAGAATCTCGGTCGGCTTTTAGGAGCTTCCAAGTTGTCAGGACTTTGGCTGCACTCCGGCACCCTTTCTCCACCGTCTCTTTTTCTCCCTTTTTACTCAGAACCAGTCCAGACTGGCTCACCATTCAAAAAAGCATTGCTACCTCTCACGTGGCCCTGTGTTGCATCTTTGAGGGGCTATATGACAAAACTATTTTTAGAGTAGACTAGTGCCTCCTTCCTTCATCCCCTCTTGCTAAGCATGTTTGTTTTCATCCTACATCTAGATGTATAGTCATTCTCTGTCTCTTGAGATAAAGCTGTACAATTAGCGTCACATTGTGCTGCTTGGTGATACAGCCAGCCTGATTGGTACTGGGAGAAAGCTGTGAATGTCGTAGTGCCCTAAACTTTTCCCTCATGCACAAAGTTGGATGGGATGTTGTCAGTGGACCTGGTAGCCACTCCATTCCTCCCTGTGACACTCCCATACAATAAGTGCAAGTGAGCCAGGGAACAAAAGAGAGTCAAAGTCAACAAGGCGATACTGCAAGCCTCAGGTCCTGCCTAAGCGGGGGATTTCTCAGGACAGAAGGGGGACCCTACCCACAAGGTACAATCCCGTTCAATGCACAACATGTTCACTGAGAGAGCAAGGAAACAAAGACGCAGAGTAGGCAAGACGAGATATTGGCCTGCATGGAGGGTGGAACTGTTGATTTGATGATGATCTCAGTAATAATAAAAGCCAGTGGTGGTCTGCACTGGATGCACAGGAAATGCGAGTTAGTGACAGGGGAGCTATCAGGTGGGAGCAGGTCAGGGGTCAGAGGTGAACAAAAGCTTCGTAAGCCTCACACAGAGAGAGGGAGAGGCCCCCGGACGCACTCACTGACGCCAAGTCTGTCTGTCTACACCTTTCTCTACACGCCTCCGCCTGTAGCTTGTTTGTCTGACAATGTTTTCTTACATCTGTTTGTGGAGTCTAAATGCTTCTCCATTTGTCCTCCATATAGACTGAGATGTCACCCTCACTTTTCTGTCCATTTATTCAAGACACTGTTTACAATACTGGTTTATTCCACTGGGGGAAGTGTCTGGGGGAAAGGACTATCAAAACACCTGCAGCTCAAACACCATTTAAAAGCTCTCACTGCACCGGGCCTGTCATCTCTTTCCTTCTGTGGCTTTACGGGATCAAAGGAAGGCTGTAGCTGTGTTATAGTAAGAAAGTCTTTTGTAGCTACAATCATGGACTGTAAGCACACACAAACAGAGAAATGTACGTACGCATGCGCACACACATTAAGACACGATGACACCAGTGCATAGTGGAGTCAGATCTCTCTAATCATACCATCCTAACAACAGACATTTTAGTATGAAGCAGAGGATGTATGCAAAACGGATTCACCAGAACTTCAAGTACAGACACTTAAAGACCTGTTGAATTTTAACGAGGCCGGTGAGACTGCCATCACAATCTTTATAGGGGCGGTAGTGGGTCTGAGTGTGTGCTGGAGTGGGCATGTGCATGAGACTGAATTAATTACGTATGTGTGTGTCGGTGGATATGCCAGATTACTAATCAGTGCTTAGACAAAGGCCATATGTGTGCAAGTCTGTGAATCTCTCCCACATATCTCCCACATATTCCCCTCCACGTCTGCGTAAAACCCTATCAGCAGGAATGTTAGGATTGTCGGGTCAGCAGTGGTGACATCATGGCAGGCTGTCAGAAGCAACAACAAGGCCTCAGCGCCAGTTTCCTCCTGGTTGCATCAGCGACGCGATACCAGGCTGTGGATCAATGACACCCACTCCAGCCCTGCATCCTGCTCTCTTCATGAGTCTTCAAACATTCAATGTATACAAGCAATTGATATGTCTGAAACATCATATTCATACAAAATGCCCATACCATCTGACCATGCAGCCTTAAATCTATTTGCCTGCAGGTAACAAGAGACTTGAAATGGTAAGTTGGCTCTATCATTTTAACAAGCCCTGATGAATGACCTTACACAACACACAAGCTTCACTGAGACTCTTTACCTGCTTGAGGTGGTCTAAGGTCACCAGCCAGACATAAATGGCTTGATTATTTACAAAGAGACAAGAGTATAGCCTGAGGGGAGGTGAAAAAATCTGTAGATATGTAAAATATAGGGACTATGTCATTATTTACATTCTGTGGTTACATAAGCAGCACAAATCAGCAAACCTAACCAGCCCAACATGTATGACTGCATTATTCTTACCAGAATCAGTCACTTGGCCACTGGCAAACTCGTCTCTCATGTGTCCCCTGCCTATGTGAGGGGTCAAGTGTCAACAAACAGATGCTAGTGTGTGTTTGTGTATGGGAGTGCGAGTGTGTGTATGTGCAGAGGATCCTTCAGGCCATCAGATAAAGTGCACCTGAGGGAGGGGCAGGGAGCCCGTTTTCAGTGTTGCCAAGGTGACCAAACACAGATGTGACCACCTGGTTGGCGGAGCACAACAAGAGGGGAAGAGAGGTCACCACTTCAGGACGCTAACCATGCCAGAAAATCCTCACAAAGTGGCCCGGTTCCCCAAACACAAACCATACTGTGTTTGTGCCACAACGAGTGAAGAGTCCACACAGCTGTTGAATCTCTCATGGAACATAAAAAGGAACTAAGCCTACTGTACAGCTCTCATTACAGCAGAGAAATAACTTTGGCCCCTCTTGACTGTGTTATCTACACATAGCTTTAGTCATACTTTCTCCGGCCGGACATTTAAAATGTCATACCAAGCCAACCATGGTTGTTCACATCAAGTGCCAGACCATAACAAATCTATAAAATTTGTCCCAGACACACAAATCAGTAATGATCACAGTACATGTTCATACTAGAGCTGAAAATGACTTTGGGATGATTCACTATCAGTTATCACTTAATCTTAAAACATATTGTCATAGTGCAAGCATGCAATTTCCATAACGTGTCAAAAGTTGTTACCATGGTGATTAATATAAATGATAAGCGCATCTGTCAAATAAAGAAAGAAATAGCCCAATATCACAAATTACACAATTTGTCTCAGGCTTATATTTAACTTAAAAACAATAAGTATATATTATTTAATCAATGACGAATCTGTCCTGGCTTTTTTGTTTACTTTGTAGGATTTTTGCAGCATTGAAAACAAGTTCACCCATGTGCTCAACTAAAAAAGAAAGAAAAAAAAGTGTAACCTCAGTGAAAAAAAAAACACTTAAATCTCAACAAACAAGGCTATTTGTTTCACTCACCTCCTGCAGTCTTAATGGTCTCTGTGACTGCCTGCCTGACGAAAAAGGAGAAGAGGGAGAGGAGGAAGAGCGACACAACCCTGTCACTGTCTGTGTGTGTCGTGCTCACGGGCTACCTGATCTACCACAGCCTGAGGAAGAGACAGAGAGAGAGAGAGAGAGAGAGAGAGAGAGAGAGAGAGAGAGAGCGGCTCAGAGCAATGCAGAGAGGAGGGGGGGCAGCTGCAGAGAAAAGTGAAGTGGTGCCGCCATTCCCCGTCACCCGGGAAACCGACGCTCTTTCAAAGAAAATCGGCCAATGGCAGACACCGGCAATTGTGCTAGGACAAAAAGTCACATGACTGCCAAAACACCACTCCCTATGCACAGAGTGAGGAGGGAGGAGGGAAAAAAAGAACTTGGGGGGTGGAGGGTGATAAAGAGGAGAAGAATAAAGAGAAGAGGACAGAAAGAAAGACAGAGAAAAAGAAGTGAAGTAAAACAGATAGTCATAGAAAGTTGAGTTACAGAGGCAGGGAACCGGTCACCAGGCCTGACTCCCTCCCACAACTGTCTGCATGGAGGAACAAACTATTTCCACCTCATCTTCCTCACAGTAGCTTTCTATCAAAGCCTATTTCTGTTTGCCAAGAGGAACAATGCTGGGCAGCACAGTGTGACACTAATGGTACAGCTCTATCTCCAGCTGGCACACACAAACATTACCTATCTACTTCCATATTAGGCTATTGATATACAGTACAAATCATTCAAAGTTTCTTACTACACTGTGTTCAGCCCATATTGGCCACCAATATATAACAAAAATCACATTAAAAGTTTCCTCCTCACCTTTTGTCACAACTTGTCTTTAATCACTGAATTGGATTTAAAAGTGAAATCAAGAAGGAATCACCAGTCACCTAAATCACCCTAAAGTTTTGACAGTGCATATTGGTTATCAGCAGATAATGCTAGGGTTCATTTTATAATAAACTGATGAACTGTGATGTTTTGCTTGTTTCTATTCGGATGTAGGTTGTTACTTAATAGCGGTGGTTGTCAACCTGTCAACATGCAAGTAATTATGAAGGGCTCCTGTCAACCAATAAAAAGCAGACAGTATTCTTTAAAACTACTTAGTAGTCTTTAAATTGAACAGTCATAAAGGCATTATGGTGAAACAGGTGAGGCAAAGAAATAAACAGTTACCACTGCCTGATCCATTACGGCTGCCAGATTTTAACGTCCAGTACAAAGGCTACATTTTGGGGATGTTGGGGGGGGGGTCCTAGTATACTAGGAGCTAACATAATTGTTTTCTAAATAAAAGAGCCCTATTGGTGGCTTTTATGGATATATCAAAGATATACATGTCATACCAAAGCACATTAACTCATCCAGTTTGCAGTCTCAAATACAACAGACCAAGGTGGAACAGTTGAAGTGTACAGTTGAAAAACCAGATGAACTGGTAGTTACAATAGCAAATGCAATGTTGTCTCAGTTTGGCAATTTTGCCAGGTGTATAAAAGAGATATAAAAATGGCACATGAATTATAATTGGAACCCTTCATGCTGTAATCATTCAGAGAGGATTGCACACAGTCTCCATTCTTCTATAATTATTTTATATTATTATGAAACTTTCTTCATTTAAGGCAGCAAAAGTGCTGACCCTCATCTCAAACACTTCAACCCCCCCAGCGGCAGTCAGAGCCCAATGAGGCCAGCAGAGCTACATCATCTGCAAAAAGCAGCGATGCAGAAATCCCTTTTCAGGTTGATTCATTTGATTCAATATCAGCAGCTAGCTGAAGTGAGACCTGAAAATGCATTTGTCTCATCCTATCCCCTATTAATCTTGCCACCCCTAAAATCATCCAATGACCCTCGGGCCGGTCCTACTCAGTTTGAGACCCACTACTTTGCAGGTTAGTGATATCTCAACACATGGCCATGGCCAACAGTTCTGCATCCTAAATGTATTCAGTTGTTTTACTCTGCATCCTGAACAAGAAGACAAAACCTGAAGCATTTTATTTTTGCTATTTGTATAAGTCTCAAAGTTACTTTTATTTCAGTTTACAACAGTGTTGTTAGCACTTTCTGTCTTGGCTTTAGTCTACTGTACCAAACATAGACTTCAAAATTAAAATCCCTATGAATGTGCAATGTATCATATTTTGACTATGCACTCTGGCATCACAGTAGTAGACTAAATTATAGTGAGGCTCTCCAGCGTACATTCCCAACAGAACAGTGAGACAATACAGTCTAAGCATGTGAGGCAGCAGGTTTATTACTCAGACTGAAATCACACATCTATCACTTTCTCAGCAATGTCCTGTGCACTTGAACACAATCATCTGCCTTGTAATACATAGCCTCAGCGCCATTAAATTACCCTACTTCAGCTGTGGCAAGCAGGTCTCGTTCTCAGAACAGCATTTACCAAGTGAAAAGGGACCCAATTACCTCTCTGCAGTGTGAATGTGACAGGATAGCTGATGAGCCACAGCAAGAGAAGGCGACTAAGCCGACAGTATCCAACGCAAGGACAGCATTGACACGTCTAAGCTTCCACCATTGATTTTTTTTTTTTAAAGATAATGGAGAGGACTACCTGAGGATTAACAATCCTGAATCAGTTTGTCAATAGATAATGGGCACATTCTGGCTCCGGGC
This sequence comes from Enoplosus armatus, assembly GCF_043641665.1. NCBI lineage: Eukaryota > Metazoa > Chordata > Actinopteri > Centrarchiformes > Enoplosidae > Enoplosus > Enoplosus armatus. Next base: position 17,697,740 of record NC_092185.1, read on the forward strand.
TTACCACAGATTCTTGGGATATTCCTGCGGATGGAACATGCAACCTGGAGATTAGACTTAATTATATAATAACACCAAAAGCAGTCAGCTTCACAAGTTTGAGGAACAATAACTTACAGTATGCAAGCTGCTCTGCTTTATTCACTAAACAACACTTGCCTATCTATTCTGCTTAAGACCAACTATAATATCAAACTGAAGAGACAAATCAAAACAGACCCTGTGGGGCTATATTTACACTTACATGATGCTCAGGCAAATATGTGATTCAATACTTGGTAACATATTACAATAAAACTGTTAGTCTAGATATAGTTGTTCTCATCTGATGTGCACAGTTGTAGTCATTGCTTAAGATGAGAGGATCATGAATTCTGACGGCTATATTAAAAAGGCACAATCTTTGTGTGTGTGTGTGTGTGCGTGCGTGCGTGCGTGATTCTCAGCTGCTAGACAAGCCTTTATGTTCTCTAGTGTTGAGCAGCTGGACAGATGAGTCACCATGGAGGGATTTCATAGTGTGGAGGGGACAAAGAGGTCAAGCAACTAAACACTTTACTTTCAACATTTTGTATGACTTTTCATTTTATTCCAGTATCATTATGACCAGAGAGAGCTGCAAATGTTTTATGGAAAAAGACTAGAGAAAGATATTAAATCAATTGTGACTGCAGCACTACGCCTAAATCCATTTCCAGAATCAGAAATATTTGCCTGTTTAAATATAATTTCCCCAAGCTATCGCCAGGCTCAAAAGTCTTGCATTAACGATCCATTTGAATGGACTTTTGTTGAAGATGACCAAAACAAAAATACTGCAGAACAGCATCCTATCTCAGCCTCATTCTCAAACATTATCTGATGAAATCTGTCAAGGATTACAAACTAATCAGACAGGGAAGACCACACACACTAATGGAAAAACATTATGGCTTCCAAAGACATAAATGAGATATGAATGAAATGCTTATAGCTAAGACATGAAGAGGCCACAACAACCATTTGTTGTTGAGCTATTCACTTGTGGTCGATGGGTTACGTGGGAAAGATAAAGAAAAGGGAAGAAAACAACATGATTAAAAAAACTAGGAAGTAAAAGTGGAGAGGTACAAACAACAGAGGAGAAGTGGAGGAGGTACTAACAACAGATAGACAATAGACCCACAATGACAAGCAAGAAAAGGAAGATTTTATCAGGCTAAAAACTGAACAACAGAACAGCTAGATAGACGGGTAAAAGGGGATAGATAAATGGTTAACAAAATGATAAACATGACAATTTGTGTACATGTGCATTCAGAACATGTGTGGTAAATACACATTACTGCACCCCAAAAGATGCTGCTTGAGGTGTTTTTGGGTAAAGCAGTAAATCTCCAGGTTAGTCAGGTTTTGTTAAAAAAAGGGAAACTAATAGATATGAGTAGAACTGAAATGATAAGTCAATGAATTTGTCTAAAAGCAAAAGATTATCGGTAATTATCAACTAATCATTTTTCAAGCAAAATACCAAACACTCTCTGATTCAAGCGTCTCAAAATGTATTCTACTGCCACATCATCATCTAGCACAACAGAGGTTTTCACAAAAAACTATGAACAATGGTGTGCACTACTGCTCTTGGAATAATTGAAAATAATACTTCCCTTAACAATTTGGGTGTACAGTACAAATCATGTGTGTATTGAAACATTATTATTATTAAAAAAATGTCACACTCAGCTATTCAAAATAAACTCTTCAATTGCAACGCAAAATGTAAGGAGTATCCATTTTTGATATTTGACAAGTAATTAGTATTTTTGATATTGTGGTTGTTGTTGACATCTTGACTAAATATTATTGTCATTTTCATTTAACTTAACTTCAGCTTGGCATTTGTGTTTTTAATAAATAACCTACTAAAGTTACAATTAATTTAATAGAGTTAACAGGTTACGCTAGCACAATGTTAACTGAATTTTGAACATATTTTGGTGTCAAAGCTAAATTAGTCAACCGCTATTTGACAATATTGACATTAACATAACACGGCAGTGACGCCGATTAAAATAACAGCAAGTCCGTCGACTACATTAAGCGTAACTTATCTAAACTGCACAACAGAGTCAGTGGGGAAAGTTTTGTATCCCAGTTTATCGTTACAGTTAAGTTAGCCTGTCGTCACCCTGCAGGTGCAGCGCTCTGAGCTCACTTATCACCACTTGTTGCGTCCTTTACCAACGTTCAAAAACGTTCCAACGCCACATTATTCTGGCAGAAAATAAAAGACAAGGTGAAAACAACTTACGGGTGATTCAGTAGTCGATCTTCATAAGACGGACGACCGAGTGCTTCATCCTCTAACAGTTAGTCCCCGTCGTCAAAAGTCCGCTGGTGTCAAGCCATCCAGGAAATAGAAACAATACGGCTTCCGGTCAGCAGTTTCAAATTAAAGGCATTAATCGAGAATATTACTGTTAAAATGGAAATGAAATAACCAATAGGAGAAATGTTCAGTATTTTTTTCATATGACAGTTGCTTTTACAAATTGACATAAAAAACTAACTATGCATGATTACAATCAGTTTATGAGGAAAAACTAGCCATTGTATTGCCAGGCAACACCATACACTAATATTTTAGAAGGGTCGGGCCTAGGAATCAGGTCTCACCTATTATGATAAAAAGCTGGTTAACACATGGCTTAAGAAAGTCCCAAACACACAGCATGTTGGCAGCAGTAGACTTAATCTTTCACCCGCCTTGTAGTTTCCTGACAAAATCTGATATTATCTGAGATTGGGGCAGTTGACATCATTCATAGACACCATGACAAAATGACAATGAAGCAGAGAACGCTCTCTGCATAAATACAACATGTTGCATGTTGGAAGTGTTAGAAGAGGAAGATTGTAATTGCTTCTGTGATAATCTTATTATCACATAAAACTGTCTTTAATAAAGTTTATGTTGTTCCCTAAACAAAAGGAAGAGAAACCATCAATGTGTTAATTATCACTGATCTCAACAAGCTTGGCTAAGGGCTTACTTTTACTGCTGTACTTTTGTAATGGAATGTGATTTTTGTTATTGAATTAAAAATGTGCCAAAACATGTCTTTAATAAAGTGCTGATAAGCTAAATAATTCACAAAATAATCTACAGCATTAAAAGTTTAAATCATGTATCACTCCACCCAAATGGATTGAGGAAAACATAAAATGAATGATGCCTCAAATGTTTCACTTTTAACTTTCTGTGCCAAACATTCCCGAAACTTCTGATCATGTTTATGGGATGACATGTGGCTTCACCAAAATGCAAAACTGAAATAAATGTTGTAATTGTCCCACAAATTATAATCACTGCTCTAAAACAAGACTTTTTGAAGTCACAAAGCAGAACACCACAACAGCTGTTTGTGGCTTTGTTCTGTTGGAATGGATTATTAAACACATTATTAAGCCCTCATCTTTTTCTAAAAGCATGCCAAGATACTGTAATACAAAATTGATGTATGCAGTATTAGTAGGCCAGAAAACAGGTTTGTATCCTGGTCCCAAAGCATTTCTTCCCCTTGAACAACAGGCAGTCCTCAGTGTCTCTTGCTGCTCATAGTTACTGAATGCATCATGACCTTGAAATAGAATGAGCGGAAAATGCAGTATTAGCTCCGGTATATCAATTCGGCATTGCAAAACAATGAGTCAGAGGACTGCCTTACAGTGTTATTGACAATATAATCTCTCCATGCAGTGTGAAACATCTCTATCATCTTTGATTTGTTTGTTTTACATAAAAAAGCACAAAAGTTCATTCAATTTTATGGTGGTTTTTGACAAAAATAATCCTCTGATATGTACTTGGAACTGCTGAGGGGCTCAACCATGTTAAAAGTAAACCAACACTGATAGTAGAACTGGTAAAGTATATTAACACAAAGACAATGACTTTACCTGTGTACAAAGAAGATTAGATTCAATTCAGAAAGCTGTAAATATCGTTTGTATACCATTATGGACGGCATGTCTGCATTTGGTTGTAAAGGTGTCAACAGAAAATGAGTTATGCAGCTTAAAGATCTTGCGGTGAATGGAATGTTCCTTCAGGCCGGATCCTGTGGTCTTACATGTACTGTACAAGCAGCTTCTTCTGGGCCTGTCTGAACTCATACTGTAGGTATTTCCAGTCACAACGCCTGATAGGAAAAGTGAGGCGTCAAAGTCAAAACACGAAGGTAGTTGTTTCCTTTGATAATAAAATAAAATGTACATTCCCTTTCAGCCACAAACATTTTCACAATGTGTTTCCCTGTTATTTATTCACACCCATCTTGTTAGTTGCAGTTTCAACATGATGGCACAGCAGTATTGCATACGGATAGACTACTATATGAACCTCCTGTCCCTGACAGCTTTGATGGAGTCTTTTGGGGACTGTAACAACAACCCACCTGACATGAATTTAATTGAATCTCACCAACCACATCTGGTATTTGCTTTAACGTTATTCACAGCATGTGGTGTTGACACAGTTTTCTCCATGTCAGTCTGACAGAAATGGATGCAGTTTGTTTACCCTTGTATGTGTGTGTATATGTGTATTTGTGGCAGAGAGGGTCTCACTTTGCCGTTGTACAGTCTATTATCCATTATATTTGCCTTAATAACATTATCCTCCTTCTGTTTTTATTATCATCGCTGGGGAAAAGGTTTCACAAAGCAAATTTATGACGCGGTGGCACTGCAGTGCTATAATTGTCTGTTTAATTAGATTTTTAGTTAAAAACACCATCTCCATGGACCCTGGCTTTTCTAACCTCAGCTGTGTTTTATTAGATAAACGGGAGATAGAGGCGTGCGTTTTAGAAGAAACCATCTCTTTGACAATAGTGGTAACTAAAAATGCCATTAAAAAAAATCATTACTGTAGTGAAACTGCTGTTTCATACATATTAGAGGAAGTTTATTTCTTTACAATCTGATGTTCAGCTTTTCTCACAGTTTTTACCATTCCAAAGCCACAGCTAAAACCAAGTCCTTCAGGTTTGTCACATCATCTGGTAATAACTGAGGAGTGGAAGAAAGCTTCTCACAGACCAGATTAGGTCCCCAGTCCGGACCAGCTGTGAGAATGATCCCTTTCAGAGAAATTACAAGACTATTCAGAGAGAGTAGGTGGACACTATCCCACTTTCTCACCATAAAAGGCCTCTCTTTTCATTCCCTTCTCCTCCATCTGTGTCTTGAGACGTAATAGCACCAGTGAGATGGGAATGTGGCTTAAAACACCTGACAGGGTGCGAGGGAGCCAAGCAATCCCACAAATGAAGCAGCTGTGTGAGAAGATGATCGAAGGTGATACAGTTACGTGGTGGAAAGAGCTGCTAGAAAATAAGAAATGTACAAATGTCACATAAGAGCTGTCACATCACACATTCTTATGCCTGACATGTGTACATCTCTTAAATCAACACTGTGGTGAGGAGTATTAGCAGTGCAGTCAAGGTTTAATGAGTGCTTTGTTACTTTGACTCATGTAAAGATATCCTGTTTCTGTGGACAGAACTGAAGCACACATGACAGAAATATGGGAAGGGCTTTCTAGTGTGTGTGTGTGTGTGTGTGTGTGTATGCTCACGTCAGGTATTCATAGAAAAGACAGGGCAAGTTTGGAAACATTTGCCTGCTGGTTATAGCGGTTCCCCTGAAATGGAATTCCATGTCATGCCATCAGTGCAACGGCTTCAAAACAAGCCGCTACTCTCAACAGTATGAGCCCTTAGATGTGACTGCCTCTCTGGTCTTCATCCACCAAATTACTGTGCTACTAAGTGTTTCTCAGGACAAAATCAGTCTGAGATTGTCCTTCTCTGTGCAATGAATGGGTCATTTCCCATAGCTCTTGGAAAAAAAATAGGATATGTCACAGTTCAAACATATAAACTCTAAATGGATTGCTTTGTCCAACTCCATTACTCGTGTTGTGTATCAGTCAATGCATCATGAAACATTTTTTCCTGTGTTAGTAGTGTGCAGGGCCAAAGCTTCCATGCTTAAAGCTTGTATATGTATATTGTAAATCACACTGTCTTTGATGTATATGTTGTCTAGATTTGGACAAACAAGGAACAAAATGAACAAATCTTGTGTTTCAAGGTGATGGATTTGAAGGGTTGTTTTCTCAAGGTGGTGGAAGCGAGGGGTTGAGTTTTTGATTTGGTGTTTGCAGATAGTGCCCTCAAGTGGCCAGATGTGACTATTACACCATGATTATCAAGACAGCCACTGGCACTGCAGGAAACCTTAGCTGAAATTAACATATATAACATATATTTTATTAACCCTAGAGCTACGATTTTAATGAAAGAGAATCTAAAATTGACTGAAGATTTATTTTTAACTGGGTAAAACACAAGGTAGCATTTCAGTTATAATAATTCAATATTTCGACCTGAGAAATGTGAGGTATTAGTCACACCCCCTTTCATTTCCATCAACAGTCAACAGAAAACCAGAAACTCAGTAGCATTAGAGGGATTCTCTCAGCATAGCAAGTCCTCCAGTTACACTGTTAGTCGTGTTAATTACTCAGTTACTCGTGTAAAAGCACTATGAGTTACGGGTTCACTACATGTTGGTGTGTTGGTGAGTCACAACATTTCTGGGAATGCTTTCAATATCCTTCCTTAAAAAACAAAAAGAGAGAGAAGATTTATGGCAAAATACAGGTAATTCAAACACACCTCAAAGCATGGTGTGAGTGATGTTCAGAGCAAATAAGGCGGATGATCCCCCTCAATGGCCTCCATGCTACCACTCTGTTTTTAAGGGTATGAAATACTGCTGATCACTGCCAGTGCAGTCAGACATGCCCGTTGGTGGTGTCAGTCTGGGTGTGAGCTCCCTCTGCAGGGCTGGAGTCTGTGGTGCTGGTGATGTTTCTGTAGAGCGGCTCCGGCTGTGTGAGGACGAGTAATCGTTGGTCTGTCCAGGAGTTTGGACATCTGAGGAGTATGAAGACGCTTGCTGCCAGACTGTGCGCTGGATAAGTCCATCTCTGCACTGGAAGACAGAGAACCTTTCCTTAGTACCACCCTATATTAACATAAAGTATTACACAGTGCTAATTAACAACTAGTCACAATCAATTGAAGAATTTCATTCTAAAATGATCACATCATGCATTTGGAAAAACACATGGTGATCATTCACTGATGAATTGTATTTAATTCACCAGTTTAATTCAACGTTCAACTCAAACTACATGAGCAATACAGGAGCTTTAAACAGCAAAAACAGAGTCAAATCTATTGTTTTTATACTGTATAAATACATACACATTGGTAATCTTTAATAATGACATACCATGAATCCCTGTGCCATTCACCCAGGGCACTTGTTGGAGGCGGGTGGGGTATGTGTGCAGGCAGAGGCACATCGGTCCTGGGCAACTGCTGGACCCTCTGGAGTGTCAGGTCCCCTATGGTTGCACCTGCCCCAGGGGAGCGCCCTGCTCTGCTGAAATCAGGCAAACGTTCTGAAATGGTCTGGCTGAGTTGAAGCCTACGTGCACGAATCCCTAGCGGCTTGCGATTACCAGTAGCTGTTGTGGCACTGAGAGGGGGAGAAGGGGAGAGCGTGGTGTCCGGGGACAGGGACTGTCGAGCAACACCAGGGGACAAGGCTTCTCTGTGATGCAGGTCTGAAAACAAAACAAAAGGTTTAGTACCATTACCGTTTGTAATCTACTGGTATTTCATTTGTCATGTCTTTGTTCGATTCAGATGTTATTATGGATAGATGATCATTACAATTTGAAATCCTGAAGTTTGATTTGAAGTTTCTCAGTTGTTTTAAAAGCAACAACAAGGATGTTCATTCAGTGAGTACTCACCTTGGGAAAGAGACTGGAAAGAAGAATCTGGAGAGGCAGTATCTAGGCTGTCACCGTGCTTCTCCTCTTCATGTTCTTCATCACTACTGTCATTCCTTATGCCACCAAAGCCTTCTTCATCATCATCATCTTTCCCGTCTTCATCATCACTATGCTGAATAGCCAAGACCTGTGGCAATCTTTCTGTCTTTATGGCATGGAGACGCCTGAAAAACAATGTAGAAAGATATTTGGTTTCATTAAATGTGTAGAGGAAGCCAGGTTGTCAGCTGAAGAGAGGAACAAACCAGAAGACGTCTAAAATCCTAAATTGCTGTGAAGAGACTCTGCATCATGCATTTAAAGGCCCAATCCTCAATCTGAGTTCCCATGGACAAAATAGGCTTTACATCATTTATTTTCCAGCTTAAGAAAAGGAGAGTGAGGTGAGTAAATACCTGCTGTGCTGCTCCCTCCAAGCTCTAAGCTCAGCAAAAACATCGACACGTTCTCTAACGTCAGGCTCCTCAAGGTCGTATGTGTGTTCCGGTACATGGATGGGCAGGTCACGGGGGGTGAACGTAGACCTGGTGGGTGCTGTCTATGAGGCAGAAGAGAGGTAGAATGAGCATGAGGGGAAAGGGGAGGAAGCTAGGAAACATAACAGAATAGAGGTTTAAGAGCTGAGTACATTAATTATGAATAGACACTAGAGTAATGGTCAGACAGAGAAGGAGAGAAAACACAAGAGGGGCGGACAGAACAGGAGGGGAAGGTAAGACAAAGACAGAAAGTGACAGCAGTGTATGTGTATGTAGTGACAGTGTGTATATGCCAGTATGACAGATCGCATGGCGTTGGCAGTGAGAGACCCATCTGTCAAGTCCCTCTGACACTGTTGCAGTGACTCCTGCTAATAATTAGCTCCTTCTGTTTATACTGACATGACATTAAAGAGATGAGCTGGTGGCGTCAGACAGCCATAATGGCCTCTCAAAGCCCATAAAGCTTGTTGTTCCTCTCCATCAACACTAAATGCTCTACTGTAAGAGAAACAGCATGCAAGAAATTATAGATTGGTGTGGATTCATTTGATATCTGATTAACAGAGATCTGATGTCTTCTTTCGCTGAATTGAAGGAATTTGGTTGTTTTCTCTCACACCACCTACCCTCAACTTTTCTCGCCTTGCTCGAATAGCCTGGACTGGGTTTCCACAGAACAGGATCTTGCCAGCTCCTTCAAGAATCAACAGATAAGAGGATTTCAGTGAATCAAACGGTTTTCTGACACAAAAAAGTCCTCTTGGTGGCACTGTTGAGTAAAGATTTCTGTTGATGATGTTTATCTGTACAGGGTGATGCTAATGAGAAGAAAAAAGGAACTGGCATTAAACGTAGATGTAGAGATGGAAATGGCTCTCATGGGTCAGTAGTTTTGCCACAACAGATTTGGTTAATAAGATAGTAAAGCACCAACAGAGATGAGATGCAGAAGATCTCACAGTAGAAACATCAATGTGAAGAACAGCCACTGGAGTTCCTAACCATGTGTCAGGATGCTGGTTTCTGCTTCTACTGTAGCTAGATCTGAGTCTGCAGAGCCAGGTCTGGATCCAGGCGGGGAGAGAATGCTAGGCCTGGTCGCTGACGTGGGTCTGGAGCCAGTGCGGGGTCTGGAGCCTGCTGACAAGAGGGGCCAGACACAGGAGCGGCTGGAGGCAGGGCGCCTGGCTGAGTTGGGTCTGCTGTAAGGACATGCACTGTCTGCTGTTTCCTCTACAAAGACAAAAGCGAGTGGCCCATTAAATACACAGCTGTAATTAACTGGTCCACATCGAATGCCTCAAAACAACATATACATACACACACCGTCTTCAGTAGCTGCCTGAGAGGAGTTGCAGTCTCTGATGGAGTTTCGGAATATGGCCCAGTCTTCTCCCATGGTGCTGCTGCAGCTCAGCCCGTCCTCCTCCACCCTTAAATCGTCTAGGTAACGCAGCTGAGGGACCAACTCCCTCACTGCAGCCCGATAACTATAGTCTGCCGTCTGGGTAGAATGGAGGAAGCATGGGAAAGAGAGAGGCAGAGTGAATGTAGAAGGCAGACAGGTGTTTGAAGAGGCAATTAAAGGGAACAAAAGTGGAGTATAACAAGATGGATTGGGCATGATATTAGTTGCAAACTGTGACTTAAATGTATGCACAGTAGTGTACACTATGTTGTTTAGTACTCATACAAGAGAGTACAACACAAGCAAGTAAAATTGCCTGTTTCAGATATCATCACTGACATTTTGAATAACATGCACTTTGGTATTGATGTTAATGAACAGACTACTCAGATCTGCGCTTGACATAGACGGATCCACTTAACGATGCTTGATACTCCACTTGGCTCCAAAAAAATGGAATTGTTACACTTCTAATGTAAATCATATTCCATTATAGCTACAATATACCGTACTATAGCTATACTAAGTGATCCATAACTACATATCATAGGCTACATGATGCCCTACAGATGATAAAGAGCCAGGATATGTTGTAAAGGAGATCTCAGTTGACTCTGACTCACATTTAAAAAACAAAGTATTGGTTTACACAGTCAACCAAATCAGATACAATGATATAGCAGTACCAATGTAGGATGGTTCTAAATGTGTCAATAGTTACTAGCATCACATTCAGATAATACATATTAACTAGCTTTCATTATATCTTTTGCACTCTGTTAATCTGTGGAACTTAACTTATTAATTTCCAAACCAGGAGGCAAAAGACATCAATCTATGCAGGTTAATAACTAGTGCTACTAAAGTCTATAATGGGCACTGAGGTCTGGCTGAGAGAGAGAGAGAGAGAGAGAGAGAGAGAGAGAGAGAGACAGAGAGAGAGAGAGAGTCACTGAGCTACTGAGCAATCAAATTAGAGCTCTGCACTCCTGCCCTTCACCAAACCACACAGATGCAATGAATGAAAAAGGGAGTGAAGGGCTGGCAGGGAGGAAACGAAAGAGAAAAGAGGAGGAGAATGAGGGCTGGGTGAGAGGAAGTGAGCCGATATGTGTGCTTGTGTGTGTGTGATGGAAGGAGAGGGAGCAAGAGGAGTGATAGTTTGGCAAGAGAGCAAACCCAAGAACCCCTCAGTCACTACAAAGCGCAGGCCTAATGCATATTCAGCTCAGCATCTCCCCTCATTGCCCTAGTTTCCTAATTAATGCTCTGCTGGTGGGTGTAAATAAACACATTCACAGTGTCCCAAAAAACTCACAGCACACTGTGCCTCGAATCAGCAGAAGGTGGAAATGCAGCTTCTACCCTGTATATCCAGCTACACTCGATAGCACTGAGTAGGTCCACAGTGAGCTGCCTTATGCGCCAGTCATGTACATCCAAATAAAAATGCATTGGCCAGTTTTCAAACAGCTCAAATAGCCCTGAAATGTAATAATAAACCATTTTGCCTGTGTCATGATGTCTCCACAAATGAGTGTGCCAGTTATGTGGCTGTTATGTTTGATTATTTTTGATGCCTCCTGCTCTCCCAGTGTCCTCTCTGGTGTGTTGAAGACCCAGATACAGAGCGGTGAGATCACACAGATACTTTCATGTCTCAGCACATGCTAATTACATTTTGGTCATTATCTGACAGAGGGCTAACAGCCTGCTAGCACAGGAGGGACATCTAACTGAATGATACCTACATCAGAACCACAAGTTGCATTTGCAAGTTGGCTCTTACAACATCAACTGTACACAACAGTTTCTTTTCAGGAACTCTGCCAAGCTCCTTGCTCAAGCTTTTATTCAGCTCCAACCGTTCTCTATTTTCTTTTTTATATCTTTTGCCAGTTTGCTGGGACTCTGACCCTCGCATTTACTTGGTATTGGCTACTTCAGGTGGCAATGATCCAGGGTATTTTGCTGTTGTGCTTGCAGTATGTTAATCTGGATGAGAACATCAGCTAAATGTATATAAGACGCATGCAAAGAAAACATGTTAACACACAAACACACCTCCATCAAACATTCTCCTTGCATCATCACAAATGTGTTATCTTGCTTGGATGGTGGCACAACTGCTGATCAGTAATAACTATTGGTCTTAAGCACAGCACAGGCAGATACATGACTTTTGTAGCTAATTTTGGCTTTCCCTGGTGTCTCCAATTCCACTACACTCCCAATGGAACAATGCTTATTTGTCAAATATCTGTATCTGCTGAATCACAAAGGACAAACAAGGAGCCTGATAAGGACAGAAAGATACGTCTGTAAAGTAAAAGCCAGCATTTGGAGTTAAGCCTGATTTATGTTACCTTATTCAAGCGCCATCTGTTTTTGCAGGTGGTGACAAATATATATTATTTAGCTTTATGGGATAAACAACATTAGTAGAACATTACACTACCTGGATGGCAGTGGGGTTTGGGCGCACACACACAGGGTTTCCCTCCAGGGTGAGTGTCTGGAGTTTGCCACACAACCCCAAATACTGAACCTGGACTAGGTCATCCACATCATTCCCTTCCAGATCTAACAGTTGCAGGTTCTCCAGCATGCCGACCGGACTCAGGTCTAACACATTGTTATAGGCCACATACAACTCCTGAAAAAGAGAGAGGATGTTCATGCAGCACACATAGCAGAGATTAAACACAGATGGAGTCAATAATAGAAATACTGTGGATACAGAAACATGTTAGAGACACAGGGAGAGTCTGGGATCTAATCAACAACTATTGTATCATTACTTAGGAATTTTCAATTTTTGCTGTATATACAATATATATATGTAAAGGACCTGCAGTACTGTTAGACTTGTGTGTAAAGTTGTCACCAGTGGAACACAACAAATGGAAATTATGTTAAAGTTAAGAAACAAATTAAAAAAACAATTTGACAAATTTTTCCAAGAATGCCTTAATTTATTTTTTCGTTCTTTTAAACATTTAAAGTCAAGTTAGGAAAGCATAGCACTTATGATTTTTGTCCCAAACCAGTTTGCTGAGTTGTTGAACTATCTCTCCATGGAGTCATTTGTAACCTATAAACTCTACCTTGAGGGAGGAGAAAGTAGAAATGCCATCTAGGTCTTGTAGGGAGCAGCGAGACATCCACAGCACCTGCAGGTGGGAAAGGGTGGTTCCGAGGTCTCTTAAGGAGACAAAACTTGATTTAGAGGCAGGGAAGGGAGTTACACAACGTCATGAATCATGGGAAAGGCTATCCAGTCCCTTGGCCACTGAAGCTAGAAGCTCTTTTCTCTTCCCCAATATGCCGGCCTCTCCACTGCGTCCCACTTGTCTCTACAGCACACCCCTGCTCTGACCCTTCCAGCAGAGTCTCAGTCAGTGTATCTACAACCCCGTAACACCCTCTCCACTACAGCTCCCACAGCCCAGAGCAGGAAATGCTATCAGAGGCAGTGCACGTCCGGCTGGCTCTTCTCTGCTACTCTCAGGGTGGAGCAGACAGCACTATCTTTGTGTTTGTACTCTCTTTTCCCTCAGCAGTCTCTCGGGTAACAATTCTCCACCTGTCCTGTTATAAGGACAATTTGCAATGTGTGTGTGTGTGTGTGTGTGTGTGTGTGTGTGTGTCTCATCCTGGAGGTTTATTGCTTTTCTTCTATCCAATTTTGATGACACAGCTGTGGCTGCAATCAAACTGGTAGGACAATCCAGGAGACACTGTGCATATTTCCTGCCTTTTTTTCTGGGACTGTCCAAATGGACAAATCTGAAAGCTGATATGCCACAAACCCCTCTGTGTCCTATTGTGAGGCAGGTGGGTGAACCTGTTCTCCATGTGTATCTATCTCTAAGACTGTACTGGTTTACAAGCAGCAACATGCAGGGTGCATGCAGAAACATTGTATTACAAGTCCCTGTTGGTAAACCTTGGCAGAAGCAGAGCAGAACCACACTACACTTTCGATCAGGTACACATCCCTTTGACTTCTGACCTGCTATTCTGCTTCAAAGCACCGTCCTTTTATGGCTTCCAGGGCCTCTGGCTAAGAGTGTCTTCTAGCACACATGTGACCAGTGTGAAGCATGACAGTAATCCCCATGGGTACATCACTGCTCTAGGTCAAATTACAGTTCTCTTCATGGAAAGACCTGGACGTGGTTGCTTTGTTTTCTAAACATAAGCTAAATATGAATTGTGGGTCATACAGTGACAAGAGGCGTACATCAGTAGCACAGATTCAGTTTTGTTTAATGCCGTATTCCAATTTTGGTTTGGGGATTTGAATCTGTAGTATTCCATGAGATAATGTCAACATATTATGTGTGTGATTCAGTGTGTTCTCCCAGGATCCGGTTGCTTTTCAAGAACATAAACCAGGAGGAAAACAACAAGATGGTATTCATGTTATGTAACATAAAGCTTACCTTACTGACAAAATCATGCTGTTGTTCATTTTGAGCTGCACCAGCTTGGGCAAGTAGGCACCTACAGGATGATCAGATAAATAAAGCCATTTCTCTCACTTCCATGTAACAATAGCCTAGCCTCCACGTTCAATTCCAAACTCATCAAGTGTCCAACCTCAATTAGCTAAAAGGAGCACCTAGTGGCTAGGCATGACTCACACATGTGCAGACAATGCTCTGTCATGCCTGCACTTGTTGTGCAATCTTCATATTTTCTGAGGAAAGGTGAGCATAATGAAGATGTTCCTCCACCGTTTATCAGCTCAGTCATCTTGAGGTTGGCACACCTGATAGGAAATCTAGTACGGATACGTTGTGTGCGTCACAGCAATGTCTTTATTTGTCTCTCATCCAGTTCTGGTTGGTGATTGTCTATGTGATCATTATGAGCATCTGTTATGAATCATCATCATACACAGCGTGATAGTCTGTCAGTTTTTCAGTTTTTAAAATCTGAATATGAGTGTAATAGGAGTTACTGAGTGTGTGGCCATGTTCACATAAAGAACACAACATATAAACAATAACCAATACCAACAACAAACAGTGAGCTCTAATGAGTTCACATACAAACTTTGTAACTGTGAAATATATTTGAAATTGAAAGCCATGATTTACATTTGTAAATGTCTTGATATACTGTGTATCTTACCAAAGTTACCCAGTGTGTTTTCCTGTGTGTCTACGCAGATCTCGAGCGAGGTCACGTGAGAGAGGTCCCGAGTTCCACACAGCGATTCCTGTGAGGGACGGAAATTAACCTAGGACTATGATGTAACAATTTATCTGAAGCCTGTAATGTGAAATAATCCTGTCTACCCACCTCACCTTGAAACAGCTATCCGTAAACGGTGTGCTGCACTTTCTCTAGCTACTGTTCACAGAGCAGTTTATCAGGAATAGGAAATGGTAAGAGCAGTATTTCTTCATCATAATACACACACAATATTACAGGCAGGATGCATTCAGTAGCTGTTAAATCTCCATGTTGGCATGTGCAATGTTATCCCTCAACCCCAGTCTCCACAGAAGACTTGGAATTAAATTGCATAAATACCTCTGCCACTGCTACAATAAAGTGAAAATGACAGATATCTCAGATAAAAGAGGAACGTAAGGCTAACCTATAATGCACAAGGACTAATCACATGAATCAGACAAGGGAGAACAGGGTGTATCAGTGGGATGAAAACTGACTGTATCCATAGGCACTTCTGGAAACTTACCAGCTTCTCTGGAGCGAGGTAAAGCTCCACTGCTGTTTCAAAGTCCTCACAGGGTTTCGTGGCAGGAATTGGGTTGATGTTTCCTGATCCACTCAGCTCAGTCACTAGGACCCGCGCTGTGCCAGGCCGGACCTCCATGGTTGACTAGCTTTCCAACAAAGAGGAAATATTTAGTAGAAATCTTTCTGTATCTTGTATCTTGCTTATTTAACTAGCGTTAAATTAGCTAAATAATAATAATTAAAAACTAGCGTTAACTGCTGTGGTTAAATGTTCACATAATGCGGGAGGCAAAACAATTAAAATTTCACTCTAAGCTAACACCAACGACATGTAGTACCAACGGAATATTAGATAGTAGTTTTACTTAGAATATATATTTACCTGTTGCATGAAACTGCAGACTAAAAAGACGGTCTATACATATTACAAACTGAGAGCACTTTGCTTACAGGCAAAAGTTTGCTTGACAACCACAGACGACTTCCTGGATACGGCACTGAGAGACCCGTGGATCCCTGGGATATGTAGTGCATGTGTAACAGTTAGCGCTTCAGTATAACTCTTGAGGAGAACACTAAAAGTTATCCTATACTGCTACTATTATCAAAGATGAATTTATAAAGCCCTGTTTTTACTACCATAACCTTAACCCGCCTACGTTGTCTGGTGCTGCCTTCAAATGCTCGTTGTAAGCTCTGCCTTTGGAAGTGTGAGCTTTTTACCTTCATGTGGTCACAATTCTAATGTCTAACAAAATGTAGAATAATTCCCTTGATGGCTGTTTAAATTACATGTCAATCTCCATGTTGCACAGATCTACTTTTTGATGCATTGTCAGAATAAAGAGGAGCCATGTAGGCATACTGTGTATACATATTAGAATTTATGCTGATTCTGAGTTCTTTTATAAATTGAATATCTAAAATTTGACTGCCTGTAGAGAAAAATAGAGGGATTCAATATTCTCCACCAGAGGTACATAATAGGCCATAAATTAGATCAAATTCTGGAAAAATATAAATTAAGTTTTAAGTTAAATTTAAAATTAAATAAATACATAAAATATGAAATTTTGTGATTGTTTTTTAAATTCTCAGAAAATTTGCAGCGTTTGGTTGGTTGTTAGTTTTCTCAGTTGGGTGGGGTTGTGTGGAATGTTGACTCATGACCTCAGGATTTTTAAAATCCTGGTTTTGTTTCCTAATAATTAAAGAGGCCTTCATCACTATATTCAAATGTTTTCAGAGATTCTTTTTCCTGTCACGTTTAAATGACACTTTGTAAAGTTGAATGAAATAGTAAATACTGCGGGTCAGTTGGCCTTCACGCTGGAGTCACCATATTTCCGACAGCATGTGAATGCAGCAGTAACATGCATGGTAACCGGGGCGGTTCTATGTTTGATAGAGCTGGGCGTGGGCTCTACACCCCTCATCCCCTCTCTCTGTGGAAGCACATTGTTCAACGCGGGCTCATTTTACCCAGAACCAATGAATGCTTTGGTGCATTTTAGCTACTGAAAATTAAACACTTTCTCGGAGAGAATAAGGCACAGATATCTGAAGACGGCGGGAAGCAGACCAAGAACATTTTGTTTCCTTCTGATTACAGCTGAGGGGCGACAGAGTTGAAAGATTTTTTCTCTTCTCCGGTAGACGAAACGTCGCTCTTGTCGCTAATTAGACCTCTGCTTGTTGTAAGTATGCAGTGCACATTCCTATGTCCGAAATATGTCGGCAGTGGCTGTTTTTGTCTAATGATACCGCTTTAAATGCTTTCAGTGTTTTGGGCACCGCTGGATATTGCGGTCCACAGTAAGAACATGTTAGCTAGCTATCATAACATTTTAATTCACGCCCGGCGAGCTTTATCTATCGAGCTCAACAACTCATGCTTGCTCTTTGGTTCTGGCTACATGTATGGGGAGATACACAGGTTTGGGATTTTGCCTACACTTAGTTTTTTTTTGTTTGTTTTTTTAACAATTATCTATTTTGATAAACAGTCTCCCTTGAGTTCGGGTGTTGTAACTTGGTTATGGAGGAATAACGTTATACCGCTATTGATTCCTCCCTCACCTCACTTTAAAAAAGAAACCGAAGGCATTTCAATGAACATAGACATAGCGGGGGATTTACTTTCTGTGGCCTGTATTTTTGTCTGATGTAAAGACAATCTTGAGTAACGTTATGAGGTTGCTGCTGCCGATAGTGGCCACACAGACAAGTAGGGTGACGCCCCGTCACACTGAGTAAAAACTGAGTGTATCACTGCGGAAGTTAGATTCCATTACAAGGCATTTAGAAAGCTGACTTGGAATTATTTCTACTCTGGAAGCTGTTTGTCGAAACTGTTTGGTAAGTTTAAAGTGGAAAATATGGCAACGACAGCACTAATGTTTAATTGACCGTCACTCAAATTATGCCCATAGGGGCTGTTAGACAACAAACATGTACGTTAGTGTTCTCCTAGAAATCAAAGCAAAAAGTGTTTTCACTTTTGCGTTTAATGTTGGCCTTTTGGCATTGTAACTAACTGCTGCTCATATTTAATCTCTTCATCCGCCATAACATCACTGCTGCTGACCAAAGCATTATATATGAGTAATATGTAACAAGTCAACTATATAGTTTTTCCATGATCATATAGGCTGGAGTACATTGGACTACATGGGTTCAACTAAGGAGGTCCAGTGTCCTTAGCGTTCAGAGTGAAGGCAATAATTCAGGCAGCTGGAAAACAGCTGGAGTTAGTCCAGCCAGTGATAGAGGTGTGATGTTAATCTCTTGTCCCTTTCTCTGAACAGCTGTAGCCTGGGTGGTGCCCAGCTGCATGCCAAAATAAGTGGATTTTTAAAATGACCACTTTTCACACTGCTTTCATCTGTAGGTTTTTTTGTTTGTTTATTTGTTGATATTTGTTAAACGTGTCGGTGTGAGGCTCAAAGATGGCTCAGGGTATGCTCTTTTGAGTACAGCAGATGTTAGGGGTGTTTTTGTCTTTTTAATATTAAGCACTGTCATACTCCTGACTTGATATTGTTGTTGTTCCTAACTCTTTAGGTTAATAATTCCAAAGGAGGCTGGTTTGAATTATTTTTTCTTTGGATAACTGACTAAACATTGGGTGGGATCTTCTACAGGTTGGCTGGCAGCTCAGTTTATGCGATACTATATGCAGCCAGTGCAGAGTGTTTTCAAATGCACTCACAAACTAAAACAGCTGGACAGGATTCTCTCATTCCTCTGATTGCAAAAAAAAAAGAAAAAAAGCCCACTGATGAGTTGCGGGGTGTTTGGTGTCCGATGATAAGCCTCATGGCTCCTCTAACTGGCAGGCCTTTGTGTGGAGGTCAGCTGGCCTTTTCATCTCTGCTGCTGCCTCGACCGTCTCACCCTACCCGACTAGCTGAAAGGATGACCCAGTGGGGAAAAGGTCACTTGTACTCCAGTGCCTTTAAGAGCAGCTTGTTTAAGCATGCACACATACACACAGATGCACGCAAGAAACTCTTTATGTAAATGTTTGTGAGGGAGAAAATGTTGGGAGGAGGAATTGTTTATCAAAGGATTTTCTCTTTGAGCAAAATTACGGTTTCATTCATGTTTTGGTATTTTCTCTGGCTTCAGACCCTAGAGGAGATATTAAACGGATAGTCATATTTTAAGGGGTTATAGACTAACAACTACATTTATCCCTGAATTGATTGACTTCATAACAATTGCTCAAAGTCCTCACTTACTTGTGTGTCATTGGCAGAATAGTGATTCCTCAGCTGCTGGTCAACACTTATGTTTGGATGCTGTTTAGGAGGATGATGTCATTGAGAGCAGTGGGAGGGTGCGGTGGGCTATCGAGGCTCTAGGATGGGTCTTGGAGTCTCAGTATTTGACTGTGATACCTCCCTAGAGAGGGTCTCCTTACCATCATCGCTCCATTAAAAATCTATTATCTCTGCAGTGGGCTTGTGGCTCTGCCAGTATGGATTCTTTAACCAATTAAGCACTTTAATGGAGAGAGAAGAATGCATGTTGAGAAGGATGGCCATTCATGTGCCCTCCTTCTTGAACAATGTGTTTTGAAGTGATGGAATTGTTCTCCAGGTTGCGAGGAATCATAGGAACAGTAAAGAGATGTTTATTGACTGTAGCTATCAGAGCCACGCAGCTGAATTAGCTGGGGGAAAAGCTGACGAATGTTGAGCATTTTCGTTATTGATTTTCAGTTTCCAGGTCGACCCCTCCCTCCTGTGGTTTTCTATGCCCTTGGCATATAGTAAGAGTAGCCCTCACCCTCAGCCACTCTCCTCCCATCAGCCCTCTCGCTGCTCTGTACTTGCACCCTCCGTAAGCTGTCATGTAAGATTATCCTCTTGGTCCAGGCAGGGCTCTAGGGTTTCAAAACGAACTGTTAATTTCCCAGGCTGAAGGTGGCGAGCTAAAAATAACCCTAAATACAGACATACTGTGTAGTGCTCCTTGATCAAAAAGGGAGCAACCATGCAGAGATTTTGGGGACTTTGGTAGGTCACCAACTTGTAGATGACTGTGCGGCTTTACTCTGTCTCAGAGGAAGCAGGACACTTACTCTATTCACCTTTTGATGAGCTGCGTTGTTAATACAAGTCACTTGGCTGTACGATTATTACTTTTGTCAGATATGTACATTGTGTGAAAGAAAAAGTACAGCGTTGCGTGACCTCATCGTGGGTGTGTGTTTTTACAGGCGTTGGCTATTTGCAAATGTGGCAAACTGTTGCAAGTCTGGGGCAAAAAAGGACTGTACAGGTTGCCCATGCGCCAACAGTAATTATTGTACAGTATGAAGATCAGGACTGCAGAGGAGGGCATGACACCACTAGAGAGACAGGATAACCATCTAAAAAAACTTCAACAAAACGTTCTTAGGCTTCGTCTCCATGTGTAAAAAGATTGATGTGTGCACTGATGATTGGGAACTCCAGCGGCTATGTCCTCATCCCTCCTCTCTATCTGCACAAAGACCAGCTCCGCATGAGCCCCTACTGACAACAAGTGGCTCTGAGAAAGCGACAGCATCTCTTATCAATGATTCATTTTGCTATTCATCTCCATATGTATGTGTGGATTATTAATCAGCCGCTGACATGGCCTAGTTCAAGAGGAGACGGCACGGCTGTCTGTTTTCGTTTCTCCAGTCTCCCTGTAGCGGGCGCGGGTGTGTTGAATTTGCATTTTGGGCTGTAAATTTTAATCGTTTGGCAGGTGTACTCTTGAGATCTGGTTATGTAGAAGAAATGTGGCAACCAACCGTGTCAGAATCTGGAGAGCTGTGGGTGTGTGAGAGAGTGCAGGTGTCAATTTTTTTTTATTCTTAAAAAAAATGTATTTGTGTGTGTGTGTGTCATACATTTTCTATCTTTGCTACTTATCAGTTCAATTCAGTGCACTTTATTGGTATGAAAGTTCATAAACAATATAGAAAAAGCTTCTATTTAGGATTTAAGTTTTGATCAATGTTGGTTATTTAAATGCTTTTTGTGCATGTGTTTGTCTGCATGAATGTGTCATGATGAGCATTCATCATTGCCTTGACATAGTGAAGCAGATGTTGAACTTAATGTATGAGTAAAGTTTGGGGTGGGTGTGTGTCTGGAAAATCTGATTAACTAGTAAATATTACAAATATAATACAAACTGTTATTTTCATACAAGGCTGAGTGTGTGGGGAATTCAAGGGCAGGTTAAGAACTGGGTTGTGGTGTTGGTGTTGTAGGTTATAGTAGAGTGAGTCAGCACAGAAAGCAACAGACGAGTAATATGGGAGGGGGAATACAAATATCCCTCAGGCAAAACCGCAGACTTTTCTTCGCCCTCCTGCATGTTTGGTCAGCACCTGTCGTCCTGTCACCTTTATCTACCGGCCTGGGAATAACTTGAAACCACCATGAAATCCTTGCTAGTGTTAAAACCATCACTTGATTAATCGATTAGGCCGTCAACAATAAATAAATCGACAACAATTTTGACATATGACAATTGTCAAAGCAATTTATCAAGCAAAACTAGAATATTGTGAATATTGGATTTTTGAAACTGATACCAATATAGGTATTTCAGAGTTATAAAAAAAAATCTGATAACATAAACATAAGCACTTTTGATAAGGTTATGTTCGAGTGGGACATTTTATAGTTTAAAAATGTGAAGTGCTCTCTGGTTGAAACTGTGTAATGCCGACACCATTTATAAATTACCACAATCTTTGGCATTATTGTACTCTAATTTCTTGTTTTTTATCATCTGAAATATCTGCCACTGCCAACGTGTCTGTGCTAATATTGTTCGTTAATATCCACTCTAATTGAGGACATCTTTTAGGCTCTGGGAAGTTGTGATTGGCTTTTGTCACCATTTTCTGATATTTTATAGACCAAACAATTAATCAGTTAATCAGAGAAATATGCAGCATTTTAATCGATAATGAAAATAATTTTAGCCCTACTCCGTGATAGCATACTCGTCATCCCCTGTTTTAGTCAACTGGATTTGAGAGAAAGTCCACTTTCTCTAATCCCAATGACCAGTCTGTAATTTAACATGTTATTGTGTCCATGCTGTTTCCATCACATTAAACTTGATTAGTTTCCGATTAGCCCTGACGTGAATCCTTGCTTTGTCTTGAGCTTGTAGCCTACAGTGGCCAAAGGTGTTCCAGCGTCTGTCTGCCCTGCACAAGTCTCTCCTCTTCGCACAGCTGCTGTTTATTTGGTTAAAGGGGGCTGTGAGGAGCAGGGCTGGCTCTGCGGCTCTGCCACGGTCTCTGTACTCCAGCCAGGGTGGGCAGCACTGTGTACCAGGTTGATTTATTTACAGTGAGGGAAAGGAAGCTAAATGTTTGGCCACAAGATTGAGGGGTCAGGATAATTCCCTTCCTGTTGTGCTTGAGAATTATAGCAGTGAGGGTGTTTTTACAAGGAGGCCATTGTTGATATTGGTGACGGTGCTCAGAGCTACCTGTTCCATCAAGGCGAGCAATGGCTTACGGTATCAAGGATGTGTTGTAGGAACGTGTGTGTATGGTTGAATGAGAGGCGCTAAATGGCTGTGTCGTCAGTTAGCAAGTCTGCTTGTCTGTCAATCATTAACATCAGTGAGCTAGTCTTAGTCATGGCTAATCTTAGTCACACACATCTCAGACACAAATAACACAAAGTTTTTACAGAGATGCATGCAGATTCTATGAATACAACACCTCAGCCAGAGACAAATATAGATGCATGTCTGTTACTTTTGACTCCCCACTGCTGAATTTTTGAGTTTTCTTTGGATATTTTGCATGTTTCCGTCATTAAACTGTCCAGAGGCTGTGTTCATGTCACCTGTTACTCCTCTCCTTCTACATGTCGGGGATTAAAATTCCCTCCAGCTGTGTTCGTGCTCCTTTGGGAGTTGAAGCACAAGAGAGAGGGTGTGTACGTGTACTGCTCAGGCCGGCTGAAGCGCTGATGTCCACTGCTCTGTGGTGAGCGGTGGCGTTTGCGTCACAGAGCTACATGGAGTGCATTTTATGTTAGGGTTGACAGTTGGTGCCCTGGAGAAGGTAAAACAGCATATGTGACCTGCAGTGCTCATGAAATCCTGACAGATTAATTACACACTTTAGCAGGTGGTGCAGTTTAGTGATTTTTCTTCTTCAGTTCACCTAAGGAACATTCAACAGATTGAGACACTGTGGACAGGATGAGCTGTTTAACCGCATGTGACCTTATTTTACTCTGAACTGCTTTTGTCTGAATTGCGAGACATGGTCGAGACTACTTTTGAAGAGGAGAAATTAAAGGCTGCTTTGGGTGTTGATTACAGTGTCTAACAGGACATATTATCAATCAATCATTCAAGTTTATTTGTCACATGTAATCATATAAGGTACAATCATAGTGACTCCGCCAGTTCCTTCAATTTGTGTATTAAAAAGAGTTTAAGAAGAATAATGATGTTTGTGTTGAAAGTGGAAATGGCGCTGTTCAGTTAAAGTAGTTAAAGTATGAATGCATAGAAACGTCTGGATTTGAGTTTTTCATCACATCTGTCAAACAGAAAGTGAAACTAAACTGCCGCTCAAGACCGTTGCACCCTGGGAGGTACATGAATTCCCGGTGATTTTCCTCTGGGCTCTGACATCAGAGATTACGTCGCCGTGATGACATCACCTGACCACTCATTGTTGTCAATGGGCCTCCAGCAGACTTTACTTGTGGTTAGCCATATATTTTTGAACACACTAGTCCTAATTTGTATTTGATTTAATCGTGCTTCATGTCTTTCTAATTCTGACTCATCGTGTGCCATCTTGTCTACCACAGGGCTGATGTTGGGTCATTTTTAGGTCATAGGTTTTGTAATTTGGTTAGATTTGCAGTAAGCTGAGTCACACTTTGCCACTGTATGTAGTGGAAACACCCATATGACTACTTTTTCTACCCATTGACTCAAAGCGGCTGGAATTTCACTGGCCAGCAGTGAGGATGGTGGCGAGGTCAGGGGATCTGTCTGTCTGTCTGTCTGTCTGTGTTTGTGTATGTGTCTTTGTATTGTATGTGTATGCATGTGTGGTTCCAGCTGACTTGATAGTTAACACTGTGAAGGCACAATTAGCATTTTCTGCAAATTTCCCAAATCTTTTTGAGCACGCCTGTTTTTTCTGGAAAAATCTGGATGTTCTTCACTCTGGACCTCCACATATCTCTCTCTGCTCTATCCCTTCATCTCTGCTACTCTCTGTTGTTGTCACTCAATTGTTGATTAAGGTGTTACAACCAATCACCAACCAACTTACAACATCTCAACCTGAGTTACAACTAAATTATTTCAAAACCTGCTTTTAATAAAACGTCTGAGCTGTTTAGCACAGTGATTTTTTTTTTTTGATAATTAAGCAGAATCATGTCCTTCCAAGTTGGGATTGTACTTTAAATTTTACCTGTCAATGTTGGAACTGCTTCACTTTTCCTATTCTGTTTTCAAATACTCTCCAGGTCCGTGTACAGGTGGTGTTTACCTGTGTAAGTTTTAACCTGCAGAAAATGGATATCACTTATGTTTTGTCAAGAGGCCGACATGTTTCTTTAATAACATGCTTTGATTTATAGTCAGGGCAGCCCTGTTGCATCGACTAGACCTATTAAGTGGGTTCAGTGGGTCCATACGGGACAACTGCAGGCACACCTGGAGTCATAAAATCCTCTTTTAGGCCTCTTGTTCTGTTGCTATGGATCAATCCCTATGGAAGAAGCAAGGTCAAACCAACAAGAAACAGATCACTTTTCACGCATTTTTCTGTTTTGTTTTTGTGTTTTTGTCATTGCTTTTTATTTTTTACTTTTTGGCTCTGGCACCTGTCGCAGTGGGGTCAAAGGTAGGCATCAGTAATGTGAAGCCTGAGTGATGAGGGTCAGTCATGCCAGTGTCATGCCCCTTCTTTTTCTCCCTCACTGCCTCCCTAGCTCTCCCCCTCTCATACATATTCTCTGCTGCTCACACTGAGCAGGAGAGGATTGGAACATTGAGTACCTTCAGCACATTTTTCACATTCCCCTTTGAGGGTCTCAACCTCAGCTCCCACTACACATACACACACACACACTCACACACACACAAACCACTAATGTTTCTCACCGCTGGACAGTAATGGTAATAACTGTATGCTTTGTCTGGACCTCTGTGGACCGCATCATGGCAGTCCAGCAGCAGACAATAGCTTCTCAAAGCTCTGTGTATGACTGTTGTTTTGTCCAAACCTTGTAATGTGTATGTTTCCTGTCAGAGTGCTAACCTGCACCTTTCTCTGCTCCCTGTCTTCTCTCCAGCAGTGGTGAGTGTGTGTGTGTGGTGAGCAGCAGCGGCAAAGATGACAGAGTACAAGCTGGTGGTGGTGGGAGCTGGAGGCGTGGGCAAGAGTGCACTCACCATCCAGCTCATCCAGAACCACTTTGTGGATGAATATGACCCCACCATAGAGGTATGACTCTCCTCTGCATACATTATTCTTGTGGGAGGCATCTTGGGCGTTTGGGTGGGAAGGTAGGGAAGGGTTGATCATATGGTTAAAAATTCTTTCCAGCTCCACCTTGAATTGTGTGGTTGTACACCACTTTAACACCTATGTGGTAGAAGTGCATACATTCATCTATGTTTTTATACAAATGTCCGATCCCACAGTCACTGCAGAACAAGATTGTCTAGACCCTACTGAGACGACAGCTCAGTCTAAATCAAGTTAATTTAATTTAATTAATCGAATGCTGCGGCAGTTCTCCAAACGGTCAGGCTTGGAAGAAATTCCTAATTTTCTTTTAAGAAGAAATGTTTACTCTGCCCGACCGTAATTCTTATATTTTCATGAAAGTGAGACAGACATTGCAAAGAGGAGAGGGACACCAGTGAGAATGTTTTCTCTCTTTTTCTCTCTTTCTGTCTCTACTCTCTCCCTCTCTTTCTCACCACGCCTGCCTCTGGCCAGACAATGTCCTTTTTGTGTGTTTGCATTCCTGGCCCCTATGCTCTAACAAACAAAGGGACGGCACTCCATGTTTTTGTGGCTGCGTGTTCGAAGGCTAAACATTGGCTCCGATACCCTGCTCCTCTGATCTCTTGATGTTGATCTGACCTGGAAGTGGACAGGGAATTAATAACAGAGACCAGTTAACACATGGTCAATCAACATCATATCTCTGTGTGTTTGTGTATGCGCATGCTGCTTAGCACTGGGTGACCAAGGCCAAGGATGTGACAACCTCAGTGATGGGCCCACAGTTGTCTCAATTCCCACCTGAACCATCTGTTTTGTGTCTCATTCGTGTCACTGATTGCTCATTCACACATTTGACTTTCTAAATGTTGGAGTTTCTCCCTTTTTCTGCAGGACTCGTACAGGAAACAGGTTGTGATTGACGGGGAGACCTGCCTGCTGGACATTCTGGACACTGCAGGTCAGGAGGAGTACAGCGCCATGAGGGATCAGTACATGAGGACAGGGGAGGGTTTCCTCTGCGTCTTCGCCATCAACAACACCAAGTCTTTTGAGGACATTCACCAGTACAGGTGTGTGTAAGCATGAGGCAAAAAAAGGGATGCAGGGGCATCAGAAATCATGACATTGAATTGAGCATTACGGGATCTATTGTTGCAGATGTGAACCTGTGTATTTTCTGGCCTGGTCACAGACCAGTCGGGGTGGAGCTCAGACACAAAATAATTTATGTTAGTTCTCTTGTAAGGCTGTGTGTGTGTGTGTGTGTGTGTGTGTGTGTGTGTGTGTGTGTGTGTGTGTGTGTGTGTGTGTGTGTGTGTGTGTGTGTGTGTGTGTGTGTGTGTGTGTGTGTGTGTGTGTGTGTGTGTGTGTGTGTGTGTGTGTGTGTGTTGCTATATGCAGTGTGTGTTACAGGGACTCCCATGGGGTCTGGATGGAGAGGGGTGTGTATACGTGTGTGTGCCAGCTCTCTGCAGTAGTTGGATGATGTCATGCTGTAGCGTTTAACACGGCTAAAGAAAGCTTAGCCCCCAACTGGAGGATTACAGCATGATGCCAATGAAATCGATCCTGACTCAATTAGAGGAGCGGGGAGAGGTAGCACTTTCAAGGACAGGGAAGGAGAAAGGGAGGGAGGGAGGGAGAGGAGGGGGGTTCAGCTGGAGATGACAGTGTTCTTTCTCTTTCCCACATTTTGTCTTTCTCATCACATTAGACACCCACTTGCCCGTCTTGCACGTGGCAAGTAAAAGAGGCTGCATATTAACTTTGCCACCTCCTCTACGGATTTGCAAGATTTTTTAGTTTATTGCACACACATTGGTTCGCTGCCATTGCAGACCGGCCATTTTTTGGGGGCCAGCTTTAATACAACGGCTGGTATCACTTGTGAAAGCATGCATGGATCTTTGGCTGGATGCTAGAATAGGTGGCGGCCCGGTTAGAGCTGTGGAGTTATTTAAAGATTGGTTGTCTATTTTACAGGCAAAAATAGTCAGAGGCATTTTTGCACAACTTCCCCACTGTTGGCACATACTGGCATGGCACCTGCTTAAAACTGGGAAGTGCATATTGATTTTTTCTTTCTTTCATTTGAAACAACCAACAGTATTACACCTCACAGAAGAATGCACCAGGTTGATAAGATTATATCTGCTTGTGGTGTTTGCTGGCATTTTTAGACTTGAAATACCTGCCTCACCAGCATATAACAAGTCAATGGTCTAAACAGGGTAACATGTCTGCTGTGACATCAGGACTCAGAGCAACTGTGGTCATAAATTAGCAGTGTTGACTTCAGATGGGCAGGGCTGACTGTAGTGGATGCATCCTGCTGTACTGTGGCTTAGGGAGAAGAAGGGCTGAGCTGATAGATTGATCTGACCCACTCCTCTCACTCAGTTCCTCCCTGGCTGCCTGGCGTTTGGCGCTGGCTGCTGTAGTGATGAGGTAATGCTGTTCGCCGCCTGCCTGTTGTCCATCCCTCCCTCTCCCTCCCTTCCTCTCCTCCACCTCCCTCCTTCAGCAGTGCAGCACAGCCCAGCACCGGCAGGCCCTGGCTCTTCCTCAGGGTCCTAGAGCTCCCTGGGTGGTTGGCTCTCCAGTGGTTGAGCTGCTGTTGTTTATGAAGCAGGGAGGATCCCAGACAAGAGAGATGTCACTGTGACTAAATGCAGTGCTGGGATGGGTTAAGGAAACGGACAAAGTTATGCAAATGAAATGTCAACTATCGCAATTTTCTTGTTTTGCAATTAACAGAGAACAGATTAAACGTGTAAAGGACTCAGACGATGTTCCCATGGTTCTCGTGGGAAACAAATGTGACCTCCCGGCACGCACAGTGGACACAAGGCAAGCCCAGGAACTTGCCCGCTCCTACGGCATCCCTTACATCGAGACCTCTGCCAAGACACGACAGGTAGGCAGTGAATAAGAAGTACACGCCCTCATATCATACATGCATTATCATGGAAGAACCCATTTCTTTCTCTCTACCTCTGGCACTTCAAATTCCCTTTAAATTTCACTGATATCTTAATTTTTCCTCCTGTGTTTGCAAGCCACAAACCGTTTCTACATGAATTTGAAGCCCCCCTGTGCTGCATCGTACTGTAGTCAACAAGTTATGCCAGTGTTCTAGTATGGGCTCTGTAATCTTACATTTTGCACGTGTATTCATGCGCATGAAGAGCAGTGAATGGCCCGCGGTATGATGTGATTTGTGTTGCTGGGAACATTTTATTATGCCGCAGGCAATGACTCATAGTCAGGTTACCTTGGCTTGAGAAGAGAGCTACAGTATTTGAAAGGCCTCATTAGAACAAGTCGCCGCACAGCTCTCACTGTCTCTGACTCACTGTCACACATTATGTAGGTACATACAGACTCTCACATTCACCACTGAGGTTGCAGAGAGACTGTCATTCAAACCGAAGAGTATGCAAAGAAGTAAGCCATGACTTCTTTTTTGTCATTATGGTTTCTTGATTAACGGTGTCTGAAATGATCAGGGTTGCCATGGTGATGTTGCCAAGCCTCTCAATGGTGAGTACACTTGAGAGGTTTGCTGTCAGTTACAAGAGGTGCATGCAGTGTACTCAACTTATAATTGACCATTGTAAGTGGCCATATTTTTCTGTAACCTTTCTGTGTGTTTGTGTGTGTTTTCACAGGGAGTAGAGGACGCCTTCTACACGCTTGTTAGGGAGATCAGACAGCATAAGCTGAGGAAGCTGAACCCACCTGATGAGAGCGGTCAGGACTGTATGAGCTGTCGCTGTGTGGTATCGTGATGCAGGTGAGACATCTCCCCAGAAATGTCTTTTTCTCCTTTGACACTTGGGAAGTCTCCATATTGGTCTGATTATGCTGGAACTCATGTCTTTTTATGTATATGACTGCCCATTGTAAGTAAAAAATGAATGTGAAACCATATCTCCCTCTGTTACATTTTTCACTAGAATGGCACTAACATCTGTCCCCCTTTGGTGTTATTTAATTTTCCAGCTGACTGTTGCACGTTGAGGAGAAATGCTACAGCGCGTAGTGGCAGCATGGACTTAAAGATAGAAAGAAAAAACAACTCAATGATGAAATATAAACTTTTTCAAAGAGAAGATGATTGAAGCAAAAGCTCTCAAGGAAACCACCAGAGCTGACTGAACCATAGACCTTTACGGAAAGGAGGATTTGGACTGTTGCCTAAGTGGCTACCTGAACTAGCCTGGTCCGGTCCCTTTTTTTTTGGTCCACACGTCGACCTGTGAGCAACACCACTAATGACTTTTTGTCAACTCCAGTGTGGTCTCGCTGGGTAGCTCCACAGGTTTCCTGCTAACTTATTGTTTTCAGTCTCAACACTGGTCTTAAAGGGGCGTCTCTGACCTCCCCCCACCTTGAAAGCCTAATTCCACTCCCGCTGCCTGCCCACTGGAAGGACTGACTGACTTAAATGGAAAAGACTGGAATGGACAATTAGTTACCCAAACTCCTCTCACATAAACAACCCCCCATCCCACTCTACCTGCCTTTGGTTTCCCAGTACTGGCTGTCCCTTCATCATACTGGATACAGGGGGTGGAGGCTGGCATGGGAATGACTAATTTGTCATTGTTTAACAGTTAGCCTAGCTGTAAAAAAATCTTTCATTTTGTTTTTGATATGGAACATTTTTTTTTTGTGATTGCAGAATTTGAAAGTCACTGAGCAATATGTGAGCAAGGGTGTTTATTTCTGATGGCACCTGCTTTGACATTTTTCATGACCTGCCTGATGTAGTTGGAATTCCTTTTGGGGTAGAAATGTTAAGCGGAGAATACAAAGATGAATTTCCAGAATGCAGCTGCCTTCTCTCCTTTACAGATGTTTCTTTGCTAAGAGTTGTCTTTGTGGAATAATAATAGTAATGGCTAGTGTACGTAGGTTCTGGTGCAATAGGATTCTTTACAGTCCACAAAGTATTGGGAATAAACCACCTCTCATGGCTACTTATTTTCCTTTTTTACTTTGGTTTAGGAAGGAGAGGTACCCAGCATGAAAATGTAGTTGTTGTCATCTTTCCAGTTGCTAAAGCTGGAGAGGTTGCCTGTAGAATAGGAGGAAAACCATACACTTTACAATGACAATGCTATGGTTTTAGAAAAAATGACAACCGGTTGATTTTTCTCGCATTTCATTTCAGTAACTGTATGGCGTACACCTCTTATTTCCTACATGGTGATGACAGCTATTTTTAGCAAGAAAATCGCTCCTTGTGGATGATAAGGCTCAGGAAATCAAGGTCCAGGAAGGTCTCACCTAACAGTCCTGGAAACCAGGGTTTAGAATGTCACCAGTTAGCTTTGCACGAGTAAGTAGTGTAACGCACAAGTCCTGCCTCAGAGTCGAACTTCAGTTTCTCCACACACCATACTATCCTCAAACTGCTCCTCTCTCTCTGCCACCTCAGCTCTGCAATGGAACAATAACAGGTCAGGTGCTAATCATGTCACAACCATATTTACTGTATATGTGGGACTATTGTGTGTAATAGGAGGTGGATATTGGGTTATGGGAGTGCATTGCTTTGTTTCTTAATACTGACTAGCTTGTGCTCTCCACAACTGCATTAATTTGCTGCCTAAATGAAAAAGACTGCTCTGTGTTTACTTTGCCTTATCTGTTAGCTAGTTTGTACCTCATGTATGCAGCAAGCTCTACCTGAGACGATGATGTGTTCTTTCGGCTGCATTGTTTTGTTTATGTTTGATTGTATGTGCAACTAAAAAATATAGAAGTGTGTTGAGTTTAGACATGCGCTGTATAGAATTTGAATTTGAAGTCCCTAAAAACACTACACTGATTTAAAAAAAAAAAAAAAAAAAAAAAAGGAGGGGGGGGCGTGTTCTGTAATGGCATGTGCGTCTGAATGTGATTGTGTTTAACAAGACTGAAAAACAACAAAGTTTAAGATAATTCTTTAGACAAAAGCCCATTATAAGCCAAGTTGTCCTGCTCCCATGTTCACTTCCCATGTACTTTTAATCCAAATTATGCTTTTTGACAGTTCGGAGAATTGGTCATGTTTGATAATGTATGGAGTTCCAGACACTACAGGCAGGTTTTGGCATAAGGCTTTTTTTTCTGACCCAATTGATTTTGTACAGTTAAAGTGACTCTTTTTTAACTTATAACGTGGCTTAAAGAAATATGATCGGTCTAGTTACTGTGTGGATGGTAGTGGTCAAGTCGTTTTTAATCAGTTAACTGTTCATTTCTCTGTTTGGAGGAAGGATATGAACTGTGAATGTGTTTTGAGTCTTTACATATTGTTTGAAAGAAGCCTCGTGTTTAAAAATGTCACAATATTGAAATAATGCAGGAGTTGATCCTTGGTCCCACTTTTGGCTGTGTTGTTCCTAACTTTTATTTTTCACCTATTGTACTTTTAATGGAAAAAGAGTGTGGAGTTTGTAACATGTAATTACAGTTCTGATAGTATGCTTGTCCTCTCCCTGTCAGGTGTGTCTTTAAACAGTACATCCATGATAATAATACCATAGAATTCCATAAATCTGTGTATTCAAATTCCCATTGCATTAGAATATCAGCGTCATGTTGCCGCAGGGATACTCCAGCCAGCAAACCACAAGTATACATGTCAGAAAACCTGGCGAGCATGACAAAGACTGTACGGACCATTGGGGGTTTTGCACAAGGATACAGTGGGCTCAAGGGCTTGTTTCTCCCTTGCAAACTGTGGAACGGAGGTGTGGAGGGAATTTGTGAAAAATGTCAACTGTTTAGCTATTTAAAATGTATTTACTCTTTGAAAATGTGGCAAATGTATTGCAGGACAGGAATAAAGATGTCAAGATGAAACGTGTCTTTGCTCCCTCAACCGTCTGACTTTCTCATCATGTTCTTGTCAAATTTGAGATTTGCTGCCACCTACAGGCTGCGTTGTGTATCAATTTTGAGAGTATGACGAGCTTAGAAGGGACAGATATATTTTGTTACAAAAATAACATGACTGTTATTCAACTAGCCTAAACACAGCTGAACTATATAAATGTTGACAAATGACAAATATTTTCCCTGTTTGTATGGCAGGATCATAATGTAGGATGTCGTGTAGTTTGCACAATGTGGGCAAGTACAGCTGTGATGAAGGCTCAAAGGACAGTCATAAATCTTGTGTTTACACAAGAATTTTACTATCATCATCATCATTATTTACAAGACGTTTTTCTGTGGCACAGGTGAACAGGGCACACCTGTTTCCTTTTAGTAAACTTAAAGTCCCCCTCCACTCAAAAATATGTTTTTCTTGTGCTTACAGTTGGATGTTTGAGCTTGAGAATAATTTATGTGCAGTGTTTGACACTAGAAGGCTGATTTCACATCCATCTGCTGAAAGTGTGCTCAGTGAAAATTAAAAATTTCCAATGAGCTAAGAGTAGAAGCCTTTTTAAGGATTTTAATATGGAAATTATACTTATTTTGAGGAAAAAACACATATTGTTCTAAGCATACTATTTGTTTTAATACATCTGGAGGGGACCATTAATGAAGCATTTCAATACCCCAAAAAATATAATTCTTCTAAATTTGTCCCGGTAAATCGGTGTCTTGGTATCAATTCTGGTGTATACTTTGTAGATATTTGCCTCACTATACAACTGATGCCTGATTATTTAAAGAAAGACTGTAATACACAGACAATAGGTCAAGTGTGTGTCTGTGTGGTCACTTCCAGCAACTGAAAAGGAAGTAGGTAAAGTGTAGTAAAATAAAGCAGCTCAATGAGGCATGGCATAAGAATATTACTCATTTGTAATTTTAAATATTCTCTTATTTATATACAAATACATTTTAAATGTAGTATGTGTAAAATGTGTTAGACTCAGACTGAGCTAATTGAAAGCCAGTCTCTACTAATAAATACAATGTTAAAGTAGTGTAAGTATGCATTTTTAAAACAGTATTTGGGAGGCCTTTGCATTTATTACTTCTGGTATTGATATTATTTATGTTATTATGTATGGTAACCAATATTAACTGGAATTAATGGTTTGACAGTGATTACAGGTCAATATAATAATCCTTATTTATAGCAAATATGATTATAAATGCTGAACGGATGTAAAAGAGGGTGAGAAAAGAAAGACACGTGTACCAATGTACTAGCAGGGAGCAAAATCAGTATGATTTATTGTGACCCTATTATTGATCCTGATCCAAGAGATTAGACAGTTTCTCCATCCAAACAGCAACCAAAGATGGCTCCTCTAGCAGTCATAAATTATCATTATCAATAATACTAATATAATATAATATATATTGGTTTATTGGGTCACAGTTTTCCTGTCTTGTTTGTTCAAGCCACGTAGCCCAGTTACTGCTTTTTATGGCAGATGATTTGCATAATTGTGAGGCTGTTCTGTTCCTGGCCTTCATTGGTCATAAAAGACAGGAGGTTATACATAAACCCAAGACAGACGGAGAGCCAAGGGTCGGTGAGAGTTGATCGGAAAAGATACACAGAAAAAGTGATATTTTCCTTTTGGATCAACCATAATCATGTCATACCATGAAGATACGATCAAGAAAATGCTCCCGAAGGTAAAAAAAAAAAAATCATCAACAATCGAAAGAAGAATTATCTCTAAATCAAACATAAACAATGAATTGCATGTATATATTTTATTCAGTGTTTGTTTTTTATCCTTTTGTTTTGAAGGCATATCTTCGCAAACATGTGGCCCATGAAATATACGTTACGTTGACTCACTTCAAAAATCTTGAGCCTGTGATGGATGAATACGGTAAGAAGCCAAATAACAGCTAACAATCTGTTGCTGAACTTATTCAACATGTGGAAAATGTCAACAAGACCTCTAAATGATACAGTCATTGTTTCATTCTTTTTTTTGCAGTTTACAATGATGGATCCACAAAGGACTTGATGAGTCTCACCGGAACCATTCCTGTCATGTTTCATGGTAACAATGACTTAGCATTTTACATTGTGTGACTCTATTAAACAACTTTGGTCATGAATCCTGATCAATTCAAATCCAAACTGAGAAAGATAAAGCTCATAATCTCTCAGAATGTGCCAGATAAAATATATTTTTCTTATACGAGACCAGACCTACAACATCCCGGTGTGCCTGTGGATTGAGGAAACCTACCCCCAAACTGCTCCCATCTGCTATGTGAGACCCACGCGTGAGATGATGGTCCTCAGAGGAAAGTATGTCTCCAGCGACGGTGAAGTCGTGCTGCCTTACCTGGAGGAGTGGAATGTGAGAATTGAAACTTTATCTTGTATTCTTTGACAGAGCAGCATGTAAAAAGACACAGACAGTGGCATCAGGGTTAAGCACTGATATTTGCTGGCACCGACATCTACAGCAAGGTGTGGTTTAGAGTTTACAGCTGTGTTACGTTGATGTGCCTTTTTCTTTTGCCTATCAGGGCAAGTGTGACCTAGTGAGCCTACTGCAGGTGATGGTTGTCATGTTCGGCGACTTCCCTCCCGTATGTATGCAGCCTCATCCAGAGCCCGAACAAGCCTCTTGTAAGTAACACTCACACAGGCAGAAAGCCAGCCTCCATGTGTTTTCAAGACAACACTTGCGTCTATGCCCTAGATACAAGTCGATGTTGATAAGACAGATCCAAGATTCATTTCTAGGCCACACCTGATTTAAGTTTGAATGTAGGTTCATCCTAGGGCTGGAAATACCTTTCCCTTTTCAGCATGTTTATGTATTCATTGTGACTCTTCATTCTTCTTTTAGGTTGGCTGCAGTTCCACAGAGAAGCAGAGGCGCGTTCAAAGACAGATGGAAGTTTGTATCTGTATTTAGCCAGAGAAGACGGTCAACCTTTCCAGCAAGAAAATGAAACCAACTGTTAGTCTTTTGTGGAATTTGACAATGATTTGTGTAAAAACTGTTTGTGTGCTGCCTGTGAAGTGTTTTATCCACAGTGTCAGATGGTATCCATTGATAAGTTTCATTGATTGATCATTTCAGACAAATAAGATGCTGTATGTCTTATTTTTCAAATGATTTAGACTAAATGTCAAGCAGCACCTGATGAAAACATATTGACTGTGTTTGGTGTGAATGTATTGCATTTTTTTTTTAATGGTTTGAAATGTTTTGCAAATGCATATGAACATAACAAACTAATTTGGCGTTTGAATCTCTGTGTGAACAGACACAAATTGCTTTACAAGCAGCTCATAAAACTGTAGCTTAACTGCTCCCAAAGGCCAGTTTGTTGTGTTCTTATCCACAAATGCTTTGGACTTTTGACCAGGTGATACCCATTAAAGCATGCTATATTATAGAAGACTGCAGCTTATTTCATTTTGACAGAAACTATAGAACTGAAATTCTGATCTTTCATTGTCTTTCATTAAAAGTTTCAGTGGACGCATAACTAAAACCTACATTAATCACACACTTTCACATGGAGTCAAAAGTCAAAACACAAAGACAGGACTATTAATTGACAACACAATACATATAATAGTGACTCATTCATTGATTCATTAGTGTAAATAAAGAGCTGTATTAAACAAGTTTGTACATATTACTGTGGGAACCACTTTCAATAGAACTGCCAAACAAACAGTATTTTTTATAATTACTGAGTAAACTTTTGATTTTGCCCTATTATGTCATGTGTAAAGGAAACTCATCTAATGGGGTGTAGACATTGAATATCCTTTTCAGCAGATGTCCTGTGCTGTTTATCCTTCAACTCTAAGTGTTTTTACATTATATCTGTCTTTCTTGTTCTTCTGAGATGTGTCATTGCCGAGCTTTTTGGACAGTGTTCCTTAAATTGCTTTTTTTTTATCCAATCATCATAGTTTTAGAAATTATTTCTCTACTTTTATGTGGGTTAATACAGTAAGTGATAGAAATGGACTGCATCTGTAAAAAACAAACAAACATGTTTTTAAGGCCACTGTTGATTTTTATTCTGAATCATTTTTAAAACATACAGCAATACATCAGCAGGAACCAGGAAAGAAGTATGATATCATGATAATATGATGTTTATCAAAATAAAATACATTATTGCTGTACTTCCAGTGTAACTGTACTAGGTAACATAGTGGGCGTCACAGGTCCCCGGACCTCACCTTGGGAACCGCTCGGCTAACTGCTCACGTCACATGCTTACCGGAAGCAGTCAGGTGGAATGCCGGAAATTCCTTTTGTTGACTGTCGGATATTTGTTTTTCGGCCTCTTTTTAAGAACCATTGATTAACTGTTTTTGTCTGTTTTCTATTTCTTACTTAGTTTGTTTATATCGGCGTATCAACAACAAGAGCTTACTCGTGTTGGACTGAAGGGTTTCATGTAGACACCAAATCATTGTCTTAACTGTAGTCGGGCCCGAGACTGGGCTAACTTTAGCCTAGCATTCACTGTCCTGCGAGCTAGCGTTAGCTTGTATTAACGTTAGCTGTCACTCCGGCTGGCTTAAAATCAGCTACTCACTCACTTAACTCATTAATAAGAACGATTAAAACAAACACTCAACAACCATGGCAGTTGTCAATGAAGGTGCCCTGAAGAAAATGCTGAAGGTAAGCTGCCAAACTGTTGTGGCACTTGCTGATCAACAGTAGCAAGTAAGCTAATGTTACCGATACCAAACATGTCACTATACGTTAGCTTTAGCTGCTTAACATTTCCTGGAGTGGGTAATACTTTATAAACGGCCCGTTTTCCCTTCAAGTTTAGACCGTTAAGCATTTGGTTTTGTTATAAGTATCACTATTGTGATCCATTTAACCAAGAGCCCTCGTACAAATATTTGTGTTGTGTTTTACAATCTAGCATAACCACCTAGCTAACATCACTTATATATTGACTATAAACATAGATTTACATATGGCTGTTTTTCACATTGCGTTTTTACTACAATGATCCCACATGCTAATGCTGGTGTACAACCTAGTTATAGAACTGTTTTCGACGGTTGCTATCTTGTTGAAGAAGATGCTAATTTGTTGAGTATTTGTACTTGTATTAAGTATAAAATATGTATGTTTCTCAATGTAAAAGGCCGGTCACCGGTTCATGCTAAAATAGAGAATTTCTCTCAAACGTTAGAAACAAACATTACAGATGCCGACAGGATCAGAATGAAAATTAATAACTCAGATTCAGTTGTAAGTTTAAGTGACATATGTGAACCAGCCTGGGTAGATCTGTGAGTGATAGCAGGTTCCAGCCCTGAGTTTTGACGTTAATTGTGAGGCTACAGTTTTTCACATTCAAAACCACAGATTTTGCCTTTAAGGATCTGGTATAAAAGTAGCAAGTAAACAATTGCAAACTATGGGCCATGCCAAAATGACTAAGTAAATAACCAAAGTTTGTGTCAGCTCATTTTAAACGTGTTACCTGAGTGTCAGCAATTGTGTCTAAACCGTCAATATACTAACATACATGACTTTTTCTCCTCTCCTTTTGTTGTCAATGTCCAGCAATACAAATACAGAGATCTGACTGTTCGTGAGATAACCAATGTCATCTCCCAGTACAAGGACTTGAAGCCACTTATGGATGCTTATGGTAAATTGACTGACACTGATCTCCTGTTTTTGACTGTCTGGTCTCAGTTATATATTCTATGCTTATTATATGTTATATGTCCAACTTGTGATGATAGTTGAGATGGGATCTTCTTGTATTTCAGTGTTTAATGATGGCTCCACAAGAGACCTGATGAGCTTGACAGGAACTGTCCCAGTGAGCTACAGAGGTAAAGGATGTACATCCAACAAATGTAACATAATATCTTCTAACAGAACATCCTATAGTGAGCTTCAAGCCAAACCAATAGGCTTGGATATATTTGTTTGATATATAGTAATTTCAGTTTACAATATGTAGAGGTACCATCATGTTCTCCTGAAAACAGAATGCAAAAGTGTGCCTCGAAATAACAGTTAGAGTAGAGAGTAGAGTTATTACAAACAAATGTAAACGGTGGAGTGATGAAAATGTTGAGATGTCATATTATAACTGTGTGTGTGTGTGTGTGTGTGTGTGTGTGTGTGTGTGTTTCCTACAGGCAATGTCTACAACATCCCAGTGTGTCTGTGGTTGCTAGACACATATCCCTACAATCCTCCCATATGTTTTGTCAAACCTACCAGTGCCATGATGATCAAAACTGGCAAGCACATCGATGCCAACGGCAAGATCTACCTGCCATATCTACATGAGTGGAAGCATGTAAGTGTGACATCTTCATAGACGATTGTATTTTTAATTATAGAGTAGTTTATTCAGGCAATGACAAATTACTAAATGTGTGAAAAACATAGACTGAACATGGATAATAAAAAAAAAACAATACAAAAGCGTGGCTGTAAAATATAACACTACCTGCAGCATAACAGTTTGTTAAATGGTAGCTCTCTGGAATAATTTGGATGTCAGTCAGCGCAAACTGGTGCAATAATGAGGGCCATAAAAGGAACTGTGGGTCTAGATAATATTTGAACATTGGCTTGCCTGTTGATCATTTGATTCTGCATTTGTTGCCTTGGTTAATAAAACATTCCCTTCACTTTCTTACAGCCTCAGTCAGACCTGTATGGTCTGATTCAGGTGATGATTGTGGTGTTTGGAGAGGAGCCCCCTGTGTTTTCTCGCCCCACCGCACAAGCCCCCTTCCAAGCCTTCCAAGCAGCTGGACCCCCTAACCGTGAGTGGCATACATTTTTGTTGTAAACAGGGTGATCTAAATGGCCCTTTGTTTGGAAGTGATCCACAGACTGCTTTCATACAAAGTGATATGGTGCAATTTACATACTGAACACCTCATTACACTGAAAGGTGTTTCTAATATTTCACCCACCCCATTTATATCAATGATGGGAGACTAAATATTAGAAACAATGCAATCCATAAGCACCACACCTGCCTGTAGCTTACTATTTTGAATATTGTAATTCTTAAAACACTAGGTTTAGCATGGCCATATATGCCTGTGTATGCATTTACCCTTAAAGTAATTTTTAGACTTTTAGTTCAATTAATTATCTCTTCCGTAAGAAGTGGTGTCTCTTTTCATGTTTTTTTCTTATATGTTACATACCCACAGTAGTTTCAAGTTCTATAGGTCATCCACGTACTGTGTAAAATCAATAATCCAGAGTGTGCCTTTCGTATTGTTAACGAATTGTCAAGGCTAAACCACTGCTGCAGTATGAAAATGTTGCGGCAGTGGTTTAGCCTTTAGCTAGTTTCACATCAAAATGTCAGCAATCATCTTTTGACTTCAATATATTGTCTCAGTGGAGGGTTTATATTATTGCTGTTGTATATTGGTACACGTGCCTTGTTATTGCATCATGCTTTAAGTGATGCATTTATTTCCATAAGCACTAGATGGAGCTCATTTACCACTACAGCACACCATGGAAAAATGAAAGTGAATGTGTCTTTGTGATAACAAGAGAGATAAAGAATATTTTGACTGGCATGGCCTCAGATATGATTGTTTCCCTATTTCTCTGTACCTCAGCTTCCTACATGCCTGGCATGCCTGCGGTCTCACCCTATGGCCCAAATCCTAACCCAGGGTAAGATGTTTACCAAACAGTTTTCAAGCTCTCCTCCAGCTAACACTCGTATACTGTATTTCCCAGCAAACCTGTCCTAGCATGTTTGTTTTCGTGGTTTCTTCAGCAGCGTATTACACAGAAGCATATTTATTATTGAAACACTGCACAACTGGTTCAGTTACATTTATAGCTAAAAGTTAAAAATAGATGTCTGAAGGAAAATATTAAGCATTAGCTCTTTGTTATTTGCAGAGGCTATCCAGGATACCAGTACCCAGGGGGCAACTCCTACCCGGCCACTGCTGGACCTGCACACTACCCCACCCAGACTCCAGTTTCCACAGTGGGTATGTATCACATTCAGTGTCTGGGGTGCTTTATTTCTCTTTATCATGGGTACATTTGAAAGTTTAAAATAAGCACACGTTCCAAATGTTTTTTTTACAAATGGCACAAGCACAGCAAAATACTGATAAATATGCGATGAATGAATACAAGCCAAGGCTTAATCCAAAAAACAATACATTTCCTCCTTTCCATGGTCTTTAGTAAACCCTGAATTAAGACATTTGACCTTTTGACTCAAACTCTCTCACCCTCTGTGTGACTTCGGTGGCGCGCTGAGCCGCCAGTGAAAGGTCGTTAGTGTAACCAGAGTGGGGAGCATTAAAGGCCAAAGGGTAGGATGGACCTGAAGTGAAAGGAACAGTCCCCCCTCCAGCCCTCATACAGAAGCACACAGTGCTATATTTAGGATGAACAGTAATTCCACACAAAGACAGACCTATGATCAGGGGACCCATCTGCTGTCCCAACATCAGTTTGCACTAGTGATATGCTGGTCCTTGGAGGAGCTTTCGCTGTCTCCTATATTTAGTAAAGGAGAAGAAATGGGTTTGCCCGTAGACTGCTCAGCTCTCAAGGCTGAATCAACCCTGACATTTGTAGTGCTGACTCCAGACTGCACATGAGGTGGTCTGGACTGTCAAGACATCCATCAGTGCCATTTCACTTACATAACCTGGAATTCAGCTTTTGAGGCTTTAGTTTGTGATGGTGTTTTATTGACTGATATTTTATTATTGTCATTCCCATGTACATATACATTGGAACAAAACATTAGAAACACCTGAAGCAAAATACATGTGACAAATTTTTTTTTTATATATATATAATACCTGTCAGTGTCACACAATCCCATAAAACATCACCATAACCTACAGCCAAAAACTTCAGAAAGGTAGTGTTTACTGCTGAAATGTTCTATTGGATGGCATTAGTACAGTGTACAAGGGTCCCCATTTTAGTATAAAATTGTTAAATTGTGTCATAAGCATCCAACTTCTGTTTTCGCAACCACCAACTTTTTAGGGGCACTCTGATGACGCTTGTCATCTTGGATGCCACTCAAGCTAAAACCTAAATGAATGAGCATCTAATGTCAGCTAATTACTGATGGATGGTACATTTAAGGAAAAGCTCAATGGTTGGAGACACATAACAGAGGCAGATGCTTCCATACAGAGCACGAGAGGTCACTGA
This sequence comes from Enoplosus armatus, assembly GCF_043641665.1. Lineage (NCBI taxonomy): Eukaryota > Metazoa > Chordata > Actinopteri > Centrarchiformes > Enoplosidae > Enoplosus > Enoplosus armatus. The sequence continues at coordinate 17,739,417 of NC_092185.1, forward strand.
CTGGTTTCAGTGTGAAAATGATGTGAATCATTTGCTATGCCATTCACATTTACTAGATCTCAACCCAACTGAACACCTATGGGACATTTTTGAGCAAAGTTTTAAACAACGCTCTCCACCGCCATCTTTAAAACATCAAATGAGAGAATATTATTTGGAAGAATGGTGGTCATCCCTCGTGTAGCAAAATTAGAGAATCTATGCCAAGAAGCATTGATACTGTTGTGGGGCCTCATGGTGGCCACTTTACAAAGACACTTAATGTTGGTTTTTCCTGTCATTTGTTACACGTCAGCTCATCTTGATGCTGGTGATGTCTCTGTGGTGCTTCTTTGCATTGGCTCTAGATACCTGTTGTCTAGTTCAATATTGCTTAATACTTCATATATTCAGTGGCTTGTCAGGAGATACGGGGTCGTACACGACAAGCATAACAATTCCACATTGTACAGCTCTGTCTGTATGTATTCCTCTTAAGGCCCGAGCAGAGATGGGACCATTGGTGAGGACACCATCCGCGCATCTCTGATTTCAGCTGTGAGTGACAAGCTTCGCTGGAGGATGAAGGAGGAGATGGACAGAGCTCAGGCGGAGCTGGACGCCCTGAAGCGGACTGAGGAGGACCTGAAGAAAGGACATCAGAAACTGGAGGAGATGGTCTCAAGACTGGACCAGGAAGTGGTGAGAGATCCTCCTCTTTTTCAATGTTATATCTGTATTTCTTTCTGTCCTCTATGGTTTTCTTCTCTCTGATACTGTTATTTTTCCATAATAACAAAAATTATATGATTGTTATCTTGTGTTTCCACTAGACTGAGGTTGACAGGAATATCGAGCTGCTGAAGAGAAAGGACGAGGAACTGAGTGAGGCCTTGGAGAAGATGGAGAACCAGTCAGAGAACAATGACATTGATGACGTCATTGTGCCCACAGCTCCGCTGTACAAACAGATCCTGAACCTATATGCTGAAGAAAATGCAATCGAGGACACTATCTTCTACCTGGGAGAGGCCCTCCGCAGGGGCGTCATAGACCTGGAGGTTTTTCTCAAGGTGACCACATCAACACAATTGCCACTATTGCATAACATAATGTCTACACAGCCTACATAGTGAAAGCAGCACGTTGGCAGAGCAGCAGCTTCAGTCGTCTGTCTGTGTCTACACAGGATGTGTTCAGGCACAGTGGTGAGTAAAAAGCAAATCTGCGCAGGCTGTGTGGACACTTGCTCGGGTTAAAATAGAAGCGTTCTGTCAGAAGGATGAATGAAAAACGCAGCTGAAGCGCCTCCTGTGTAGACAGGCCTTAAGAGACACAGACATACACTCACTCGAGTCCTCTGTGATTTTAGCCATATTGACCTCTTATTCTCTTTTGTTACAGCATGTACGCCTTCTTTCCAGGAAGCAATTCCAGCTTCGTGCCCTCATGCAGAAAGCCCGCAAGACAGCAGGCCTTAGTGACCTCTACTGATCCACAATGACTACCTGGAAACATTCATATCTTTGTGCCCTCTTACCCTCTTCTCTTCCTCCTCTGTTTTATTCCCTTTTTAATGTCTTCTTGTAGTTCAAACATCTGCCCACTTTTTAATCTCCAGGAAATCTGTTCTTGTGGGACAGAAATCTGAACAGCAACAAGAAAGAACCCCTCAAAATGCAACATTGAAGAATTGGGCTGTCTCGTTAAGCGCAGTGACATTTCTAACTGTGTGGCCACAGTTCTAGTAGGACATCATTTGTATTTTGATCTGACCAAATACTTCTTTGAGATCATTATGCATTCATGTCCCAGTCATGACCCATTTGCAACACATGGCAATATTATATTTGTGCCCCAGTATTAAATAAAAACCACTGTGGTTGACACAAAAACATGCTTAACACACATGCCATATTGGTTAAAGTGACGTGCAAGTCTATTCAGTTTTTGTAACTTAGTGTGTTGACCTGTATATGTTGCACTGCAGGGTAGCCCACAGGTTCATTTAGCAATCCCTTTGCCAGACAAAGTCATTTGGCTAGTAAGCACAAATTGTTGGGGGCTAGCAGAGAGGGGCTTTGTAGAGAGCCCCATATGTCCACACCCTTCATAATGAAAAGGTTAGGCTCTGATATGAATACCCAGGGCAACCTTTCAGGAAGGACAGGGGTTCAGCCTCAGGATTTAATGCTGTATGAGGTCTGGGTCATGTTCATGGAGTCAACGTAATCGCTTTTCATACAGTAGAGGTGACGATGAACATGGACCTGAACTGTGTTTCTTCACTGTCTATTCAAGAGCTAAATTTTGAGCTCCCATGCCACTTGTCCACACTATCTGTTTCCCCTGATCTGTGTATGTGTCTTTACAATGGCGTGAGTGAGTTTCTTTGATTTGTTGTCAGCTGCTCAGGTCTACCCTCCAGTCTGACTGCATTAACCAGTCAATCATGTACATTGGTTGTTTTACTCTGTACAGTGTCTCTGTTTAAGATGGACGACAGTCTTGACATAGTTATTTCTAAGGTATTACAAAGGAAATTCTCTATTTCTTTCTTCACTTTTCTGTTTTCTTTGTACTGTCGACTCATTCTCAGTCCTGTTGAGAGGTTTTGCTTTTCATTAAACGCAAGGAAAAAGTTGTGAATAAAGCTGGAGTGTACAAGGGTACAAAAATAAAAACTATACTAATCAAAACATTAACTTATGTAAAGTTTGCAAACAGGTCTCATTTAAATTAGCCTTTTACTAAATGCACTTTGAATTGTATGATAGAATATTTACTGTTATTTTTTCTTGTTTCCAATTCAACCATAGACCACCTGTTCTTTTATATCTGTAGATTTATGTAAATCAGTACAAATAAAATAAATCTGATTTAATGGATCTCCTTTGTGATCATTTCAGTGTTTTCATAGTTGTTTGATGGGTTATTAATCATGGAAAAGTAACATCTAGTGGTGTTTTCTCTGTCGCACGCCTGTTGGACTCAAAACTACAGAAAGTACTTCAGCAACATTTGTGACTAGCTTTAATCAACAGTATTTTAGTTCTCGCTGATCAAACACTTAAAATACTGGTATTCGTCAGCAGGTGCAGCAGTATCTACCTAGGTGTACATGTTCACCTTGCCATGATGTCACATAGAGAACCTAGTGACCACATTTTGATCTCCTGCATAAAAACCATGTGCTGACCCATAGCTGTGCACTGAGGGCGGCTGAGTCAGCTGCCCTGTAAACACATACGAACCGCCTTTCGCTAGGTTGGATAGCAAACACAGGAAAGGACAAAGGACAGACTTGTAGCATTATCCTGGCAGATTTATTTGATGTTACGGCAAATAAAAATCAATAATCCAGCTGCCATAACAGGTACAGTTCCTCAGTGAGTCAGGTGATTGATAGACCATATCTAATGTAGTAACATTAATACATAAACAGATCTTAACAGTATTAACAGTTATAAATAATACCATCATTTTTCTCTTGACCTTTTATTCTACTCCACCTGAGCCAGATGGAGTAGAATAAATACAAAACCCTTTGAGGGTATTTCGGGTGCGCAAGCAGACAGCACCTTCTTCAGGATTGTTACCTTCTGTTACGATTCATAACCTGGCCCTTGGTCATGATTGTAGCTGAATCTTTCCCATTGGCTCTCTGTTATCTCTTTGCTGAGTTAAATCATGGCAAGCCACCTTGGTGGCAACCCCTTTAATTCTCTCAGATGTAACCATTGTTGCATCTTGCCAGTTCTTTTAAGCCTTTTTAAGTTTTTCTGTCAGTGCACTTGTGGTTAGGTTTGTTTACAAAGGCTTCAATGCCAACAAGTAGACGTAGCATTGCTTTTCTCAAATGATAAGGTACTTTGGTATCAATGGATTTTGGCCCAGTGATATATGCAGCGGTGTTGTTATGACTGTAGGTGGATAGGAAGCCCTCCTCATAGAGAATGGAATGTCTCCATTATACTCCAAATAAAAAAATAAACAGAGATCACCAAGTGGAAAAAAACAACTCACAACAATCACAGAATACACACAATAAATACAAACTACGAACAAGGAGTGTACAGAAGCGGCAACCAAACACAGTAACATACAGTACATAGAATTTATACGCTCAATATGCAAAGGACTTACTTTTCTTGTGTAGTCAGGACAACAAATAGATTCCCCTCTCTCCAACACCTGCTAAGCTCAAATGCTAAAGGCATGAATTATGTTTCCAAGAATTCAGTCATGGAGGGAGGGGGACGGATGGGAGGCAGCAGAGGAAAATGACACCCATGTGTGAATATCTGAAGGTAAAATCTAGCTTTCAATGGTTTAGCTACAAACACTTGGCCTTTTTTAAGATATTCAAAAGGTTTCATTCGGCGGTCGCCGTGTGGGACACAGGAGGTACGGTAGAAGGGAGGCAACCACGGAGTGTTGAGTGTGGTTTTAAGAGTGGATTGGTGAATTCAGAGGAGCGCTCTTCACAGGGTGAGCTCCTTCTGTACGCCCCACAGGGTCTCAGCGCTCTTCACAAGCTGCTTCTCCTCTTCGGGCTTCAGCGTCATGTGAATCACATCTGTCAAGCCACTGTTGCCAAGGACACAAGGGACACTCAGGAAGACCTCATCCTTCACTCCATGCATGCCCTATCCAATGAAGGGGGCACAACAAGGTCAGGGTTAGCATCTCTGAATATTTGAACAATGTACAGTATGTTTGTACAAACTCATCAAAACGATGAATTTCATCATGTGGGATTTGCCAAATAGCTAGTTTGGCTTGCTCCCAATGCACTCACCTTGACCAGAGTAGACACAGGGTGCACTTTGTGCAGGTTCTTAATGACGCTCTCCACCAGGTCAGCAACAGACATACCAATGGCCCAGGAAGTGTAGCCCTTCAGCTTGATAACCTCATAAGCTCTGCAATGCACACACACAATAAGAAAACACATTAAAATTGAGAACAGCATGGACTGAAGAGAAAATCAAGCTGTCAGTCTGCTTTGGTATTAGGGACTGTGTCAGCTCCAACTTTGTCATTTTCCTCTAATATCCCTCATCCATCTTCTTTCCAGATATTTTCATGCTGAGAATCCAGCTGTTTATCACCACGACAGAAGCACGAAATTGATTGACGCCTGCATGTTTGTTCGGTATCTAATGCTGTTTTGTGGGGGAAGTTTATAATCACTCCCCAGTCTCTGCTGTGCCGTGCTTAGTGTATGCATGTATACAGAGTGACAAAAGAATACATCTGGTCCATGGGAGTTAGCTGACTGAACTTAAGAGGAAGGTAGTGCACCATAAACTCAAATCTATTACTAAATCTGGACATATACACTACAGTTTCATAAGTATGCATTCAAAATAACTCTGACGACAAATGTGAACAGACAAGGATGTCTTCCTGTTTCATACATTTAAAAAATGTCAAACATGTCTATTTAAAATAAGGCCTCTCCTCTATGTTCTCTGTTAAGACATCCATTGTGTACATTTACCCCATGTCTTTGTCCCTCTTTTGAAATCTTTTATTTCATACCTGAAACCTTTGCAAACATCTCTGATAAATCGGCTATTGTGTTGTACATGGTTGACCTCCCTAAACACCTAGCTATTGTGAGATTAGTGAGGTTAACTGGCTGATAATGAAATACTGGTACAATATGAACGTTTACAAGGCTTACAAGGAATGACACAACTTCATAACACAAAGTCTGACAGACATTAAGTAACAAATATAGCCATGCTGATTAGGTAACATGGAAAGGTCATTTAAAGTTAATGTAATTTAAGGCAAACCCGTCTTTGCTCAGGATTTAATATTGTAATTCATTAATGCAGATCCGGGACTGTAAATGAGGTCATGACAACTACTGTGCAGTATTATATTACAGGCAGTAGCATAGCTTTTGTGTTTGCATTGGCTGCCAGGCTCTAGTGAGCCCTTTACACCGTAGTGTTCTGTGTACCGGCCTCTGCTTGCCTTTTGGCTCAGAGCCCTGGTCAAATTCCTCACCAGTGCTTGTCAGCTCCACTGGATTCAATTGTGCCCATTGGGACTTTTAGTCTTTATGTTAATAGACGATGGTGCCGTGGGCCATTAAACCCCAAAGATCAGTTTCAATAAACCATAATATTTATGGCTCCCACCTCCGTCAGACAGATGGCCTGTATGCACATGGCTGATTGCTTTGCAGATTACATGATGATTGACTGAGTATGAAAGAGAAAAAGAGGTTTGCAGGGTAGTTCAGGGAATCCTTTCACCTCATTGGTGGATTACTGGAAAATAATTTGCACTCACCCATCAACCACCATCTTGTGAACCTCCTTCCAGTTCTCAGTGTCACCATCAGCCCCCATCTGTGGGTTGAGGCCCTGCAGGGAAACTCCGGCAACATTCACACCGCTCCACACAGGCACTATGAGAAACAGACAGACATATAATAGAGAGAAATAAGTTCATCTTGAATACAAAATGTATTCACAAAGGCAATAATGGCAACATAAAACATGCAACAATGCTGTATTACACGTCTTCCACAGACCAACAAACAGGTACAGTGGAAGGCTGGCAGAGATTTTATTTTTAGTCAGAGCTGCATACCACTGGAGTCTCCGTGCTCTCCGATGATCCAGCCGTGGCAGCTGGAAGGGTGGAGGTGGAGCTTCTCTCCCATGAGGTGGCGGAAACGGGCAGAGTCCAGGTTGGTGCCAGAGCCAATGACGCGGTGACGAGGGAAACCGCTCAGCTTCCAGGCCACGTAGGTCAGGATGTCCACTGGAAGGGTCAAGTATGAGAGGGGATAACTCTTAAAAATTATAATTTTAGCTACAGGTGTATCTATATATACATAGACTATAGTTTAGACATAGTTTTCTTCAGTACCCCCTCAATACTATTTCAAGCCACACCACACCTTCTCTCTTCACATTTCCCTCCTCCCTCACTCATTCACACCCCCGTCTGTCTAACCTGGGTTGGAAACCACCATCAGGATGCAGTTGGGGCTGTACTTGACGATGTTTGGGATGATGAACTTGAAGATGTTGACATTGCGCTGCACCAGGTTAAGACGGCTCTCGCCCTCCTGCTGGCGGGCACCAGCAGTCACGACCACCACTTTGGAGTTAGCTGTCACACTGTAGTCTGACAAATTGACAAAAGAAGAAGCAACAGAATAATCGTTTCAGCAAGGGTCACTCAGTGAGGGTCAAGTGACGTACCAGAATACAAAACACGTTTTTCAAGAATCAGAGGTTGTAGTTATTTTTGTGCGTTCTCACCTTTGTCGGCCACAATCTTGTGTGTCTTCAGGAAGAGGGATCCGTGCTGCAGGTCCATGACCTCACCCTTCAACTTGTCCTCCATCACATCAACCAGGGCCAGCTCATCGCACAAGTCCTAATCATATACATACAATAAGTAATTCTGACAACTCACTTTATTACGTGGTTGAAGCTACAGTGAGGCTGACCTCCGAGTTATTTCCAGTAAATAACATAAAAGCGAGGAACAACACCATTCATCCCTGCCTTGACTATTCAGCATCATTGTTTACTGTAAGACCCCTGACCTGGTTTCTCTTAGCCTCTGTTGTTCCTCAGCTGGCACAGATCAAGCTACATCATTGTGAATGGAGCAGGACAATATAGAGGAAGCACAATGTTTCCTGTCCAGCTTTGTATAATAAGGTAGCATGCAGGTCAACACAACCTCAAAGCCTCTTTGACCGCAGCTCTTGGAGGTTTCTGAGTTCAGAGACTATTTTGCAAATCATTATTATTCCATTTGTAACAGTATAATAGTAGCAATGCCCTGGATTTACTCATTCATATCTAAATCGGTACTTTTCAGTCTTCATCTAGGTTCATATTTTTCAAAGGTTTATCTAAAGGCCCTTATACCCACCCATGAGTTCACTTTTGCTTCTTGTACAGTAATAACTCTGTACTATCACCAATTTACCTTTTAAGCTGGCCTCCCATCTATCACCTACCTTCTCTTTGTTCATTCAAACACACTTCACTGATACACACACAACCACACACATCACCCCGGCTTTGTTTCTGTCTCACCTTGAGCAGCACACTGATGGCAGAGGCCATGCCCACCATGCCGACACCCACCACCGTCACCTTGTTCCTGCTGCCAACAGGCTCCTCCTTCATCACATGGCTGATCAGCTTTTCCTTGGTGGACATCTGTGGAAAGTAAAGAGGCGTGAGAAGAACGTGAGGTATAGACAAAGACATGTGCGTGACATGGAAGACAAGAGGAGAATGGAACTGAGGGGGAGGATGTGATGGGAAAGAGGTGTTAGGTAAGTAGGTAAAAGTAGGTAAGCAGGTACGTAGGGTATAAAGGGGAAAAAGGAGGGTCAGAATGGAATGAGAGAGGCTGTAAAGTAGTGCTGCATAATGCACAGACCCACACAAGGGTGTACGTGATGGCTTTCTCATCCGACAATGACTGAGCCAAACTTGGATTTCCCTTTTCATCTCAGTTACAGAACTGAAAGTGTGACCTTTTTCATAACCCCAGAAACATGACCTAACAACCACAAGTTCCAGTTTTAGTCTTGTCTGTCACTCTTAATCATGTTTGCTTCCATAAATGGTTTATGGACAGTAATTCTTGCTTCACAGCGCCTGACTGGGTCTCCATGGCAACCACTGCCTGGGAAAGAACTGCAGCCTGTCTCCGTGCAGCACAGACCATCCCCGGCTGACGTCACACACACTACTATTTATGTTTCCTGGTTGGGCAGGCATGGGAGCACTCACGCTTGCAGGCGTTTACATCACCAGTATGACTCGGCTGAGTCTCTGGGATGTGGAGACAAGCACGTAGTGGAGTACCCGACAGGATTAATACACTTTAATACCTTCCTTGAGAGGATATTTAAGACCTCTCCATGGCGAGTTTGCACACAATAGTAGGATATAGTAAGTGGGACAGTCATACCTAATATCCCTTTATCCAATTATCTCTCACTCAGAGGTGAAAGCTGAAAGCTGACTAAATACCAGGAACTGGCCTTGAGGTGAGCTGGGTTTGCGCTTTACAAGGGGACCCTTTGTTAGCTTACAGTAAAGGATTACTGTATATATTCAATACTGGCCAGTTTCCTTCTTTACTGTTGAAACATGCTGTACAAACAAGCCAAATTACTACTGTAGCATGACCGAATGAGGATTACAAGAAGGATTATTAGTATCTGAAAGAACTTAATGCGATATAGTTAGAAAGAGAGAGGGAGAAGGAAGTTTTGTTTCAAGCTTCGGATTATGTGAGCTTCTGGGACTAAAATAAAAATAAGTAGCTGTTGCACACAACAGGGAAAACTAAAAATGTTTTATGCATGCGTGTATTATCATATTTCCCAGTGCACTGTGACATTTACTTAATTTGATCACCAACAGGTCAGTGGGGGTTCACAGAGCTCTGATGCGGTGTCAGGTATCCCGGCTGAGGTTTAGTATCTGGCCTTTCATATTACAATTTTGCAGGCGCCCGTGAATACATCTTGTTCCTGCATTTCAGTGATCAGACAAAACATCTATCCTATTTTATTTGCCTTTAAAATTCCACATGCCGGACGAATTTTACCAGCAGGAAAAAAATGGAGTTTGTTTCCACTGTGCATTCATTTAATGTAGTTGGACAGCTGCCAACAGGATGCAGCTGACATATATTCATGTATTCAAGTATGGCCTTAGTTCGATTAATCAGAAAATGTAAGCTACACAAAGTTCAATGGTAAATATATATTTTGAATAGTTGATGTGATTGTAAAACAAGACATTCATGCCCACCAGGCATAGCACTGAAACACCAGTGATAATATATCTGCAGCACCAGCACTGCTCTCACTATGATCCTCCTCCCCATGGGCCAGCATGTAGATGCAGTGTACTTCCTGTGCCAGGTTCGCCAAGACTGCTGTCTGGATGATGGTCGCCACCAACAGTAGAGGGCATGCGTAACCGCTTGTGTAACACTGCGTAAATTACATCAACGCAAACCATCTGATGTAATGATAGAAACACATTGAAAGCACCAGCACTTTAGGGTTGTTATATTAACCTAATCATATTAGCACGCCTATATTTCCTCTATTGTGGCCTATTTTTTATTCGCGTGGGCCCCATGATAAAAGTAATTTCTTGTGCATAATCTATAACCTCAAACTTAAAACTCATTAATTTAACTAATATGAGTGTTATTGCAACATGTAGGAAACTAAACTTACAGGCCAACATCCTGTTGCTCCTGTTACTCTGTTTCACACCCTCATTTCACAAATGGAACAAATGGAACCTTCTATCAAACTGAAGCTGGTGCCAGTCTCATTCACAACCAATCAACACTATCGACATTGACCGGCGACACGCCCCTCTCTGTGTGTCCTCGTAAAATGCGCATCAGGTTGGCGAAGCCCCTCGTTTAACTACTGTAATCAATGTACACGGAAATGACTCAAAATGAATGATCATCTGGATAAGCCTGCAGCGCGCAGGCGATACGCTGTCGACTCTTTTAGTCAGACGGGCTGTCTTACCTTTAGGCTTCAGTTAAAAAGGTGGAAAAACGAGCTGGAATGTGTCTGCTCCTCCTGAGTGCAGCTTTTCCGCAGAAGTGGTGCTACGGAGGAGGCGTCTGTCGGTATTTAAAGACAGCCCCCTCTGTAGACGTTACGTGCGTACATACTAATGAGCTCGGGTGGGTCAGTGGCCGCTGCGCGTGTTGTGTGTCACGTACGAGGCAGGATGCGGCAGTGAGACCGTGCGCGTCTTGTGTGTCTCTACTTCCTTTTAATACTTAAAGCCTGTTTTTCTAACAGTAAAATTTTGATCCTGTCCTACCTGTCCTAGAGTCTTAATGTTCTCACCATGAACAGCTGTGTGCTCCATAGCTGCCCACGTGACAGTGTAATGAAATATTACATCAACAGATAGCTACAACTTAATTAGCAGACTGTCTGTCACTTAGAAAAGATGTAGTTCAAAGATGGTGGAAAAGATTAACGACGAACAAGAAGCTCTCAGAGCCTGTTTGCCGGTCTCTTCCGCAAGTCTACCGTCTACAATTACAGTACACGACCCGGATTTTGTTGTAATTTATAATTTTATTTAACATCACTTTGTATAATTTCGCTGTTACGGCTCAGTTGCCGGATACAAGACATAGTAGTGTAATAATCCACGTGTAGTGGGGATTTCTAACAGATGAGTTTTATGTGACTCATAGCGGTTTCAACTTGAACTTCAACTGCCTCATGTGTCACATCTGATAAAGTGTAAAATATAGCCTAGTGGAACAGTAATGTACAGTTTTTAAATTGTTGCTGTCCTATTTCGTTTGGCCGTTGATGTAAGACTAACACACCAGGTTACGGCTCAGTTTTACACTGACACACTAAAAGGAAATGGCCACTTCAGAAGAACATGGGGAGTTTGTATGTTACCTTATTATGTCATCATTCTTCCAGAGCAACAGCATTTTAGCGCCCCCTCCTGTCTAATTTAAGTTATTACAATACAAAGCCCTATTACTCAACTCATCTCAATGAGTCCCAGTCATTTGTGTTGCCTATCTGAGGAATTTTCTTGATAGAGCAGATTGGACTGACAAAAGACATGTTGCATATCTGTTACAACATAGCATTTCCATTGTTTTCATTGCTCTGGTTCAACCATTTGGCTTACACTGGGACCAAACATTCGTGCTCTTCGTGCTGTCCATTTCCAGTTATACTGTAGGCTACTATTTACACCTGGATGTTCTTTGAGCATCTCTATTCAGGGATACGTGAAGTTATGTGATTTTAACGTGATTATGTGATTTTTCTTTATTGAGTTATCCACCATTTACAAAAAAAACCTTTCACAGATGGGACTCTTTGTATTTGCGCAACATAAAGTACTGACTGTTTAGTCATGACTCACAATATCCTATATGATGAAACACCCACATAAATTGACAAAAAGGGTCAAAGCAAGCAAACAGTTAAATCAGCTCTCTGATCAGTTTAATATCTATGATACTCTGAAGAGTAAACCTTTGCCAGTAACTTTTTTGGCAATAGGTGTAAAATAACATCCCATTCCAGTCTGCTTTAATAACCAAATGTTGAAGTGAAACACTAGCTTTGTGTTTACTCTAATGTTGTGGGTTGTAAATCCTTTGAGAAGCAAATCCAAGCAGATTAGCACTTCCATCATGCAAATAGATGCGCTCAGTTTAGAGCAAACCACAGGTGTGGAGTTAAAAACCAGCCTTCAGTTTCAAATATTTTGCACTTAATTGAATACACATTAATGTCATAATAGATTCAACTCCCACTTACATCTCCATTCCTTCTGTTTTAATTCTTTGGTTTTAAATAGGTGATGGATATGTTTTTTAAGAAGTGTTTTTTTCAGAAACACATTCTCTTTGATTTGTCCGCCTTCACAGACAGGTCAGATTGCAGCCACAGATGGTTTGGCACTTTGCTCAAGGACACCTCAGCGGGCCAGATATTTACTGACAGGGTGGTTTGAATCCCAGTCCTCTAGATGATGTATATGATTTTCATACTCCATAAGACACCCTCCTGCACCATTATTAGTCATCATGATAGATTTCCTCTAATGGAGTCCAGATGTGGTGACTGATAGAATGCCCAAATCAATCCCATTGCTATAAAAGAAAACACAACGTATGTAATGTATTATATTTTCAAGTATACTAGTTGCTTATACTAAGTAGTGTGTTGCCTGCCATCCTAATGTACAAAAATGACAAAGGTGTCTGATATCATGAGGTTATTAGTCATGAGCCTTCAAACTACCATCCCTGCTTTATTAACATGTGATGATTTCACATCCTGCTATGTGCAGATGTCCCTTTTCATACAAACCTGTGTAGTGTTTGAGCATTCTGCAGTGGCTGTACATTAGGTAATCTAATAACATCTAATGATGTTTACCTAATCAGCTGGCATGTGAGGTTAGCCTTTGGCAGGGTGGGTTTCTATCAGAGCACAACATCCTGAACTGCCTCCCATTGTAGCATTATACTGATAATCTGGGCATTCTTCAGTCATATTCTGACATAAAATGCAATACAGTAGAAATGAAAAGTAAATGGTTGGATGATACAAATAAAACTACTTCCTTGCCTTTCTGAACCACTGCAAGTCTTCATTAACTCAACGTCAACTTGAGTCTATTGCTGCTCTCACGTGACACCCCTCGCTAACTCACAATATACATCCAGTGCACCCTCTGCAGTTTAGTGGTGTGTTTAAGGCGTCAGTGATGTAGTAACTCTTTTGCTCTGCTCCTGCGTATGAACTGCTCACCTGAAAGATATGCTGTAACAGCTGCAGCTGCTTGCTGCCGCTTCTGCTGTTCACAGAGTATTTCACAAGCTCCAACCTTTAGGAGTGATGAGGTCAAAGCCTAGATGCCAAATGACAATCCATCCCATATGATTTGGCTGACCGAACTGTGTCAGTCAGTTGTTTTGTTTTGTAAAACGAATCTTGGCTCTGATCAATGAGATTACCACAGAAGACTTCAGATCAGAATAAAAGCTATTTTAATAGCAGATACAGTTGCGGTTATGGTGAATTCCAGTTGATATGATGTTACACAAAAAAGAAGGGTCTGTGCAATATAATAAATAAATAAATAAAAAACTTTTCAGCCACTTGGTCAATACAAGCAGCTCACCAGCAGGAGGTGCTATCATAAAGGCTGTAGAACAACCTCCCTGCTCTTCTCTACACAGATAACATTGCCACATGGACTTGAATTCTAATTTGAGCACCAGTTTCTACTTGGATAACATGACGCATTACCTGATAGCGAAGGCAGTCAGGATTCTGCATCCCTCATCCCACAGTGCATACTGAAATCACAAAGATAAATCCGTCTAACAAGATCATAGAATATTTATCACATTTAAACTTAAATGCCAAATTAATCAATGACATGTACAGTGCGTACATATATACTGTGTAAACATCAGGCCAAGTAGTTGCTGTTGTAGATCCCCAGGAGTCCTCTAGGTTATCACAGTGGATGAAAGCTGAAGAAAATTGGTTTCACTTCACAGTTTTGAGGTAGACATAGTACTGCAATGTATACTTCTATATCAATGTATCTATATCTTACAATACTGTATTGAATTAAAGGTAGCAAATTATCCACTCAGATCCACAGGCCAATTCTCCTCAAATGGCAGCCCCAGCTCTTCAGTTTAAACAATATCTATCAGATGGGCCCTGACTTGAAAAATAATGAAAACTTCAGTGTGTGACCGTGACAGTATAAAACACTGCTGGAGACAGATGAAGTTTCATTAGATGTGTGTGAAATCATGCTTCATCTCCCGTTGTTTAATGTCCTCAGTTTGCCTACAGCGATGTACCGCAAACTTTCCCCCGACTCTAAGCAACTTCTTCTTGTCCTTGCTACTGAATTACTCGTCTTTGTCTCCATCTTCCACCAGCTCTTTCAATGGTCTCTGGAGCGTGTGCCAATTCAATCACTGCTCGCCCCCCAGTGGAATAAAGAAACACTAGTTTGTCGTGTAAGCTTCCCCTCTCACACCACCAGGTCAGTTGCCAACACGCTGTTATTGCACAGGGCATTGGGACCGAGGTGTGTCTGCTGTGGGTGATATCCTACCTGTCTCAGCCTGCCGCGTAATGGAGAGGAATCTAATCACCTCGCCACAGCCTCCTCCTCCTCCAGCTTCTGTTTAGAAATAGAACTGAGGCCGAGGAACAAGGCCACATCAATCATAAAAGGATTCTCAGGGGAGCGAGATCACTCTCACAACTCTGTCAGAACAACATCCAGCCCACTGCTGTTACCTTACTTTACCTCTGACAGACACATCCTGAACCACAAACATTTGAAACCCACAATCCTGTCTGATTTCAACTTTTTTCCTTGCTAACTTGTCCTTCCCTGTCTTTCAGCATGCATCAAACACGCTTATTCCTCTTTCCCTTTCATCCCACAGTCACTTCTCACCTTCCTTTCCTTCATATCTTTCCCCCTTTCTTTCCCCGCTCCCAGCCCTCCCTCTCCTTCCTTTTCCTGGCTTCCAGTTTCGCTCCATGCACACCTTCTGTCTACGATTGATAACATCCCTGATGGAGCTCCTTTATTAGCCACCCACAGGCAGATTAACCAGAGCAATAATACACCAATCAACAGCAATTATGCACTGATAAGCCCAGGGAGAGCTCTGCTGGGTGCGGGAAAGGATGTGCCAGTTGTAGAGTGATTGGGAGTGTTTTAGTACAGAATTAAAGGTTGTGTGTCTGTGCATACATTTACGTGTTATACAAGTATATCTAATTGAGTGTACTTTGTTTTTTTGCCTGCAGCCTTAATCTCTTCATAGGGCATATTATTATAATCAGATGTGGAATCAGTCCTAGTCCCATGGTCCTTATCAGGCACTAATTGAAGCCATGATCAGGCAGGCTGTACTTTCATATGTGTAGTCTCCAAGTTGTTATTGAAAGTACAAGCATGAGTGCAGCAAACCAGCTGAATGAATACAGGTTTTGAATCAATATAGTGTATCATTACTCTGTCTGAGTGTATTATGGTGTGTATTATGGTTGAAGACATCCCTTCTCCCATCATTACAGCATATTAAAACAATTCAGTTCCAATGCTGGCACTTGTTCATTTTTGGACTTGACTGCCTAAACAGCAGCCTGGCATTGTTATAGAGCAGCTAAATGATGATGAAAACGAGTGGAAGGGTAGATATGAGTTTCCGGCCTGCAGGCATCCACACACCAGCCAAGTCTGATTTCAAGAACAGCTGTGTGGATTTAACCTCCCCCTCCCTCTCTGTTTTTTTGCCCTCACAAACACGCATTTATGCGGATGCAAGTACACACACCGGTGTGTGCACACGCCTATGTGCTTGCACACACATAGAAACACACAAGCAGGAGCTACTTTTTAATGGCAGACCAAAGACCCTGTAAGCTGTTTACTGCTGTGCGACTGGGACGGCCACCAATCTTTCAATTCCAGATTTGCTTTATACCCGCGAACTTGCCAAACTGTGCGCGCATCAGATTAGTCCCCCCAACTGGTTTCAGAAACAATGATCCAACTCTCTTATCAAAGGGGGTCTCTAATTATACATTGCTTATTTCGTTTGGCTCTTTTAAGATTTCAAGCACAGCGCAGCAGATTTTGATTAATTCTTGCAATTTCAGTGTCAAAAGCCTGCGCATGTAATTCTGGAAATTGGCACAGAGAAACTCTCAGACACTAAATGTGTGTGTGTGTGTGTGTGTGTGTGTGTGTGTGTTTCATCATCTTCCTTTCGCCTTAGTTTCTCTGAACATGTATGTATCCTCCAACCTTGAGGTGTCTCAGCCCATGACCTCCAAAAGTTAATCCTGGTGCAGAAAATGAAGCAGACATTTACCATTTCTTCGAGCATGAAATTAAATATATTTCCGTTGGCTGTCCCAGCTCTAATTATTTCAGAGGATTTATGACTGTGTCTCTGTTATTTGTTTAAGAACAGTGTATACACTGTGTTGTAGACTGCGGCAGGTAGCCTCTCATGCTTTTACATGTCGCTGGAGAAGCTTCTGTCTCCCAGTCCAGTGACCTTAACACCTGTGATTGATACAGGAGGGGAGATGTGTGTGTGCAGGCATGGTCTACCCGGGGTGTGTGTGTGTGTGTGCGCATGTGCGCATGGATGCGTGTGAAGGGGTAAGGTTAATTGAAGTTGTTAGAGTGAAAATGATTCCCTCAGGGGAGGACATAGCAGGTGGAGGCGGTGGGTGCGTTTAGCAGTGGGTGACGGAGAGAGACCATGAGAGAGGGAGGAGATGGTGAGGTAAAGGGAAGGGGGGTGGGTGGGATGGTGGGGGGTCAAAGGGATTGCTCCTCACCCCCAGTGCTCAGAGGCAGTGATACATGAGGACGGAGAGATGAAATGATTCATCTAAAGGTCATGTGTGTCTGTCCTTCCCTCCCTCTGACCCCTCACCCATCTCAGCCTTTGTCTTTGATCCCCCGGTCTTTCGCTGCCTGTTTTTCTTCAGCTAAATTTCTTCACAGTATGTCCAATTAATTTACACAATAACCTTTACTAAACTAATCTGCGTGCCCCTTCCCTCTTCTCCCTGTCTCACACGTTCCTCTCTATCTCTCGTTCGGTCTGTCTGTCCCCTCCTGTGGCCTTTCCCCTCTTCTCCCATACTAGCCTTCATTTCACAGATGACAGGTTGGCCGACTGTAATCCAACAGATGCTGGGGCGGGGAGGCCTGACCAACTGTTTTAACTCCAATCAGCTTTTATTGCTCTCCGGAGGAACCCCACACAACCCCCTGCCAGCCTGGCATTTCAGAGAGCAGGAGAGAGTAGGAAAGAAAATAGCCCATACATATGTGTATATGTATCCGTGTGTACATGTGTGACTATGTGTGTGTGTTGATTAAGGCAGGGGGCTGATGGGAAAAAAAAGGGTGACAGTCATTACCCCCTGTGCCTGGTGTGGGGCCAAACCGCTGGCTTCAATCAACTTGGACGCATGTGTTTGTGCTCGTGTACATGTGTGTGTGTGACAGAGAAGAGAGTCCGGCATCAGCAGGGATGGAGATGTCGCTGGTAATGCATCTGCCACTGCTGCTCGTCCCCGACAGCCTGAGCCACCCCTGCATCGCCCACGTCTGTCGCCTCCGTCCTATTCTCCATCCATCTCTCTCTCTTCACCCCACCTCCATTCTCCACCCTCAGCCAACCCTCCATCCCTCCATCCCTCCCTCTGAGACAAAGACAACAGCCACCGCAAGTTACTACAGTATGACTTTGAAGCTGTTGTTAAAACAAGATGATGCTATATTGCTGTTTTGTGTCATCTGAACAGTCTCCGGTCTAAACTGCTGTGCCTCCAGAGTCTCCTGAAATGCCGTTGTACAAATAGTTATTATGAAGATGTTTACCACATTACCTGAAGTAGCAACAACATTGTTTTTGAATTATTATTATTATTACTTGAGGATCTTTCAAAGGAGGAGTAGCCACATTTCCTAGACATTATGCAGGCAATTTTATGCCATAATCATACTACCCCTGTGACAACTATAATGCAGTTATTTTAAACGATGAGTAATGGCAAAGGTGTAGGGGGGAGTAATTCAAGCTAAGTAATTTGGCTGAGATTTGTGTTTGGATGTAGCTTCTGGTAATTTAACCTAGTGTCCTGTGTGGACTGTAAATGGGACACCTCATAGTTTGTGAAGAAATAAATACAGTAAAAGCTATATAACTATAGCCATATAACTGTAACTAAATTCTCTGACACACAGAGGTGTTCAAATGGCGTTCTGCTCTCTGACTGTCAACACATCTACAAACCCTCATTTTGTTCAGTTCAACTGCACAATAGCAAACATCCAGAAGCCATCAGTCATTTGATAAAAAAGGTACCTCTGTTTGTCGGATGATTAATGGGGTTTTAGCGCTCTCTGTAGAGCTGTGGGCCACTTGAACTCTGCAGCCTGACCTGCAGGCTACTATTTGGTGGGGGGGGTAATAACTTTTACTGCTGCTGCCGCAAAGAGGTGATGTGACCTTGGCCGTGGCACATGCAGACATCTTTTCAAACATGTCCATGATCATGTTCATGTAAGAAACACACACAGTGCGTGCTGACACTTTCTGTCAACACTAACTGTACTTACAGTATGTCTGTCCAGCTTAGTGTACAATCAAGAATGATATGTTATATCTTTATGTAACTGATAATGCATAAACTAATGCATAAATGCACTCCCTAAAAATATGTTTTCGCCTACTACATGACTAATAACCAGAATATATGCCTAGTGCTGTTAGCTCATATCACCCACATTTTCTCATTTCTGAGTTATTGTATTTCTCCTCATAGATTAAACCTCATGAGATTCATGTCGTATACAGTAAAGGCTGTCCTTGGCTATCAGTGTCTTAGTATTTTGGCACAAGTTGATTAAATATCTTTGCGACTGGGTTCAACTCCAGATGAGAGGTCTGCAGCCTTGGCAATGAAGTGATTGGTGGTTTTCTCACTAAGTGTGTTGCAGTAAGTTTAAATTTTAATATTGCGCACTAATATTAACGTGTAGGCCTACTGATTCATTGCACCTCTCTAGACTTAAAATTGGCAGGAGCGGAGCTCAGTATTTGGCAGCAGCAGAGCTCAGTATTTTACAGTAGAGCTCAGTATTTGGCAGCAGCAGAGCTCAGTAATTTACAATAGCATTTAGTATTTGGAGGTAGTGGAGCTCAGTATTTGGCAGCAGAGGAGCTCAGTATTTGGCAGTAGCGGAGCTCAGTATTTCGCAGCAGTGGAGCTCAATATTTCGCAGCAGCAGAGCTCAGTATTTCGCAGTAAAGGAGCTCAGTATTTTACAGAAAGCTCAGTAATTGGCAGCAGCAGAGCTCAGTATTTTACAGAAGAGAAAAGAACATTAGCTATTTTTAGGAGCAAAGCATGGCTTTGGTCAAACTAAAGTATCAATGTGGTCTCCACACAAGTGACTGATGTTTTGAAGCGACCAGTAATAAAATACCAGTAATAAAGCTGCCTTCACACAGCATCTTTAGGGAAGATTCCTTGACTGGCTCATATGGCTCATAGGAACGAGGCCTGAGCATTGGAGGTTCTCATTGTGGGACAGAGGGGTACACAATCAGCCATCATCCCCTCTCTCTCTTTAGGAAATATTTTGCTTTTATTATCCTCTCAGTAATTACAAGACAGGATGAATGTCCTCAAGGAACATTTTGTAGGATATCTGCAAATGAGTCATGTCATATCTTCTGACGTAACTCATTGACCACCTCCCTTATAGTGATTCATTTTTGAGTGTAAAAATGGAAAACATTTTAGGTTATTGTTCTGTGCACTGCTCTGTTTCTTCAACATGTGTGAGCTGACAAGTATCCCTCGCAAATGGGACAGAGAGTTGAGGAATGAGTATAAGGAAGATGATTAGAGATGGTAAAAGGCTAGCGGCCTGGCTTTGGGAGTGGGGGAAAAATCAGGCTACATGCACTGCAATGTACATGATACATGATGTGTCATATGTTTTTCTCTCAAGTAAGTCCATTAGATCATGTAGCTAGCACACATAGGGAGGCTGGAGCGAATGACATTGCCGGAAGCAGATTTCAAATTGGCTAGAGAGGAACGCTTGCTTTAGTATGTGTGTGAGCCATTTTCAAGGGTACACAACCAGTGTACAACAGGGAAAGGTCACCTATGTAGCCAGTCCCACAAGCAACTGCTCTTAATAGTGACTAAATTGTTATTGGCAAATAGTCAGTGCTTTTAAAAATCACTGTGTTTTCTTTTGTCAGGTCAGGAATCTACAAAATATATGTAATAGGGTCTAAAGTAGGAGCGGTGGAGGGTCAGTTAGGGGATTAACTAGGGGTAAAGTGGGGAAAAACATGAATGAATGGTGCCTACAGTTCATATGGGTACAGTAACAACTCCAGCAAATGTGCAGGAGACTGATGCATATCTAGTGTTTAAGATACATGACACAAATGTACAGCAAAGGATGCTGCTGATATATTCTGATGCAGCTTACACCATGGAGTGATCACAGAAGAGGATACTGTTATATTCTTGTACTTCATATGTGTTGTGTTTCTCTAAACTCAGACTGATAATGAGCCAGAGACAACAGGGACTGTGTATGCTGAATGAGTGATCAGTGAATTTATTATAGCTAAATGTAGTTGTTTTAGTCCTTCACCCCACGCTGCCAATTATCCAACGCCACAGCCAAACCCTCTACATGATTACTAACAGTTTGCTTCCTATACCACAATTATGTTCTTTGCAATGGCAAAAAAAGCTATGATTAAAGAGGAAATGCTTGCTTTGTGTGTGCGTCTGTGTGTGTGTGTATTTCTTTTGTAAGTGTTCAGGTATCTACGTGAATGCATATGTGGATGAATACTAACAAATATGGTTTTGCTGTAATCTTTCAAAACCAACCACATCAGCTGCAGACCCAGTGTCCACCTCTCTCTGTGTCACTGTAAAAAATAAAAGTCATTTTCAGGGTTTGTTGGAGTGGGTCTTCGCCATGTGGTACAGGGATCCAATTTTCTGTCTTAAGACTCTCAACAGGACGGAGAAATCCACCTTTATTCTAGAGCACATTAATTCCTGCTGTTAACAGAGCTGTTCAGGGCTTGAAGGCTGCAGCACCACAGAGAAGAAACAGAAGTAAACTGGGTCAGATGACTGTGGTTGTGATTTCATGATGTCAGTAGAGAGAGGGGTGAGATGTGCGAGACTGTGTGAGATGTGAGAAAATCCAAGACGGGAGTCTCTGTTGCTCTGCCGAGATCTCGTGTGACAGGACAGAATTTAAATAAAAGTGTGTATTGTCATAACTGCAGAGCAACAATCAGTGTTTACATATCCTATTATTAGAGCATTATGGATGTCCCTGTGGGGGAGGTTGGGGGTTTCGGGAGTGGGGATGTAGTGAAAGAATGTGCATTTTTGTAACCAGCAGGGGGCAGTGGAGCTGCAGCTGTGCGCATATGTATCTGTGTGTGTGTGTGTGTGTGTGTGTGTGTGTGTGTGTGTGTGTGTGAGGGAGAAGCTTATTCCCTCTGGTGAGTATTCCCTTTACAGCCTCACTCATGGACATGTCAGTGTCCAACCAGCATACTGTAGTGACATTTGAAATGAACACCAGCCGACCACTGATGGTGAAACATAATATGTGTGTGTGTGTCTGTGCTCGTGTGTGTTTATGTGATCCCTCTCATTTGCATACAGAAGTGGCAAGGGCTCAAGTGTCCCACACTCCAAAGTCCTCATGCAGACTCGGAGATGTGCCCAAGTGTCCTCCAGTCTGGATAATTATGAGATTTTACCCCCACATACACGTGACTATAAGACACATTCCTGGTCTGCACATGGACCCATCCTTCTTGTCTTACCTTAAAAGCTACATCTTTGTTGAGTATGTGGATTTGATTACCCTTTCTATTTATGATGCACCTTTTGTTTCCTTGAGAGTAGCTTTGCAGACAAAACTTACATTTATTCTCACTTACATGCATGTGAGGGATGGAAATGAGAGCCCTGCTGTGTGACTATGGAAAGAGTAACCTGTCCTATTGTTTCCCTTAGGTGCGCCCTTCTTGACGTCCCTGAAACCTTTGTGTCTGCAGTGGGAGGGTAAGCTATCTGTATCATGAGAAACAGCATCACCAGGAAAAGTATGAACAGATCCTTTCTCTTTCTCTCCTTGGCTGTCACTTTTTCTGTCCCTGATGCCTTTTGCCTTTCTTTTAATTTTACGCCCCTTTCCTTTCATTAGTTTGTGTGTTGCACTCAAGCTCAAAAAGCCAACAGATGACTCTTATGTTTGTCGGGAAGAGGTCTGGACATCCCAAAAAAACCCACCTTCATTGCCCTCTCAGTCATTTCTCTCCCTGCCAGTTTTTGAAATGTTTGCAGATGAACACTAATAGTCTCCTCTGTATGTGGATGACACGCTAATTAATCAAGCACACCACGCTGGCCAATCCGCTAACAGCCAACAGCTTCCAGCACGCAGCTAACTGGCAATAACCAGTTTGTACAACCCTGATGGGCTGTGAGTTCACATGTACAGTATGTGTTTGTGTGTAGCAGTTGTTCCTGGTTGGAGACATTGTTAATACCACCAGTTTGTGGATTTGTGCGCGGCGCATGCGTTTTTGTGTGTGCACACATTTAGTGTAATGTAATGTGTTTACGGCCCCCTTGTTGAATTGGTCAGACTCTGCTATGAAGCTATTCATTATATGGTAGTATGGTGGAGCTATTATGCAGTCTGGGCTCCCTCTCACGTCCAGAGGTTATTGGGCTCTTGCCACACATCAAATATGTTCCACTTTTTTGGCAAATCTCTCTATCTCTCCCTCTGTTTCATTTCTCTCTAGCACAGCTCATTGTCATCACACCTCTCTCTGGCAAACAGAGTTTTGTTATAAAACAAACATGATAATAATCTCTATCAAAGAGGTCTTGCACTGTACACAATTATTCCACGGTTTCTAGCCTTTCATTACAGCATTGTTTAGTTTGATCAGTTGTTTGGGAAGAGACTATTAGTATGCACATCCTGTGGACACAAGACTTCTCATTAATTTCTTTGCAGGGAAGAGGGAGAGAGGGATGCACGTTGCAAAGGAGTGGAGAAGGATTGATGGGAAGCAGGGAGGTACAGGCAAGGTGATTAAAAACGCAGGCTACAGATGTTTCTGGAACACTTCAAAGTGGTGCGCCTGCCAGTGCCAGGGCTGGGCATGATGCATTATTGAGATGGTGCCCACCTGGCACCTGGCGCTGACATCACATGCCCGGTCCACCTGGCACCATGCAGTCACGTGGGTGACACTCTGGGTCACACCTCCCTGCACAAACCCAGCTCCCAGAGTGATGAAGGGCATCAGGGGAAACGGCACACATGCTCAACACAGACCTCAAAGGCACTAAACTGGGGCAGGTGCAGTTTGTAAACTTAGCTTCATGAATGAAAAGTAAGGGGGCAGGACACGTTCTTGTGAAGCATCGGAATGCATTTCCTCTCTCACTTTGCTTGTATATTGAGTAAGACATTTCTAAGCGTGAATATTTCTCTCCTACATATAGGACTGATGCCTTAGATAGAGTTTTATTTCCACACTTGGCTTGTAACTGCCTGTTTAAGTTTATAACACAGCACAGTTGTGTAATGTTTAAGCAATATTGTGTTTTGTTGTGTGTGCAGAGGGAAGATGAATGGAAATTAGATTATGCACTACAACAATGTAATTTCGTATCCAATAAATTATTGAAATGCAATGACGATAAGTCGAGACCGCATTATTAGGAATATTAAGAGGAAAGAGAGTCTTTCCGGAATGTCTTTGGCTGTGAAGTAGCTTACAGTGTGGTGTTGATGCAATTCTCTCTGCTTAATATTTCAGCAGCTCCCTCAACCTTGTGTTCTGTTAAAGAATATTTAGAGGTCACGTTGTGTTTTTGTGTGTGTGCATGAATATCTGTGTGTGCTTCTCCTGCATGTGTCCCCTGACACCTGTACTCTCTCAGGGTGTGAGGAACAGACAGAGGCCAGAGCCACAGTCACAGGTCTCAGACCAGTGGGGTGTGAAATGAATCAGAGGGGCCAACACACTCTCCCCCCGCTGCACACACACACGCAGACACACACACACTCTGTGAGAGAAAGAGGGGTAAGAAAGAAGAGCGCTGGGAAAGCACACAGAAAAAGAAAGACGAGGGGACAGAGACAAGAAACTCTCCCACAATTCTTTGCTGCAATAAAAGCACCTCAGTAAATAAAGTCCATATAAATATATGTGAATGTTCACTTTCACTTTCTGGTGAGAGATGGTGTTTGGCGTAATGGTGGTTTAGCTTCAACACTTTGATTTAGCTCTGTCTTTATTGTCCTCAAGACCGGATTACCAGCTGTACAAAGAGGGAACTGCCCTGGCGCTCCAGACCCCCAGGGTCACCAGGTTCACTGCATTTCAATTGCTTTAGGTAATTTGATTAATTTGGAATTTGCTCTACTAAAGTACAGGGACCTAGCTTAATGGGCTTTGTTGGTTTATTTCCTAATGTGAGCACATGATGTATATTCATAAATAAAGTTGTATTTAAACGACCACAAATTAACTCTCTTTATGGACTTTATGGGAATTTGGAGGCGACGGGGTACATTTAGATTGAACAGAGGGCAGTAGTAAATTTTTGCTCTAGGCCCCCCTAACAGGTTAATCTGGCCACAATTGTCTGACATGGGAAATTTGGCTTGCAGCATAGCAAAACCAGAAAACATCCAACAGTAAAACAGAATAAAAAAAGAAAAACTCACACATGGTAAAACTTTGTGCTGCTTATTGTTACTTCACTCGGATATTTGATCCTTCATTGTGCAGAATGATGTATGTGCAGAGTTTAATACTACAAAAAACCTATAAATAACCTGTTATAAACAAGATGAGTTTGTGACTACACAGCTAGTTTGGAAGCCAATGATGGTCCAAAAAAACTTGAAATGTGAAACCTGCAGTGCTCACACACTGAGAATGGACTTTTCAGTGAAGTAGGAGACATCTTATGTTCAGCAGTTAAACTTTTGAAGTGACGGTATGTGCATATTCATAGATTCTGGGTTTTGCATTGAGGGAGAAAGAGTTTTCTAGAATTTCTAAGAAGGTAATTTAACTTTTTTGAGGAAAAAACACATCAGCCATAATTCAGAAGAGTATTCTTATATGTCTTACAACACGTCAGGAGGGGACACATTTAAAAAAAAATGTGTCAACATCTCGACATTGATTCAACTTCTACTGGTGAAAAACAGTGAACAAAAAATCATTTGTCAAAAAGTCCTTAATTCATGATTCATGCTCTTGAATGTGTTATTGTCGACTTTTAAAAAATATGTTAAAAGTAAAATGACTTTGTGTGGGTTGAAACTCTCTTGAGCACAACCTGCAACTTTTTCTGGAAAAATCAAAAAAATGCTCCAGCAACAAGAAACAAGGTAGCGTGGAGGGTATTCGGCTCTCTTGTTGGCTGGATCAGCTGTCAGTTACCCCCCCCCGACGGCTCCGCAGCACCTCCCACAGACGCACAGCGGCAGCGCAGCTTCCACCGACGATGATATTCAAGGCACTTGCGGCTCGTCTGCAGCGATAGGAGAAAAGAAGAGAGACAGAGAGAACCTCACCTCCTCAAAAAGCGAGTGAGGTAGGGGGGAAAGAGCCAGAGAGCGGCAGAGGAAGAGCGAGAGGAAGAGAAGAGGCTCTGGAGTAAAAAGAAAAAGACCACAGCGGCTTGGACCTCCAGAGACGGAGTGTTTAATTGTCTGCGCTTTATTGTGAAGTGTCTTCCACACAGATTCGACATGTCATCGTCCGGTAAAGACAACAGCGGTGCCCAACACGCCAATTACGTGGGACCTTACCGTTTGGAGAAGACACTCGGGAAAGGACAGACAGGTTAGTTGGGACAGCTTGCTCACTGCATCCCTTTTAATTGCACTATTTATTTTCGGAGCGCTCCGCAGCGAGTTGAGATTTGGCCGGCTGGGTGTCTGCAGGTGATAAATAACTCACCGCTTAGTTACTAACACCTGCCAAGCCGTGTGGAGATTTTTTTTTTTGGGGGGTGTGTGTGTGTGTGTGTGTGTTATTTCTTCGATGAGCTGACATAATCATTGTTCAAACTGCGGGACGAGGGGGGCGATTTAGGTGATGTTGCTTTACATTGGTTTGTTGGTTGTGCGTTGGCGTTGGGCTGGGTGTGTGTGTATCCAGGAACAGAGCAACGTGGAAACCGTCCAACATAAAAAAAAAGACAGTGTGATGGGCTATGAAAATGAACTTTTTGTGTCCTGACTCTCCTGTTTGTGTGTGTGTGTCCTGTGATTGGAGCACAGCGCCGTTAATCCCGGTTTGCCTGATACATTGATCTATTCTTAGTCCGCAGGCAGGCAGGCAGGCAAGGAGGCAGGCGTTTCTCCTATAGGCTCTGACTGCAATACGTGGGTTTCCTCCGATATGGAGAAGAGGGTCCCACCTTGACAGATTACACCATGAGCTGCTGCTCACAGAGCTGGGAAATAAGGGCTACACTGATCTATATTCATATACCTCAGGGGATGTAACTGGGCTTCCTGAATAATGAGCACATGCTTTATCTCAGCACGGACAGCAATGACACTGCAGTTTGTTAAAGTTGCATAGCACATGCAGTTAATGGTAAAAGAGGACTTTCATTCTCTTAATATTTCATGCTATTTCAGGTGATGCTTGTATGTTGGTGCGGCTTGTTTGTGTGTGAGTACTGCACAGTAGTTCAGCCCTGTTGTTGTCAGCGTTGGTAACTGTACAGTGGGAATCCGCTGCAAGTCAACTACATGCAGGCAGTGGAGCCATGTGAAAGGAGAGGCAGGCACAGCCCTGTGTAGGCAGAGATGGCAGGAGTGATGCAGCATGCTCTGTAAACTCACCACCCCTAAAGAGAGAGAGAGAGAGAGAGTCAGAGACTTTTCCTCTCCTCTCTGCCGAGAGATTTTCCTCCCATCTGTTGTCTAAAACGGCTACAATAGGCGTTACTTCTCCTACCCGGTCCAGCTGGTCCTGCTGAGCAGCCGTGTGCGCGAGTAAATGTTTGTGTGTTCTCTCAGACAGTATGCTTTCTTGAAATATTCTCCTGGTCACTTCATTCACCTGGCGCGTCCCCAGTGTTCATTAATGGAGTTTGACTCTTTGCCTTCCGCATGGTGTCGGTGTATGTGTGCCTTCATAACTGGTGCCCCTCTTGGACTGCAGGACAGTACAGGACTTTAAAGGGTTTCAAATACATACACAAAACATGTTGCATCCATAGGCAGTGTAGGATATCTACTCTACTATCTGCAGGGTGATGACTGTAGTATGATCTAGCAATGAAAATTGATGTTGCAGGCTGTGTTCCAGTTGGTTCTCTCATAACAGATTAATATCAAATGCAGCATTAAAAACACCTTGGCTAGTCTCCCTTTCTCCTGCTACTCATATTTAATCATTTGTGTTTGCAGGAGGATCTCTCTCTCACTCACAGCCAGGCTCAGCTTCCTTTCAGATCGCTCTCAGGAGTGTCTAATGGCTGTTTATAGCGGTATAGAGCTGCTGCTGGGTACAGCCGTTTAATAATACGGTGTCTTTGAGATCATCCACGGCTCAGTATTTGTTTGTGTGAGTGTTGAGGCAGATTGGGATGCATTTTTTTTTTGCCAGCCTCAGATGTCAGCCCCATGGAAGCGCAATAAGCTACAGGTCAGCCTGGATCATGACTTGGCCCTCACATGTAAAACTCATTTGACTTTCAATTAGGAGCATTTTAACGATGTTTCACTTAGAGAGAAATTTCTAATTAAATGATATGTATTCATTTTGAATGCTTTTGGCCTGGTTTTTCCAATTACAATTTCATGTTTCAAATGTGCAGCAATAACAGAGCCCAGTGTTATGTGTGTGTGTGTGTGTGTTCTGTGTTAGAAAAATCATTTGGTTACTGGCGGCTGTGTAGCTAGTCCATGCCAAACCTATTTTAGATTAATGACAGTGCATAATATCCCATTCGCCCATTAACCATTCGTTAATCCGTCAGATCTCTTTCCCAGGCCCCACGGAAAGGGTTGGCCTGGCAACTGTGAGCGCCCAATGGGCCGGCCTCGATCATGAGTGGCAGCTGGGACCGTCCAGTGGGCTAAATCCCCCTGTGAGCTTTCCCAGGCTGCGGTTGGCTGGTATTATTAGAGGGGAGAAAGCGGAAGGCCTCTGGTTGATCTGGCTGTCCTGCTCAGAGGAGTGGTGCTGTTCCATGTTCATTAAGTGATTAGGCCTTGTCCTGACACACACTCTCACACACACACACACACACACACATGGCCACCACAATGGTTCTGATTTGGCTTCCTGATCTAATCCCCCTACACAGCCAAAGTCTCCTCGGCTCTCACTCACGCACTCACGTGGCCCAAAGGTAACATGGGCCCACTCTAGCTCATTAACATAGCAATTTATTAGTAGAAATTCAAATGCATAGGGCAGGTTACATGTACAGCTCTGCTACAATGTCACATGCACAGTGTAAACAGTAGGTTGCATCTTTTTACAGTCTGCTTTCGAGTCAGAACACATTGAGAATGTATTTGCTTGTCTGTCTGTCTGTCTTTGATATGACCGATATCGCTCTTCACTTGTTTTCCTTCAGTTTTATTGCTTTCTCTCCGGTTTCTGCAGATCATGTGCACAATTCCTTCTTTGTCAGGTGTGTGTTGGGTTTATAGATTGGGTGTGTAGATATGGAGTGTCTGCATGGCTGGCTACTGATTGAGGCTAAACTCACAGAAGCATGGAGTTATTGTGCTTGAATGGAGGAACCTGCCCAGGGCATTGTGTCTGTGAGATGGTTGGTATAAGTCTTGTGCTGTATAGGGTATCTGTGTGTGAATGCGTCAACAGCTACGTCTTAGCAGGTTCCTCATAACTCTTGCACTGTCACACTGCGAAATTGCCAATCTGCTTCTTTTTCCATCAAACACTGAATTAGTCCCATGTGTCGTCTGTTAGGTTGTATAATGTTCTATATTGGCCTCACAAGCCTCTAATTGACGTCACAATGTTACGGCAGCTTGACAACTGAGGTAACATGTATTCAGATGTAGAATTCCCTTCGAATGTCTCCTTCACAGTAGGGTTTTGGAGTAACATCCTTCTTGTATTTCAGAATCTTGAAGCTTTGTTTGACAAAGCTGAAGATTGTGGATTTGTGTTTTTGCCAGTGCAATGACTTAAGGCTGGCTGAATCACCGCTCTGTTCCACTAATGTGACGGAAAACACTGCCGTGCTTCGCCTTAACTTTGTTCCTGAAGGCTGTTGATTAGTGGAATAGAGGCCTATTGTCTGAAAAACACTGCCTGTTAATCCAGCGCAAGTCCTTGTTTTTTTGCGAGACTTGGATATTGACAGGCTACGAGTTGGAGGTTGATGTGTAGGCTCCTTGATTCTTTGATTGACGTTTAGAAAGTGAAATCATCTGTGCTTCAGGGGCTTTCATATTGACTGTTCAGCTGCCTGTGATGTTGTGTCTTGCTCTCTCCTTCTCTGTGTAGCTCTCTCTGTTTCTGTCTATCTGCTGGAGAGTTCTTGTTCTGGGTTCACCGGGCTCACAAGGCATTTAAGTGAGCATCCAGCTGTTTTTGTTGTCTCCATGTCAGCAAAGGGCTGGCCAGTTTGTAGCTCTTACCGTGGGTTTCACTGTTGCAATGTTTGGTTGTGTTTGTGTGTGTCCATGTATGGGAGGGTGAAAGAAAAGCTCTCATTTGTCTTTCTTTTCATATATTTACACATGCACACACACACACACACACACATTAACTAGACCTTTCTGGGAGTCTGGTGCGTTGCACGGTAACATAAAACCGTTAATTCGACGTTGATTGATAGCTGGTGAGCCAGGGGGTGGTTGATTCAGATCAATGGGCACTCCCAAAGATTTCCTGTCTGGTGGAAGAGATCCATACTGTTTCACAGCACATGATATTCCTTATGATGACAAGTGAGGAGGGAATGCTCAGTCGATGCTGTCAATGAAAAACCACTTGGCAAATCCACCGAAACTAAACGCATCTGTGTGCATATATACGTGTGTGTTGCTTGTGAGTGGTGCAGGTGCTCAAACTCTCGGTGACCCGTAGCCCCTGTCCCGTTAAAATAATCTTGATACCTGTGTTGAGCTCAAACACAGGTGTCTATCTCCCCTGTGGTCGCAAGATTACCCAGAAAAAGCTATGACCTAAAATTGGAGAGTGTGGGAAATAATGAGAGCCTGCGATGATAGACCCATGTTTCAGCGGTCAGAGGAGCCCCAACCCAATGGCTGTGCCGTGCTGCTCCCAGCTGGGTAGCGCCCTGTGTTAGCAAGCTGGATCAGAGCTGTGGAGCAGGAAGCCAAGCCTGCATGGTCTCAGCTGTTTGCTCCCTCAGCCCTGAAATGTATCCTAAATGGTGGGAGTGTGTGTGCGCGTGTGTCTGTGCCACCACGGCTGATACATATGTTGTCTATTTGTGAGCTATTATGAATATATACCTTCTAATGTGTATGCCTGGGTGTAGGAGCACTCTTGCATCAGTGTTAACGGTCATTTCTGGACAATACATGCAGGCACTGAAACTATGTCTTAAGTAAATCAACAGAGCCTGCTGTCTTTTCACCGTCTGTGACTTTGACTGAGGTTATATAATGATGATGGCCTCTGTCATTTAGTGCTCCTCTCCTCTCATCCGCCTCACCCACCCCTGTCCCTCTTCCCCTGGCCAGTCAAGATTCATACAGGGATTCAGCCATGTGGTAAATCAGACAAGACCTCGGTGGAATTGCATCGATTGGGAGGAATGTATGTAGCCAACGATTTTCAGAGATTAATGATGAGGAAAGAGGTGGAGAACTGGGGGGGAGGAGAGAGAAGGATAAAGGCAAGGAGGAGGAGGAGTAGTAGAAGAAAAGAAAAAAAAAAAACCTTGAGCTGAGACAGCATGAAGCAGTCTTGAACGTTGTGACTGCAGTGGAGGTTATTAATTAAGGCAAAGTATTGATCATTCTCTTCATTATTCTCCCCTCCTCCCTGATTTTCATCTCTCTATTGCTGACCCCCGGAGGAGAAAAAGGGCGCAATCTTTAGATGGGAGGTCAGTAAATAAGTGAGGGATTGCTGGAATAGTCTCTGTGGGCGATCATGAACGAGTGTGTGTATTTATGTGTGTATTTTTGTGGACAGGCCCCATCGCATCCTATTTGGGTTTCATCCTAACTCCACTGCCAGTGTTTCTCTGCCGTGTCATACAGCGTGGAGAATCAGGTTAGGTCGACATGGTTCTAGGGTCTATTTCCCCCCATTTATACCAGGACACAGTACACACACATCCATGCTCATACAAACACAATATTTTCCCCACACTGTGTCCATCTCTTTCTCTCTAGCGCTGAGGCTGCCCTGTTCGGCTGTTTCGTGTAATGTGTTATCGCCTCGTGCTATTTAGAATTTCATCGTGCTAGTTTCCCAGCGCAGCAGAGAGAATGCAAACAGAGACGCACCATTTCTCCTTTCGCCGGTGCTCCAAATTGTTACATTTATATATGACTTCACACTGTTGCTTCAATAAAATACATGTGTTGCTATACTTGCCTGTACCAGCCCCAGTCTTTGTGCACTTTTAATGCTACCAGTCAGCCTTCGGGCGGTCACTAAGTCAGCTGCCACGTCTTTTGGTCTTCGTCAACATGGGGCATTTAAGACGTGCAGTATAATAAACGTCTGTGCACAGAGCAGTAGGCTTAATCAGCCTGTTTCTGTCTCTCTCTCCTCTCTCACCCAGCTCAGATTAACCCTTGCTGAGCTGCCTGTCTGGCTCTGACTGTGAGAACGCTGGGTTGGTTGTCTGGTTGTCATGGTTTCCCTGCTTCTTGCTGGTTCCCAGTATGCCCTCATGATGAAAGAAAGGGAACGCTCTCTCGCTCTTTAAGTGGCTGCAGTCTGAAGTTAACATCATCCTCTGTCGCTTCCCATGCGTGCACAAGTTTGTCTTTATCTGACTTGTTTACATGTGACTGTGGAAGTGAGTATGTGAATGAATGTATGACACGTGCGCTGCATGAGTATGTGTGTGCATGCCTGCGCAGGCCGTGTGTTTGTGCGTGTGCTCAGACATACGGTCATGGATCAGACAGGCTTGCTCTGCTCTGTGCTCTGCGCTGTGTGCTGTGTTCCCATTTAAATCTGGGAGATTAGCACATGTGGGGAGCCTCGGCTTTAGTTGCTGTCAGCTCAGCTAGCCTTGGCAGGCTGTCCTCAGATCAGGGGGGAAGCTCTGTGCTCATCCCCCCATTGCTGTCTGCCCTGCTGTACCTTATCCATTAACAAATAGATGGGTGGGCCAGTGACCTTGACTTTGGTACAGTTTTCTAACTGCTGCAGCACACTTATAGAATTCACACGGCAGTATTTGTCACAGGCCTGCCTCACAGGTTACACATTTAAATAATAAAGTTTACAATGTGGTGAATAGATATTATTTTTTTCTTTCTCATTC
The DNA here is from genome assembly GCF_043641665.1 of Enoplosus armatus. Lineage (NCBI taxonomy): Eukaryota > Metazoa > Chordata > Actinopteri > Centrarchiformes > Enoplosidae > Enoplosus > Enoplosus armatus. The sequence continues at coordinate 17,772,118 of NC_092185.1, forward strand.
TGTTCAAAAAACGTATTATGTCTTATTAATTCTGGTACTTAAACTGCCCCAATGGCTAATATTTCCAGTAAGACGTTCCAGTTGCTATATTTAAAATGGACAGCATTTTGTGAATGTTCCCCTTCCAACTGTTTTTTAAATTGAATATTCATTCACATAGAGGGATAACATGTTGTATTGAGAAAATGCACAATAAACAAACAGTTTTTGTTCTTAATAGATACAATGTAAATCAAGTGTACTTGATTTTCATTTTTAATGTTTAGTATCAAAGTATAGACCTGAAATTAACATATTTAGCCAAATTGGCCATTTCACTTGGGATGCCTTGCCATTAAGAAAATATCAGTCTGCAAAGTTTTACTCACTGAAGTCTTATTGCATTTCCAATGTGAATACAGTGAATGAATGACTTTTAATTGACATGAAACAGTGCCTTTGCTTCAGCAGACCTGCTGGCAACTCCCCTTGGACTGTTTTCCAAGAAAAAGTGCATGAATGAAAATGTGCGCTCATTTACTGTGTGCGGCGCATCCCAGATGGCAGGGACAGGGTAATTGTGATGCTTTCAGAGTTTTTGCTGCCACTCCGCTCTGTTGTCTGCACTTTAGGCTATGAAGCACAATGTCGCCCATGCCTGAAACACCTGAGATGTGGCTTGGCATGTGAATTGAAGCAGACAGCCCTCAATGAGATTAGGTTAGATGAGCATGACTGGTCACAAACCAACAACCTGTGCTGGCTGCTTGTGGCAGCGACTTCTGACACTTGGCCAGACTAAAGAGAATTAGCACTATGTTAGCCAGCTCGACTTATTTTATCTCAGTTGGGAACATCAAGGAGTCTGTTATTCATCGGGAGAGGAAGGAGGGCAGGTTCAGTTTGCTATTCTGATGACGCTGGGCAGTGTTGTTGCCAGTTTACAGAAAAACCACCTGGATCACAGGTGTTACTGCATCAGTTGTCCGGCCAAGACAAACAGTTTCTTCTGTTTGCTTTTCCTGTATTGCCACTTCATCAGAGAATGGGTCAGCGCTTTGAGTCTGCTGCCAGGCCAAATCCTCTGTCATGACTATGTATTAGGATGAAATCGGATCACAGGAAGATGTTATATTCGAGGCAGTGAGTCCTGAATCAGTCTTTGTGTTTTTTCCCCCATCTGGCCTGAATTGTAGGTTCAGCCTGTGCTACTTTCCTCCAGATCTCTGGCCTTGTAGTGCCGTACCGGTCTGTGAAAGTATTTCAGCATAAATCTTTTAATACGGCAAGCACGCTCTCCCATTTGGATTTTGCCGTATTTCTATTGGCTCACGGTTCGCCAACAGGCATTCAGCTTTCTGCCTGTATTGTGCTGCAACCCCTTTTTTTAATATGAGTCTGCAGTATACAGAGAGCTCTATAAACATCTAAAGATCAGGTGCTGGATTCATAATGTATTATGCATCACCAAACTATTTCCACTTTACTTCAAGTTCTATATGCTCTCCTGTGACCTGAAATATGACATCAGTTCTGCTATCATTCCATCATTTTGTAATGAATAATAAGTTTGCTCTTCCCTTCAATAGGCTAAAAATCTGACTCCGTAAATCCAATTCCATGCTATGCTTTAGGTGTCAAAACAAATTTGATCTCTTTCTTTCTTCCTTTTTATTGTCTTGTATTCTTGCTTTTTTTCTTAACTTGCTTTTTTTTGCTCCGTCTTTTCTTACGTCTTCTCTTTTTGTACTCTTTCCTGACTAATGGAACAGTTGATGGGATGATAAAGGGAACGAGTGACGAAGGGGGGGAAGGTTTCATCTCTTTATCCCAGATGGTTGACTTTTTTTTATTCATCACTAAAAGCTGCTTATTTCTGAGGTGGCTGCTGATGTTGCTGCTGTGTTTCGTGCTGCAGTGTGCGTGTGTGTGTATATATATGTGTGTATACTTGTCTGAGTGCTAGTGTGTCAGTGTGCACCACGGTGCTTCTGTTTTACGGGCTCTCTGCCGATACATAACAGCGACTGAGGGCTGTAACTCATGGGACGGGGATGAACATGAGAGAGACGGGGAGTGGCGGGGGGAGACAGTTTCTGAGTGAGAAAAAGAGTCACAGCAGTAAAGCATCTTTCAGGGTCAGTGCCTCTATTATCATTCAAATCCAGCACACACAACCACACAGAAGCACCGTTGCACCCTCACATGATGCAAAAACGGGGGCACACACACACACACACACACACACACACACACAGAGGAATGTGCTGTGCAGCAGTAGAGTGGATGGTTTTTAGTTTCTACAGGAATCCCAGCTCTCCCTGTCACTGCAGCAGAGCTCTGACGTCATCACTGGGGGAAACGCAGCCACAGCAGGAAGAAATGCTCACAGTACGGAGCCTGAGGACACACACACACACACACACACACACACACACACACACACACACACGCACCCATGCCTTTAGGACATTTAGGAATCTTGTTCCTCTACTCTTCAATCCTGTCCTCTGTTTAACCTCAGAAGAGTTTACCTGTCAATAGAGGAAGTTTGCAAAGAGTTTCATACAGTCAGTATATAGAAAACTTTTATTGATGTAGCTGCTGTAGTGACTTGCACATGTATGCGTTTTTTATAGTCTCAGTGCTTTGATGTTGAAGGGTCAGTAGCCATAGCAACACAGAGACACATTTTCATGTGCCGTTTTGCATGCTGAAAGCATGAGCGTGGCTCTGCTAAGAGTGAGTTGTTATTTTGGTTGGTCAGCTGCTGTCCTCAGTGCTGTTTTGATGTATTATGGTTTGTATAATGAGTGCATGAGTGTGAGCCAACAGTGTCCATGTCCATTTGTCTGTGTCAGTGTCTCTGCGCACACAAGCCTGTGTGGGTTTTAGAAAAACTGACGACATATGCAGCCCTGCGTGTGTCTCACCGCATGATTCATGTGAGTGTGTCATTATGATCATTATGACAGTTACTTTTCTCTATGTGTAATGCACTCTCCACCTGTTTGCTTTGTTGGACATGCAGTAGCAGCTTCCTCTGGGTTTATTTTGGAAGTAGGGCTGTATTAAAACATTTTTGAGCTGCATCTGCTCACTGCATCTTTTTGTGTTTTTTGTCTTTATTTCAGCTGAGTGCTTCTCTCAAGAAAAATATGGTCATGGTGCCTCTGGGAAACATTTAGATCATAGCTTATCACTCAAACAAACAGTAAAGACATTGTTTTAGGCTTGTGACTTGAGGATGACACTCATTCAATAGTTGATGTAACTGGCTTCCTGCCTTTAAATTAAGAATTTATTTAAATTTATTGCAGATCATTTGAATAGAAAACAGGTTTGATAGCACAAAGAACATTGAGAAGAACATCAACCATATTGGCTGGTATTCCTGGCTGGTACAAAATGACCTGATATTACAGCCAAACTACTTTCCTTTCTATGAATCTAATCTCTGAAAGTGTTTACTGTGGTTACCTTAATAGACACACCAAAACCTACTCCCTCTTTTCTATTTCTGTATCCATTACCCCTCTTCCTCCTGCTCCCCTGTTTCCTTGCTTTGTGTCTAATGGAGGTATTCCCCTGCAGCCTCCAGGCCCCGCACTGCCATTCTGCTCAGGTAGGGCTCATTTCATGCAGGTGAGATCTCACTGGCAGCAAATCAGGGCTTGATAAGACAATGTTGTGGGCCTGCACAATAGCAAAAGGAATTCAATTAAATCTTTACAAATACTCCCTAGCAGTATATACCATGCAAGGGCATAACACATACACTATGCACGCACACTCATTCAGTTTCTCACACTCACATTCACAAGTATGAATGTAAATGCCCCCCCCCCGTTCGTCTATCTCACATCTTTCCCACTGGGATGGAAAGGAAAAAAAAAACATTTGTAGCATTAAAAATAGTAAATCACACACATGACCGTGTGTGTGTGTGTGTGTGTGTGTGTGTGTAAATGGGCTCATTTAAATGTCATAGTATGTCTAATGGAAGAAGCGTATTTTGTGTTGGCTTTATGGGCCGGAGCTGGTAATTGCTTGTAAAGACTGATTTGAACAGAATGTATCATCATACCTCATGTAACCAAACCACAGGGGAAGATGGCAATAGTAATTGGAGACTGATATAAGTAAAAACTGTGTGTGTGTGCAATTTTCATGGGCTTCTCACATTTTATCATCCGTCATTACAAGGTAGAGAATAACATAATTGAAGCATTGGTAAATGCTACCAAAAGCTGCACAGGATATACCGACGCTGGTGCAGGTGAAAATGAATGATGAGTTTTATTGTATGTATCAGTGCTGCAACAAATTATTTTCATTTTCAGTAAATCTGTCAATTATTTTTTTCGATCAACTGATTAAGTCTATAAAAAAAAGTGAAAAATGCCCATCACAACTGTCCCAAGGTGATGTTTTAAATATCTTGTTTTGTGCGACCAGCAGCTCAAAGAAAGAAAGAAAAGCAGCAAATCCTCAAATTAGAGCAGCAAGCATGCTGGATTTGCTTGATAAAGCTCTTAAACGGTTAATCGATGGACAAAAGTTTGACGATTTTGTTTTATAACATTCGTGTTATGTTTAATTTGTCTATTACATGATGGCTGTTGTTTTCATGTTTGAAATTTTTAATTTAAATTCAAGTCCTTGGTCTTAAATACAGGTGCAATGCTCTACTCTAGTTGATGGGAAATTTAGAGGGATACCTGTTTTTTTATTAGGAAAAATAAAGATCTTTAAAAGTCGAACTGAGGAGATGCCTCGTATTCTGAGCTACAAATGGGGAACATTTGGTGTTGTTGGCTCATGTTTCTAATACCCTTAAGCTTGTGATTGTGTCTGTACAACTCGGGCTGAATAGGCTTGCATAGGACCTGAATTTATTACCCTGTCTTCGCCTGTGTCATTATACTTCAACCTCTTATATTCACTCCTTAATGAGACTTTATGAAATATTCAGACCTTTACCTGGAGGAGCTCCGTGTGTGTGTGTGTGTGTGTGTGTGTGTGTGTGTGTGTGTGTGTGTGTGTGTCTGTGTGTGTGTGTCTGTGTCTGTGTCTGTGTGTCTGTGTGTGTGTCCAGCTCTGTATTCTTGCATTTCCCTGAGTGTGTATCAGCACTTTTTGATCTCTCTCTCAGCACTGACAAATACAGCACGACAAGAGACAGACACAGGAATACATTTACACACACCTGCAGACAGACATGATTTGAGTTGGCGTAATGATTTGTTATTCCAGAATTCACCTACCCAGCTGATGATGAGTCCGGGCTAGATCAGGCTCATTAAGCCAGAGAGAGAGAGAGAGAGAGAGAGAGAGATGTGCTTATTGGCTGGGTGAGTGTTAGCCTTACTCTGGGCCTCCTCTCTTCTTATTTCACTCCTGCTCTCTCCCTCTTCCTTTCTCTGACTGTCTCTCCCTGAGCACAACATTAAATCAAGCAGGCCTTTTAATTAAAAGACACATTTTCTCTGCCCTAAACCCTCTATAAAGAGGCTGAGATGGACACAAACACAAATGCACGCACACAACACACAGAACCTGTCGCCTCTTCTTCTAAAACATGTACTGTAGACTGTATATCAAACGCAATGAAAGGAGGGCTGATCTTTGAAAACCACCTGATTCCTCCTTAATTCTCCCACTTGTCCGGGAGAGGTGGTTAATATACCCCCCTCGTCTTATTTGACTTTAGGAAAAGACCCTCCCTCCTGCCCTTGTCCCCTTTTGAAGAGCTCTTTAATGAAGTGCTCTTGTTCCCTGTGAATTATGCTGTAGCAGTTTCTATGTCACGTATGAGAAGTCCCATATATGAGGGCATAGGGATGAGAGATGAGTACAGAGAGCTCACCGAGGCCCTCTCCTGGGGCCCCGGGTTGTGTGTCCAGACTACGGAGTGATTCATTTAGTGAGTCCCAGGATTCACATCAGACCGCCCTCTGGTTCACACAGACTCTCTCTGCTCTATGTGGCCCTTGCCTTTACATGCACCTCACACACATGGCGACCTCTGATGTCTTACGGGGAGGCTAAGAGTGTTTGGAGGAGAGGTGGAGAAGGGTCCTCCATCTATCCGGCCTTATATAAGCAGTCCTGCATAAAGTGATTACTGATCTCCCTTCGGGCACTTTCACAGTTTAATGGCTAAAGCGAACTGAATGGTACTCTTTTGAAAAACAGCTTCTGGGCAGCTTGTGTTGTGTTTTTAATGTTGTCTGAATGTGTTTTAAATGTATTTTAACGATGGAAAAGGAGGGGGTTTGTATTAGCGTGGATGTCAGTGTGTGTATAGTGACTATTCGTTCTAACCTCAAACACAGAGGTTGCATTGCACCTACAGCCACTTTGCAGCCCTTTGAAAAATTCACATTCAATTTACAGTACACACACTCACATACCCCCCCCCCCTGCACAGATGTGTACATGCATGCAGATGCTTACTATGTGGGGGTTAATTAAGGCCGGATTATTCAGTGCTAGGGATCTGATAAACTGGATGAGGCTGCTTTGGCGGTAATGCTGTTTCCTAATCACACTCAGATGAGCCAAACACACATGCACAACGCTCCATAATGACTTCCGTGGCGCAGAGAGAGAGAATACACATATGAATATAGACATGGCACACATTTTTTTCAAATCAGTGTTAGTCTGTGTGTGATTAATCTCTGAGGGCCAGAGGTGATGGGGTCAGAATGGAGGTGCCTGTGGAGCTAATGACAGTGATTTAAGCTGAGGGGTTGGAGGGGCTTAACCTTCAACAGGATCTCCTCTTCAACATGCTGTCCCCCCTCAGGACATCAGTAACCTTATCAGTGATGAGAAGATGAGCAGAGCACTGCTGAGAAGAAACCAGCGGACATGTTCCATCTAAAATGGAAGCCATAATAACTGGACCTACAGTAGGAACAGACTTTCTTCTCCTCTTCTCTGTCCTGGAATCTCTGTCTCCAGGTTAATGGCTGATAACACTGTGACTGCATGGATGAGTGTCGTCGTTTCTTTCACACCAACCGTTCACATTATTTTGCATGTTTTAAGTGAGTCTATTTGAAATAAAGTGTGTTCTATAATACAGTAGCATGCTCCCAAAGGATAGCTCTTGTTAATTTTAAACTTGCACAGCTAGTTATTTAAACAGTCAAATATGTGGCTATTAGCAAAAGCATTAGGTGATGGATCGCCTCATTTAGCTGTGCAGTGTGTTGCAGGGCAAGTTTAAATGTGCCTTAAAGCCTCTGTTGGCTGTTCACCATATTAGTTGAAACTGCCGTGTTTGCTTTTATATATTTCTCTCATAATATATGAGCCTTTGTCATTTTACAAGGCTGTTATTAAATTCTATGACCCTAAACCTCAAAAATAGTCTCTAGTGACACATGACAATAGCTGCCTTGTCCGTGATGGGAGAGGAAAATCTTGTGTTTGCATTATCTGACAAAAGCAATGTTTAACTTCCAAAGTCGCCAACTGTTAATCATCTGGATGAGTGATTAGTCCAATTATAATAACACAAATAATGGTCTGCGTTTATATTAGTTCAGGCAGTTAGTAAAAACAAGTTAATTAAGACAAGCCACATTAGTCTACAAGATGTGATTTTATTTGGACATGTAATAGCTTTTAAATTGCCTGACTGCTCACATATTTCCAATCAAAAATTGCAAATGATCCCCATCATATTAAAATCACTGGTAGCCTTGCTTTAATAGGGGTTCCCCAAATTCCCCAAGCCTGTCGTGATATATGAGTTAAATCCACATCTTCAGCCCAGCGCCGGGGTGAGACTGAACTAAGAGCTGAGGTCTTTTTAATGGGTTTTACTAACCTCTTTCTTTTTCAGAGGGGCTTTTTGCTGCTCCGCTCGCTTTCCCTTTTTCCATCAGCTTCTTCCTCGCTCCCCTCACCCCTCCCTTCATTTTCATGCTCTGCTCCTGTCCTCAGCCTCTCTCATCACTTTCCCTGGGCCTTTTCAGGTTCACCCTGCTATTTCTTTCTTCCTCCATCTCTCTGTATTACCCTTTCTCAGTCTAATGGGATCACCAGTGAACATGTCTCCCTCTCTAGCTTTGCTCTACGATATCCTCACTTATCGCTGTGAAGTTAATGAAATGGAGTACAGGAGTGACCCCTTCCTTCGTTTGCTTCCTTACCTATAGTATCTTCATCCCTTCATCCCAACCCCCTCTCTTTCTAAACATCTTTATTCTTGTGTCCTTGCTGTACCGCCCCCCTGACTTTGAATCTTTTATTTTTTGTGGTTCAAAAGACTGAAAGATTATTTTACTTTTCTCTCTCCTGTCTCTGACTCTTAAATCCTATTCTTCACACACAATCAATAAAGCTGTAAATGCATTTCTTCCCTTTCATCAGTATTGTTATCTCCCACAATCCTTTTTAAATTTCTGTATTCTGCAGCCTTACCTAATATTGGACTTAATAAAAGTGGAAAGGCCTGGACACACATAATGTTGTGTGCTCGGTAAGCACAAACACCTCCTGCCTGCCCACTCCCCCGGTCTTCTTTTAATGCTTTCTTTTCTCTCGCAGGCAACATTAGGCTTTTATCAGTGACCCAGAGTCTTTTTGTATAGGCTGTAATGTACAGAGTGAGAGGAGGTCTGTGTGTGTGTGTGTGTGTGTGTGTGTGTGTGTTGGTGGGTGTGTGCTTATCATCTCAAACCTCTCTACCTGTCAGAAATGTCACATATGGTGCTGCCCACACAGATGGCTTTGTTGGTGGGCTGTGCATGCGTATGATGCTGTCACCGCTTGTGTGTGTGTGTGTGTGTGTGTGTGTGTGTGTGTGTGTGTGTGTGTGTGTGTGTGTGTGTGTGTGTGTGTGTGTGAGAGTTTTCGCCATCTGACTGGTCTCTCAGTGTAATGCAGAAATGCTGCCTGTAGCCTTGCTCATGGGTTAGTCAATAAGGAAAATACATCTGTGCTCTGGAGAAATTTTCTGTCACAAAGCTACTTTACTGATGCTGAATATAGTCACTGTCGCACACGCACGCACCAAGCACATGCAGGCATGCCACATGTGCTGGCACACCTGGTGAGTTCAGACAGCATGTCAGTATCTCACAGTGAGTGGTTCCAATCAAGCAAGAGATGCTGAAGTCAGACCCCCCTCTGCTTGTATTCAGTCACCCTCCCATGACCCCACCCGCCCACACAAACACACATGCACATTGATATATGTACTTGAGTGGAAGAAGATGCTGTTTTTGATATGTATTTTTTTGCAGGAGCATATGCTGGTTGGAGAGTGGGAGTGCCAGTCATTTATGTACCCTGTGTGTGTGTGTATTACTGTACCTGTTTGCTTCTGTACCTGGTTGCCCTCATTGGTGGACACCATTATAGTCACATATGGTCACCATGGTAACTGACATACTGAATATCTGTATGGTCATATGACTCCACTTGTAATCGCATAGATGCTTGCTGACGATCTTTCTACTCAAAATGCTTTCATTGCTCCTTTCTTTCGTTTCTTTCTAAAATGTCTTGATATTACCATACAGGGTTCATAATTTTTCCCCAATAGCTGTGATCAAAGAGAGAGGCAAAGATAGAAAGACCTCTAGAAGAGAGACAGGTGAGGCTGTTGCTCCGGGCTTTGATGATGCTCCTCATTCACTCATCCACTGCACATTTCACTGGGCCTTTGAAACTCCAGGCCACATTACACTGGGGGACTGCCTCTAATTTAAGGGAATGTTTTGTCATCAAAGGCCCATGAGGCAATGGCGCAGGTTCCACAGAGAAGATCAGAGTCCAGGGCTGCAGCTAACCTTTATTTTTTATTATCAGTTAATCCGTCATTTATTGGTCGATTTAGTGATAAATCGTTTGGTCAGAAAATTGTGAACAATGGCCGTTTTCAATTTCCCAGAGCTCAAGGTGGCACCTTCATATTATCCGTTTTGTTTGACCAACTGAAAAACCAAAACCAAAAGATATTTACAATGACGGGTGCTGGTAAAAATCAGCAAATTCTCACATATGGGAAGCTGGAACCAACAAATGTTTTACATTTTTTCTTGATAAGTTAAAGGATTGATCCATTATTAAATTTGTTGAATTAATTTTATGTCCATCAAGTAATTATTCAGCACTATCAGAGTCCATAATGTCGGTGAGGTCCATTCTGAGTGAAGGGAGATGTTTTTGGAGCATACGGGGATGAGGATCTGTGCAGTGTTAAAGGAAAGTGTGATTTTACTTTGGGAGAAGTAAGTGGAAGGAAATATATGGAAAAAGAAGAAAGCGAGTCTAGAGGAAAGGAAAGAATAGATGGATAGATAACCTATGAGAGAAAAAGAGAGGGAGTTTATCTACAAGGATTAAATCTCATTTTGGCCTGGCCCTGCGAGATTACCAACTTGCCCACTCGAGTGCTATGAAATCGCAGGCAGATTAGGCACACACACGTGTGTGCACACCCACGTGCATGCACATAAACACACAAACAATATAGTGGATTAGGCCTCACTGCTAACCCAAGGGCCAGGGTGAAGCAGATGGCTGCCCTTCGTATTATTATGTAATTTTACTGAGAACCAGTCCACATGCAAACGCAACGCTTTTTCCTGGCGCACGTACACACAAACTACACTGTACAACATAATATTTTATGTATACTTTCTCCAGTGTAAGTGTTTGGGTTGCCAGATTAGACTTTGAAAAAGTGCGAGGGATGAGTGGAGTAACAGAGAAGAAATGGAGAAAGAAGACATACGGACCGTCAAGTAGTGGGAGGGCAGTGGCACAGTGCCAGGAGGTTTGGAGAAGTGCCAGATAGGCATGCTCACACACACATACGTACACACTGAACACACACACACCCAAAACACTCCCAGTAGGGTGCTGGGGCGAGCCAAGGTGACCTGACTAGGTGATGGAAGGGTCACCATGCCAACGGGGCTGACTGATGTCACCGTGGCAATCTATGTCAGAGGCCACTGAAAGAGAGGGAAGGGGGTGAGGGGCCAGGGGCTTGTGTTTGTGTGTGTGTGTGTGTGTGTGTGTGTTATGGTGGCAGGACCTGTGTGTCCTGGGGAGTTGGGTGGAGTCAGGCCCTCAGAGTACTCACTGACAAGCTGACATTGAGAAAGTCTGTATTGTACAATATGGGGCGGTTGTAGGGCAAGAAACCCATTAACTGTGGTTGGTCTTTGTGCTTCTCTGAGACAGAGATACATAGGTACACCATACATATCAGGATCAGACCAGCACCTTTTTAAAGGAATAGTTCCGCATTGTGTGAAATACACTTATTCTCGCTTTCTGGCGGAGAGTTAGATGAGAAGATTGATGCCACTCTCATATCTGTCCGTTTGATACAAGGCTACATCAGCAGCCTATTAGCTTAGCTTAGCACAAAGACTGGAAACAGGTATAAAACAGCAAGTTTGGCTCTGTCCGAAAGTAAACATAATCCACCTACCAGCAACTCTGAAGCTTGCTAAATAAATCTTGTTTGTTTAATCCAAAAAGTGTAAGAAAGATTATTTGCCGTTTTACAGGTGGAAGGTGCAGGACTATTTCTTGGCTGCCAGACAACCAGCGGAGACTGTGCTTTAAGCCAAGAAATAGAAAACTGGAAAACTAGAAAAATAGAATATGCTTATTTCCCAAAATGTCAAATTTTGTCAAAGATTGCTGTAAAAGCTTACTACCATATTGTCTACCCTGAAAGTAAAATGTTTTTAATTTTGAATAATACGTATGTATGTAGTTTTACATAAAGAAAATATTGCAAACTGTATATTGTACATGCATAATTATTGCATATGTTATTTGTGGTGTACTGTATATACAAAATGGGGGTCAGTTCGAAAATCTATGCTTTTTTTTTTCTTGAAATTTTGAAATATGAAAACCTTTTGAGACCACAACAATTTGACAGTTCTCAGATGTCAAAACACGTTTTCTGTAATAACTCACTCCTTGTCAGTGTAGACTGCTGCCGTGAGAGACTTTTCTCTTTAGAGGAAATAATTTGTCAGTATGGGCCTCAGTGGTCGTTTGCTGTGAATCACCTATGTCTTTCTTCCACCCGCTTCAGCCTGTATATATTTGAAGCCATGATTCATTCAGGAAGGTCTCTGTCAGTCTTGGAGAGATTCTTTGTCTCGCTGTCACCCTGCTGTCCCTTGTATGCCTCATTATTAGCAGCTAGTTTGGTGGCAAGGGGCTCATAAACCCCTTCCCTCCTCAGTCCCCTGTCCTTGCTCCCTCAAGAATGAGACTGCAGACAACACAGGAAACTAATTACCCACAATGATTCACTGGTTTCCATTACACACTACAGAGGCAGACAGATAGACAGAAGGGTGATCTAACCAATCCCTCTGGGTCTTGATGACACCACACTCATTTGTATATTCGCACTAACACACATAACACAAAGGAACTCAAGCATCTATACACTCAGATGCGCATCATGTTCAGTGTCATTTTCACACAAAATAGTCGCTCATCATTTCTCCGAGCCTGTACCCTGTCATAGAGATATACACTACCTTTGTGCCATTTGAAGGAAATAATAAGGCACAGTATGCCCTTTTAAGAAGCTGCTTTACGTTTGTTGCACTTGAGCCAGGATTTCAGTCATTTTTTTGTAGACTTAAGTGCTGCATTTTAATCTGTAGTGTAGCGCCAAGAGGTGCGAATGGAAATTCAGCCATGCTGACAAAGTGAAGGATCCCAAGGGGGGAAAAAAAAAAAACAAGATATGGGGGGATAAAGAAGGCTTAGACAGAATTACTGTCAGAAGAAACCAGGAAGTAGTGTTTGAATGTGACCCAGAAGTTGGAAGCTTTCTATTGATTTTTTACTCACTACTAGAAGGCCTTTGATAGCTCATTGGGGAATGCAGTGTTTATGTGGAGTGCTTCTATGAACAAGCTCTAAGTAAAAGTTTACATATCATATTTTTACAAAGTTCATTGCCCAGCAGTTTTCAACAGCTGTAGTGTTTAAAGATATTGACTAAAACTGGTTTGGGTGATAAAAACCCTATGAAGTGATAAATCAAATAGGCCAGATTGAGAGAGGAGAGCGGCCATTTCTAGTGTTTTATAGAACCAACAGCTGACTGACGATACACTGTTTGGCCGTCAATGCAGCAAAGGTTACTCTAAGGTTAGCTCACAATCTCTGGCTCGTCTCAGTGTGAGGCTTTTCCTGGGAAACAAGTATTCAGCATCTGCTGTTTCTCTCACTCTGTCAGACTCGTGACTGCTATTAGTTTCTGGTTTTAGTTAATCTCTTATACTGTATGTACATATCTCTCTGGATGATCGGGGCTCCTATCACTTACTGTGGAGAGTGAAGGAGGGAGGGGGTAGCGCACAACAACCTCGAGGCAGCCAGGTGAGTGAGGTTAGCCTGAAATCTGGGTGACACTCGCACGGAAACATGCGTTGCATATATACACGCATATGCGCTCACATGCGCACATTGAAACTCCTTCGCAGACAGAGTGATGATAATAATAGCCTAGTATCCATTCATTTTTTTGTGAGAACAGTCATTACTGTCATCACTGTTCCTCTCTGAATCACTTACTGTCAGAGCGCACACACACAAACACAAAGACCCACTCTCACTCACGTTGGATGTTACTTACCCTTTCAACCTTTGCTTCTGTATTTCTATTTTTCTTCCACCTCCCCTGCTACTGGTGAATCCCTGACATGACAGAGCCCCCCTCTAGTTCGGCCCCCCATGGCTGCCTGTCAGCCAGCAGACAATAGGGACCGGGGCGCATTTGCCTTTATAAAGAGGCAGTGCTGCTTCGCCCTTCCCCTCTCTCTCTCCTTGTCTTCCTCCTCGCTCTATCTTCGCTTTCTGTCAGCTGTGATAACTCATTAATATGTCACAGACCTGTGTGTGTGTGTGTGTCTTCCTGGGTGTGTTACAGGAGGCCTATCAGTGTGAGAGAACCAGCGAGCTATGTGATTGGGTTAAACACAGGGACTCGAGTGAGGTAAAGGCCAACAATGTTCTCTCATGTGACCAGACTCATCACTGTGTATGTGCCAGATAACAAAGATAAAGGTCAGAAATAGGTAGAGCAAGCACCCACAAACCCAATGTTGTTTTTCTATTAACAGCATGTGTGACATGCTGAGGAAGGCAGAACCGTAATATCTATATGTATGTGGAGTTTAGCTATTGATTTCATAAAAGAAAAGCTGCAAGAGGAACATTTGTGAGTTCTGGCCCTATCTGTTCGTAAATTGTATGGATCTTTGTTCATGGCTGCTAGCATCTGAAGGACTTTAGTTTGACCATTTTGGGACATGCGCTTGTTCCCTGTATTTCCCAACGTTAGATGCGAAGATTGACACCACTCTAAAGTATGTAAATATGAAGCTACCGCTAGCAGCCAAGCTGGCTGTTTCCACCTGTTTCTAGTCTTTATGCTAAGCTAACCTTAACCTTCATGTTTGCCCTATAGACATGAGAATGATATGGATCTTCTCATCTAAAGCTCTGCAAAAAAGCGAGTAAGCATATTTCCCAAAATGTCAAACTATTCCTTTAATATAAACACAACAAACAGAGCCTGTTTCATTCTTTGTTTAGCATACAGTATGTAAAAAGACATGGTTTTCTACTTTAACCTCAAATATTTGTTTATCCAGGCACTTGCAAGAACATCTAGACTACATGACTTATTTTTTCAAGGTGTGATTTAGATTTTTATTGGGAGAATGAAAGAGAGGAGGCAAGAGAGAGAGAGAAAGGTTAAAACACACAAAGAGGAAGGCACATCGAGATGCTCCTCTAGCACCCCTGCCCCCTCCCCTGGGAGGACAGATTTATGTTTAAAACATCACTCTGACTGAGCCAGGTTCAGCTAGAGTTAAATGCTTTGATCAACATGCTCTTTGTGCCGTGCGTCGGACCTGTGTATGCCTTAACCAGGGATTCTGAAGGGTGGATGCTGCTCAGCATGGGGACTCGGCAGTCGTGCAAACCGAGCTCTGCTCCGCTTTAGGCTGGGTCTTGAGTGTGTGTGTGCCGCGGGCGCTTCTTCCTGAGTGGTCCCCGGGTGCTCCTCAAACTGACATAACAAACATGCACACACACACACACACACACACACACACACACACACACACACACACACACACACACACTCAAGCAGTTCAACAAGCACACCTGGGGATTGACATATGCATGCACGCGCAATACACACATGTATGCATGCATCGGTAATGCTTAGACAAATGTGCACTCACACACACACACACACACACACACACACACACACCCACACATAACAGACAGACAGGCATGCACAGTATGGCCCCAGGCAGTGGGGATCAGTGAGGTGCTTAGGAAGGCTGAGGGAAGGGTGAAGACAGGGTGAATACAACTTATCACTGCAGAGTATCATTTCAGGTCACGGCTCCAAACACTTCACACTCACCACAGTGGACTACTGATCTACACTTGCAGCATATATAGTATAAAATGCTCCTGCAAATGATCCAACAGATCAGATACAACTACCTTTTTTTCTAATATGGTGACTTGTGGCTACTGATTGACGCGTCATCCTTTTAGTGCACTTGAACCGATGATGTATTTTCATCATTAGACCGCAGTTTGATGGGGACGAATCCTCTTGTCGTGGATTTGCTTTTTTGGCCTAGATCAGGGCTGCCAGCGCTGGTGGAAGGGGGTGGGGATGTATGTGTGTTGGTGTGTGTGTGTGTGTGTATGTGTGTGTGCTACAGAACTGCAGAGCCCCAGTGAAGTTGATTCCTGTCAAGCCCGTAGCACCACACTCAGACAGGGCTTGACCAAGCATTTAAACACTGCTCTAGGATTTCCCGCTACTATGGGCTGAGTGGAAGTGTCAGTCAGTGAGATGTGTGCGTGTGTGTGTGTGTAGAATTGGCAGAATCGAGGGGTGTTGGCAGTTCAGGGACGCCAAAAAGGTTTTGAAGGCTAGCTTTTGGCACCAGAGACAAAGAGCATGAGAGAAGTCGGGTTTGATTAAAATCCCGAGGTCAATTGTAGCAGGGTGAAGCATGAACAAGAGTCAGGGCCCTATTTTGGTGGCGGTGCAACAACCAGCGCAAGTAGCACTCAGACAGTTTGGTATTTGGTATTTTCCTGACCTTTGAAATCTGTTTTGCCCATCTGTGTGGTATTTTGGCGCATGGTGCACAGGTGGGAGGAGAGGTGCAAACAGGTGGGAGGTTCATTCAAATGAGGCAGCGCAAAGCGAGTTGTTGGTATTTTGGTGGAAAATGTGACTTAGAAGTTGCACTGAGAATAGACGTCTCAGAACCACGTCTGCTTCTGCCGCAGCTTCCACTTTGGTGATTTTGTCAACAACAGCAAACTAAATAAACAATTTGAATGAAACACTTTCTAGCCAGTTGATGTGTTTAAATCAGCATCAAAAAATGACATTTTAATGAGGTTAAAACAGGAACGCTGGTTAAGCGGACTGCTCTTTTGGTCAGATATTGTTGGTTATCTTTTAAAGCCAGCATAACTTTCACAAGCTCAATTTTTACTGCCACTGAGGATCTGTGAGCCTGGCAGATTGATGACAGACTAATCAGTGGCCCATTTCTTACCAAAGTACATGTCATTTTGTAGACAATTTAGATGAAATTTATTAGTATTTTCTGAAGAGTTGGCATGTCCAGTTTGAAAACCTTAAGTAACGTAGGTGCAGACGGGATTCATGTTGTCATGTCATTTTACCAAAAGAGCAGTGCTTATTAGGCATCCATTGGTCGGTAAAACTAATTGCACTCAGAATGGCGTTATTACTTAGATTGACATTATTTCTAGTACATTGAATTCCTCATTTTGCTGGGAAAGCTCCGGAACCCACACCAGGACCTCTGGGAGTTTTTGGCTCCATTTTACAAACCAGTGCTTGAAATGAGCTCCCACATACAGTACGTACAGGCACACACACACACACACACACTTATATTGAGTCAGGTGATGCTTATGTCCACCGCTAAGCAATAGGCCTGAGAGATGGGTAATGGAAGTCTCAAGAGAGGATGCTGGTGAGCTGACCGGAGAGACAGAGGAATGATGGGATGAAAGGATAGTGAGGTGGTGAGAGAGTGATTGGACTGGGCAGATGTGGTGTTGCTATGGGTGATGGGCAGGGCAGGTGGTTAATGACTGGCAACACGAGCAGGGTGGCGGTGTGTGTGTGTGTGTGTGTGTGTGTGTGTGTGATGGGAGGTCAGTCTGATCTCTGTGGCTGGGCAATCTGGTGTGGGGCTTTGAGATTTCGAGGAAATGTGTGTATGTATGTGTGAGTCTTTTGTGCCTCTGTGTTCTTGAAGTCCCATTAAAGCAGGGGAGGGGTGGGGGGTGGGTGGACTTGTCACTTCAGAGGGGCGGCTGTGATGCGGCGGTGGAGAACGGGAGGGATTGACTGTGTGAGTTGGCCTTGAGGGAGCTGAAGCCTTGGGAACATCAGTCGCAAAGTGTGACAAAAGAACAGTTTTGTGTGTGTGTGTGCGTGTGTGTGTGTGTGACAAAGCTGATGAAAGTCCAAGCATGCAAATGTTTATTTGTTTTGTGTGTGTGTGTGTGTGTGTGTGTGTGTGTGTGTGTGTGTGTTAATGTGACTTTTTTAAATTGGGCTGCAACTGCAAGATTTAAATGATAATGGATCTATTGACCCTGAGAAATGCTGCATTTGCGAGTGTGCAGTTTTGTGACCGTGATGGGGGGAAAAAAGGGGGCAGCCAGTGAATTCACTGTTTTTGTGTGTGTGCGTCTGTGTGTGTGTGTGTGTGTGTGTATTTGTATATGTGGGCTTTCCTGTGCTGGTCTGCTTTGTACTCACTCCCAGTTGAAATGGACTGAATGAGGAGATGGGAGGTGAACTTTTTGTCTGGTGTGGATGTTTGTTTATTTTGGTGAAATGTGTTTTCCTGTTTTGACTGTGCGCAGGCTTAAGAAGGGACAACAAAACACACACACACACACACACACACACACACATACACACACATTCACACTCACTTGGCTTTTATTGGAGCAGACAAAGCACACAGTCAACCAGCTGGCTGCACGACAGCCACAATAACATTAATGAAACACTTATCTATCCAAACATATTAGCAGGCACTTGGAAATAGTGCGTTTGACTGCATCCTTGTGTGTGTTTCTGCTGCTGTTTGTGTATTGGTGTGTGTGTGGAGTCGCACAGTCCTATAGTCCAAGGTCAAAGTGTTTTTTCTTTCTCTCTGCCATCTTCACTCACGGTCTTTCTGTCAATCTGCCAATTTCTCTGGTACATGTACCTTCTCCGTCTCATCTCTTTTCCACGTTTGGCCTTTTGCGCTCTCTATTTCGCTTCCTCTTGTCTCTTTATCTCCTTTTTCATCTGTCTGTTTCTCTCAGCATGTCTTTCCATATGCTTCTGGCTACAGGACAGCCACCTCTCTTTGGCTATTCCTTTTCTTTATCTGTGCTGCACCTTTTTATTTCCTTTCGTCCTTGCCTCTTTACCCTCTGTTTCCCCCACTTCTACCTCTTTCCCTCTCTTTGTTTCTCTCCCTTTTCTCTCTCTCTTTTTCTGTCGCCCCCCCTCTATTGTCCTGGTTAATCTGGCCTGCTCTGCGGCTGTGCCCTCGTGTCCAAATGATGCATTAATCCAGGTTACCCCATCCCATTGTTTATGCTGTACACCACACAATGCTCTCTCTCTCTCTCTCTCTCTCTCTCTCTCTCTCTCTCTCTCTCTCTCTCTCTCTCTCTCTCTCTCTCTCTCTCTCTCTCTCTCTCTCTCTCTCTCTCTCACACACACACGCACATATACACATGCTCCCCTTGTGTTGTCACATCATGCAGGCTCAACACATGACAGACAAACAATAGCCCGATGATGCTCTTGACATTGTTGAATGTAATCTCAGATCCTTAAACACTAGGCGTCACTGACAATGAATGAAGCCATCATTTCAATTCACAGCCAATTGGAATCACCGTGATAAATTCATGGACTGTTTTTGTGTGATTAATCACTCTGGACGTGTGCCTCGGTGACCTGCGACCCATGTGTTGCTCAATGCATATATCTGGCTGTTATCGCACTGAAATGCTCATTGCCTCCAGGCTGCTTTGATTCAGTTTACTTTTGCCCTGCATCCTGAGATCTCCTTCCATAGAAATCCGCATCCAATTCAAAATACTGCATCAGTCTTCTCGATTTGGATTATAAATGTCTGGTGTGATAAACCTTGATAAAGGTCATATAGATCAGAGACTCTGGGCTTTGCTGTTTGATCAATCATAAATTCCACCTTCGCTAATATTCTCATTTAGTCCCTGGGGTATTTAGAAATGTATTTAACTTATATTATTTGCAACAGTGATTAATTTCCCTAGGAGGTAGATCTGAGACGGTTGGATGTTACTGTGTGTGTGTGCGTGTGTGTGTGTGTGTGTGTGTGTAAAAGACACTGTGTCCTTGAACAGGCTTATTGCTGCAGCTGGAACATCATACGCTCTCCCCTCTCCAACAGTTCTCTCTCACTGTTACACACACACACACACACACACACAAATGTACAACACCCCCCTACACACACACACACACACACACACACACACACACACACACACACATATATTACTGCCAGTCTTTCCAACTTATTCTCCCCCTCTCTCCCATTTTTCCCAGCTTAGCAGAAGATGGCGAAGGCGTGAGATGGAGGTTGGTGGTGAAGGAGGGCCACTAAAGAGTCGACACATACCAGAAGTTTATCCTCATTGCATTGTTTTCTCTTACAAATGGAGCAGAGATGGAGGGATAATGAGCCAGACAGAGTCGAGGATCTAACTGTGATGAGACTAAGACTTTCTTGTTACAATTGAGGAAAGACAAATATGTTTGGCAGTTTTTAGACCATCAAAAAGTCATTGGGAAATATCAGCAGCTTGATTGGGTTCTTAGCAAAAAAGCATTAATTTTATTCAGCTCTTCGTTGCTCTTAGTGCTCTAAATCTCAACTATTAGAAATACTTTTCGAAAAGATCCCCCAAAACAGAAGTGTAAGTGTAAAAAACAAAATCCCCTGCCAGACCCTAATAATAATAATGATCAGCACCTACAGATTTCACATAGTCACAAGTCTCACACACTCTCTGGTAAAATGTGTATGAACAGATTTGTTCTATTATGGTCTTGTTTCATCATTACATTTGGGTTTTACTTGCTCTTTCTCTCTGTTTCCTGTGCCTTTCCATGCCTGGGAGAGGTGCAGAAGAAGCCTGGGGCTGGAAGAACACTGTTCCCATTCTCTCTATCGCATACTCACACATGCATATACGTACACACACACTTGCTTCAGGCCCCTTTGCTTTTAGCTGCAGGTCAATCCTTACGAAATACTGTGAAATAATTTCTCAACTTCATGCTCTTTTACAATCGCTGCATAGATTTATAATGTAGTCGGGTCTGACCAAAGAACTTAAGCAAGTCTTAGCAAATTGAGTAACTTTTTATCCTTGATTTCTTTCTCTTCACCTTCTTTCTTACGAAGGTTATTATAAAAGTGATTTGGCTTTAAAACGACATTTTCAACATGAGCTGCTACACACAGCGTCTGGCACTGCCGAACAGCCGCTGTATCTCTGGTGTGCGTGTCTAACGGCGTGATTTCACTGTGTTTTGTGCACGCCGGGGTGAATTTCTCGTCTCTTGTCTTTCTTGCAAGCGCAAGATGTTCCTATGATTCCATTTTGCAAGCGAATCATTTCATGGGTGTCACTACAACTTGTGTTTTCTGCTTGAGCAAAGATATTGAAAAAATCTTCCACTACATCCATTTGTGGATTATTGTCCAATCTGTTTGATGTCAGTCTCCATTCCAGTCTCTCTCTAGTGCTTCTCCTTCCTGTCTTGCTCTCTTTCTCGCTCCCTCTCATGACACCCTGTCTTTACTTTTGCTGTTATTATCTCAACCCTGCATACCTTAACAACTCCCTCACTTCATTAGGTGTTCACATGGAGAACATCCTTTTTATTCATGCCTCAATGGAGGGATAAACCAAAGCGATGAAAGGAAAGGAAAAGGGTTCACGGGCCGTGCGTCCTCCACTAAAGGAAACTTGACGGCTAATAATTGTATGTCTGTTCTCAGCAGCTCTCCAGAGGCACTGTTCTTGGTATGGGCTGGCTGTGGCTTGGTTGGGCGGACAATATGAGCATGAGCAGGAAGGGGAAAGCCCTCTTAGAGCTCTGGCTGAACTTTGACTCTGTAAGGAAACGAAGGGAGGAAGAGGAGGTTAGTTTTACTTGGAGTCTCTTGGCTTGATGGGTTTTGCAGTCTCTCTTTCCAATCTCTTATTCTCTAACTCTGCACAAGCTTGCTGAGTAGCAAGTGAAACATTTTTAGAGTAAGACATAGCTATTTCTGCTTTGGCTATGCCTAAAAATCAATAGGAATATTCCTGAAAAAGCTACGCTGTGTCCCTGCGTAGCTTCCTAACCCTCTGTACCCAAAACCAGTCTTATCTGCCTCTCCCAGCTGGGCCTATGAGCATCAGAAATGTCGAGTGGTACAAAGCTTGGATAAAAAAGCTTTAGATTCTGTGTGCATGTGTTGTGTGAGTGTGTTTTTAGAGAGCGGGTGAGAGTGTGGGTGCACAGGTTTTTATGCAGCATATGTGTTTTTATATGTGTAGTATATCTGTGTGTGTGTGTCTTTACTGTATGTGTGTGGTCATAAACATGTCAGTGGCACTCAGGAATTGAAGGTGTGATGATCTTCCCCAGCTGCTGCTGCAGCGGCAGCTGTCAAAGTCACATATACCTTGTTTCCGGACCATGATGCATCGTGGTCTGAACAGTGTAGTCTCTGACAGTTCAGAACGAAGGATGGAGAAGGACAATTTGTCACAGACAAATACTACATGGTCAGTGGAGCCTACTCTAGAGGCTTAGACTATAGAGGCTGCCATTCTCCCTTAGTTTCAGTCTTTTTTTCTCTCTGCCTCCTAAATGAATTGCCTTGTTGTTATCTTTTATGTGTGTTGCCTGCAAAGTGGGTTTCCAATGGGTCTCAAAGAGAATTGACAGAAATAGAAAAATCCACTGGGACATGTTATACCCCCGGCGGTATGTACATTACAGGCACAATTATGTCAAAAAAGAGCAGTTCTGCTCAGTGTTCGACTAAACAGGCCTTCAAGTGGGAAATGACTCTGGTTTCAACAGAGGTTCCAGAAACAGCACAGCCAATCCTTATGAGGATGAAGCACTTCTTTGATCATTACTTAAGAGGCAAAAAGACCTTCTCTCCGTTTTAATTTCTGCCCGTCTTACCTGGGACCGGAGGCTAGAGCACAGCCAGGGAGGCAGCAGTAGAAAAGGCGGTGCACTTTGAAGTTATTGAAATGAGGGGAAGAACGGACGGGAAATACCAGGGAGAGCTAAGTAAAGAACTTTACTGAGAGCTGCTGGAGAGGTTCACCCAAAATGTCCCCTCAGCTCTCTGTCTCTGTAGTACTTTTTGGGACTTGAAAGTGAGAATATTTGATGTGATTTGAAGCTTTGTGTCTCGTCTAGTAAATATATTGTGCATTTTTCACCATGCGTCGGATGCATACCTGTGCTGAAGTAAAAACCAACAGTTGCAAATGTCAGAGCAGCATTTCTGTCATGGCCATGCATTCCCTCTAATGAGACATGTCTGCTTGTGTTAACCTGTTTGCTAACTCAATATGGTATGGTTTATTCAGCAGTCGAGTGAGAAGCTGTCAGAATCCATTGATTCCTTGGATGAGAAATCCAGCAACAGCCATCACCCTGGGAGGCGTGTTGCACTTCTCTTAACCCTTGAGAGAATGGCTGTTCCTGACAGGGTCAGACTGATGTCATCTGCGAGCAGGCAGGACTGACACCAGTGATAAGCGTAGAGAGAGCCTCTGAATAGAGCCATGGGCATTGATGATGTTCAGCCTGTCAGGTTGTGGCAGAACGTGGAAGCTTCTAGATCTGCATCCTCAAAGGAAAGAGAAAGGGAGCTGCGACGTCAGGGTCAGCTTGAGCCAGTCGTAACTGAGGCCTGAGAATACATAAAGAGCACGAGGGGAGGGAGACATGGAAAAGACAAGACCGTGGCTGACCTCCATCTGTCCAACAGAGCAGAATATTCTTCATAGCCAAAATAACAGTATTGGGTTTGTTCATTCTGTCTGTGGCATTTCTGTTGTGCATATAGATTGGACTTAAGATTAACTTGTGGTAGGTGAGGATGTGAATGTGGTGCACAGGTGGCACAGAGAGGTGTCTTATTCTTTTGTGTGCAGGTGGACCTCATGCAATTTTGAGCAGGGGACATGAATGATACAATTACCATGTCCCAGGGTGCAAGCCAAAACCTATTTCCACCATAACACAGGAAATAGCAGCTTCATCATTCAGAAAGAGTTGATTTTTTTTGTTTCATGAGCGTTGCACACTTTCTCCCTTTCGCTGGGAATGAAAGCAAAGTGGACTAAATGTATTCAGATCTTCGAATTGAATACAATATGTCATTTCTTTATGTATGCATGTAATACAAATTGGGAAAAAATACAATCCGTCCTTGTGTCTGCCTTCAGGGACGGAAAGAATATATTTACTCAAATTCAGCAGTTTTCACACACACACATGCTAGTATTTAGCACATGCTAGAAGACTAGGACTTGACTTGCTAATTCCCTATAAATTAGGGTGTAGATGATTTGCACCTCTCCCAGATCCCTTCATGGCTTAATTTGAGTACTAGATCTGATAAGTGTTCTCCCATTACTCTACTACTCCCTGCTTAATATTTTGTGTGTGTTTGTGCATGCGCCTGTGTGTGTGGAAGGGGCGTTATAGTGGCCTGGAAGGAGTTAGATTCGTCTATGAATGTGTGTGTGTTTTACAAAAGCCATAAACACCCCCCATCATTATGCAGAAGAATGGCTGCATACAGCTCTCAGGCAATCTATTGTGACTTTGCAATTCTACTCCAAATATTGGCTCCGGCCCGCATGATGAAATGCTAACACGTTTTTTAACCACTTTTCTGTTTGATTCTTAGCTGCGCTGACAGGTGCACATCACACAGCTGTAATATGGGGGGCATCAGCAGAAATATTCCCGGGCTAGATTTGCAGAACCTGAGGGTGCAGTAAAGACTTCAGGCGCAATTTACATGGTTAATATGCCATTGAAAGCTGCGCAGGGCTTCTGTGATTGTGTGTGCATGTGTGTGTGTTTGTGTGTGTGTGTATGTGTACATGTGAAAGCAGGATTGCTGCGGAACATTAATTAGTCCTGATATGTTTCCCATTTCATCCACAGCTGAACGTTCCCTGTTCACAAACCTTGATCAATGTTCATTCATTTTAGCCCATTACCCCCCCCCCCCCCCCCCCCCCCCCCCCCACACACACACACACAGACAAACACTCTCTCTCTCTCTCTCTTCCTTTCTGTCTGTCTGTCTCTCCCTTCCTCAGCTTGTAGATGTGTTAGCCATTACCCCGCTAATTTACACTGCGATGGGGAGCGGGGGGAAATGAGCGGAGGGAGTCGAGGAGGAGAACACAGAGCCTTGGCGCTCTCTTTCCTTGTGTCTGTCTGTTCTTCCTAATAGCTAAATGTTTTCTGCAGCTTGTTCATGTAACGCCAGCTTGAGAAGCTCTCGTTGACAAAGAGGTTTAAGGATGAAATATAGCAAATTAAGTATGCTTAATCTGGCTTTCTGAGTAAAATAATAGAACTTTAAATGATGGATCATGG
This sequence comes from Enoplosus armatus, assembly GCF_043641665.1. Lineage (NCBI taxonomy): Eukaryota > Metazoa > Chordata > Actinopteri > Centrarchiformes > Enoplosidae > Enoplosus > Enoplosus armatus. The sequence goes on from NC_092185.1 coordinate 17,796,914, forward strand.
GTTTTTTGGGAGCCTACCACCACATTAGCTGTCAAAATGTGTTGACGTTAAACAGCCCAGGTGTGCACTGATTGGGACTTATTCAAATTGGCTGACAATTGCTTGTTTCAAGTGTGACTAATCAGAGTTTGCTCCCACCCTAATTCTTTGATATGGCTGTTTGCTGTCAGTTATTTATTCTGTTATGTGTGTATGTGTCTTGGAAAAGATTACATTAAAATTATAATAGATTAAAGACAGTCATGCTGTTTTTTAAGTTGAGATGGTCCAAATGAAAAAGGAAAATTGTCCACTCCCATTTTACTGAAAATTACATTTCAGGCTCTTCCAGAATTATGTTGCTCACCTGACCTACTTGTACTGAGACCTTCTAATAATGATAACATGACTTATTCTGAAATTTTTGCTTCAGCAGATGTTTTAACAATTTCTTTGCCATGTTTTAGCAGTATGACACATACTAGGAAAAACAAAATTCAGCCATCATGAATGCTTAATTTGTGGTAAAAATTAATACTATTATTATTTACACAAGAATAGCATCATTAACAATACAATATTAATAAAAGAACTATAATAAAAACAACCACCCAGTGATAACATTATACATGAACAGCTTTTAAATAATTTGCTCCCTTATTCACAGGCAGAAAGTAGGCCATTGTGATCCTATAGAGTAGATGTAATTGTCACATTGCGCCACACACACACACACCCGCACACACACACACACACACACATACACACACACACACACACACATACACACACACACACACTGCTGTCCCAGTCATTCTCAAGGTCACGGCCCTCCCATCCTCCTCTCTGTTCGTCCCCATTTATCCTGTGTATAATGGGAAGTGCTGACTGGTTTAGGACGTTCATTTTACACCCCTGCCCCCCTCTGCCCATACAGGCTGTTGTATGTGTAAAAACCCCTGCATGGCTGCATTCACTTTTGTATTTGAAGTTTTGTATGTGTTTTGATTGTCATCCAGCAATAATCAATCCCATTCAGCATAAAACATAGTAGTGTGAAAGACTGAATACAGTATTTTAACATCATTGAAACTTAATTTCTGCTTTCAATTGAAACCATTTATTGTACAATGAAAGCATACTAGTGCAAAATAGGTCTGAGGGAGAACATAGAGGTCAACAGTAGTGGTGGATGTACTTGTGTTTTACCTCTTCCTTCCTCTTTCAAGGAAGAAAGAAATTAAAAATGGGTAGGTGCAGTGAGCCTTACCGACACATTCATATTTATTGTGCCTTCCTGGACTGAAACTGTCTTGCTGTGTGTGTGTGTGTGTGTGTGTGTGTGTGTGTGTGTTGGGCAAATAGTCAAGTCAGTTTTATTTATATAGCCCAATATCACAAATCACAATTTGCCTCAGGGGGCTTTACAATCTGTACAGCATACGACACCCTCTATCCTTAGACCCCAAATATAGGGTTAACGACTCCTGATGCCTGAGGTCTATAGCTGCCGTAACCCTGTCAGTTAGTGAGGCCAGGTAATTACCTGAGAATGACAGGTCTGGAGGGCTGTGTGTGTGTGTGTGTGTGTGTGTGTGTGTGTGTGTGTGTGTGTGTGTGTGTGTGTGTGTGTGTGTGTGTGTGTGTGTGTGTGTGTGCGCGCGCACTGGATGCACTTGGGTGTACAGTAAATGTGCACAGATAAGTGCATATATATGTATATGCTTGCAGGTTTGTGCTTGCATGTGTTTATATGTGCATATGAAAGTGTGCACATGCATTGTGTGTGTGTGTGTGTTTGCAGGTTATTTGGGGGGCGGGGTGGAGATGGGAGATGGATGGGGAGCGGCAGCATTTCTTATCCCATTCAATTAGACAGGATATATTGACGTGCGCAGAGGACCACCTGCTTGCGTATGCAAAACACACAGCAAGGGGCTTCACTTGACAGCTACACCCAACTGCACCCCTCCTCTAAGATCAGCACATATTGTTGGCGCATAGATATCATTTTCCACCAAACAGACCTCTCCTCTCCCCTTCTCTCCACTCCTCTCTGTTAGTTTTAGATGGAGTCTCAACACTCACGCTCTACCGATTTATTGAATCATGTCTTGAGTGAATACACACTGTAGTGTTACCGTAGTTACATACATTTCTCCCTCTCTTAGGCATTTTTCACTGTTCTTCACTGTCTACTGTTTGTCAACGGGCATTCATTTCATATAACCAATATACAGTTTTTCATCTACATGTGTTTTCAGTGTACAGTTTTACAGTTTTTCAGTGTGTATGCATTCATCTCCAGTTCTTGTGGAGCAAAGTCAGGCTTCCAGAGTAGCGGCCGTTGTTACAAATAAAGTGATGAGGCTCAAAGGGGTAGATGACAAGACAAGAGTTTTGTTGCCATGCTTCTTCTAATGATCACAGGCATTTCCTTAACAGCCTCTCCACTTATCTGTCCCCAGGGCGTTTGTTTCTTGTCCATGCTACACACTCATCTCATTTCTCCCCCTTTCTATGCATCCTCTGTCCATGTCAGTGGTGTTTTTCTGTACAGTGTGTGTGTGTGTGTGTGTGTGTGTGTGTGTGTGTGTGTGTGTGTGTGTGTGTGTGTGTGTGGGTAGGTGTACACCCCGAAATGTTTATTGTATGCGTTTGTGTCCCCGGAGATTTAAGCTACTCAGCTCCCGTCATGGTTCCACCACTGAGGTGGGATTTATCCAAGTATGTGTTCAAAACGACGCCCTCAGCGCAGCATATTACATCGCCTTAATCCTCAGTGGGTTATACAGAGGAGGAGAGGAAGAAGAGAAAGATTGAGGACAGAGAGGACAAGAATAAAGGTGCAGGAACAAAGGCAAGGAGCAGGATGTAGAGGAGGGGGGGGGGGGGGGGGCATAGAAGGTTGGAAGATTTGGACAGAATCAGAGAGAATAGCTACAGAAGTTAAAGCTGGATTACATGTTGTGTAGATCTAGTCATCAGAGACTGTTAGCGGCATTACTGCAGTACCACTACTCCAGACAGGGAAACCTCTATAAAGGGTGGGAAGTTTGAACTTTGAATTTGTTTGGTCTTTGATTGATAGTGTTTGGCAGAAAAAACATGTTGCTCAGCAGGAGCCTAAATATTTGGCTGGTTTTGGATCATTAGAGCAGTTTTCTAAATTGATGACAAGGTGTAAAAAAGAGGTAAAGGAACACTCATTTGACCTGTTTCGCAGCAGTATGCTTGTCTTTTTACGCACATGTGAGTGTTTGTAAAAAAGCTTTTTGTTCATTTTCTCATATCGTGGATTGTGGGGGCTGGAAACCAGATGTAGTCACTGATTTACACAAGCCACATGATATCTTGTTGGATGTTGGAGCCTGAATCTTGGACCTTGATTCAGAAAATAGGAGTGACAGATAATGTTGTGGACAAGTAATAGAGGAGCTTATTAGGTGTTCTCTAGTACAGGGAGTGTAGAGTGCTACTGTTGTGTGGTCTTTGTTGTAAATCTAATTTGGGAACAATATGGACAGAAATGGAACAATTATTAGGCTAAACACTGTCTCTTTTGAGGCTTTTAGTAGAATAGCAGCGCCTCTTCCTTAAAACATACAGTGCTGCATCATTTTTGTATAAAGATTTTAAGAATTGGGCCGCAGAAACTAAAGAATGAAGAATGAGAGAGAGAAAAACACCGGATTTGGAGGAGAGGTCAGGTCAGGTCTATAGGCAGAGATAAGGTGAGGCAGGGCTTTGTAAAGTTTTGTGTCCGCCTTCTTGCTTGATCCCACTATGTCTTTGCTCTCAGTCCTGCATTTAGTCCCATATTACTCAACACAGTGCACAGACAGAAGATTGATTTTGGTCGATTCTGCAAAACCAGAGATTACTTTCAATAAATGTTTTTGAATGTTCGGTGCCAATTTTTTAGTCCTACACGATCTATGCTTGGCGTTGGATGTAAATTCTGTGTTGAATAGTTGTCCAGAATATGAGCATAATTCCTGGGGAGACTGGACTGGTATTCCTCCTCACCCTCCTCCATCCCCCATTCTCTCCTCCCTCAACCCTCTCCCGTCTTCATCCTGTCCTCTTTTCTGCCTGTTGAGTTTGTGAGAAAGATATCTCTCCTGACCACACGTCATGCTTTAATCTCATTCATGCTCCCTTTTTTCATAGCAGCTTCTGAGTTGGCAGTCACTGGTCTGGAGTACTTGCAGTACTTTTGCAATTCCCCCTGGGCTTGAACTTTTTGGGCTCAAATTCTGTTTGTCACCACCTCTAGTCTCATGTTCACAATAAGGGAAACTCATTTAAAGTGCTTCCAAGTGTAATCTTTTAAGCTACACCTCTACTCCATAATACCTCTCTTGTGATTGCCTTTGAGGGGGGCTATTTAAGATGCTTGTTTCTGGGACTTAGACATTTCATAATCACTCTATGATCTTGTTTCATGGGCTTAGGCTTATTTTATTCAGTGGGGCTCTGGCAGGGTGGAGCAGCAGGTTTCATATCAATGTTTAGCATCAAGCACAAGAGTGGTCTTTAATATATAAGAATGCAAATCTTGTAAAAACAAACAAATAAACAAACAAACATGGTCTATATTTACAATTTTACTCTCCTCCTCCATGTTTTCTTGTCACTCCTGCGGCCCATGATTCTGACTTTTTCTTAGCTGGGAGCAGTAACTTCCTGAAGTCTCCACTGGCACCATCACGGTGACAACAGCTCACAAAAATTAGTGCTCCCAGCCAAGAAATGCCGACAAACAAATATAATGTGTTCATTAGTGAACTTTAGAGGTGCTGGTAGGCAGATTTTGTCACCTCTGGACAGAGCCAAGCTAGCTCCCCCCCCCCCCCATTTATGGTAAAATATGTCTTTATGCTAAGCTAAGCTAACTGGCTGCTGGCTGTAGCCATATATTTACCAGACAGACAGAACAGTGTATTCTTAACTTTCATCTAGAATACAAATAAGGGTAAACCCCAAAATGTCTAACAATTCCTTCAAGTTTCATTTTCCGAAGAGCTGAGAAGATGTTATTATGGAGACATGTCATCTGTTAACTGTAGAGTTGTGGGATTTTTGTCACCATTTGTTTATGATGACTGTAAATGCAAAGATGTATACATAATCGTTGGGGGAATGTGTAAGCTAGCTGCTTTCAGTGGGGATGAGAGGTTGGCTTGCTGCAAAATGAGTCACATCACATCCTGTAATAAATGTGGGGCCGGAGCTGAGGCAAAGAGAGAAATGAAAAGGGGGTTTTATTTTTGGAAAAAAAAGAGAGGGGATCTAATCCAGTGCAATACTCCCCGTTCTCACTCATTGCTGCTTCCCCAGACAGATTACTTTGAAGGCGCCCTCTGCAGAGGCAGATTTTTAAAATGGGGGCCATTGGATGGGATAGAGAGGGGGGTGTTGGATATAACTCAGAGAGGGAGATTAGTATTGCTGCGGTGAGTGTCCGTGTGTGTGTGTGTGTGTGTGTGTGTGTGTGTGTGAAGGGTGGGGCTGTCAGACAAAGAGTGACAGAATGAATAGTTTGAGTCTTTATCAGTGTATGTTGGAGTACTGTATGTTCCCATGTGCAGGTGTTTATTCAAAGTGATAAACGTTTGAATGGTATGACAGCGCAGTCTCAGCCGCTGTCACCCATCCCCTCATTTCTCTTCACCGTCCTCATCTTCCATCTCCCCCCTTGCTTCTTCCTTCCCTCCTTCCTCCTGTTCCATTCCCCTGTGACGTGGTATAGTTATAATCCACTCAGACATGTTCTGATGTTTTGTTTTTTTCTTGCTTTCTGTTGAGTGTTGGCACTCACCCACACACTCTCTTCCACTCCCTCTCTCTAAATCCCTCACTCTGACCATTTCTACTTTCCCCAGAGAGAAAGAGAAAGAGAGAGAGAGGAGCTACTGTATGGTCTGCCGTTTCTGTGGCAGCCATTATGTGAATCTGCTGTTTGTTTATTTGTTTGTCTTTGTTTGTTTGTTCATCTCTGTATCTAGTAAAGATGGCATGACAACGTGTGTCTGTGTGTTTGTGCTGGCACATGCACATCCATCTGAGTATATGTATTTTGTCAGATAGAGAGTAAATATTGTATCTCTGTGGTGTTATGTTCATGTATGACTGTGTATCCTTGTATGTAGGAGTTTGTCTGTGTGTCTGCTGGGTGCTGTGTGGTCCACAGTGGGTGCTCCTTGTTCACTGCAGGCCAGGTGTCTCTCCTCTCTGCTCCTTTGCTTCCCAGAGCTGTTTGATCTCAGGACGAGCTGCGAGTGTGTTCTGACGGTGCATACGTAGTGTGTTTTGCCTGCCAGTTAAATCCAATAGAGTATCAGGAGGCCAATGTTGAAGGAATACACTTAATTGATAAACCAACAAACACCACCATCATCCACACGTGTTTCTCCAGTGATCAGTCCTAACAGATTTTATGATAACATTATATTGGATTTAGGGCTGGGTGGCAAACCTCAATACCAAATACCAAGCAAGATCTGTCTGTAGCACAGAGTAGACTATACTACTATAAGACTATATGTGACTATAAGTCCAGCTGTTTTTGTGCAGCACATTGGTAAAACCTAAAATATTATTACCTGGTTCTTCACCTGTTAATGTACGAAGTGACTGTGATTGTTGATAAGGAAACCCTTTGGAGCTACAATAAGTAATGACTTTGTGCCTGTCAACATGCCTACGAAGCATGCCTATATTACTGTACTGTAACCTACATTTACCTAAATCTATGAATCTATGGTCCATATAAATGAATGTCACTGTGAGGTACAGTATTTTCAGGATGCGCTATAGTATAGAGCTATGGTACCATGTATTCTCTGTTGTCATGTTTAATGTTTTTCAAGCCTCTGCTGCCATTTTTGCATCTTTGGATGCAAAGTTAGATTCAGCCAACAGTCACACAATAGATTAGACGTGTGTTGTGGGCGCTGACGTCATGTATCTGTCCGATTGCAAATGTTTTCCTTTTATTGCTGTGTGATCTACTGTGTGACTACCAATGAATGGATTAGCAGATTTAGGTCACACTTCAGTTCTGTCATTTTGGGTTCCGTTCTTGTTGGTTATCCATTCATTGTGGCTGAATCAAATCTAAACACCAATGTCTTGCTTTACTGAGTGAGCCATACCTCCCAGGCGTGAGAATACCCACAATGCAGCACTCTGCGTTGCTAATCCTATTGGCTGCTGACGAATCACAGACATTCTGCAGTATGCGTCACTGCCGAGCCGAGTGCCAGAACAAGGAGAGGCTAAATGCTTAACTACACCTTAAGCTTGTCAGATATGAATGAGCTGGAGGACACAGAATGGAACTGGGCCTAGATTAGTGGGTTTTTGTTCGTGTGTGTGGTTCCCTGCACATGTGTGTGTCTCTGCAGTATGCTAGTATGAGGGACTGTGCGGGTGCTGTTTGAGGGGAGAACCTCCTCTCTCCTCCAGTGAAGTTGAATTAGCAGAGCTTATGGAACGATTTCATGTTAATGCGGCCAAATACAGTTCTTTAATCTCCCGTGATTCCCTATGCAGCATGCTCTTACTGCTTAAGAATACTCTGATTACTCTTCTATCACATACATACTGGAGAGCTGAACAGACCCAAAGGGAAGGGAAGTTAAAGAGAGACACTGTACTACAGAAGAAGAGAATAGAAGGATGGATTGCAACGGAGAGACCGCTGCTTCAAAAACCATTAATAAACTAACAGCTAATTGGTGGTGGTGTTTTTTTCCCCATAGTAATAAACACAACAGTACCCATGATCTGCACTAACTGCACCAACATGCAAAACCCCCAGAAAGCAGCCAGGCATTATGATTCCCATTTAAGAACAAACACATGAAAAAAAAAAGCATCATTTACCTCCATTGACTTGGTTACATGGGTATGGTGGTGGTGGGGGAGGGTGTGAAGAACAAGACAACGAGGGGCAGAGGCGAAGGAAGGGGTTCAGGGCCCAGGATTTAATTTCCGCTTTGCAATGTGAGATAAGTCAAACTTAATGAGCTGACAGAGAGAGATGGAGGGAGCAGGGGAGCTATGAGAGCCGGGGCACAGAGAACAGGGGAGTGAAGAGGAGAAGGAAGGGCGGGAAGGGAGGAGGTGGCGGAGGGTAAGCGATTGTGGAAAGAGGGGGTATCCTGCAGTTTCTGTCTGGCTGGATGCACGAAGAGAGGAGAGCAACAGAGGGAGAGTTGATGAAGGAGAGGGGGGTAAAAGTCAAGTCTTCTGTCAGCCCTGAGATCCTTTTCTCTCTATATATATGTGTGTGTGTGTGTGTGTGTGTGTGTGTGTGTGTGTGTGTGTGTGTGTGTGTGAGAGAGAGAGAGAGAAATGCATTATGTCAAAAATCCAAAGTGTAGATAGCCCGTATTCACGCAATCCTCAGGAAGGTGATGAGCGATTTAAATGTTGCTTGTCTGTGTGTGTGTGTGTGTGTGTGTGTGTGTGTGTGTCTGTGTGTGTGTGTGTGTGTGTGTGTGTCTACAGAGACTCTCAGATGAATCCTGGTGATCCCTAATATGCTGACAATAGCTTCAGGACTTTTGCTGACAGCAGCTTATTTACTCAGTGTGTTTTTTTTTTTTTTTTTTCTCTTGTGTGTCTCTTGTGCTTGCTTCTGTTCTTAAGAGATTTTATGGTTATATAGTTCCTGCTTGTAATATTGATTGAAATTATACACAAATGTTACATTGGAGAGAAATGTAAACTGACTTGGGACACTGTGTTTCTGCTCTTTCCTTTATCAATGTGTCTGTGTCTACTCAGCTGGCTGATCTAAGCAATCCTGGCTTGGGCTGAATTAGTTTTTCCTCCTCTGCGATTACTACTGGCCTGTTTTTTTTTTTTTTAATCATGTGGAGGGCAAAAATTCTAACAGATAGGAAATGAACAGGTAAAGACTTGAGGCTAGAAGTTGACGGCTGTGGGGAATTAAGGAAAAGTACTAGCTTGAAAGCGGGTGAAAGGTCACTTATGGAGACTTAAAGGGAGCTGTCCCGGTGCTGTTTGCATAAGCTGACACTAGGAGCTCTCCGTGGTGCTGAAGGGAGCCTCCACTCACAGTCCTTCCCTCTTTTAAGACAATTTCTGAGCTGTATTGACGTCGCTTCACATTATTGCAAGGTGCCAATAAATCCTGCCTTTATTAGACCTCGTCTATTGATCCATTTTTTTCCCTCCCCTCAGATCTCAACTCTCTCTGCCCATTGCTGCTTAATCCCTGCTATTTTTTCTCCCTCCTGTGTTCTCCTTCTTCTTCATTCAGCAGGAAATGTCAAGCTCTATCTCCCTGAGCTCTGTAGAGAAAGGGAGGGGGGCAATCTGAGGGGGGAGGGGTGGGGGGATGTCATGACCCCCTTCTCTGGGGCTTAAAGTGAGAGATTTGCCTAAATGCCAGCAAGGCTTTGAAGGTGGTATCGATATGATTGAAGCAAAGGGAATGATATTTACGTTTTCACTATTATGGTCTCATCATAGTCAGACAGAGTTGCAGCTAATTATTGCTGGGCCAACAGTGTCGATAGTTTGTGCATTCATGCTGTGTGATGCTGTGTGTCTCTTTGAACGCATACATTTGTGAATAAATGCTTTTCTTTGTGTTGCTTGATACTGATATGATGCCGCATGCACACAGGCACGTATCTGAAAATGCTAAACAGGTGGGAGATAAGCTTGAATGATTTGCTGTGTGCACACGCGTGTGTGCACCTGTGATAATGTTCCCCCAAGATGTGACTCCCGATGTGTGATGATTTGTGGAAACGTGTGTGTGTGTGTGTGTGTGTGTGTGTGTGTGTGTGAGAAGGTGTAGGTGTGATGTTAATCAGGCTGTCACGCTAAGACAGAGTCCTGCAGGGAAAAGCCTGTTGTGTCTGGAGTTCTCCACAGGACACCCCTTCACAAACATACAGAGCACACACAAACATATATACACACACTCGTTTTCTCTTTGGCTTTGTTTTCCCTTTTTCTCCCGAGCCTGTGTGCTGAGCTGGCCTTTGTAGTACACAGGAACTCTGGTCTTGAAAGTTAACGCCAAGTATCAGAAAGTGTCGGTCAGGTCTTTCTGCATAAGTAGGTCTGTAAGGTTGTCTGTTGGTCCACCACTTTGGTCCAGACTGTATCTCAACAACTATTATATGGATTGATATGAAATTAATGATCCCCAGAGGATGAATGTTACTGACTGTGGTGATCCCCTGACTTTTCCTCTGGTACCATTATGAGGTTGACATTTGAGGTTTTGAGTGAAATATTGGATGGATTGCCATTCCATCTGGCAGAGACATTAACGCCTCCCTTGAATTGTAATAACTTTGGTGACCTTGTGACTTGTTAGCACTTGTGAGCATGTTAGCATGCTGATGTTAGCATTTAGCTCAAAGCACCGCAGTGCCTAAGTACAGCCTCACAAAGCTGTTATCATGGCTTTAGGCTCTTAGAAACACGTCAGTTTGAACCGATTTTACATCCCCATGTACAGTATTCAGATGTCTTCTTGCTGTCAAGAACACACTGACCATTGTAGTAAACAAGGTCACTTGTAACAAGTACAGGTCAAAATATGATGAAAGTGAGGAGAAAAATGGGGAAACAGTTGTAGGTTAAACTACAGAATAGCAACATCACAATGGTATTATTAAATCTTCTTGTAATTGATTTGTTTAATTCTATTTTAACTTGCATTTATTCAAATTACTAATAAAATCTCTGATTTTTCAACCAAAAATAATGAGCCCTATGTTCATATAATAAATGATTGTAGTGAATGAAATATGAAGATAAGAGAAAAAAGAAAAAGAAAGCAAGTGAGAAAAAAGAGGAGGAGGGGAGAACAGGGGTTCACCACAGCATGTTATAGAGGAGTTACGGCTTCTTTCACCACCTATTCTCACACGTACCACAGCTGTCTGCGATTTTCACGCTGTGCACATCTGTACACACACACACACACACACACACAGAGCCCAGAAGGACTTTGTCACACATGTAGTTACACATGCTCTAACTGGTAAAGCCACTCACACACTAACACTCCCTCTAACACTTACACATCGTACATTTTTCTTCATGGTCACGCAGGCACAAACACATGAACCCTCACAATGTGCACACAGACTCGCACACTAACTGACCTCAGGGCTGTAATTTGTCTTGTGTTATCCATTAGTGCAGGTGGACTGAGCGAACGGCAGAGGCGGGAAACGGCAAAAGAGAGAGAGGAAGTCAGAAAGAGATATAGATTGTTGTCGGTAGCTGCAGGATAGAGAAGTATGACACAGAAAGAAGATATCATAGGATGTCTGTGTGCTGCATATGCGTTATCCTCAGCATGTTTTCATTTTTTTCACTCCGTGTGCCCTCCTGTGTAAAAGCGAGTGGAAACAGACAGCATGCCCTGAGGCTGTAAAGGCCAGTGAACCCTCGGCATTTGCATTATTAGATGTCCGCTTGTATCTTCTTTACAGCTGTCAGGGTTACGCTGTCGAGAGTAGACCGTGGCATTTCTGACTGTCCAGTTAGCCTTGACCTCACATATTTTTTTCTCGCTTACTGCATCCCTACATCAACCGCACGCACACACGCACACCTGGTAGGGGACCATTTCGGCTCCAGAGAAGACTTCCTTTTGTGTTTAGCTTCAGTTGTTGGAGTTGCTTGCACCCTTGAAGCTCTGTTTGATTTATATCTCCAGTGGGAATGTTCCACATAGATATGCAGCATTCTGTTGGGCAAAGAAATATCAGATCAACTACGAAAGTGAGCACATTTACATTTGCTTTCAAAGAGTCAACAACACTGACATCGTTGTCATCAAAGGGGCTACTGGGACGGATTCGCACTCCGGAGAGCAGTGCATGGTGGGAGAAGGTCACCCTGTTCTGAGAATCGGCTGCTTCATTTCCCAGAGTGCTGCTTGAGTGACTGTGTGTGTGTGTGTGTGTGTGTGGATGTGAGTTGTTGAGTGAGTGATGTCAGGGCCCTGAGAGGACAGCCTTTTTTCAGCTGCTGTTAATCACACTCCATCTCTGACAGAAGAAGTGCTCAGGCCTTTACTGTACTCTCTGCCTTCTCCGTCCAACTCCTCAGGCAGCTCTTTGTCTGTTCCTCTACTGGGCCTCCATTCCTCAGCTGCTTGTTTTTGTCCCCCACAATCACACGGATCAATGATGGACTCATTCATTTATATATATATATATATATATATATATATAAAACTAGATACAGCGTCACTCTTTGGGGACTTCTGTTGTGCCTTTTTTTGCTATTTTATTACATTTTATTAACTGAACAATTAGGCGGCAATGATGATGTTTGTATTTTTAACTTGACTTGTTTCAGTTTTTCAGGGATGTCTTTCCCTTTCTCTTTCTCTCCAAACACTGGCTCAGACACACAAACAAACATAACCACACACACACGCACACACAGGTTACACTGAAGACACTGCACTACTGGTCATGAGGGACGACTACTTGTTAACTTGACAGGCTCGTAGAGCAGCTGCCCATACGCCATATGGCACCGGGACACAGACGAACACAGTTACAGAGGGAGGGATTGATATATAGAAGGAGATTCAGTAATAGTGAGCGGGAGAGAGAACGTAGGACTTGATAATATCATTATAGCGCAGCGAGTCTCTCACAGCAATGGGCAGCAGCACACGTAAAGCTGATAGAATGTGATGGCTGACCTTCTCAACAGTTAATGCAGTTTAGATACACATTCATTCACACGCAGTTAATACGCCCACAGTCCCCGAATAGCTACATGCCCAAATTTAATTTCTCTCATGCACTCATTTGTAAGGAAATGAACATTGTCCGCTATTGATATCACGAAAAGGTCACTGCAACGTCTCAAAATAGTTTTCAGATGTTTTTTTTTTCTTTTTAAACAAAGTTTTGTGTATTACTTCAGCTCCACACTTTCTGTGAACTCCCCCCCCCCCCCCCCCCCCTCCTCCTTCAGCCCCAGCCCCCGGCCTCTCTTTAGTGCCAGATGGTGCAGCCCATCACTGTTAACAGGCAGAGATGGGGAGAAGGAAAGAATAGTGAGATGGGGATAGCCGGGCAGGCAGTCCATGTATTATTAATTATGAGTAATAGAGGCTTGTATGGTTGTATACATTATTGAGGCCAGGTCCTTCCGAGGGCAGTTAAGCTGAAGTGGCGCTTGGTTTAATGGATTGGGACAGAGTCAGGCTGAGAGCACATTTACCAAGTGCCTGGTGTAAAGTTAACACCTGTTTATGCCACGCTGCAGATGTATAATGCTGAAAATTCAAATGACTTCACACCAGTGTTGGGCAAATGTGTGGTGAAACAAGCTGGCAAAGTTTGAAGATACACCACTGATTACAGTTAAAAATAAGAAATGTACACATTTAACACATTGTGGATCAAATTACTATGTCTAATCTAAAAAGCGTCCCTTTTAGAGACAAACCAAGAGAATTATCATCCGTCTCTGCTCTTCAGAGACTTTTTGTGGTTTTCCGGCCCACAACTTTACCGTTTGATTCAGTCTCATCGCTCTCAGATTAACCAGGCAGCCGGTCTCAGCAAAAAGCTCCAAAAACCCTCTGTACAGTACACTTCCTGCTCAGCACTAAATGGCAAAGAGACAAAGTTAGCGACAAGCTGGTGAACATAGTGGAGCATTTATCAGCTCGAGTCTAATGAATAGAAACACGACTCCAAATGACTGTCAATGTTGCTCTGTTTCTGCTGGATGTGTAAATTGGCAACTGTTTGCTTACACGTTCGCCAGACCAACTTTAAGGTACTGATATGTCAATGTTGTGTTTTCAGCTTGTTACATTGCCCTCATGCAGCCAAAAAATAAATTAATGCAGCTGGCAAAATTCTGTAGAGGCTTGTATGTGGTCTGCTGCTGATGTGCTCTCATGGAAAACTGGTACCGGTATTTTTCTTGTGTGTGTGTGTGTGTGTGTATGTGTATGTGTATGTGTGTGTGTTAGCTGGCAAATGCTGAACCTGAAGCCGGGTATTGTTGAAAAAGTTTTGAAATCAGTGCAAATACCATACCAGAATTTTGGTATTGATACAAAAATCATCAAGATGATACAAACTTCTCAAATACATTTAGCCTAAATAAAGATACAGATTACAATGAACACAATTCTACTTGTTTACAATATGTAATTATTCCGCCTCTAGGCTATGATTAAGTGCCAACATAAGTACTCTTTGGCCGACACTCAGAAAGGACTGAGGTTTGATACCCAGCACTAGCTAAACCTGAATCACAGCACACTTGGCTGTCTGTCAGCTCTGCATGAAGAACCCTATTCATATTGTGCTGCTCCTGAACGCACACACAACCACCTACATTGGAATTGTGTGCTCTCAGCTGAAGTACACATTCAGGGCCGCGCATTACGTCTGGATAAATTCTTTACATGAGACTTGGCGAACTGTTGAGCTGTAGAGATAATCTGTCATATTTACCGTCTGATACGATCTGTCCGCTGTTTATATTGTGTGGTCTTAATATTGCTGCAGATATCTGCCTACCTTTCACAGCAGAGATCTAATCTGATATTATTAGTATTGTTTTCTGGCCTGCATTAGCATGCAGTGTCTGCTTTCCTCCTGCTTCATGTGTAGGTGTATAAAAACATGACACTGATACAGACAATCTGATATGAGGGCTGTTGAGAATCTTAATGTGTTTGCTGTTGCATAAGCAATCTTATACTTCATCTGTATCGGCTGACTTCACACACACACACACACCACACCACACACACACACACACACACACACACGCATGCACGCACGCACGCACACACACACACACACACACACACACACACACACACACACACACACAGAGCTGTTGGACTGTGCAGCTTGGAGAAGTGTGAATGTTGGTTTGAGTGGGAGGAGTGTCGGGTGATCCTCTCAGCTCGGTGGCATGTCCTGTCATTGGAAAGAACAGTATCACTCTGCATTTACATTGATCCTTATTAGCCCTGGAGATTAAACCCCTTGCAAGTGCGAGCTAGCACAGCGCCTTGGAGTTTCACCGTGTGCCATTCCTACATACGCCTAAACACACACACACACACACACTCTCAGTCACTCAAGCAGTCATGCTTCGGTGTTAATCTAGGACACAGTCACCAGGAGACGTTTCTCTGTCTGAACCTTTTTTTTCATGTGGATATTCTAATTCATACTTTCACATCAAGTCACTGTTTCTTGTGATATATTTGGCTTGCAGGAATTCCAGCTCATGCGATTCAGTTTTTTTTGTAATCAGCAAAAGTTGACTTTAGAATATTATCAATTAATGAAAGCATCAGGTGTTTTTTTCACATTCATTCTCATTTATCCCTTTTTATTTCTTAACTATCTTTTATTTCTACAAGTAGCAGCCACCAATCATAGCGCTCCATCCTTTCAGAGAGGAGGAGGTGTGTGCAGCTGAGTATGATGGGATGGATGGAGGTCTCCAGGGTAACAGGACAGGTCATGCAGTGTTGTCATGTCGTACACTTTCCAATTATATTATGGGCTGTTTGTTTCCTAACCCTGCGACGGGGTGTCACCCTGGCAACTGGCCAGCGATGCAGAGCACAGGACCGCAACATCCAGAGCACCTGTGTTTGTGTGTGTGTGTGTGTGTTAGTACTTGTGTTTGCGTGTGAGTCACACAGAAGACCAACATGAGAGCAAAGAATAGTGAAGGTGTGGAAAGGGACCAAATACACTTATAGATACACACACACACACACACACACACACACACACACACACACACACACACACACACACAGCCTCAAGCACAAACAACATCATTTTTGACCTTACAAATTTCCATATCCATTAAAATTCCTATGCACTCTGCGACATAAGAGGCTTTAAAAGTGAGATGACTTTCAATTGACAGTTAGGGAGCCATCCAAACCTGCCTTTGAGCACCTTTCACATTATCAGCTCACATCATATTGTCTGTGCTGTTCCACTGAATATGGATGGAACTGCTGGTGCTGTTTAAGCAGAGGAGATATGTGCACACCGCAAATAAATGTGCATGTGACTGCTATTAAGTGTTATCTGTCTGCCTCTCAGAATACCTCTCTGTACTGATAATGTAGGGTTTATACATTCCCTTCCGCATAGGGACAAGAGACTAAAATCACAGGGAATATACTGTATATGCACACTTACATCACAGGGACATGGAGAGAAATAAAGAAGGAGACTGACAAGAGAGAGAGGGAGAGCGAATATCATTTGCTGGACATCTCACGTTGTGTATTCTACAGAGGAGCGGAGAGATAGGAATCAGGGTGTGTTTCTGTTCTGATATGGACGAAGAGCCGCAGAGCACAGACCAGAGCACAGATAGGGGGTGGGAGGGAGGGGGAGTCATGAGGGCAGGGAAGGAGGGGAGGAAAAGAGGGAGCAAGGCGAGGGAGAGCGTCGGGGAGATACAGATCAGGACCTGGAAGCTGTTCTCCTGTGTCCTGTCATAGATGAGAGGCGAGGTGATAAGGAGGAAGAGGAAAGGACAGAGAGAAGAGGGCATGGAAACGTAGGGAAGAAGAAAGGGCAACACAAGGGATTTTACTACTTGTTCTCAAATGGAGCAGTGGGTGAAGGGGATGAGAGCGAGGGAAGAATGTCAGAGTCGCTACAGTGTATAATGGAGAACAAGAAAGTTCAGCGGAGACACATTCGGTTCAAATGTTCTTTTTCTGCATCATGCAACTCCCAAATGGTGTTTCTCTATTGGCATAGCTATTTCAGAGCAATGTAAATGTGAATGCAGCGTGAAAGCAGCAACATTTAAATGCAATGATCATCAGAAGATGCCTCATTGACTACCATATAAGCTCATGCAGAATGTTTGCAGTTTAATGTGACATCTTTTTCCTACAGCTCAATTCAAAATGTCAGAACTGACTTAGAAGCCACACCGAATACATATTTGTTTCTTGACATACGAAGTTTTATCACACTTAAAAATATAGTGTAGCATTTGTCCCTAAGTATAGACATTCCTTACAGAATCATCTTCTCTGTAATACATGGTAAGAGTGTGTAGCTGAAGTGTGTGTGACATTTAGCATTACACCTCTCCATAGTGTGAAATCGGCCATGCTGTTGCCCGGTAACGCATGACGCCTGCTTCGTGTTTGCTTTGACAATAATGTTGCTGTGATTGAGCTGTCCAGTGATGGACCAGTGAATTCATCATCCATCCATCCATCCTCCTCTCACCATGTGCTCATAGGCACCTAGTGTGACGGCAATGAAGTGGCACAATCGGCCAGTAACGCCTAGCTGTATTTTTCTCTTAGGCAGTAAAACATTTTATGTTACTGCCATATTGGATGTGGGTGTGTTATGAATGCATTTCTTATGATTTTCACTAATGTATTTCTGCTAACTGATAGCTGAACAGGATGCACAGATTGACCTTTCAAAATAAACTGTAATAATATTTCAAAGAAGCCCAATAGTGAAAACATAAAATGTTGAATATAGCTACAACAGATAGTGTATCACTATATGATATCATGCATAAAGAAACGATGTACTCGGAAGTCACAAGTTATAAATGCAGTGCTTTGTGACAGAGAACTGTTATGCATTTTGAATGTACACTGACAGAATAATAATTAGACAGAATAAGTTTAAATATGAAAATGTCCCTGTAAAGTCACTAAACCCTAACAAATACTGTCTAAGTCCTTGTAAGGTTCTTATAGGAATATTATACACAGCTTGAAATGATTCACCAAGTGAACATAGTGCTGTGGAATTATTTCTTTTAATGTTTCAGTACTGTTAATGGCATTTCCCCACAGCATATTGCTTGCCTCTAACACACACTGAACCAGCAGGCTATAAAGTTTATTCAAGTGTAGCCACTTTGTTTTGTTTCTATAAAAACCTCTTTACATCCTTGATGGATAAATCAAGTAGTCTTAATAGCTCTCCATTATTTGGACATTTGGCTATTAAGGTTATGGGTTAGTGATGGTGAGTGAAATTAAGTTTTTAATGCAGTTCTGCTGTATAATAGAATACATCTCTTGCCACTTTCAGAACACAGAATCAAAAATGAAGTTCACACTTTAATGTAATTCTTTATACAGGATGAAATGGAATTGGTTACATAAGATATTTTAGAAACAAATAAATGTAAATGACACAATTTGAAGGTGCAAGAGAGACATTTCCTCGTTTTTAAGATGACTACTGGAGTCTCCGCTGGTTGCCTGGCAACCTCATGGTAATGACAAGACTTCAGGAAGTCACTGCTCCTGGCCAAGAAATAGTCTCACAACCCCTGCAAAACCAGAATTTGTTGTTGATTATGTTACCTTTGGACAAAGCCAGGCTAGCTGTTTCCAGTCCTTTGCTAAGCTAAGCTAACCAGCTGCTTGCTGTAGCCAGGAAAACAAATACCTGCATTTCCCAAAATGTTCAACTATTCCTTTAACCCATCGTCCCCCTTGGATAGCTGTCCAGTAGTTGTTTAATTAGTTCTGTCCAGAGGCTGATAGATGCTGATAGACCTCATTGATGGACTGATGCTTTACCTATCCGAACGGAGAGGAGGTGAGAGGTGACAGTGGAATTAAAGACAGAGCAGTAAATTGAGAGCTTCTTTTAGTGGCTTAGGTTGATCCAATACTTGTCACAGCGTTTCCCAAGGTTAAAAAGTGTGCATAGACTATTTGTTGAGCAGTGAGAACATTTTTGTGATAATGACATTTTCCTTTCCAAACAATGTGCATGTGTGTTTCTAACTCAATGTGTTTAGAACGGTCCTTTTCTATTGGTAGAGCATTCTCATACAAGATTGGATTTTAAACAAACATTTGAGAGCATGAGCCATGCACAATACTGCTTTTATTTGCATAGACACACACACACACACACACACACACACACACACACACACACACACACACACGCACACACACACTCTCGCATGAAGAATCAGCATTGCTGGGTATCACCCTGACACCTCATTGCTGTTATTATCAGCCTGTTGCCCAGGAGACCGACAGCCTGTAGCTGCAGGTGGGTGCAGAGGTGGGTGTTGATGCCTTCCTGCCTCCCGTTGGAGCTCAAGGTCTGAAGATCACATGCCGACATCAAACAAAGGATTTGTCCTCAGGCACAGTCACAGGCTCATAGGACTATACACAATATGGTACAGTGGGTCGTGGCCGAAACATTGGTCCTCTTTCTCAGCTTATTGTCCCTTGTCGCTTCCTGAGCCAGTTTTTTTAGCAGTACATCATTCTTTCTCTCTGTATACCTGTTAGGATCCCTCACTCTCTTTTTCTTTCTCTCTCGCTCGCTCTCTGCCTCTCCTCTCTGTGTTCAGCATGATTATGTTACTAAGCAGAAGTCTCCTATCAGAATGTTCATTGGTGGAGCTCATCTTTGGCTGGTATTACATAACAACTCCCTTCTCATCTCAGCGTTGACTTACTTGGATCGTAAGATAAACGCCAGTTAAGTGGAAGCAGGAAACTCTGTGAACATTTTCTCTGAGTTCACCAGTCTGGTTCTTAGATCTCCTGCTAAAGAGTCAACATGTCGCTGAGAGAGGGCAGCAGGTGAAAGAAAAGACGGAAAAAAAAAGACATGAAAATAAGCAGATTTTTTAAAATGGAGTTCAGAGTCACCAAAAGAATTTGCTGAGCACTCTGGGCATGTCTGAGCTGCCACTCTTCATTTGAATGCACTCCCCTTTATTCTTAATGTTGGATAAATATGTATTTGGTGTAGACAGCTGGAGAGAGGGAGTTCACAGAGAGGGAGAAGACGTGGGAGCGAGAAAACATAATTCTTTCTCGGACAGCGCTGGCCGTCATGCTTCTCTGGACTGCTGGAGCTTCACAAGGCTTCCCTCATCTGCCTCAGATGTGGAGGGGACAGTTGCTAAGGCAGGGGCTGTGACCCAGCTGATTCGTAGGTTTTGGTTGCTAAGGCGTAGAAGATGTGATCCATCTGTCAGGTTGTGATCTGGCTGCGGTGCTGCTCAGACAGAGAGGGAGGAGAGAATGAAAGAATGGTATTGTTTGGGGACCGTTTTTATGTACGTCTGTCTACCAGTGTCACTATCTCTTTCCGTGTTTACGTGTGTGTGTGTGTGTGTGTGTGTGTGTGTGTGTGTGTGTGTGTGTGTGTGTGTGTGTGTGTGTGCATCAGGTGTGTGTTGTAAAGGGAGGGGGGCAATACAGTTAAAAGCCTCTGAACAAAGCAGCCTTAAGGCTGGAGGTGTAAGTCACATCAAACAGACCGCTGCTTCAAAGCAGCTCTATAGGTTATGCTTCATAGGAGAGAAAGACTTCAAACATACACCTAAAATACAGGACGACCAAGACATCAATACAGGCATACTGTTTGAATACTACTGGTATCAGCTTTAGATGAATGCTTTCTCTGTGTATTGGCATTTAAGGTCAGAGATTGGTTTGATTTACAGGTAAGTTAGATGAGTGTTTTTCGGCTTGTTTGATCTCATGTGGGAATAGGGCTTTTGTCTCAATGAGAGCCTCCTCTTACACGCAGATTGGTAAAATTTGTTTCGCAGGTGTCTTCCCCTGTGCTGCAGAAGACGTGTACATCCTTGCGCACCCTCCTTCTTCCTTCTTTTCCTCCCTTTTCTCTTCCTCGCAGGACCCTTTGAAAAATAATAGCTGTGCACTGGGAGCGCTATTGATTTGGTCTCACCGTGCTCAAGGAAAAAGTGAGCTTTATTTTCTCTAAAATACAGACCAAAGAGGAAAAAATTGGCCATGTTTTAGAGGGCCTTTCACATCCAATTTATGTCTGTTTTCTTTTTTCTTCCCCTTTCTTTTGTTTGTCTACTTGTCCACTACTGCATGTTTTTCCTCCACTTTGTTCTGTTTGTCTTTACTTTTTTCTTGCCAGTCGTCTTTTTGTTTATGTGGTTTCTTTCCCAACAGTGTCTGTTTTATACATCAGGCACCAGGTAAAGCCCGACACTGGCCACACACACTCACGTACGCCACTCCGGTATCTCCAGGTGCCTTTGTGACCTGAACCTCTGTGTCTATACTGATTCTCCTCTCAGGTGGTTCACAAATCTTGGCCATAGCTCTTGCTTCACACTGTGCTCCAGGCAGAGTGGCACAAACGCACACCCACACAAACACACTTGCATGCCTTGCACACATAAACACACACATGTCTGCATGTGTATATACAGAAAGACAAGCACAGACATGCACAATTGCACAGAAACCCATAGATAGGCACAAACACAGGGAGCACATGCGCACATAGTACACAGTGTTGGTGAATGAGAAGTAGCTGTGTGTTGTGCGCCTGAGGCACTCCTCCTAGCTACTGATGTAAGTTTGAGCCAAGTGGCTGCTCTTTCATGTTGCTGAGACAGTGTGTGACCACCCATGCTAAATGTTTGCAGACATAAGGGATGAATGCATGATCAGGTGGAAGTTGAATGGATAGATTAATCAATTAATTGATCTGCAAGTGTAGATAGGAGGTTGAATAGGAAAGGATAGCCTCAACAAATTAATGAATAGGTTGTGACACCCTCACATGGAGTACTGCAGTGAAACTAACCACAGCGCCACAGTTCCCATGTTGACTTTGGCTGCTGGATGTTAACCCTGCTACAGCTATAAGTGAGCTATATAGTCTAGTGCTGAAACAATTCTTCCATTATTTTTTTTTAAACTGAAAATTTATCAAAACCTGTTAATCACTCAATTATTTTACTGGTTCCAGCTTCCCAAATGTGAAAATGTGTAGCACTTTTCCACCTTGTCTGTTTTCTTTTTTTTCTTTTACCATCTATAACAAGATGCGTAGAAGGGTCACAACCTCTACTCGATTTTATACCATAAACTATTCTGGTCACCTAAGAGTAAAGGTCACCAAACCACTGTTTTTCATCCTTGAATATTAATAAAACAAAAAGCTTTGTCCTCTCCTCAGTGTGATGCATCAATACTATATTGTACCAGGGATCTGATGCATATTTCACACAGTAGCTGTTGGGAATCAGCAGATGTGTGAGTGTGAGATTTTGTGTGTTGCGAGCTATAATGTGAGGCTCGATAAGGTGCCAGTACGCCAGACAGTCGATGATGTGTAGATGTGCGCTGCTCGTAGATTTGAACTCATTTTTTTATTCACATTTGTATACACATTCCCTGGCTCACTCTGTCATGACAGCACCAAACATATTGTCGGGCAGAATGAATGGGAATGTGAAGGAGGATGCATTGTGCAAGAGAGGGTGTTCTTTGTGAAGAATTTCCTCCTGCTCAAGAAGCAGCCACCAGCGTCATCGCTCTGATTAAGTCTCATAAGAGAAAAGAGAAAATTTGGCCTCATTTACTTCCCCTGGGAAAGACAAAGTGTGGAGAGGGGGCTGAGGAGAGAGTGAGGGGGTGTGAAACAGAAAGCAAGGTGTCCTTGTGATCACATTGCAGTACTGTGAAAGTGTTTGTCATTTGATTGCTCAGAGGTAGAAAAGCTTTTAGAGCACGTGGGGAGAAATGATCGGGAGGTGGGAAGAAAATGAAGGACGAAAAGAGGGAGGAACCGAGCTCTATAAATAGTGTGTGTGTGTGTGTGTGTGTGTGTGTGTGTGTGTGTGTGATCCCTGCAGCCTCATTGTGGCAACTTTGACTGTGGACCTCAGATTACGCAAAAGGGATTTAACTTGTGGCGTCACTCCAGGCTGCAGCTTATACCTGTGGTGTGTGTGTGTGTGTTTCTGCCAAACACAGTCATTTTCACCTGTGTGAATGTGTTTGTCTGTGGATCTGTACATGTAAACCCTTAATTTTGTGACCAAAAGCAATCTCTTTTATAGGTTTCTAAGTACATGCTAAGAGCTCAGTCATACAGCATTGGAAACAACACAGTATATTCCCAATTGTGTTCTGCTTGAAATATATTCTTTTCCCATGAGGGGGTGCACACAGTGCCACTCGTCTGCCTCTCCACTGGTGTTGTTTTCTCCCTCCTGTGCGGCTACATGGGGGGGGGGGGGGGGGTGGTGTGGGTCTGTCACTGTATCCCAGAAGACACCAGCAGGTTGGCTGTCGAGGAGGCTGCTTACATCTACATGATGATATGAACTCAGCAGAGGTTTGACAGACAAAGAGGTTGACCTGGTAGGGAATCCAAGGAGAGTGATTCCTGAGCAACACGAAAGGATGGAAGGAAGACTTGAATGAGTACAAAGGAATGATAGAGTTTGTATCAGCGTTATTGTACTTTTTAAATAATACAGGTCGCTTTAGGTTGCATTGGTTTAATGTGCGCTTGGGACACATAAGGTGGTGAATAATTAATAGAGCTTTGTGAACCCTAATTTTATGTTTCTCAATTTTGCACTTTGTTTTATAATAAGCTTTCACTCCTTGCACTACATTGCTTGGATATTATTTTGCTCTTTTGATGTTTGACTTTCTTTTTGGTCTTTTGTAGCTATGGTATCACTGCTCGTTTTAACTCTTCTTCAGTTTATTCCACGCATGACTCCCTTTACATCAGTGGAATTAACTTTCACTAATTTGACACATTAAGTTTAGTTTACTCATCATGTGGAGTACTTCTCAGCCATAAAAACATTTCATATGCGGCTCTGGAAGGTGCTGTCTAACAATCACTAGGGTTATCTTGGTTTAGGCTTGAAGACTACAGATTTATACCAGAAAACAAAACCTGCAGTAGAAACTGTGGCACAAAGTTTTAAAGGACTTGGCATGTACCAGGCAGGGGAAGTCTCATGAAAGAATTGCATTATGGGACATGTAGGACCCAGCGTTTGTGGAGCTCGACCCATATCAGAGACCAGTTTTCCGTGCTGTACCAAACCGTGTCCCCAAAACAGAGGTACATACCGAACTATGAATTTTGTGTACCGTTACACCCCTAATTGATATATTGCAATCATTGGTGATTTGTATTAATCTCTCAAGTGCCTATATCTCCACTAATTTGCACACTTATTTATAGTAGCTCCAACATCCACAGACAATGAGCCGAAAACATTTTGTCCAAATAAAAAGTTGGAATGAAAACTACAATCCACCTCCATGACTGATTAAAGGACCCTCCTTAAGGGAGTCTGGGTGGATGAGAAGGAGGTGGTAGCTTGGTTGAAATCCAGTCTCACTACAGTTAGATATGAGCAGTGCATTTAAAGGAATGAGATATATATATACACACACAAATGCCATGGGAATACTGGCTCAAAAACACAGGTGAGTACACTATGCATAGACACTTTACATCCGTAGAGAGATGCAGTGGATGAGGAGGCTGTTTCTTCTTTGGAAAGTTTGACATTTATGGACATCAATCCCCAGAAGACTTTGCTCATCCACGGCTTAAATACCATTACAGTAAAGTGGAGAGGGGGAGTCAGTTTGCTGTCTAATGAGGTGATGATGGAAACGGGCATACTGTGTATGATGAGAGACAGCAAGAATTGCAAGTTGTGGATGAATTTTGCTTGGTACAGTAAATGAGGGCACAAGTGTGTTGGCTTTTGCTGGATTGTCATGCAGTACCACAGAATTTTACGCCAATGCTTTGATTAAGAATGGATGACTATGCTTTGCTCTTCTCTCCCTCTTTCATATTTTTATTTCTCTCTCTTTCCTTCGCTCTCATTCTCCCATGTTTTCTGAGGGAACCCAACACAGAGACGTAGGAGGAGGAAAGACAGGAGAAGACAGAGAGGGAAAAGATAGGAAGAAGGAGAAAGTGGAATGATGGAGTAACAGATGAGAGACAGGAGAGATGGGGAAGAAAGAGGGAGAGATAAGTAGATGAAAGGAGAAACTGGTTCCATCTCTAGCTTATATAAATGTTTGAATTTTAAAGGTGCTTCTGCTGATGTGTGGCTGTGGATGTGCTGCACAACCCCCCCCCCCCCCCACCCCTGCTCCTCTTAGCCAATCATCACACCACACTGCTGTATTTGGGTCATAGCAATGTGTTGCTGCTGTCTCCACTGGCAGATGCATTGTGCTGTAATCTCCGAAAAATAGGCTGGGAGGAGGAGAAGAGTGAGGATAGTGGGAGAAGGGAAGGGGTAGTGACAGAATCGAGGAGCTTTCTCCCTTCCAAAAATTGAACCTCCTCTTTTGTGATTTTTCTTCCAATACAGTATCTTTGCTTTCCTCCCTCTCTTCTTGTCAGCTCTCCCTACATCCTCATTTTCCTCTCTGTGAGCTGTGAAGGGTTTGTACGTCCTGCAGCTGCTGCAGGAGCCTCATTTCCCCATCGGCGTCTGTGCTTTCCTCGCTTTTATTCATGAGTTGATTCACACTGTGCCCAAATCATCAATGAAATCTTCTCAAAACTCCTGCACTTAAAGTGGATCTGAAAATCACTGGTGTTTAAGGGAAACGACTGAGCCATTGGTTTTTCCCACCACTCAAAAGCCCTGCTGATATTTAATGGATGGTCCATGGGGAGAGAGAATGAGGGTGAAAGAACAAGTAGAGGGGGAGAAGCAGATCCAGGGCAGACTGGATGAGAAGACATTTGGATTAAGACAAAGACGGAGAGGATGAGGCAGAAATAAACAACTAAAATAGTGGAAAAACACCTGAGGCACATAGATCACATCTCCGTGGTGTGATGAAAGAAGGTGAGATTGAGGGCTGTCGCTCATTCACCTTTAAAATAATTCATATTCTATGATACGCTGACCGATGCTGGAGAAGAATGTTGGAGTGACCTAGCACATTGTCAGCCCAGTGTTACGCTGCTTCCCCACAGAGCTGTTATGTACATGCTCTTTCACCTCTCCACTTGCTTTTTGTCTGAGGGGAGACTATCGGACCTCAATCTGACACTTGATCTGCTGAGCTGACCCTGAACCCCTTTCCCTATACACTATACAAGTGTTGTGTGTCAAGTGTGCCTCGTCCTTCCAAATGACTGACTCTGGCTGATGCTTTAGATGGCACTTCTGGCTGTGATTGCAGTAATAAGTAGATGAGATTCATGCTGTCATTGCCAGCTTGCAAAGCAATGGAGAAAGAAGACCCAAATCTGAAAAGTAACTCAGCAACAGCAACTGAGAAGTGTCCGTTATTCATTCTACCTTCATTGTGTTTAGGCGCAGGAGGGAAAGTAAACAACAAAAATATAACATTACATACTGGAGTTGCCTTGAAATGATGAGGATAGATTACTGTTGCATAGCCTGTTACAGCCTGTCCCCGCTGCGAAATATTTAAAATTAAACAAGTTTCCTCAAATTAAACATTTGAGGCTTCACTTCACTCAGCTCAGTTTAAACCTTAGTGACTAACATTACTAGACATATGCCACAGAAACCCCAGAATGCATTGCTTCATGTCACCTGCAGGTGCCCCCTAACTGTTTGCAACAGACATTATTAATCAGCCAGCCTGGCACGGTGGAAGACTTCACCAAACTTGTGTTTATCGTGCAGTCTGCAAGTGTTTGAATACTCATAAATATGAATAAGGTTATGAGTCACATAGAGTTCAGAGTCTTACGTGTGTGTGTTTCTCACGTCTAATGTGTGTGTGTGTCTGTTCTTCTTGGAGATGGTGTGTTGAGCTAGAAAATAATGCTTCCCTGAAGGCTCCTTCATGCAGTTTATTACACATCAGTCCCATAACGACTACCATCTCTCTCTCTCCCCCTTTCCATTTATTCCTCTTTCCCTCCCCTCCATCTCCTTCTCTTCATCCATCCGTGCTGCTCCCCCACTCCCAGCACTCAGCACTAACAGCCGCTCCCTCTCATTTCTGTATGGTGATTTTTCCCTCCTTCCTCACTGTCTATCTTGCTCTCTTTCTCTCTCACTGGTTGTGGGTGTGGGACGTGGGGACCACTCCATGGCTTTCCCTGCATCATTGCTATCTGGTGGCAACGATAATGACGGCAGGAACGAGGGATGGAGGGAAGCGGAGAGATGGAGTGCTCCTCCACAACGGCTGCCAGTGACTGCATTAAGCAGCCCTCTTGCACTGCAAAGGGTCTGATGAGGGACATTGTCATCTACCCTCTGCTGCTTTGTGCTTTCTCCTACACATACAGAGAGATAAATGAGAGTTTGTGAATGTTTTTTTGTTCGCTGGTGCGGTAAATTACCTGTAGGTGTGCACATGTGTAGGCGTTTGCACATCCACATGGAAATGCATTGCAACATGTGAAAACTTGCCATCTGAGTTTGTCTCAGGCTTCCATCCTCAAGCAGCCACAGTGGACAGAAACGCCTCCACAGATTCTCCTACTACTACTTAACCTCACCAACCTTGAGGTGAATCGTCGTCCTTCAGACACCCTGAGGGCCCTAAGGACTCTATTCAGACTCCTCACCCCCACATATAATAACTTATCCACCAATGCGAGAGAGCCCTTGGGGTTCTGGTCAGTTTTATTGCTAGTTGAATAGTTACCAATTCATTGCAGCTTGCACATTTTAGAAACTGTTATTTTCATGTCCTCTTTATCTTGTGAACTGCTTCTATTCTAGCTCCCCTAAAATGTTACAGAGGTATTGTAAAAGGAGATGCTTGACCCCATTTCACCACTTGACTGGCACATGTTGCACCCCATGGGGTGAAGTAGCAGAAGAGTTAGACGGGTTAGTTATTTATCTCCCTAGGCAGAAATAGGTGTTATATTTTAGGCGGAGGGTTCAGGCTTTAAAGGTTGTTGAAAACATTCTTCTCTTGTGGAGATCTCATTTGTAGGTGTGATTTTATTAGATTTTTACAAGCTCTACAGCTCGCTCCCAATGCTGCTTCCACCCCCTCTCTCCTTTTTTGTCTCTGCAGTCATGGGTGAAGTGCTGCAGCAGTTTGGGAATGAACAGAGGAATGCATGATCAAATTAAATATCTCTATTTGTATGCAGTTGTGTGTCCTTTTCATTTTTGTAACAAGGGAAAGCAGGAGAAGCAAAACAAAACATGCCGTGACATAAAGTTGGGCAACGATGTCCGGGGTGTTGTGTTTGTTGTCACAACGGCACCGGAGATACTTTTGAATTAGTCTGCTTTATTTTGTCACATTTGTGTGTGGCGCTTCGCTGCTGTTTATATGTTTTCTGCAAGCCATGAAGACGGCTTTATTTGGTTATTTGGATGATATAGCAACATTACACATCTAAAGGAAAAATAAGATGAGAGTAATTAATTAAGTCCGCCGTGGTCTAGAATGAGCAAATCTTATCTGCATTCCTTATTGTGTGAGACTTTCTTCCATCATTTAATAATTGATGGAAGGAAATTTTGCCCCGTCTTCTACATGTTCGCTCTCCTTCCGTCTCTCTCTTTTTGAGTCTCTCGGTACCCCATTAGTTGAGCTCTTTTGCTTCCTCTTCTCTTACACCACTTAAGCCCATAGCATAAGTACATCCACACATGCAGAATATGTACACCAAGTTAAAATGGCCTCTAAATATCCTCCAGTCTTCACATTTCCCCATTCTCTTTGAAGGATGTGTTTTGTTAGATGCTCTGGCATGCTGTGCTCAAGTCTTCTTTGGCGTAAATATCTGATCTTTTCGTTCTCCTCTCCTCTTCCCATCTCATCTCATCTCCTCTCCTCTTCCTATTTCTTCTTGTCATTTTCAATACTCACTTTGCCTCTCTAGCCTCCTGCTAGGTAAACCCATTGACCCCCAGCTTCCACTTCATCGTACATGGAGAGCTGGTCCTCTTACTGGCTGACCTGGCTTTTGCTATGACAGTGTGGATGCATTTATAGAGCTGAGAGTTTGCTCTGAGTTTGAGCTCTGGTCTGTTGCTTGACCTAGCTTTACTTTAGTACAGCATCGGATGTGTGTGTGCGCGCACATGTTGTCACGCACGTCTTCTTCTGCTTCGTGTATTTTGTGTGTAACAATGTGACAGTTCTGTTTCCCAATGCAGTTTCCCTGCCCTGTTTCCTTTCCATTTGACTCCAACTAGTTGAGCCCCAGCCTCCGCGGGCTGCCGGTCACGGCCAGCCAGAGTGTTTTAAGCCTGGGCAGGAGGACTCGTTGGAGGTCCAGACTGTGGTCAGGGCTCCCAAAAGGCCTTTTAAACTGTGTTCAACAGGTGAACAGGGAACTAAACCATCATTTTCAAAACTGAATTGGGCTACGAACCCAACAGCGCTCTTTCATGCTCTCTCCTTCTCATTATGTCCCCACTCTCCACTCTCTACTTTCTATCTCTCTCCTCCTATAATATTCTGACCCTTCCAGCCTCTCTACTAACATCCTCTGGCTATGGGAGTTGAATGGTGCTCATTATTTAGGCCTTTAGACCAATTTGGTTGGAAATGTGGCTCTCTGCATGCTGTGAACCAGCTAGCTGGCCTGTTCTGACTGGCTCTTTGTGTTGCTGCCTAGGAAGCGGGGAACACCCTCTGCCGTCCTGGGAGGGCCGAACTCAGACGCAGCTGCTTTAGAGCCGGGCACAATAAGCACAGTTCACTGAATGATGGTCGTTGAAAAGAGAAAAGAGGCAGAGGGAGTGAGAGAAAGATGGGAACGGAAATAAAGATGATTGTAGAAGTGAATGTTTTTGGGAGAGAAAGAGAGGTTCAGCAGTACTTCACGCAGATTGCCACAGGGGTACCTACACACACCAACACACACACCGCAGATCATTAGTGTCACCTCTACTACAGCCATCACTTTTGATGTAACATACAGTAAGCAAGAAAAAATAAGCGAAAACGCAAGAAAATAAATGAATCTGTAATTTGTCACCAAGGTGTCAGTATTGCAGCATGTGATCTCACCATGAGTAATGAGGAGGATAGTTCATCAGCAGAGCCTGTGCGGATCACATCTGCCTGATGGCTCCATGTTCTTTAAGTCTATCGTGATAAATGCTAAATTAAGGTTGTAAAAATTAGTGGAGCAAGTTGAAGGATAAATGGTGTTAGGTGCACATACTCAACATCAGGTCCACACATGTACACACACACACACACACACACACACACTTGCCATTTGTTTGCGCGGTATGGTACTGTTAGTGCTATGTTTTCTCTGGAGGCATACACCTGTTTTCTTGTCCTCAACATCAGAGCTGTGTAAAAACATTAGGTCTTTAACTCTCTGCTCTCTGTTTCATGTCAGTAACTCTATAGCCTTAGTGTTACTGTATTGTTTGATGGCACAGTGGGTTGAAAAATCAATAACTTTATTTTCTATCTGCCCCCCCCCCCCTTTTTGTTTTGGTGGCAGTGGTGGTTGTGGGGTTGAAGCTGCACTGTGCAGCCTTACAAAGGAAAAAAAACAGAGAAAATTTTATGAATGTTTTCATCCTGAGAGAGAATTGAAAAGGTATCTGTGTCTTTCAGTACCAAAGATGCTTTTTTTTTTATGTGTCCACTGATACCAGGGTTGGAAAAAGTACTGGAAAATTGCACTCAAGTAAAAGTGCTGTTGCTTTAAAGACTTTTTACTCAAGTAAAATAACTTGTATGTAAAATGTACTCAGGTAAAAAGTAAGTCCGTTAAAATCAGTGATGGAAAGTAACTATATACATTTACTGAGATGCTATACTTTTAGTTTTGGGGGACTTGTACTAAGTATTTCCATTTTATGATACTTACTACTATGATACTACATGTCAAGAGGAAAATATTTTTCCATATTTTTACTCTACTACATTGATTTTACAGCTATAGTAATATTTCACCTAAAACAACATATGATGTATAGACAATATCAACTCCACAGCAGCCACAGCCTACAAACACACACATTAAAACAAAGAGAGATGCACAGTTTTTGCACACCACGTAGCACACTCACCAACACACAATGCTATGTTGCTAGGCAACGCAGTCGTTATTGACATTCTCCTCTGGAGAGAGAGTTGCATCCATTTGTGAGTTTGTTGCACTAACCTGCCTGAATGGCTTTGGAAGCCTTGTGCACCACAAAGTCCCCCTCAGTCTGATCCAGGTTCAACTTCTCTGCTTGTTCATACGTAATGCTTGCAATTGCTGGAAGGGTAATTCCAGTATTTTTAAACGTGGGCCCTATTTGTTTTACATATTTTGGGCTCTAAATGACAAAAAGTTTTGGGATTGCTCCAGTAGATCCAGTAGACGTTAAAGAGTAAGATCCTTTTTGTTTATCCAGAAACTGAAGTCTCACTCAAGAAGTCTCACTCTGAAATTTTGCGAGAGGTGAGTTGTTGCAGGAAGACAACAGTGGAAATGTAAATCATCTTACTCTTTAACAAATAGGTCTACCTCTGAAGGGATCCTTTCCATAATGTTGTCAGACACTGTCAGTGGCAAAAACAAGCACTGTTAGTGGACCTACTTTTCACAGGCGCAGTTACCCGCAAGGATTGCGTTGCTGCCATTGCAGCCCATTTCGCGGCTGCCGGTTGAGGTTATCTACTGGACCAGTTCCAAAACCTTTTGGTTTAGGTTTCAGGTTTAAAAATACCGGAATTACCCTTTAATATGAGCAGTCCACTCAGCCTCTCTGTCCTACTGCACTCCTCAAAGTTTTAAAAACGTTTGAGCTGCTCGGCAGTCACAACTGCAAACTGCAGGAAGGCCTCACACACCTCACTGAAGGTAAAAAGTTTCTAAGTGAATGTAGAAGTCACTGCTGGAGGATCCACCATGAGCATTTTAGCTGAACCCAGCTTGTACCTGCAACATCATGGGTGTGTTTGATTTGGGTCACTCAGCCTGCTTGACAGGTGGTGCATTAAATGATTAATCAAGGTAGATGCGACCTGGTATCTCCTCTTATCTGGTCGTGGTTTATGTCTGTCAACACTACAGTGGAAACAAAGCCAATTTAGATGTGAAAGCGCAGCCAAACATTCAGCCTGAGAAACTCAAGTGGCCAATTTATTTTTCTGTACATGCACACAAATATTGATTAAACAAAAACCGATGTGAGCATTACATAGATGGGTTGCTGTTTCAATGTAAATTGTCCTTTTTCCATTGATTTTAACTTTCTGCTGCAGTATCCTATTCTTTCAAGACCCCTTGGTAGAATTTTTCATTTAAGAAAAAGCAGAGTTTTTTTTCAGGCTATTGTACGGGTGGATTATAGTTGAATTTCACCATGGGGGCCGAGGCAACGCACAGAGAAACCTTTTTTTTCAGCTCAGCCACAGTTTCTTCCATCTTCTCCCTCTGCTTCCCTCCTTCAGAGCTCTCTGTGGACAACATGAGCCCTGCTCTCTCTTCAAAGAGGTGTGTGTGGGCAATATATGTGTGTGTGTGTGTGTGTGTGTGTGTGTGTGTGTGTGTGTGTGTGTGTGTATGTGAGAGAGAGTGAGAGAGTGTTTACTCTAAGAGCAATCCTCCAAGCTGTGGGTTAATACCAGCAAAGAGAGGTCTATATCACTATTAGCAAGGGGCAGGACTGCCTCTGTGTGTGTGCAGGGGTGTTAAGGTTGTTGGTGGCAATCTAAAAATGATGAGCTGATTAGTACCCCCTGTGGAGATCACACTGGTTTAAGAGGAGTGGGACACACAAAAATACTCATTGCAATATCTGCCAGTTTGTGTGTGTTTGTGCACCAGTATTCATTCACTTTTTTTTTTGCATTTCTGGGGGGTTGTGTGGGTTTGTTTGCGAGCATGTGCATTTGACTGAATTCCAGCAGGTTGTTTGTTCTCTGTGTAGAGCTGTGTTGGACTACATCCCCCTGATTCCCGTTTTATTACGAGCACTTTCTCCACTGGAAAACGGCCAAAACTTCACCACCAGCCCCTCAGACTGGGAGCTGCCCAGTGCCAAATGGACACCCTGGCTCAACACATCCTCATAGATATGGAGGGAGTCAGTGAAACAGCTCTGTTTAGGTGGAATTTGTGGAGTTGTGTAAAATAGACATGGGAATACTGGTCTAATAGTCCTCTGTATCTCATATACATCTGGGTTGCAGTTATATTATGTGTAAGACTCGGTAGACAAGGGCTGCAAGATTATGAAAAATTAGAATCCTTATTTATACCACTGAAAAGAACAGCTTGCAGCACTCAAACAAACAACATATTTATGCTTTTTTTTCTAGTGCAGAATTTATCAAAGTGTCAAAGTAGAAGGAGCGATACTGTATCTTCTTTCTACTGTTATAATCTTACTCTTGATGTGGCCCAAGATTCATACGGCTCACTGCACAGATTACATACCTGCTTCAGTTGTCTGGTGTAAGTGTATTTAAAGATGCTCACACTTCGACTGAGGAGAATGATTTAACTCTATCTTTGGGCCACCGGGGGACATGCGTGGCGTGCAGGTTACGATTGGTCACACATAAATGAACCTCCAGATATACAATATCAGTATCCTCGAGAGAACTGAAAATGTGCTAATCACCTCAATATCGCCATATTTACACGACTATTAATGCTGGAAATTGTAATGTAGAGTAACCTGTGACTAATTATGCGGCCCTAATGCCCAAATACCACGAGTGTTACATGAGTGATTGCCAGAATTAGAGGGAGAAAAAATGGGTGGAGATAAAAGACACTGACAGCATGAGACTCGTCTGGATCCGCTTTTGAGATCCAATCTGACTGCTAGCGACACACTCTCACCTTTATCCACAGGCCTCAGAATAACACTCTGGAGATAAAAGTGACAATATTTGGTTTCCTGCAGTGATTCAATCAATGACACTAGTAGAAATGTAATTATAGTCTTGTCTGTGTTTCACATTGGTTACAGTTGTACTGCAGGTTGAGAAGCTGGGTGACCGAGTACAAGATTATACATTACATCAATAATGTATATAGAGATATGATTGTATTCTCTGTGTTATTAGATTGTACTCACGCAGAGTACACATGATTAAATAGAGGATTTGTTGAGATACTGATTTGGTTTGCATTGTGTTTGCATGGCTTACAGTGTGTATGCTTTCGTGCCTTGTCAGTGTATACAGTAATTTGCATTGGACTCTCTTCCTGCCTCTCTCTCCCCCCTCTGTGTCTACATAATTCCCCTCATTGATTTCTGGCTGGACTATTTGTCACCCACTTACTCAAGTCAAATTAGAAAGCGCTGTTCATCGTATCCACAATTCAATCGATTAGAGGGGGGGAACCACTCCCAAACTAAACGTAATGAATATAATGCTTGCTGGGGGAAAAAGCCTTCATGGACTGTGCGTATTTGCGTGGAATTAATGGGAAATTTCCAGCTTGACAAAGCATGAGTTATCCGGTATGCGTGTGGATGGAGGGACGCTGCGGTGCAAAGCTGGTAGGTGTAATTTACATTAGTGCGAGTCACTGCTTCTGTGGCCCTTTGCAACACACAACCTCCACTAAGCCCCTAGAGATGTACTACATTGAATACAAACATTCATTTGGAAATGATGTTTAAATATACAGTATTGTCACCTCTCTTCCTCTCTTGCTTCAACACATACCAGCTTTGTGTACCATAACTGAAAGGATATGATAGCCTTCCATTATTCATTGAAAAGACTTGAAATTCCATTTCTCTCTTACCTGCTCATTTGCCTAAAATGCTGGATACTTCTCCTGAAAAACAAATGAATGCCTTCCTCAATTAGAGACATTGACTGAAAATGGGCTTGGCTCAGTGCCTGTGTGTGTGTGTGTGTGTGTGTGTGTGTGTGTGTGTGTGAGTGTGAGTGTGTAAATGTGTGTGTAAAAAGGTGAAATGAGCTCCAAGGTCCCTGTGTTGTCACTCCTCTAGCCTCATGTCGTTCTCCTCATGACTCGGCTGTCTCTCGCAAGGAGCAAGAAAGTTGACATGGAGAGAGAGAAGTGCAAACAAATTATTTTGGTAATAGGTAACATGCAGCAGCTGCACACCCTCATATCCACACACACACACACACACACACACACACCTCCCTCTCTTTCTATGGGACAGTGAAAAGTTGTGTTAATGAAGCCCTTTAGTGGAGTGGTCTTTGGAGAAGCTGCCAAACATGAGCCCCATAGACCCCTTCATCAGTCCCCCCCCCACGCCCACCCCCAACACCCCAGCACCCCCAGCACAAGAACTCATTACTGCCAATTAGCCCAGCACTTAGAGTCCTAATGGACCCCGTCACAGATACACACACACACACACACACACACACACACACACACACACACACACTCCGATTCACACACAGCTACTCCACCACTGGGAGAATAGCAGCCTAATTTTAGCTTGAGAGCTGGATGGCTGTGACTCAAGCATAGGCATTGTGCCATTGTGATGTAAATCCAGATTACAGTATAGATGTTTTTGGTAGTGGATGAAGTAGCTGGCTAAAACTCATATGAGAGTCAAAGCAAAACTTGTCTGTGGTCCCTCTTCCCACATACAAGCTCTACTTATGTAGCTGTTTTCTTTCTCTAAGTGGCAATGCATCTCTTCAACAAAATGGACTTGTGTAATTGAAATCTCATGTATTGCAAACAAATACCTTTTCAAACATGACTTTACTCGCACTGAAAACAGAGCAAAATAAGCAAACACTTCTGTGTATATGCATTGATTTGTAGTATGCTGTGAAAGTCCCTCCATTTTCTGCCCAGGTTGAGAGATTTTGTGCTGGATAAGTCAAACAATCTTCACTTGCTGTGTGACGTGACCATGTCTGATCAAGCCACTTCACACTGAGTCACTGAAATGCGTGTTGCATTAGCTATAGTTGAAGTTGAATGGAGACTGGCATTTTCTGCTCGGCTCAAAAGCAAGATTTATTTCCAAAGATTTGTCTCTGCGAGGTTATCTGGATGTCAGTTCCTCTAATCATGTTGGAGGAAAAACACGTCTCATCTCACAGAAAACAAGGGAAACTCATCTCAGAGAAGAAAGCGCCGAGCGTGAAGTACACACCGAATAAACAGTGAAGATAATGTTGCCTGTACAAATCAATTCAGCGTTAGACCCGTCAAGTATTAACCCAGAATCTTAGCAAGGACTATTATACGGTGCCTGCGTTTGGGGAATCTAGTGGCTTTAGAAATTTGGCTACCATGTTATCCGTGAAACATGATCATGCACACTTTCTCTCTTCCGTGCGTCATGAAGGAAAACTTAAATCAGAGATAGACGGAGATAGCAGCAAAAAGAAAGTTGAGGAGAATGCGAGGTGGGGGGGGGGCATAAAAAGACAAACTGGACAAGGTCAGTATGCTGGAGTTTGAGGAAATGAGCTCGAATCAGAAGAAGAAAGGGGTGAAGATTGAAAAAGAAAATGGGGTATTGTCCCACACGGCAGAAGTAGTGCATGAGATAATAGAAATATGATTAGCGAGAAGGGATTGTCATGGGTTTTACAGTGTGTGTGTTTGAGTGTGGTCCGGGCGCAAATCTGTGCATTGTCTCCATATGACCTTGACTCTGTTGTATGCAAGTAACAATTGACAATAGTGAGTTTGAAATTATGAGGTGGAGCAGTTGAAAGAGGTCAGTGGGTTTCAGTCCTTTCTCAACCAGCTTTCGCCTGGTGTAAATGGTGTGAGTGTGTGAAATAGCTGCAACTAATGATTGTTGTCATTGATTAAACATTTAATCTATAAAATGCCAAAAATAGCACAAAAATGCAGAGTTCCTAGTGCTCAAGGTGGTGTCTTAAATTAGCTTTTTTTTGTCTAGAAAACCCAGAAGTATTTAATTTACAATCAAATAAGAAAGAGAAAAGGGACAAATCCTGAAGTTGGAAGTTGGAACCAGCAAATGTTGTCATTTTAATTGATAAACAACAAGTAATCAGTTATCAAATTATTGTCAGTTAATTTTCTGTCAATCGACAAATCGATTACTCTGTTTTTCTCAAAGGAGACAAAAGAAAGGTGGATGGATCCATGTCTATGTGTCCACAGTATGTTCTGTGTGTGTGTGTGTGTCTGTCTTCCTGTGCATACTACCCGGTGGTGCAGATGGAGAGGGGACACAAGCTGAGTGGGAGTGTGTTGCTGTGCCTGGGATTGATTTATACATGGCTCCTGTGTGCACCTGCTTCTACCTTAAAGTCACTTGTGTGCGTGTGTTTGGCGGAGCAGGGAATCCCAGGTCCCTGCGGTGTTCTTCGCATTTCAGTGGAATGCACCTGAGCCCCACTTTTGACCAACCAGGTGCTTGTGATTCAGATCAGGTGCCTCATCTCAGGTGGCACAGCAGTAGAGCTGGACACACGCATACACACAAACACACATGCAAACACGCAAACATACAGCTATTATTGGTGTTCATGTACCAGCACACATCTGGTAAGACCTCCTCTTTCCACACATTTCTTCTTTTGGTCAAAGGCAGTGTTGGGGATAATGTTTTTTTATGTGACAGTGAATTCAACTGTTAACAAGACACTTTCAAGCAAGACAACTATGGAGCTTTACAATAGCTCAGATGGTTTCCCTTCCTGCAGTGTTTCTGTACGTCATGTACAGTGTATACACCTATAATACTACTCCATGGGGTTCTCTGTGTTGTGAGGGTCTGGTCAGGTCAGTGTGAACAGCATGTCAGATTGTATGGACTGGACAAGTGCCAGCCTCTGACCTCCCCTCCTGACAACACACCACAGGACGCAACACGGCTCAGAGGCAGGAGGACGATCAGATGGGCAGAGCAAGGGAGGGGAGGAGGTGATTGAAGGTGTTTGGAGGAGAGAGGAAGCAAGGGCAAGAAGAGGGGGAAGACAGGGGGAAGACTGGGGGGGAAGAGGAAAACAGACTCAGGGAAGAGCATGGGATAGGGGAGGAAGTGAAGGGCGGGATGAGACAGAGGCAGCAATGCTTTTAGAATCCAAGCACACAACAGTTTCAGTTTCTGTGAGTGAAGAAGCTTTATTACAGTCTCACGGGTGGCCAGACGTGACTTCGCTGGAAAGAGAAAGAGAGAGTTGAAAGAGGAAACAGAAAGTTAGAGCTGTTTTCCACCCTTGCGGTTTCATTCATTTCTGGTATGGTGTGTGTGCTGCTGTTATATTAAAGACTCTCTATCACACACACACAAGCATACGCACATACATGCTCACACTTAAAAATGGACAGCCAGCAGCTCTGTGACCTCCCTCTGTGAAAAGTATATGTTTCTGAAAAATTCAATGCTTTTTAGACACAATGAATGACTAGAAATAAAGTATAGTAGTTGTGGCGTACTGTGAAGAAAACAACACCAAACCAAACTCTAACGATAATCAGTCGACATGTCTGATTGTTGTCTTGTGTGTGTCTTTTAGCATGGATTTTGTATTGTGTACATATGTATATATGTTTTATAGCTACTGTAGTAGCTGTAATGTAGCAGCACCTTAAACTACTTTTTAATATACAGACTTGAACCAGTGGGCGTCATGCCAGAACATTTTCGTAGTCTTATTCTGAACTGCTCTTATTTTTTTTCTGCAAGGCTTGCATGTAAGTGTTCCTTTCAGATTCACAAAAACTCTCATAACTGCACAAACTTGGGGTCAATGGTTCGCTTCAATCTGGTAAATTCCACAATTATGAATAGGCGTGTGTTCATAGGAATTGATCATGAAGCATAATGATTGCCCCCAAATTGCTATGCAAGGCTACCTATTCCACGCCATTTGTGGTGCAAGTTTCATTCACAGAAATATTAGCCAAGAGTATAAAAATAAAGAATTTCACACATCAGAGCTCTTGCTGTCGGAAATCAGACAAAAACAGAACAAATTTAGCACTCTTGAAACAATTAGAAAATATTACCACAGCTGCCAGCGATGTGTCATCAGAGCAGTGCTGTAATGTGAGAGAAATAAAGAAGAACAAAGATGAAGTTAATTGCTAAAGCAAAACGGTCTGTACAGATCTGTCTTGCTTTACAGCGCTCTCCACCACCATCATCAAAACACCGAATATAGGAATATCTTTTGGAAGAGTGGTGCTCACGCCTCCTGTTGAGTTCCAGCTTCAGGAGCTGTACTAATACCCCTTTCATACAACAAACTCATGTATGACTCATTTCTGCTGGAATGCGCTATCAACCCTTGCCATATGAGACAGCTTAATCTCTGGTTGTTTCCATTAGCAGAGACTCCATACACTTTACTACTGTGGATTACACAGAATTACATATTGTTAAATGCATTGCTGCTTATGGCTTATGTCCCATACTGCTACCACACCTGATCTGACTGTACACACTGTATCGACAGATCCAAATTTGGTGGCTGGTTGCTGTCAGGAACCAGTTGCAGAGTGCCGCTTGTTTTACCCTGATGGATTAGAGTGTGACGTCCGAAGCCAGGGTTGGATTAATCTCTAAAGATACAAGACTCATTTAGATTATACTCTAACACGAACACACACACACACACACACACACACACACACACACACACACACACACACACACACACACACACACATATACAGTACACAGACACTGTTATCATTCCACCCACTGCTCCACAGTGTCCCTCTGTGTGTCTTTTCAGGCCATTCCTTCCACCCTCTGTGTCTGCCTCTTTAGTTTTCTTCACTTCTATTCTATCTCTTTCTTCTCCTTTCCCTCTCCTGCTGTTCAATCAGAGAATGCCTCTCTTCTTTTAATTAGTAGTGGTGTTGTTCTCCTCTTCTTCCCCTGGCCAGGACCACTAATATTGCAATTAGCTCCTGTAGGAAGCTTTCAACCACAGCCTTTGTTCTTGGCTCTCCGACGCTGTACAGCGGCCCACGTTCCTGCATTGCTCCACAGAATATTATATGTGTGTGATGCAGAGCTCCATTTTAATAGAGGAGAGAGGCATAATCAAAGCTGGCCTCATTTTACTCTGTCAGAATCATAACACGTATCGTTCTTGTCGGTGGGGGGGTGAATGGTTCTCTTTTCTCTCTGCTGGGAAGGTTTTTTATTTTCTGCCTCTCTTTTTCTCCTCTGCTTCTTCCACTCATCCTTTTTAATCATCTTCCTTCCACATTTCTCTTCTTCACTTTCCCTTCTCTACATGCAGCATCTCTCAGTCATCTTCCTTCTGTTTCTTCTGATATCTCTCACAGGCCCTCTCCAGCCTGCCCTTGGGGACAGATAGGTACGGTCGTAAAAACCGATTGAATTTAACGGTGTGACACTATACTGTTAACCTATGAGTGGACTGACGTTGTACTGCGGTCTGGAGCCTGACAGCTCGAGAGGCCGACGGTTGTTTAGGTTGTAAACCTTCTGACACAACCGCTCTCGCTGCCCCGCTGTCTGGCTTTTAAAGCCAAACCTTCTCACATGAAATAGGTTTTATAGCAAAGGGAAATGTATATCATTTAAGAGTGTTGTTTAAAGTGCACATGGCCTCCACCGTAAAGGATAATTCCAGGTTATTACAGAAGTTGTAGCACCTTTACAATTAGTTCAAAATCCTGCTGCACGATTACTAACTACAATAAGACTCCAGAGCATTTACATATGACCCGGGATGGCTTTCTGTCGAATTTAGGACGTCTTCAAAGTTCTTCTCATTAATTTTAAGTTGTTACACAATTTGGCTTCATTAGATGTCAGACAGTATAAATCTGGTTTGTTTGCTAATCAAAAAATGTAAAAAGGACAATTATAACTGTAACCTCTTAAGGACTAAAAGATGGTGAACAGTAAAATGATTTCCTTCCAGGAGAGACACTCTCAGACAGTTCCTCCTCGAAGGCATTCATAGTGTTGCACTTGGTTGTACATATGAAAAAAGTGCCATAAATGGTTGCTTTCTGGTAACTCACTAACTAACTGCGTGAAGTGAGTGTGAATGTCGGATCGTCGGTTTCGGAAAGTTACAGAAATGGTTGGACAAACTTCATTGTAGCGATGTCGCCATGTCCCCAGATCTCAGATGAGTACAATATATTCATAACTGATAGAAATGATGACCAAAACTACAAACTAACACCCAGATTGTAATGAATAGAATTATTCTTTAAAGAACACTCCTCAGGATGCATAAAGTCAGGAACCAGGATCCATGAAGGTATTTTAAAGCATCAGATGCTTTGTTGCAGGCAAATAGAAGGGAAGAGATGTATTTATGTTTCGCCTGTCATAATACCGTGAAGGACTCAGTTTGATTGTATGGCAGATGTTAATCTATTCTGGTCGTGTGTGTGTGTGTCTATGTGCTCTCACACACATACAGAGGTTAGCATGCTAACTAAACATCTGCCTTTCAGGTTCAACATCTGATCCCCTTTCCTCTCCCCTCTACTGAGACTACCCCGACAACTTTTCAAAAGATGCTTCTCTGCCAGATAAAACTTTCTCCCTGTGATCATGGGGACAGAGATGGAGGGATGGGGGAAGGTTGAGGGAAAGTGAAAGAGTGTCACACTGTGCTGAGTGAGGTGGGGGGAAAGAGCAAGGGGAAAAATCTCTTACATGAAATAAAAATAAAAAAAAGAAGACCGCAACATCTGTGCGGGAACTTCAAACACCCTTTGAAAGGCAAAATGTGATTCCGTTCGGGATTCTCTGGCTTGGTAAACAGCCGGGTTTTATTTTGGAAGTCAGTTGGAGTGTGTGTGCGTGCATGTTTGAGTGTGTGTGTGTTTAGAAGAGGGGTGCTTTGTAGGGGATGAGGGACTGTCAGAGCTGGGATCGGAGAGAGAGAGAGAGAGAGAGAGAGAGAGAGAGAACACAAGAACACATTGAGAGCAAAGTCCAGTGATTGGCAGGGATGTAATACAGTGTAAATCCACCCTAAACCCAGTTAACTCACTTTTTGAGGCTGACATGTATGCCTTCTTAATCACTTTATTGTCATTTGTGATTTGATGGGATCTGCTTGGTCATACATTTGAGTAAAACTATTCTGTTCTGTTAATCTTACAGTATCTTGTCACTAACCTTGATTCATGTTCTCTCTCTTTTCTCTCTTTCCTGCCTCTCCTGGGTGGAACCACAACACCTCGTGTCAATGTCCTTCTTATACTTACCAGGTAAGATACAGTCAGCTGTTAATAAATGAGTGCTTGCTTTCTGTTGAAATGTAATTTAAAACTCTTTCACGTAAGCCTCACTTTTGTGAAACCCTTCCAAACATGGTTTTGCCATGAGTACACTCTTGAAATAAAGCAGCAACACAATATATCCGTTTCTTTGGGTTTTAGAGTTAAGGTGACCTACGTATGTTTTTCTGTCCAAGGACAGAGGCGGCGAGAAACCTGTAGCAGGCATGTCAGGGCACCACCGTGCAATTCTGCTTTCAAAAGCAGAGTCCCACTTGCAATAATTGAAATGGAAAGGATACAATTATTATACTTTGGAGGAGAAATCATTTGCAAAGATGTCAAGGCTGACACTACAAGCTGGACTCGGATCATTTTATATCTACTGAGTAATTCCTTTATTATATATGAAAATAAGAGTAATCAGGAAATCTTACTCTTTGTGGAAAAGAAGGGTTTGAATGAAAGGTTTTCATTATGTTTTGCAGTACAAAAAGGCATCTTGAATTGATGTGCAAAGCTGCTGGCTTACCTGTTTTTAGACAGTCTACTCTAGCTCTCAGGGTTGGAGTGAAATAGTAACACATTGCATTAATAATGAATTCTGAAAACTCTCATTACATTTTTCACTCTGATCAGGTAACACTTTATTTTAAAGACTCTAAAGGGGAAATTGGGTGCCATAAAATGTCTTGAACTGACTGCTGAAGAGTGAGGTTTTTCATGCATTAGTTAGGCTTCTGTAATGATGAGGGTGCTGTTCGTCAATTTGTCAGTGTGGGCTTCCAACAGGGTGTCTGGTGTACTCGCCATGGCACTTAGATGGTCTATTGATAGACAGGGCGGGTGGGGAAAAGTATCAATACAGCAACTTTTAGTTGTATCACTTCTACCCAATCTCTGTCTACTGTATGTACCTCTCTTTTCTTTCATTTCACATGACTCTCATTAGCCTCTTTTTTTCTCCTGTCTTGTTGTACATAACTTATTCTCTTTCCCATCTTACTCTGCTGCTCCAATCAGTTTTGTTTCCCTGCTCCCTTCTTCTGTGTCATTCTTCTCTCCCACTGT
This sequence comes from Enoplosus armatus, assembly GCF_043641665.1. Classification (NCBI taxonomy): domain Eukaryota; kingdom Metazoa; phylum Chordata; class Actinopteri; order Centrarchiformes; family Enoplosidae; genus Enoplosus; species Enoplosus armatus. The sequence continues at coordinate 17,839,933 of NC_092185.1, forward strand.
TCCTCTTCATTGGCTAAGGCTATAGCTGTCGTAGAGTGTGTGTGTGTGTGTGTGTGTGTGTGTGTGTGTGTGTGTGTGTGTGTGTGTGTGTGTGTGTGTGTGAGATGGAGTGGAGCGAGGCTCTGCAGTGAGGTGATGGTATGTGAAATCACTGACATTACAGACGGGGGGAGGTGGTGGCGTTTCCACTACGCCGCTGTCCTCTAATCGGCAGGGGCACCATCCATGTACCACATTCCTCCTCACCTCCGTCTCCCTTGCTCTCTGTCCAACTGTCTCTCCATCAACCCTTCTCTTCACTCCCCTTCTCCTCATCCTCATCCTCCCCTTCTCCCCATCTTCCCCTCCTCCCACCTCGCTCCTCTCCTAGCAACAATAGCGCTGTCTTCTCATGAGTGTCAGCATCCCTGTGACTCTATGGATCAGTTGGTTTCTGAGACACATGTGCGTTGTGTATTTGATGTCCATATTTATTATTTTTCAGCACATTGTTTATCCCTTACACCCAGAAAATCATATCCCCTATTTTCTCTCTCATCTCTTTTTTTTTTTATCACACTCTGTCTCTTTCTGCTTATTCCTACATCTCTAGCATCTTATCCATTTTCTCTCTGACTGCCTTGTTTTGTTGGCTATTCCTCTTTTCTGTGTGTCTCTGCAGTAAAATCACAGTGGCTGGACAGTATTGCAGTGCCTGCAAAAAGAGACCACCATAAAGATAGAGAGACAGAATGGGGGTGAGATTGAAAGCAATAGGAAATAAGGGCAGAAAAAAACTGAATCACAAAGAGAGAAAGAGGGAGAATAGTTGAAAGGCATCAAATACAAAGTTACGAGACAAATGTAAAGAGATATGAGGAGAGTGTGAATGAAAAAGAGGGAGAGAAAATAGAGAGAATGGGGGATGAAACGTGCAGGTGAAAGGGAGCCCCCAATTGGCTGGAGCTGGTACTGGCACACACCTCCTCTTTCTCATTCTTTTACTCAGTCTGGTCTATCTTTCTCAGACTAGGAGAGTCGTCACTTTATAAGGTCCCAGACGATTCTCATGCAGATTAGTAGTAATCTGACCTTCCCTGATGGCCTGGGCCACAGTGTGTGTATGTATATGCTTGTAGGACAGTTTGTATTCCACCTACAGACACAGCTTCAACTCCGCAGACTCCTCAGACTCGACTCCTCTCTCTGTTCTCCGTCCCTCTTCCTCTCCCTCCCTATCTGCACTTGAGGGCTGCACCAAGCCAGAGTTATGAGGCTATATGCGTCATCAGCTCCGGGTTGAGTGTGTCTTGTGTATGTGTATGTGTGTGTTTGACCTGAACTCTCAACATACAGTGGTTGAATGTTAGTCTCTGACTGCTGTGGCTATTTCCCCATTACTGCAGCGGTGCAGAGGCCTGGGACGCACATATGCGCGCGCACACATGGAGGATAGAACTGATATGTCATTTTAGCATGTATGCAAATTCTAGACAGCACGCTCAAGAAAACACACACACACACACTTGTCTCCGTTCACTTTAACCTCTGTTGTGGACTACCCATCAGCGTCCATCATAAACCACTTCTCCCTCCGCCTTGTCTCCATAGCAACCCCTTGCTAGCAGAGCCCTTGACATGAACCCAACCCGCCCCTCTCAAACCTCTCCAGCTGTCATCAGTGGCTGAGAGGATTGTCCGTCAGCCCTCCTGACATCTTGATTGGCAGTGGCTGGTCAGACATGCACGGAGAGTGCATCTCTTCAAAATGAGACAGGCCTGTGAAGGACAAGCACAGGAATGCATAGATTGGTTTACTTGAACTTGAATTTTTTCTATCATGAGTGGAGGCCTGATGGAGGGCGGCCCTTCGCCATTGAAGGATAAGTGAAAAGATGTTTGAGAGGTCGTCAGTCAGATCTGTGTTTCTGTCTTTGATTGTCAATTGATGTAGCAAGTGCAAGCCGCCTCACACACATCCATCACAGGAGTGCAACATACGTCATGCCATTCTGACAGACTCATTCATAGCCGTTATGCCAGGACACACATCCCAGTGCAGTGATGTACAATATGTAATAAGCATGTCAGGGATACCTCCCATGTCTGCAAGGTTCCTGTGGCAGCTTCATGAGCATTAACATGATATATAAAAGCCATCATCAACCCTGCAAACATGACTAATGTTTCAGTACTGCACTGACACTGGGCATTGATACTGCCTGTCTGTGTGTGTGTGTGTGTGTGTGTGTGTGTGTGTGTGTGTGTGTGTGGTTTGATCACTTAACGGTACAAATTGACTATGCTTGGAGTGTTTGAGCGATTCTTGCATCCTTATGTTCAGCAGTAAAGAGCTCTTGTATTATCGACAATACACACAATCGCGCATTATATATACACAACAGGCAAACACACACGCAGTCCTATTCATCAGAGGGCTGTGTGTGTGCGACAGATGGGGGAGGTGTTGTGCCTGATCAATACGTCGTCAGTGGCTCTGACTGTATCATTATCATTTTAATGACTGCGGTATTTTCCTCATTGATGGCCCTCGAGATGAACAAGACAACGCCAGAGGTCTCTAGAAGTTCACTGCTGTTCTCAGCTGCAGTCAGGTGCCACGTAATGGCCGAAGACATTTTGAAAACGCCAATAAGACAATACAGAGTTTATTGATTTTAATGCTATAGTTCAACAAAAGGCTAAGAGTCTGTCCTGTCTTGGTGCTTCTTAAATTTTGTATAGTTTAGTAGTGGTGTAGTTCTTTGGCTATACATGACAAAGTGATATTGATGCTAATGTAATAAATGGGTTAATGTTAGGGGTGAGCTGCCCTGCTCTGGTTTATATAATATGAGGCTTTATGTAATATCATAGAGTGCTTAACACTGAGTGAAATCCTATGTGTGCTTATGTTTGCTGCCACTCTGCATGACAAATTCGCTGTGTATTAGGGCTGCAGCTAAGCATTTTTTCCATTATTGATTCATTTCATGATTTATTTTTCCGATTAATTGTTAAGTCAGAAAAGGTGACGTCTTCAAATGATTTGCTTCGGCTGAACAGGAGTCCAAAACCCAAAGGTATTCTATTTATAGTGCCATAAAATGGAGAAAAGCAAAATATTCTCACATTGGAACCCAGAACCAGCAATTGTTTTTGCATCTTTGCTTCAAACAATTAATCGGTTATCAAACGTGTTGCTGATCTTATATATATATATATATTATATATTTATACTTTTCTGTTGATAGAACACTTGCAGCACCCCTCTGGGTAATCAATAAACAAATGAGAAGCTGAGGGGATGAAGCAAGCCTCCTAGTCCTGAGAGACAAGTATCTTTCTGAAGGTTGGTTTTAGTTGGTTGGTTCTATGGGTTTTCATAGAGGAGAGTGAGATAGAGAGAGAGGGAGAAGAGGAGAGACGATGTATGCTATATGGTGTGTGTGTGTGTGTGTGTGTGTGTGTGTGTGTGTGTGTGTGTGTGTGTGTGTGTGTGTGTGTGTGTGTGTGTGTGTGTGTGTGTACTCTAAGCTCTCAGCATGTATCTACTCCTGCGGTCCTGTATGTGGTGACAGGCTGACATCAGAGTAAAAGCCCCCTGAAGTTGTGTTGAACAGATGTCTCTCTGCTCTCTCAGTTTCCCTGGTGGTGGAATACATAGACCTGGCACTCTGACGTCTCTCTCTCTCCTCTTTGTCTGTCTTTCCCTTTTCAATCTACTCTTCTATTAAATTTCGTTCAGTTCTTTCTGCAGTCAACATACTTTTCAGACTCTCTTTCCTCTTCCCTTTTTTTTCATTTTATCTCTTTTTGCTTTTTGCCGTTCAGGCAGAGTTTTCCCTTGGCTTTGTTAGACATCTCACTATCTGATCAGTCTTTGTTCAGTAAAAAGGCCAGGTGAAATGGACTCTTGGTGAAGTGCCCTTGGTGTTCTGCTTTGTGTACTTTCTTTCAGTACTTCCCTTGTGTGTGTGTGTGTGTGTGTGTGTGTGTGTGTGTGTGTGTCCAGTTTGTGTGTATCTGCACTTTTTGTGCAAGGCAATGTTCCAAGCCCTGTGACGTGAATCTCTGAGAAAGCAGGCAATCTGGGCCTTGGCTTCTCTCCAGAACCGCTTTCATTTCCATTCAGCAGTGGGATATTACTCACAGGAACACACGTGTGCACTGCTCATGCGCACACACACAGAATCACTGATAATTACAGGGAAGCTGAAGAGTGTTCAGACGGGGCGGTTCCCAGCTTCTTTGCCTTAACCCTAACCCTTTTCTCTTTTTGTCTCTTGTCTTTTGAAATTGGACATTTTCTTACAAACTCTCACTTACGCATAAACACGCACACAAACCAATGTTGTTATGGTAGGAACGTATGATGCAACAGCAGAGCCATCCCTCCTTATGTCCCCTGGGAGAGATGGGGGTGGGGGGGTTGCAGAAAAGAGAACGAAAAACAAGGGGGTACTGAGTGGGAAGGAAGAAGACTGATTGACTGAGGAGAGGGATTAGGGGACAAAGTGAAAATGATAGAGGGACTGGAGCTAGAGGGGGGAAAGGAAGGGAGAGAGAGAGACAGAGAGAGATTGGTCTTTCGGTGGCTAATAGAAATTCCCATGTTGCCTCATTGAGATGCAGCGGTGGCTTGGGTAATGAGCTAGCTGCCGCTGACGCATTGATTTAGCCAGAAGACTCATATTATCCCACTCCTCTAGAGAGATGTCAACAACTCCGCCAATGGCTGCCGGGGTAATTACCAACACATCCTCCCACCACGACACCTCCCTCAACTCGGCATGTATTCCCAACAACAGTCTTTCTCCGCCTCCATCCCGCCTCCTTCTGCAGCCCCTCCCCCTGGGATGTTCCATGGCCCAGTGTATGAGGTTGTTATGCTGTGAAGAAGCAGGGCTCACTAGTGGCTTCAGTTGGAGTTCTTAGTGAATACATGCTTGACTGGAAGAAGCAATAATGAAATAGCAATAAGAAAAATCTAGATTTTATTGAACAACTCCAAGCATAAAAGTATAAAAGCAAGCCTCTGAGCAAAAAATGAAGTCCTGTCCCTTTAAGATAATATGCAAATGAGCCTGTATGACTTTGTGTTATCGTGCTCTGCAGAGTGTGCGTTTAACATGGATTATGCATAGATGTAAAAATAGAGAAAACAGGAAAATGTTCCAAAGCAGATGAGTCATGTTCACTCATCTCAGCACTTGTACTGGTGGTGTCTCTGAAAACGGGTAAAAATAAATGTTTGTAAATGTGTAGATACACAAGAGAGCTTTTGTAAGATTGAATATACTGTATCTTAGTTTGACTCAGCAGTGATTCAGCACCACAAGTTTCACCCACTCAACTCGATGCAGAGCATTAATCAGAGAAGTGACAAATATTCTGTTAAAATGTTTATATTGTCCCCAAATCTACTAATGATTTGATCTCCTGGCCAAGCATGTTCAACCGATACGGAAGAATTCAAAATGCCTTCAATCTAATCGGTCATGTCTAATCATGTCAGTATCTGCTTTTATCACACAGGAGAATGAACAGAATTACAGTCAAGTGTTTTACTATCTGCATGAGATCATAGTTCTAACATGGATGTTTTGTTGAGATATTTCATGCGCGTTGTTGTAATAGGGGATGTGAAAACCTTCTATGCTGTACTGGCCGGCTGTTCTCTCACACAAACAAACCCACACATCGGGTCTTCATTGTTTGCGTGCCTGGAGGTCTTTCCGATTGGACCGACACTAATGGTGAAGCTTTGACACTTTGACCTTTCTCCTGCGCAGCGTTTGTTCTATGTTGGTAAAGAATAAAGGCTGTACAAAGACATAGGAAGGAGGAAGAAAAGCTGGGAGAGGAAACTACTTGTCAGTATTTTTGAACCTGTTGACTTTTGAGCTGGAAAAGTGTGTGTGTGTATCAATGTCACACACCGGGAGGCGGCTCCCTACCTTGAACACACACATACACACTCTCCTATAGAAGATTGTTCTGTCCTACATCCACACACTGCTGGTGCATATACGAACAACCTTGTGCATATTGATTATAATAGTGGGGTTTATGCTCACCTTGGACAATCCGTCCTGCTGTTATTTTCTTTTTTCACTTATTTTTGAAAGGGCTGAATGTCAAAAAGTTGTATAAAGCCAATTCTAGCTTATCGTCTTACCATTTTATAGAAGTATGAGTCAGAAAATAAAAGAAGGATGCCTCATTTAGTCTTTTATCCATTTTAGTTTGATGTGTTTTCCTTCAGCTGTGTGAAGTTTGTACCTCTGAGTGGGTGCTTCTTGCTGTCTCTGGTAAAACATCATAGCGGAACTCATTTTCCGTCCATGTTCTCAAGCTGTCATCTCCCCTGCCTGCCCCAAAGTGGGAACGCAGCACCCTCATTGCCAATTAAACTCCAATCAGCAAACCAAGATGGAGCGAGACATCGAATTACATCCAATATCCACTCCCATACTCAAGCCTGTCTTTGCCAGCCACAAATTAGTTTACAAATTAAGGCTCTGAAGATGGAGAAGCCAAGTTGCCAGATAACAACCAAATAACATCCTGCCGGCGTCTTGATGTGTCGTTCCAACTTGGATCCAGCTTCCGGGCCTTCTCTTGATGTGTGTAGAGTTTAGTTCAGTTTTTCCTGAACTTAACTATTTCAATCTCCATTTGGAAGAAAGCTGGTTATTAAGACGGGTTGATGAGAACTCATCTCACTGAAGTCGGTTCCGGCTTGATCCACGTTTGATAATGAAGATGTGGCACAGACAACCCAAACACTGTTAATTAATGAAATAACTCAAGCTGAATTATAGATGAGGAAGGTTTGATTAATTGCTTCTTTGAATCAGAATTCCTCTCCCCTGTCTTTCCTAGCCCACACAATTGGCCTCTCTGCAGGGCTTGCGTGCCAGAAATTGTGTGTTTTTTCGTGCTTGTTCAAGTGTGCATGTGTGTGGAAAAAATACAGAAAGAGCGCACTGCCTTTCTATGGTTACAGCGATTGAATTTTGTAATATTATCCAGTCAGATGTTTAATAATTCATACTCTTATATTGGGGGTTATCTAACACATGACAGGCAGACAGTGTACAGCTCCTCAAGTGGTATCTAGGGGCTCCTCTCGCTGTGAAGCCTATCAGAGAGTCATCACCAAGACACCAATCCTTAGCTCATCATTTCGCCTCTTTATTTGACTCCCGTCTCTCTGGAGATGTGTGTGAGTACATGTTTGGCATGTACACACATATGTTTCCAAAGTAACACACATATGCACACCGGTAACAGCATTTTTTTGAGGACATCTGTTTGTGCGCACAAGTATGTATATACTGTAGATGAGAGTGTGTGTATGTACATGTGCATGTGCACATGTTTGTCCCGTCTGCTGCGGTTGCTGCATTGGGCCTGTTGTGGCTAATTAAAAGAAGTCTGCTTGCATTATTCATGAGGCTGTAATTATACATTCCTTTTGCTGATCCCCGTCAGAGGCATTAAAAATAGATCTGAGTCTCCGTGCCCCGCCCTCCTAGGCCCCACTTTCTCTCTGTATTTGGACTACGTCTCTCCCAGCATCTCTCTATTTATCTATCCTTATCAGTATTTCTCCATCTCCCTGTCACTGGCCTCATTGTCGCAACTTTCTGTTTTAAATTTGTTCTTTCCATCTCTCCCCTCTCATCTCTCCCATATCTGCCCGCCGTGTCTTCATTCATGTTTGCTCTGATGTTCCTGTTTGGGATTCGGGCAGAACATTCCTCTGACAGTGTCGCTCTCGCTCGGCTTTGTGGCCCGAACTCCAGTCACATCAGGCCAGAATTCAGAGTGGAATATTTTGAATCTGTGGCGACATCTCGGCAGATTCAGAAGAGAAGAGATATCACTGCCTCTGATCAACTTAATGGGGAGACTATCTCCTCACAAGAGGCAAAATCTCAGCCCAAAACATTCTCCTCCACTTTTTTTTTTCATGTTTAATCCACAAAATCTGCAGCAACATAATTCAGTTTTTCTCACTTAAATGTTAGATGGCTTCAGTATAGATAAACTTGAGCCTGGATATCTGGCAAACATGAGAATACCTGGTATGTGTGCCATATGTTTCCAGCAAATCATCAACATCCAAGCACTTTTGGCACAATCAAACTAAATATGACAAAAGAGTGTGTGAAGCTTGCGTCTTCCACCGTGCAGGTGATGAGCTTCTGAGGACGTAGTCGTGCATTTATTTGCATGCGGATGAGGCTGATGCTGAGAGGGGTGGGGATTTTGTAAGACCTGCCAATCAGAGAGCTTGTTAGAAGACTAAGTGGATCGCTCAGTAGTTGCTGCCTTTGGGCGACGCTCTCCATCGTTCTCATACTTGTTTCAGAAAGTGAAAAATAGATTACTGCCTTGAGGCCACCCAGAATTTCATTGCCCTACGCCACATTTTATTCTGTTTGGGGTATATTATGCAAATGTGGTCGTGTATATGGAATTGGCTTCCCACACCCATGTAACCCCTCTCCCTATAACCCAAACAGCCAAAAACAAACATGCACTCTGAAATACAGTTCATACACATATAACCACACACAGTGAACAGATGCTAGCTACTGCAGAGAATACTTGAGTAACGGGAGAAATGCTAAGACCTGTGCACTGGGTCTTTCAGCTGTTTTCGGGAAAATTGATCATATCAGAACCAGTATAATAATCGAGTGCACTTTTTATCACTTTCAGTCAGTCAAAGAACTCATTGTTAGAATACAGGACTGTATTAATGAAGTGAGAAATGCCCTTCAGCTGCAGGTTCAAGCACTTTTGAGCAAGGCATCGAATCCCTACTATCTCCAGGATGCCCTTGAAAGAAAACATGATTGTTATTGTAAGAGACCCCTGTTTTGTGCAGGGAGTTAACTTATAAGGGAGCTGTTGAGCAAGTGTCTTATTTCACGTAGGCCAAATAAACAATTTTTCTGTATGCATGCGTCAATGTGCCTCCTTCCATGCTCCGGCGCTCCAGGGCTAAACTACTCTTCCTGCTTTTGAAGCTGTTCTGTTGGTCTGGGCCTCTGTTGTTACTGATGTTGTTGCCGTTGCTTTGGCTGGTAGGGTTTAGGGGGTTGCAGGGGAATTCAGACAGGGTAGACTTACATCACGGCTGACTGAAAATGCAAAAAGAGCGAAAGAGGAGGTGGAGAGATTTGGTGAATGGAGAGGGAGGAAAGAAGCAGTGGGAGAGAGACAGATGCAGAGAGTGCCTTCATTGAGTAGTGAGTGAGCATTGTTTGATCTTCGACACGCCGTCTCCCTCCTGCACAGTATGACTCAACGGCTTTCTGCTGGTGTCTTCCCTCTTTCTGTCTTTTCTTTTTCTGGATAGATGAGAGGATGAATAGAGAGAATGGGAGATACATGAGTCAGAAAACACTGAGGGTAGAGAAGGAATGAGGGAAAGTTGGTCGGAAGCTGAGAAGTGAGAGAAAGACAAGTATGTGGAGTAATTAGATAACAAAACGGAAGGGCAAAACTGATTGGAAACAGAGAGATGACAAAAGCATAGATTTTGTGGCAAGGATTCATGTCTGCATATCTGCAGTCATGTGCTGCATAATCTATAGTGATGTGGTCATGCCAAACATTAAAATAAATCAATAAACCAACATCCAAAATGCTCATTTTTTTAAAATAAATGCATGTTCTTATTTATTTTGGTTTTATTTACCTATAATAGATTTGTATCTTGAAAACAGTTGCAGGATTTCTTTCTTCCTTGCCATTCTGGGTTGGCAAATACATTAATATTATGTACAAGTACATTATGATGGAAACAGAGAAATAGTTGGCAGAAAGCAGATATTTTGTGGGAGGGATTCGCTACATTTATCTTATATAATTGCACACACTCTATGAAAACAATTAATTTGTCCTAACCACTTGTGTTTAGTACTTTGTCACCACCAGTACATCCAAACCTATAATGAAGAATAAACTGTCTATCTACCAGGGAAACATGTATTTCTATTCTAGTCACCACCCACGTGTATGTTTGACTTTATAGAAAGTCTGTATTTAGTGTAGTAATCTACTGTATGTAGAGAAAATTGAAGAGAGCATAATTTAATTTGACTGTTAGACATTCCTGCTTATTCAATCTGTGTGTGCTTGTGTATGTGTGTGAAAAGCAGAGAGAGAGAGAGAGAGAGAGACAGTATACAGAGCTCTGGTGGTTCATGATAGGTCTTCAACTCCTGTCCTTTGCCCTGGTGGAGGGGATTCCCACGCCCTGCTGCAGGGGCACTCTATATAGCCAGAAGAAGCTGGAGGAATAAGCTCTAACACACTGTGTTTCCTTTCAAACACTGATCCCAGGGCAGAGCTGTAGCCTCCACGTAGAGCATTCAGGGTTAGAGAGCAGAAGTGGAAAGCAGCTCACAGATCTGTGCCTAAGGGCAACGAGCTTCTCAGAGCCAGCGCCTCGGGGAGAGAAAGCTAAGCCAGCATAAGCTACTACCATCTGCCAGCATCGGCTTAGGGCTTCTGAAAGATCAAGTTTGAAAGTGAGAGAGGTGCGCAATTGGAGACATCTCTTTTTCATCCTTGGTCTCTCCTAGTAGTTGCTTCCAGATGGAAACTAAACTATCCAGTAATGATCTTTAACTGCATGGATGCCAGTGCTGTGAGGAGGATGAAGCTGAAAACATTGTGTGTGTGTGTGTGTGTGTGTGTGTTGTTAGCAGGTAGAGATCATAGACTCAAGCAGGGTGTTCCTGTCCTTTCTGCCCGGCTCTCTTCTGTTGCCTCTCAGTGACTCAGATCGATGGCAGGGGAAATCAGGCTCACAGTCAGGGTCCTTCTCCTCTCCTGCCTGCTCCTCCCTGAATGTCCCAGCATTGCCCAATGGTAAATCGACCACTGATCGGCGTGCTTTGGAAGCTGGAACAGGAAGTTAACACAGAGGGAGATAAGGTTTCTCTCACTGGGAGTTGGGGTTTCCTGGCTGCTCTGCCAGGCTAAACAGCTTTAAAGGAAGGCAAACATAAACATGCCAACAAAGGACCACTGGGAACTCCTATAAGTCAAAGGATTTAAATAAAGTGCTATACACAGTTCTCACTTTAAAGTCTACTGAAGCTCATTCAGATAAACTGCCCTACTGCAAAATCTTTTGGAACTCCCCCTTTCCAGATATTTCTTTCAACTTGGTTATGGCATGTGTTATTGACAACATCTTATAGTAGAAAAATAATAAGTAGGACTTTCCTGACCAAATAACACCACTCTGTTTGTCACTTAGCTTATGTGTGAGTTGGGGATAGAGTGTGTCTTTCACCCACCAATACCTTTGGACTAATTGCCATATGTAAATGTGTCAGTTTTGTTCAAAAATAGTCTTTTAATCCCAAGGCCCAAAAAGTACATGTCATGTAAATATTTGGCAGCTCTGTTCAAAAGGTTCAAATACAGGCTCCCATAATTAATGTAACCTGACACTAGTTAGAAATGTTTTCAGGGCAGATGTCAGCAAGTTCAGCTGTGATATCATGAAACACGATCACTTATGAAGAGACAGTGAAGTGAGACAAAAAGCTCATTACCAAATCAGTGCTGGCACATGGCTCAGTGATGCAGAGCAGCAGACAAACAGCCAGAATGTTCTTTTAGTTTTTGAAATAGAAGTTGATTAATAACATTTTCATAACTCTGTGCAGTTGTTTTCATTAATGATGAGGTACTGCACAGTCATAGTGTTTTTCCTTTCTGTCTTTCTTCCTTTGTTTCTTCTTTTTCTTACAGTGACTCTTTACTTCTGACCCTCAGTTCTCTAGCCCTCTTGTATGATGCTCACTGAGCCGTGGACCAAAGTTCTCATTCTGTGTCTTCCTCCAGCGGTCCCTTCGCATTAGATCATTAATCACAGTACGGCATGGAAAGTAAAGAGTGCAGACCCGGGATGGAGGCCTGGGGTCAGTCGATGGTGGCCTCTCCAGCCCATAAGTCCCTGGCTGGTGTCATTATTCTGACATTGTTGTGAAGGCGAGAGCTTTTGATGCTATTGATTTGGGAGGAGGACGAAGGAGAGGAGAGATCGATGCACTTGCTGATTCAGTGGCGTCGCAAACTCCGGTCAGCTGCGCAGCCAGCTTTTGTCCATATGTGTTAATGAAAAGTATGTAAGTGTACAGTATGTGACAATACCACTCTGCATGCTTGTCCCTGGTCCAGTTAATAAATTACATTTATGTGGCACTTAATCACATTACAGTGCTCTCCTTCTCCCCAGAGAGAGAATACAAACACATCAGCTTCATACTCACAAAGATACCAGCTGTATGCATAGATATGCACTTGCATGCATGTCCGTAGACACACGTTTGAAATAGTTGTTTTTATAGTTTCTTTTTGTGTAACGGCCCAATGCAACTACAAGAGATCAAATTCAAATGAAATGTAATCCATATGCTCACACTTGCTCAGACACTGGCAACTGCAGCGGGAATCCTCTCCCCTGTGAGGCTCTGATCCTTGTGCATTCAGTCAAAGCCTTACGTTTGAAGCTATGTTCAAAGACAGCAAACCTGCTCAGCCCAGCCAGATCCAGATGAAACCCTGGTGTCTTCCAGGGCATCTCCTGAACACCCCTGACACACACACACACAAACACACACACACACACACACACACCTCCTCGCCTCACCAGTCCAGGTTCAGCTCAGCGTGTGTACCCTGAGTTGAGGGGGGTGAAAGGGGCGCAGGGAGTATCAGGCAATCACCCTCATTACAGGACATTAGAGAGAAGGGGAAGGAGGGTTGTTTTGGGTCACGGAGAGGCAGAGGTTAATTAAATATTGCAACATACTTGAGACAAGTTAAGCCACAATGCAATTATTGTGAGAAAGTCTTATGTAGTTAATTGAATGCACCTGCTGTTGGTTGAGGGTGTTGGGGTTGGACATTAGCAGGGAGGAATCGCTGAGAAGTATAAACCATTAGGATATCAGTTGGGGAGTTTATTTTAGATGTGCTGGTGATGGTTTAAAAATGATTAAATTGCTGTGATGGTGTTAAGGTTGAAACATGTTTCTGTGAAGATACGGTACATGTAAAAGTCTTTGTGCAGCAATGCCGAGAGTGGAGTTTCTGGGCAACTGCAGCTGCACACCCAGGATCTCAATGGCATGTCTCTGTATCCACAGTCCTGTGCTTCAAACTAAATACTGTTTTGGGGCCAAATGAAAAGCCAAAAAGCCAGCAGATTTTTTTATTTATTCATTGTCTGATTTGTTTTATTAATTATTTTGCTTTTTCTATTCTGGGTTGCAAATAGTTTCTGGATTCCTCCTTTCGCTGTACATTCTTGTTTGGTAAATATGTGTCTGGTGCACACACATTATGTAGAGGGACTGTGTGTTGGCAAACAGCTGTGTGGATGCACTCTACTCCCACACATGATGACATGCTCTAGTATGTTTTAGGTTCTATGGGTGGAAATATGTATCTCCATGCCTGATTTTGATATAAAATACAACCAGTTTTAGGGATGGCAATGTCTATCAGTGCAGCACTTTGGTCCAGATTGAAATATCTCAACAACTATTGGATGGATTACCATGACATTTTTTACAGACATTCATGGTCCCCTGAGGATGAAGCCTACTGACTTTGGTGATCCACCATCAGGTTGACATTTTTGGCTTTTAGTGAAACATCTTGAGAACTACTGGATGAATCGCCTTGAAGCTTGGTACAGACATTCATATTTGCCTCAGGATTTGTTTTAATAACTTTGGTGATCTCTTGACTTTTCATCTAGCGCCATCACCTGGTTTCAATTTGTTTTACTTACTTTGGATTATGACTAAATACTTGCAAAGCTAACACATTCCCATCAGCTTCAGCTGTATTTTGTATTTAGTGCTAATTAGCAAATGTTAGCATGCTTACACACTAAACTAAGATGGTGAACATGGTAAACATTATACCTGCTTAGCATCAGCATGTTAGCATTGGCATTGTGAGCATGTTAGCATGGTGACATTAGCATTTAGCTCAAAGAACCTAAAAGAACATGACTAAAAGTACAGTCTCACAGAGCAGCTATAGCTGTAGTCTCTTCTTACGATGTGTTGCTCAAAAAGCATATTTTGTGGGTTTGAGTATTTAAGTTTGTAGTAATAATGAGTATTTTGTGTAAATTGACAACAGGTTTATTACTTATTTATTAGTGTTGCACTGGGTAGCCTCACATGTTGGCAGGTTCTACTGAAACTTTCCTCTGATATTCCTCAGGTGGGTGGTGAGGAATATAGTTTCAGTGTTTTTAAGGAGACCTGATCTCCAGGACACAACATGTGCACGCTATTGTTTCACCACCAGTGACAAAACACGACACCAAAAAAATTATAATTTGCCCCTAAAGACAAATATGCATTAATGTGGGCCAATGGGGCCGAGTTTAATCTGTCGCTGGCTCATTTTGTGATTTAAACTGGTAAATTGAATGCATTGCCATGACCATTAGTTCTGTTGTTGTTAGTCATGATTGAAAGTCATGAGGTTTGTGTGTGTGGTATAAAAGAGGCTAATGTCTTATGTCCCTTTGTATTATGTACTGAACTTTCTTGTAAGAGTTCATTTCAATCCTTACACAAAGCGGTTGTAAAATCATAATGTGCTGTCGTCCCGTGCACATTTCCCTCTTGCTAATGCGCCCTCTTCTCACAAAAACACAGGCATTGGAGGAAGATGGATAGTGAGGCAAATAATCCAGTTAACTTTTTACGTGTTTGCGGGCAGATATTTTCTCTTTAATGCGTTTATCATGACTTATGAGCTTCTCTATAGCAGCCATTAACATATGATTACCATCACAAGGCTAATGGTTTGTCTGTTATTCCCCCTCCTGCTCAATTGCTTCATCCCCTTTTCCAAATCTTTCTACATTTTTTATCTTCCTCTTTTTAGCATTTGCTAAATCTCTCTCTTCCTTGCTCTCCGTCATTCTGTCCCTGTCTCTCTTTCTCTCTCACGCCTCCTCTCCTCCATGTGTCTCCACTCTCGGCCCCCGCGGCCCCTCAAGTCCCAAGCCAGAGTCTCACTCCCACACAATGCTCTCCATTATTGCTTAATTATCTGTGGCCTGTCATTTAAATAATGATTCTCGATCTTTTTCACTTTTCCCCTTCATCTTTCACATGCTCTTTTTCTATTTACTTCTTCTCTTTTTCTCCTTCTCCATCTCCCACTGCTTCTTCCCCTCCTCCATCATTCTCTCGCCTCCTTGACGTCTCTGTGGGGTCAGAAGACTTATTTCTGGTTTCCTATGTTTCATCGCCTCCTCAAAGCCCATTGACTCTCCTCTTCTGCAGGTTTATATAGAAATCAAACTGTCTGAGAGACAGTGGGAGAGTGAGCCAGAACCCCGCGGAAGTCTCGTTCATGTCAGCCAGCCAGTTTGATGCAGGACATTACTTCTATCCATTCTTATAATAACTGCATCATTTCTGCACATTATAGTAACATTTATCAACTTAATTCTGCCACCTTCATCCCTGCCAGCATGAGAGTGGCAAGAATTCAAAGCCTTCACATTATTCCACTTTGGTGTTTCTGTAAATTCTGTGTGCCAGCCATTAGATAGCTCAAATGCTGTAGTTTACAAAGTTAAAAATCATCGTCGTCTCCAAATCCCTGCAGCACCATGGGGCCATTGGGGAAATCAATAATAGAGAGCTGACATTTGTTTGTGCATGGGCGTGTGTTTGTTTCAGTTTGTAAGTACATCTAATGTGTGTGCAGCTCTGTGGTCCCTGGCATAAAATGGATTGGTGCTGTCGTCATGGCTCCCCTGTATCAAATACACACAAACGCACCACTTTGTTCCACAATAACTGTACATTTATTGGGGTATTCCTGCTTGTTTTCTGGATTTTTTTGTGCCTGATCATTTAACTAAGTATGCCCGGGGACATTTACTGAGGCAAAGCAGGGGAGATGCTTTTGTGATTCTGTCGCGAATCGCAGGATTTATTATGTGTGAGTTTTGATTCTGACACTAATGCCAATGCCGAAAGTTTTAGTTTGAACTGGTATACTGTATCACACACTCAAATGTCTCCTCATGCATGGGTTGTGAAGTAAAGGGTAGTGTTTTCTGCTAAGGTGTTTGAATGCGACATCCTAATTTATTCTCCTACAGTTTGATGCGTTGTTGTTTCATTCTTGTCATTGGTCAATAATAAGTCCCATTCAACAACTGACCTTTGTCTTTGTAATGCCTCTGTTTGTTACCTTTTTTATTGTCTGTTTGAGCTAACTGACTGCATCACAGCAGTTTAGTGCTTTATAGAAATCAATAACACAAATGGCCGACTCTTTACTGCATTTATGACTCAAATAAACCCCCAAGGGCAGTTTATTTAAGGCGCTGTCTACACTTCAGAAGTCATTATCAGCGTTCTGTACACACAGCCACGAGCCATTTCATATCAGTCTAATTTGACAGTGCATTTTAAATGTTCTCGCGTAATGTGTTATACACTGTACTTTCACTACAGTGCCATAATAATGCATCACTTCCTTTCTTGGTGTCATCTGAACACACATTGTCTTGCTATTAGTCCTAAGTACAGACATCTAATAGTTTTGACCTATTTGACCTAATAAAGTATGTGTTTCCTGTTTATTTTTGCAGGTTTGGTCAAGCTTGGAGTCCACTGTGTAACATGCCAGAAAGTCGCCATAAAGATTGTCAACCGTGAGAAACTCAGCGAGTCAGTACTAATGAAGGTACGTTTACACCGTTCAATCCTTTCAGTGTTTTTTTGATTTGCAATTGAGGTTGTTTTGTTTTTACTCTGCTAACCCTTTTGTCTCTTCTTCTGTTTTTTGTTTACTTTAATCTTTCCATGTATATGTGTGTGAAGAAGGCAAACAATAGACTGAAAAAAGTCATTTTCAAAGGGCCTTTATTTTGTAGTTTTCAACAATTGTCCCTCTTCAAGTCTGGCTGGGGATCTACACTATATTGCCAAAAGTATTCACTCACCCATCCAAATAATTGAAATCAGGTGTTCCAATCAATTCCATGGCCACAGGTGTATAAAATCATGCACCAAGGCATGCAGACTGTTTCTACAAACATTTGTGAAAGAATGGGTCGCTCTCAGGAGCTCAGTGAATTCCAGCGTGGTACTGTGATAGGATGCCACCTGTGCAACAAGTCCAGTCCTGAAATTTCCTCGCTCCTAAATATTCCACAGTCAACTGTCAGTGGTATTATAACAAAGTGGAAGCGATTGGGAATGACAGCAACTCAGCCACGAAGTGGTAGGCCACGTAAAATGACGGAGCGGGGTCAGCGGATGCTGAGGCGCATAGTGCGCAGAGGTCGCCAACTTTCTGCAGAGTCAATCGCTACAGACCTCCAAACTTCATGTGGCCTTCAGATTAGCTCAAGAACAGTGCGTAGAGAGCTTCATGGAATGGGTTTCCATGGCCGAGCAGCTGCATCCAAGCCGTACATCACCAAGTGCAATGCAAAGCGTCGGATGCAGTGGTGTAAAGCACGCCGCCACTGGACTCTAGAGCAGTGGAGACGCCTTCTCTGGAGTGACGAATCGCGCTTCACCATCTGGCGATCTGATGGACGAGTCTGGGTTTGGCGGTTGCCAGGAGAATGGTACTTGTCTGACTGCATTGTGCCAAGTGTAAAGTTTGGTGGAGGGGGGATTATGGTTTGGGGTTGTTTTTCAGGAGCTGGGCTTGGCCCCTTAGTTCCAGTGAAAGGAACTCTGAATGCTTCAGCATACCAAGAGATTTTGGACAATTCCATGCTCCCAACTTTGTGGGAACAGTTTGGGGATGGCCCCTTTCTGTTCCAGCATGACTGTGCACCAGTGCACAAAGCAAGGACCATAAAGACATGGATGAGAGAGTTTGGTGTGGATGAACTTGACTGGCCTGCACAGAGTCCTGACCTCAACCCGATAGAACACCTTTGGGATGAATTAGAGCGGAGACTGAGAGCCAGGCCTTCTCGTCCAACATCAGTGTGTGACCTCACAAATGTGCTTCTGGAAGAATGGTCAAAAATTCCCATAAACTCACTCCTAAACCTTGTGGAAAGCCTTCCCAGAAGAGTTGAAGCTGTTATAGCTGCAAAGGGTGGACCGACATTAAACCCTATGGATTAAGAATGGGATGTTACTTAAGTTCATATGCGAGTCAAGGCAGGTGAGCCAATACTTTTGGCAATATAGCATCATTCCTCTCTCCCTCCCCAAAATCTTAGTATGCAGCAGCAAGGTAGACTGAAGCAACTAAGAGCTGGACTGTGACTGAGTAGTGACGTCCCTGAAACAGCCTCCTCTTTGACACATAAAATCTGGGCTGACTGCCAGCCAGCTTTTCAAACATCCAAATTAGAAGGACTGGACTGCTTGAGTGGATTCTAAATTTTTACATAAATCAATGGCTGATCTTGTGAAATATGTTTGAGTACGAGTGATTTATATCATAATAAGCCTCATGAAGAGTGGGATCACTAGCTGAGTTAGTGACAGTGGGTCTTTCAAGCAGCTGATTTTCCTCCTTTTCAAATGTTCAGCTGAAGGAGTCAGCTGTTTGGCCCTCCTGCCAGGAGTCAGAGCCTCCAAGAAAACCTTGGTACTATACCCTCACTCCAAAACGCTTTTAAAATCTTCTGGGTGAAACACTTCTATTTATAATTTTGCTGTTACCCACACAGCCTCTTTTTGAAGGATGCGGTAGGGATTTCTTTTTTCTTATTTCGTCCCAGAGCTCCTGCTGGGCAACTCTATTCAGTCCCCACTCAAAATTGGCCCTTGTGTTGATGGAATAGTTGTAAAGAAACTGAACAGAGCGGGAAGATGGAGGACAACAAGATACTACAACCTGAAAATTGTCTTTCACAGGACACATGCAGAGAGGAGCGCTGACTGTAATTGTTTGCTTATGAGCTGGAAAGCAGGAAGCTGGTGGGATTGCTCACAGTACAGGTTATCTGCAAATGGAAAATCCCTCCGTTTTGCATCACTTCTGTGGCAGCATCATTAGACTTGCGATGAAAAGCTTTCTGTGCTCGGATATTGCTGTTTGATAAACAGTCGGTATTAATCAGCTTCTCGCTGTGTCAGTGTCTCCCTGACTTTTTCTCACTCATTGCCGTCTTGCTCCGGAAGTCGCGCTCTCTCTGTCTCTTATTCGGCTCAACGTGCAGTCTAATATTTTCATGAGGGAAAGACAGGTCATTTCTGTTGCCTCAGCACTGACAGAAGTATTATTAGTTGCAGAAGAAGTAGTTGCTGGAACCGTTGTAACATGCGACAGCAGAGGGGAAGGTAGCAGGATAATGTCTCAACCCAGGTGTTTCACATTGTGCTGTCCTGCAGAGGAAAATGATAGTAACAGATGCCAAACACTGACAGTTTTCCGACAGGACCGAGGCTTTTGCTGAAGCTGCAGTTCAGAGCCAATTACTGAACTCAGCCATTGTCACACTTCTCTCAACTGCTGGCCCCTGGTGTGTGTGTGTGTGTGTGTTTGTGTGTGTGTGTGTGTGTGTGCGTGTACGTGTGTACCAGCAGGTGTGTGTTCATGTATGTGCCTGTTGGGATTGAATTGTATGGAAGCCAGGGGCAACTGAGTTCCTCTTAAAGAGACAACTTTAATGTAATGTATTTTAATGTTTAATGTAATCACCATTATTTCTTGGATCACATACACGCATCTGTGTGTGTGGGTGTGCTTGTTTTAGCTAGTCTGGGTATACATTGTGATGATCAATGTTTGTATGAAAATGGTATGTAATTGATATACTGTAAATATGCACTGCTGTTTTTATGTCAGCATTTGTGGGTGTTTATGTACAGTGTGTGTATTGATTTGTTCGTTGGCCTCTGATATGAAGCAGCTTGAGGCCTCAATTATAATTCAATGCCTGTGTGCCAATGTAAATTATGAGGCATGACCCATTTGACCACACTGTTGGTGAGGTCATTTGTAAAGTTCCCTCTAGTTGTGGGACACACTTGACATAACATTGGTCTCCGATTACAAACCCATTCTCCCATTCTGAGGTTTCTAGTGTGGCTGGACAGGTGTTTTCTGACTCAAATCCAGCCACTTTCCCATATTCACATTGTGTCACACTCCAGTCTTATGTGTCTGTTCTCCGGCCCGCCTGTGCGGCTGTCAGACTGTCAGAGTGATCGGACTGCACTGTACTGCAAGGCTCAGACTGTGAAATGTCACCTTTTAATATGCTAATGTCTTGGGTCCCCATGGTGCCATTAGGGAGGAATTTGAGTCTCCCGGACAGGTGTGTGTGCGCGCAACACTGCTCATGACACACGTATCTGCATGCATACACACATACAGGCCATACACACACACAAGAGATTGTCAGACAGACACACACATATATTCATATTTATGTGCACGAACATGACGTACGTCATCCCTCTTCGTCTGTCCTTACCCTGACTGGCCTTGGGAGTCAGGGGTCTGCGGAGATGAGGAGACGGGTTGAATTAATTGTCTCAGAATATCTGGCAGAGAAGGCCTTTCCTCCTCTCACCCACTGTGTGTTGAACTTTATATAACTAATGTTGAACTCTTTAGTCCACAGCCCCACAGGCTATGACACTACGGACCAGAAAGACATTGAATTGTCTTGGATAATGAATTCGTCTTGGACCTTTGTGTCAGTTTGTTACCAGGGAATGAGCCTTGACTACTTCAAAGAGCAAGTGCAGCTGAATGTTGTTTTTTTTTAGTTCACTTCCAAGCAGAAAAACAATGGAGTTAGTTGAATAGTAATAAGAGTGTCCGTCAGTGGGAAGTGGCTGCCTGTCATGTTTCAAATGATGAGAGAGAAACAGACAGAAAGAGAATACACAGTATGTGCACATATGACAGTATGTCAGCAGTCATTGGCACTGAGGCCAAACAGAATGGAGCGTGGCGATCCGATACAAAGAGAAGCCCAGAATCAACACTGTATGTGTGAGCGTGTGTGTGTCTCTGTGTGTGTGTCTGTGTGTGTGTGTGTGTGTGTGTGTGTGTGTCTCTCGAGGGAGTAGTTAATGTTTCTGAAACTCAGCCAGCCCTCGCTCTCTCTCTCGCTGCCATGTCTCTGTGCCGTGGGGCCGTGGGGTTGAGACAGAGCGAGAGGGGGAGGGAGGGAGGGCAAAAGACAGCAAGGAGAGGGAGAGGGAGATGGACATGCTGTGAGAAACCCTGCTGAGACAAGATAACACAGAGGCCTTAGTAGGTACACCACGTCTCTACTCACATTTCCTGTCTGCAGTGGGTGTGTATTTGTTCTTGAACTATTAATGTGACATGTACACATGTGGTATGGCCAAATCGTTTCCACACATATGATCACAAAGAACGATGAGATTGAAATGATGATTAACGATTTTTAGATATGATGAGTAAGAAGAAATTCTCTTTTTGCACATTTCCCACTAAAAGAAGGTCAAAGTGCACGGTGAGCCAAATGTATTCCTAACATATCCCCGTCTGTTGTGATACTGGGTTGTTATATAAGATGGGGCTGCTTGCACGCTCTTGAAAATAGAGTACAAAAATAAACATAATTCAAATTCACACAACAATGTGACAACTCTGTAATTACTTGTTTCATGAGAGTTCTGGGAAATAAAACTGGGTCACAAGCCAGAGAAATGTGAGAAACCGGTACGATACCAGCATTTTGGTTCCAAAACAATCATTTTGTTTCTTGCAAAAAATAAAAACAAGATTACAAATCTAATCCAAAAAGTGATGAGGTTTAATACTCAGCCTATTGATAAAGCAGGTTAACATGTATCATTTGAACAAAACCTAATGTGACTCACCTTTGTAGTGCTGTTTGTAATGTTCATTTAGTTACTTTCATGAAGTGCATGTATAATTTTGTATTTCCCCTTCACTTGTGTGACTTTCATTGCATGGTTAAAGCATACACTATTTCTTCTTGGCCTGGAGAGCATATTGTAGTGCCATTCCCCTGTGCATTGGAAAACCATGAGTCTGTCATTGCAATGCTTCCTACTGTAAAGCTGATGGTCATATCGATGACGTGGTGAAAAAAAAACTGACTGAGAGAATCTTGCCACTGCAGTCCTCTATGGTCTGACAAGCTTTCCCTGGGAGCAGGGGATTCGCTGTACCCATATTTCATACCATATTACCTATCATTATGCTGAGTGGAGCAACTTCTCTAATCCGCAGTTTAGTCTCGGGGTGAGTTAAATTGTTGCTAGCCGCTAGCACTAACAACTAGCAGAGGGAGAAGGGTATCTTTAGCATGCAGCATTTGGTAGCTGCTGTTGATGCCTGCTCTGTTTCTCCCTCTGAGCCAGTGAGCTGGTGGCGGCTGCTGCTGTTGGGATAAGGACAACTAATTAGCCAGAGTGACTCTCTCTCCTCCTGAAGCAGCACAACTTCAAAGTCACTCTACAGTCCCCAAGCCCAGAGAGAGAGAGAGAGAAAGGAAGAGAGGGAGAGGAGGGATGAAGTGCAGGATGAAGGGAGATAGAGGGGAGGGAAGAGTGTGTGTGCGTGTGTGTGTGTGTGTGTGTGTGTGTGTGTGTGTGTGTGTGTGTGTGTGTGTGGGGGGGGGGGGGGGGGGTGAATGTGAAGTTAGAACACTTTGGATGGATGTCTTGTGAAGTAGAAATCTCTACATAGCTACGCTGTTTTTATGGGGGTTTATAGTGCTGTGAGGTTACTTGTCATTTGCTGACTCTGTCCATGATGTCAGTCACAATGTTGCAGATGAGAAATGTGACAGTGAGAGTTTTTGGAGATGGAGGAGCCTGCAGTATAATTGTACCCTGATGCAAATACATGAAGCACTATGCGAAGGACAGGACGGAAGAGAGAGAACAACAGAGCAGTGCCACAGCCAGGATAGACAGCTGCATTACCTACAAAAAGATGGCCTGAAATATAAGGACAAGATCAAAACACGATACGTGCCGTTTAAATATGTGATGTTAATTTGTGTAATCATGTAATTTGTGTAATCTGTAGAACAATTTCATTCAGGACGACTGTATGACACAGTGGTATCCAAGTTTTAAATGCACGGCATCTAAAATAACAACTCAGGACTATAAAGAGGCAGAGAAAAGCAAGGAATAAAGGTTGCGCACACCAACCGTCAGGAATTGTGGTGGGCGGGTGAGGAGCAGAATGCCACGGCCGCAGATGAATCACACAAGGTCTAATCTTGTTATCCCGACACCTCGCTGACAGCACTGTAGCTTTCTCTCTCCGCCATCTCTACTATTCCCTCCTAATGATTATAGATTGGCCATTCTCCCCCATCTCTGTTGTGCCGCGACTGGGTTGGATATAGAAATGCCTCCGACATGCGCAAGTCCTCTTTAACTTTATGTTGTGTGCATATGTGTTTGTGTCTTTGTGTGCACGTGTCTACGCGGCTACAGAGACAACGCAGACACCCCTTGAAATAAATGGGTTTCATATGTTGTGCCCCTGTGCGTTGATCCATCAGCTTTATATGGTGCTGAGCCAGAAGCCAGGGCTTAACACACAGTTTGAGCTTAACAGGCTGGCTGCACAGAAAGACTACCAACTCTGTTTCTCTTCTTCGTTTACTCATTTTTGACCCTATGTTTGCTTCAAATGTTGCGTGAATTTAAATTTTTGCAATAAAAAAAAGTGTAGTTGCATGCTATTGTTTGGGTTAATCAAATATGTAGATTATAGATATTTTACGGAACAAAACCATGAGAAAGTCAATCTTTTCAAAGCCTTACAAAGCCCTTTTATCTGTTATCAGTCAATATGAAGGTCACTCAGCATTCTACGTCCTAATTTGGTTTCCAATCACCACTCCCAAATCAATGTGCATCTATGTTTTTCCCCAAGTCTTTATTGAGTGTCGGTGAGGCTCTGGTGAAACGGACATGGGGGATAGATTTTTGCTACAGGGCACAAGATGTTTGGAGATTGTGAAGAAATGTCAGCTTTTAGCCTTACCTGTGTCACATTATGTTCCATGCTAAATACCATTGACTAGAGACACCAAACATTGGGCTTTACACAGTTCTGCCTGGTACTTTGGGATCTAGCACATCCCGGAGAGACGTGTAAAAGCGTTGCTCACTGTGGTAACAAAGCTCATCAAACGCACACAGTGTTGTTTGACTGATTTTACCTCTCATATGTCTTATCGAGATAAAACAGAGATGGAGTGCAGACAAAATAATGAAATGGAGGATAGCAGAACACAAGATGTAGCGGGATCCCCCATTGAGCTCGACAGGAGACAGACAGACGTCTAAACCGATGGCATTTGTTTCTCCTCTTCAAAGGCAGAAGCTGCTGTGTTGTCAGATAGATGAGAAAGCTTTCTTTGCTTGTTTTTATTTGTTGTTGCTTTGGTGTTGCTTTTCCTTTGTGAGCAAAGGGCACATTTTATCCAATTCTTCTAACCCTTAAGTGGAGTGATGCTTTCACGGGGAGATCAGCAAAGTTCCCCTTCAAAGTTTAGTTTTCTTTTTTATGCCTTTGTTTATTTCATTGTTTTGCACTGGGATTTCTTACCTCTTTATGTTACCTGTGGACCCACTGAAGTGTATTTTATGTGTGCTTCTTTTCAGCCACTGGGTATTATGATCATCTTTTATCTGTCTTGTTTGAGTAGGGACGGATAATTGAATAGGTACATCATGTTCCCTTGAGAGGTAAAATGTACTCCATTTTTACTCCAGAATCTGTCTTTTTATATCACGCTGCTTCCATTTAAAGACACAAACTTCCAGTGCCCTGCATCTCAACATGATGCCTATCAGTATGTGTTTGTGAGGGATTTTATTCGACTGTATATTGGCCTGTGCCCTGGCTTAATGTGAGATATCCACCTGCAGCACTTTGCCCTTGTCTTCATTAACACTGAAAAATGCACAAATACATACAAAGTAGCTCTGGAGAAAAAAGCTTTACTGGTACAGTGTTGTGGAATTTTAAACATTAAGAAGATGCCTGTTCAGTCTTGGTTCTATAATTTAGTGGGTGCGTGTGTGTTTGTGTATGTGCAATGCTGTATGTGGCATTGTAGCAGAGCTTTGCCGCACTATAACTGATGGACAATGAAGTATGTCACAGTTTCTGACAACTGTCATCTCACTGGCAGCAACAATGCTGTGGTATGTCTACTCATACACCCTGCCATCATTGTAACTGTGCACACATGTATCTCTGTGTGCAAGGCATACGTACCATAAATGACACCATGATTGACAGCTCCATGACCATTGTCTAGTTGCTCAACAAAGACTCACACACACACCTACCCAACCACACACTTACACACACACAAGGTTCTGTCTGTCTTCTCACTGCAGGATTTGGTCTTTAATAGTCTCACATCAGCCAGGCAGGGTTGTGGGCTGAATCACAGCATGTAGACAAGCATGCCCCAAAGAGCACTGCCAACAATGCTACTTACTTGCACACTTACACACACACACAGACTATGTAGTCAAGTCAAAGTTTACTACAGCCCAATATCACAAAGTATGTCTCAAAGGGCTTTACATAAAATAAAACAATGATAAACAACATAAAAAACGATAAAAAATGAGGTCGAATACAACAATATGCACATAAAAACTCCTGTGCATTCATACCTGGATACATGTACAAAAATGTATAACATACGGTACATATATGTAACCATGCGCATTGGTTATGGTAGAGGGCTATGCATGTACTCACAGAACTAGAGTTACATCCATGTAACGCCTCTGTATTCAACACATCTCTTTATCTCTTGATTATGCTGTTAGCTAACTTCCACAAGGCTTGAACATTGTGCACAGGCTACATTAATTTGTGAATCTGGCATAAATTTAGCATACATTTTTAGCTGTTGCAAATAAACATGGAAATTGGTTAAGACTTGGCGGTGTTAATGAGTTTGGGACAGATCCTGATGTATATTTGGGCTTTTGCGGTCAATGTGTTGAACATCTAAAGCAAGACACTTTTAACTTCATCAGCTCCTTCATCTACATCCCCACGGGGATTGTTTGCTAATGACTCTGTTGTGCTAACACGCGCTCAAGAACAGGCTCTCTCCCTCCCTTTCTCACACTCATACAAACACTGTGCATGCCCACAAAGCACAAGCACATGCATGTGAATACATTCAGCCACAGTATACTTTTTGCACATGTTGGTTTGCCAGACTTTGGGTAAGTTAGTATTCATGCACAGTGCCATCAGAGCACAAGATTCTGCCTTTTATGCAAGGCATGCTCAGTGTAAGACCTAATTAACAAGTGCGGAAGCTGAAAGAACTCCCTGATTACATTATTAGAGCTATTTTGAACTTATTTACAAAGTTTCAAACTCATTTGGGTTAATTCAGTTGACCAGTCTCACCTACTGACCTGTTCCATTATTGACTCCTCTGTCTGGCTAACTATTGACCAGGCTCATGTGTCAACGAATAGGCCATGTATTCATATGTAGAGATAATTAGTTGAGTGAGTGAATCACTGTTAGCTCATCACCACTATCCCCCTTAATTATTGCACTAAATAATCTTCATTACTCATTCAATACTCACTGTCTGTGTTTAGGTTGTTTTCACATAACTTTGCATTTATCAAAACCAGCACCAGTGTTCAAATAGGTTTGCTTGTGTTGTATTGTATAGTCAGGTCACATTTCTTCTATTCTGAGCAATTAATTGAATGTCCATTGGTTTAATTTTTTGATTCATTTACATCTTGTAACAGAACCTTACTTTACTGTAGTTTGTGTCCACTTTACATGCCAAAATCACATCATGTTTTCTATAAATGAACGTTTTTCAAAATGCACAAATTCTTTAGTTATTTCTTTAATTTTGTTATTTTTAAAGTGTTTTTTGTAAAGGAGTGCTCTGGAATTATACAGTAAGACAGTCAAATAGACAGCAGCATTTTAATCACCCACATTTACATCATCGGTATTTTAATTTAAAGTTGGCAGCAGAAAAGGAAAAGATGGCATTTAATACAAATTTCTCCAGAATCCTCAGAGGATCCAATTTTATCCTCCTGTGCCGTACTTCAGAAATAATTCCATCTACCTCACATGCAAATATAGGCGACTGTAGGTTATTAGATTTACACTCTTATAACTGATATAGATGACCTTCAGATCTAATCATTACATTCTGTTCTGCGCTCTCTTTCCTGTCTGTGAAAACCAGTTCATTAATCCACATTTCACATCTCCACACAATCCAAGGTCACCTCAGCAATCTTCTCATATGAAACATCCCTCGCTTGTAGAGCGAGTGACGGAATGTGTGAGTTGACGAAAAGACACTTCAGACGACCGACACAAAAACATGGCTGCCAAAGGGATCCACTGCCTGCCCGTCACTGATAAATCACTCATCCTGCAGATGGTTTTTGTACAAACACATGCTCGGCCATTCACGTATTCTTACACACACAAACACACACCTTTTACCCTCTCCACCAGCCCGTCCCACTCCATCCCACCCATCAGCCCATGCAGTAGATCTGAAGAGGTTCATGATTATACACTTTGACCCCAGGGTGTGGAGGACCTCTGCCATTAGACTCTATTACGACCAAGGTTATCCAGGGACATGTCTGTTAGTGTGAAATGATGTGGCCTGCCACTGGTCTAAATGACAGCCTGATGGATCTGTCAGCAGCACAGGCATACATCACAGACATGATTAGAGAAACAGAATAAATGAAGGATAGGAGAGAAGGAGGAAGAGGAGAAGAGGTGTCAGAATTGGTCTTGGGTGGGAAGGGATAATGAGTAAGATTTGAAAGGGTGGGAGATGGATAAAGCTTAAGGACTAGCGCTAGCAGAGACTATGTCCACATCGATTTACATGTCTCTGGCATTGATCAAACTCCCCCGTGTAGGGAATTTACCTCCTCTTCACAAAGGATGACTGATACAGTGATTATCAGAAAAACCTGCTGCACTCACTGTTTCCACGTGTGTTTACATGTGTGCACATGCGTTTGTGTATTTGTGAGGTCCACAGGGTGGAGGGAAACAAGAAAAATGAAAGTAAGAGAGATTCCCCTTTTTTTTTTAGTTCAATGACTTTGACTTGAATAAAATCATACAAATATGATTTTATTTGTTTTGCTCTCAGTGGAGACTTGGCTCGGTAGTGGGAGATAACACAACTACCTAACGCACACACTCCCTCACCAAATACTGGAAAATCCACCGCCCCGAGCCTGTCTCAGTCAATTTATGAACCAATTTTGGATAAGAAGGTTCTCCCAGGAACACATGTTAATATCATCTTGAAGGGAGTGGCCATGCCCTGCACACCAAGTAGAGGAAGAGCACATGAACACACACCTTGGGACAGACTTGGCTCTTTGTGACCAATGTTTTTCTACCAGAGTGTAATAAGTAGACTGTGTGTGTGTGTGTGTGTGTGTGTGTTTGCCCTTGAAACTGATACCTCCTGCTTACAAAGACTGACATACAGCACTCTACAGCCACTAAACGCCTTACCATTTACATGCATGTGTAAGCACGTACACAACTATACACACATGCATGCATACACACCAGCTTGGCTACCCTCTGTTCCTGGCAGAAAACACTGATTCTGCCCTACTGGCTCACTGACCGACATATGGATGGATGGAGGTGGCTCATGGCTTGCCGTGATCAGTGGTGTGTGTGTGTGCATCATGCGTTAATGTGTCCACATGTCACAAGTATGAATGGATGACAAGCTGACTGGTTTTGTCTGTAAGCCAGTGGCCAAGCTGTGCTGTCTCCTCCCCTTCTGCTCACTGACAGTTGGACCCACGTCCCCTTCTCTCCAGCCATTACCCCATCCATACCTTACCTCTCCGTCGCCCATATGTCATCTGATCTATTTATCTCCTACGCAATTCTATTCTTTTTTTTTGCTAAAAAAAAAGCTTTTTTTAAAGCTAAAATGAAACAAATGAGATACAATTAACGGAAGGAACATGAAGAAATTCACAATGTCAAAGATAAAAATGATGACAGAGAAAAGAAAACTTTTCAGAAGATGTAATTTTACCAAATGAGAAAAACTTAAGTTTAGACCACCGTATCTTATTCAAAGTTGACCTCTGCTAGTACAATGGTGAGGAAGATGATGGAAAACAGTAATATAATCAATTGTGAAAAGCTGAAGTTTCTGAAATAAAGCTGATGGGGAGCAAGGGTTTCACTGGCTTACGATTCTAACAAAATGGTTTTGGAGGAAGAACATTTTATGAAGTGTTGTAGAAAATATAATATATATATGTATATATAATATAATGTTATTGTATGAAAAGTAAGGACAAGCTAAAGAATGATAAGGGGGATGAAGAGAGTGTTTGTCCACATAATGTCTTACATGTCAGAATGGCAACCATTTATACTAACAAATAGTCTTCTTTTGGAAATATGATTATTTAACTATGAATACGGCAAGTCATAAAACCATATTTCAGGAATTTAAAATGTTGTGATTCACTATATCGAAAGCTTTTGGAAGATCTAGCATTGTGGTACAAATAAACTCACTGTTGTCAACTGCCCTAGATATTTTGTCCGTCAGATGAGGCAAAACCACGTAGGTGGAGTGGTGTCTCATTACCTTGACTGTCAGATGCTTTTAGCTCCTCACATTGCCGCCTCATCACCTTACCTGTTATCATTTCACTCTCTGTGGGCTGTTTGGTGCATGGCGCTGCTAAAAAGGTTATCTTTTCCCCGTGTTGTGTTAATTAGCGACAAAAGAGGCTGCAAGACTCAGGGGGGCACGAGCTGGCACTGCCACTGTGCTCTCTTTCTGTCTGTCTCCACTACACTTCTCTTTTAGTCTTCTCCATTGCAGAGAATTACATGGCTAATGCTTCATTCCTCTGTCTCTCTTTTCTTTTTCTATCCGGCCAACAGCTCTTGCATGCACAGTGGCTCCCATGTTAGCATATAGCCACCCCCGTTTTTTTTTTTTATCTGACACACATGGCTGCCCTGTTGACTTTGATACTCAGATCTCAGTATCAAGGGACCATTCACTCGCTCGCCTGGGGGAGGTGACAGAAATGTCTGTGTTTTCCTTCTGTGAGCGAGAGAGAGAGAGAGAGAGAGAGAGAGAGAGAGAGAGGCGAGAGAGAAAGAGAGGCGAGAGAAAGAGCGCTAGATGCAATAAGTGGAGAGTGAGAGATGACAGAGCCTGTGATCCAATATTTTCCCCTCTGAGATTTTGGGCTGGTTTCTCTGTTCAGTCGCTCAGTGACATTGTGACATGAATCTAATCTTTTTGCATCTTTTGTTGTTGCCTGGCTGTCTTGGATCCTCTGTCCTCTATCACCGGACTCTTAGCCATGGTGATGAAACTATTGATGTCGCCAGTCATTTGTTTGCTCGTCCATTCAGCCATTCAGATGCAGGGCTGTAATTTAAAGAATCAATAGCGAGCTGATGGAGCTATGCTAAACTGGCTCTCATCCCCTGAATTTGGAGTGACAAATGTGAGCACCAGTGACTGTTTAGGCCCAATCTTCCCAGTCCCCCTCTCTAGCACCAAGGCTTGTTCCACTTTTGTATTATAAAATACCATCTGCACCTGCAAATTACACCATAATTACAAGTAATAAATCACATTAGGCGTACTTTCAAACACAACAACATCAAAATTAAATTCCAGGGTGAAGAAAACGGTGCTCTAGCTTTTAATTTGGAGGAACAGAATGCAGTTTCTTGGAGCCTGGCAGTAGGACGTCATGTTTTATCATCAATCACACAGCTTCAACCATCTTAGTTGTGGTTAACACCTTAACCGCAGTGCCAACCTATTGATCCATTTAGTGTGGCAGGATATGACACTGATAGGAAACCGTGTGGGTCAAAGCATTGCCAATTAGCCCGTCCACCAACAGGCTCCTGTTCTGACGTCTTCTGCTAATGATGTCCACTCCACAACGATAACCACCGTACTGTAGAAGACAAATTATCTCCCCAGTCAAATAGCCAATTTGGATTAGTGTCAGTCTTGCGCTCTCGTCCGACCTCTTGTTTCCGATGAGATGCTTTTTTCGACCTTCTCTTCCTCTAGTAAAACTTGTGTGGTTTTCGAGAAACAAGAAAGAAAATGAAGAGAAGGTGTGTGTTCATCTGACCACCTGTCCATCTGTCCATGTGCTTATGTGTATGTGTGTGTGTGTGTGTGTGTGTGTGTGTGTGTGTGTGTGTGTGTGTGTGTGTGTGTGTGTCTCGGTGAACGGTGTCCAAGCGACTGCTAATAAAGGCTTAATGAAGTGCCATGGAGATATGGAGAGAACTGTCCACGCTCACAGATGTGAAACTTAATGAGAGAGTGTGGAGCCATGTACAGGAGCCAGGCCAAGAGAAAGGATGGCCACCTGGCATTTATACTGGCATGAAGTTGTGGAGGTGTTGGGTGTGTGTGTTTGAGGCTTTGGTTAGGAGTGAGAAAACAGTTGGTCACTGAGTGTGTGTATAAATGTTGTTGTTTATATTCCCCTACCTTTCTTTGTGTTATGCATGCATTAATAATCCATGCAAGTGAGGTGTACATGTGTTTGTCCGATCATTTCTTTTGACTGATAATTGTAGGCTATTTAATGAAACTGTTGTACTGCTAGAAAGAGCAAGGGTTGCTCCACAGATTTACATTAGTGTGTTAATCAACAGCTAATCTTGCAATAAGCAGGCAGTTGTACGGTTAAGTCTTCACATTAAGCCTCATTTCTCTTATTTCAATTAACTAAAAGGAGGCGTTTAGAGGAAGCTTAGGAAGCCAGCTGCTGGCTCTGTAGCATTTCGACAGCTCATCTCTTCCTGAGTCCTGGGTAGCATTAGTCTCTCTGCAGGGAGCCCTGCTGCCAGCTAGCTAGCTAGCCACAATGGGCCCATTCTTAACAACACACCTTAGCCTCAGGTGAGAAAGTGGCATGGTGTAGCGCTCATTAGTCTCTGGATTAGCCCTGATTAGCCTAGCCGTTACTCCCACTGACACTCCATGCTAATGTTAATTATGCATTTACCACTTTACCCTTTTAGACAAGCTGTGTGCCTAGCTTTATTAGCTTTATATTCTCCCATGACTCTTTCTTGGCCACAGCTTCAACACCAGTTGCACTGCATTGCATTTTTCTCTTCAGTGACTGAATATAGGCCAATTCAGCAGGTTTTTATCATACACTTTTCGACATGTTGCTCTTGATAAGGATTGGAGATGGGGACACTGCTGTTTGGGCAGAATAATCATCAAAAGTGTGTCGAGAGAGGGTACAATACCTACCTCAGAGCATAATTAAGGGGCAGGAACTTGATTTTATGCCCCGTCAAGCAAACAGCTTTGTGGGAGTTTAACAATAAACATAGTTAGCTGGCAGATCAGAGCTTTTGACTTTATTTCAGTTGAGTGTTCATAAGGCAAAGCCACAATGAGTGTGACATTAAAGCAGCGTGAAGGCTGTCACAGGCAAGTGACAAAGTGAAATTGACTTTGATGAGATTGAGATGAGGCAGAGGAGCCTTTAACTCCCACTGTCCTTTCATCCCCATCATTGTCAGTCAAAGCTAGACACACAGAGGGAGGAGGAGAAGATGGACAAGAGAGGTGGAGGGGGATGAGCAGATAACCGCAAGCAGAGCAGGAGAGGAGCACAGGGGGCTGAAGATTAGTGGTGGCTTCTGTCGAAGTAGGTCCCATGCTGATTTTCAGTGGCAGCTGTACATGCTGACTACCACGTCCGGGAGATGCTGACACAAATCCAAACTGATCTGCTCGATTTCGGTGGAATTCAACTCTCACCGGTCTCGCAGTAGGCTATATATGTCTCTCAGCAGCTCTGTAAGCAAAAAGAACTTAGAGACTTGTGTGAACTCAGCCGTCTGCTTGTTGTGTTTATATGTACAGCCACTGTCTCGAACTGACTACAGTTGATGTACCTGAGTGGACATTTTGACCCCATTTCACCCACAGGCTGTACTCTTAGTGGACAGAAATGTTCAAATGTGGGATGTCTGACTGTGACAGGTTATTCTACTTCATGTTTCTTATCTAACCAAGCTGATTTATGTTCACCTCAAGCAAACCACCGGATTACGAAATGTGATTGCAAAGTATTCAGCAAGGCTTGTTTTGTGAGAGAGGAGAGGACACAGTTTTTGTAAGATAAGACAAACGCAGCCTGTTTTCCTTCAGTTTTTGAAGCAAACCATATTTTCCACCTGAGATAGCAGTG
Organism: Enoplosus armatus; assembly: GCF_043641665.1. Taxonomy (NCBI): domain Eukaryota; kingdom Metazoa; phylum Chordata; class Actinopteri; order Centrarchiformes; family Enoplosidae; genus Enoplosus; species Enoplosus armatus. The sequence continues at coordinate 17,873,223 of NC_092185.1, forward strand.
CTTGCTGGCCTGGATGCCAACCAGAGTGTGGTCAAAGCTTATCTCTTGTCCTTTCTGCCAGCAGAAAGTGCCAGTCAGCTCCTTTTATTGGTTTACTTATTCTTCTTAAGCCCTTGTGCTGGTTGTGTGAAGTGTTATTACAGATTGCTGCCTCTCAGATTTGTCTCTTCAACAGTGACCTTCACAGGTAACCTCAGAAAAACGATTGGTAAGAACTCATCACAGGCTATTTTGGGGTCAGTTGGTTTGTCTCCTGAGTACTTCAGTTTTGGCAGCAGTGAGAGGAAAGTTGCAGTTTAAGAGGGCAGATTAGGACAATTGGTCCTAGAGTGCCTTTAGGAATTTAGGAACTTAACTCTGTTGATGTTACACTAATCAAATCTCCCCCCTCCCTCCCTTCTCCCTCTTTCCCTGTCTATCCCTCTCTCATACAGGTGGAACGAGAAATAGCTATTCTGAAGCTCATAGAACACCCGCATGTTTTAAAGCTACATGACGTCTACGAAAATAAAAAATACTTGTAAGTATCACCAGTGAATTGTGGTCCAGTTCTGATTTATGTAAAACATACTGAATCAAAAATATACTGCACACACTAAATGTTTGTAAGTTTGTATTAAAAACTTTAGTGGCTCACAAATATCATTACTATCTATTACTGAGGGCCCTTTTGGGTGCCAGAAGATTGGATTAGCCCGCAGAGCAGTTTTGATTGGTGTATTATGATCGGAGAGCAACAATGATAGCCTTGGAGGGGCGGAGGCTCCATTAGTATTGGCATGAAGCATTTAATTTGGTCGGGCACGCTAGGGGACTGCTAATAGGGGGGAGGAAGTCTCCGTAATGTAAACACCATGACACGCTTATCAGAGGCAACACCATTGCATTAAGAAACATTAGCCGCGGAGAGTGGCAGCCGCATTAGTCTGCTGCAGCGGCTGCACACACACACACATGCTCGTGCAGGCACACACATAAATCTATTTGCTAACTTTAACAGTGGTGTGTGACAAGCCCATCAGTAGTTTATAGGAGCCCTCTAGATCTACAGAGGAGTGTTTGTCAACTAAATTGAATTAGTTCTCATCTTGAGGTTACAGGCCAAATGGGATTGGACATGCAGTACTGTACATGTCATCCTTTAAGATGATAGGAATAGCAGAATATTGTGATTCATCCTATAATTGGATTATTAAAATCACATTTTGTGCCCATTGCTTCATCACTTTTGACAGTTGGTCACTGGCAGCGTCACAGAAGACGAACTGCTTTACATTTGTACCACCAGTGACTCGAGGACACTCTTCACATCACTGGTGTCATTTTAAAATTGATATTTCACTTGAAAGGCAATAATTGTTAAACATACAGGGTGTTATGAGCTTGCTGTCCCAGAGCTTTTAAGATTTATTATGCTGCTGGCTTTTAAACTGGTGTGGTGTGTGTGTGTGTGTGTGTGTGTGTGTGTGTGTGTGTGTGTGTGTGTGTGTACAAGAGGTGAGGGAGAAGTGGAAGGAGTTTGATACATAGCCCACCAATATTTTATTTATGGATATTTCATTGCTTGAAATGAATGAATGATCACATCATGATGTTGATATAAATTATGCTTTTGAGAATGAAAAATGGTTGCTGAAAAAATGCTCAATAGTCTGAGAGACCATAATGCATATGAGTGCACTTGATTTGTAAGAGTGTTGCTATGAGCTGTTTTATTTCAGATTTTTGCTGCAGTGCTGGAAAGGTAACAAAATGATTAATTGTAACACATGCAAGACAAGTTCTTTTAAAGCTTGCCAAGCTACCAATGGGAAACAATGAGGCCAAAGCTGTTACGGTACTGTACAGTATTAACAGTGAATCATTAAAAGAATCTTAGAAGCAATGCAAGAGCAAAGTATATAGCAGTTCATTTTAAGTGGTACTACAGTGATTTAGTATGGCACTTCTATTAAATTGGGGTACTTGCAAAAAACGGATTAAAAAAGGATGAATCAAAATCTGTGCAGCATAAGATATCCTGACCCAAGTGTGGGTCAAGCTGTAAACATGCTGGATCCTAGCCTCTCTTTATTAGACCAACCCAGCCTGGTAAAAGCCCACTTAGTTCAGCCCTGCTTTTTAACACAGATTTTCCACTTGTAGTCTCTAAATTGAGATAACTGACATAACTAGTTTTCTTTTTTTAGAAAGCTCCCCCCAGAGCCACATAAAATATTTGAATAATTGGCAGAGTAGTACTACAGATGAAAAGCGAACTGATCGTGAGAGAGGGGTGCCCCTTTAAAATGCTACAATTATAAAACAAATAACAGAACAAACAACAGTATTTGGTGGAATTTAAACCATGGTGAAAGATTATATGAAACTGAGTTCATTCTGTTCGTGCAATTCAAATATGTGTATGTTCATGTTTTTGTAAATGTATCAATGTGTGCTTACCTACTATGGTCTGGTTGTGAGCTATTGAGGTTTTGCCACAGCCAACGTTCTTTGGCTTTGAGGGTTTAGGGTTGTTTAGTGAGCACACACTTTGCAACACTATAGTGTAATCAATAAAAATGAAGAGTTGCATGTAGACGCACAGCAGGCAGAGAGAGAGGGAGAGGGAGGGAGAGAGAAGAAAGAGAGTATTTCACCGCCTGTCTGGGTTTCAATTTGTCCAAGTGAAGATGGAGGGAGTTTCAGCACAGGATATACGAGCAGGCCAGTCCGGAACAGGGGCAGGGCCCTGCTGGCTTTCGGCCCACAGAAGCAGCTTTAGGTCTGGGTCAGCAGTGATTCATCTCCTGCCTGTCCCCTTGGAGCCCCAGAACAGACAGACTATCTCCCTGACTGATAGTGTGTATATGCATGTCTGTGGAAGGTAAAAGAAGAAAGAAATTACAACAGAAGTATATGTACAGCAAGGAACCTTAGAGGATTTTCCAGTATCTCCCTATCGCTTGATTTACCGAGTGCTGGGACAAAGACTGTCACACAAGCTCACAGCGTCTATACCTTAGCAGAATTCACAAACTCCTAAATCCCTGATGTCTACGAGCTTCTCCCACAACTTTTCCATCTTTTCATTGTGTAATGCAACTATATCATCCCTCCGATGCCTCCCATTAGAGGTCAGAATGTGGAGTATATCAGAACCCTTCACATATATCGTAATATACTGTTGACACACTTCACTCTCTGACTGTGGGGACAGCTTACAGATGACAAAATGAAAAATAAACAGTCAACATGATATGACTTTGGGGAGATCAGATCATGGGCATTTTGGGCATTTTGTCTGTGTAGAATGGCTGTGAAGGAACTATCTTCTCCACATTGCTTCAGTTCTTACAGACCTCTGAGGTCAGGAGCTTTTTCCATTTCTTCAGGGCCCTTTCAGGGGGCTCAGTGGAGAAAACAAGTATTTGTTCATGTCCCTACAAGTGAAATCTTTCTTTTCTATATGTGTGTGTGAGAGTTTTTGTCCTGCTGTTCTTCACCTTGTTTTATCTTTATTTCTTGGACTGATTTCCCCTTTCTCTATTTCTCTCAGGTACCTTGTGCTAGAACATGTGTCTGGTGGTGAGCTGTTTGATTACTTGGTGAAGAAAGGCAGGTTAACACCTAAAGAGGCCCGGAAATTCTTCAGACAGATCATGTCTGCTCTGGATTTTTGCCACAGTCATTCCATATGGTAAGTGAAATGATCCACATGCAAAATGACTTGTTTTAGCAGCTCGTAATGTATATGTTGGGAATGGTTGGATTATACTGAATGAAGCAATCCCACCTATCCTCTATTGATGCTATGCATAGATGCTGGTCCTTGCTTTACGACATTTGGAAAACAAATATAATTTGACACAAATAAAGGAAGGCGATATTTAGATGTTACCATGCATTGATAAAGGTACATTAAAGTATAAAAAGCAAACACATAATTTGATTTAAGAAATTACAATAGTATGTTAGATCTACATGCAGACAAAAACATACCTAATATATGAAATGGAATCGCGTCTACATTTACTCTTATATTTTTGTAGTACAATAAAGTGGACTCACAGTGCAGTACACGTTCTGGTTCTGGTACGGAGTCACACTTTACATTAAGACAAGTTCACCGCGCCATCATAGGTTTCACAAAAATATCGGAGGTACTTAAACACCACATTCACTGTCTGCATAGAACCATCACATACATTTAAAAAGATAAAACAACCAATGAAAAATACCCAGGAGGTGTAACAAAGTAAATTTGGTTGTCATACAACATTGAACAAATAATAGTTCCCAAATATTGAATTCTAAAAAAAGATACCAATTCTTCCTGAAGTGAATCTACAATCTAAATTTCAATCAGGTTATTCATGGCTTTGGAGTGCTGTTTAGTTTTCAAACCAATGATTCGGTATGGAGATTACAGAACTGAGAAAACTTGATATTGCTTGTTATGAAAGTGTTTTTATCTCCTCCTTTAACATCTAGCTTAAACAGCTGAGCATGGTTGTATAATAGAAAGAGTCACATACACAGACACATATCGCCTCACATCTAAGAATATAAGTGACAACACACAGTACGAGCTATATTTCTCATAAGGAGCTAATAGGTTGCTTTGTAGCTTTGCAGCACAACATTGTTTAGGCTTTTGCATGACATATTGTAGATAGATAGATCTTTCAATATATATGAATATATCTACACATCTCTCTTTATGGTTTGGGCAGATTGGAATACAGATGGTCCACTTCTTTTCCAGATAATAGTGCTCAGGTATCATTGTTAGAGCTGAGCAGAAGTGACTCTTTTGTTAGTGCACAGTACATTTCTTTACTGGGCTCTGCTCAGCGTTGAAATATTATTATATTTGTTGAAATATGCTTCCAGGTATAGTTACTAATGTGACACATTGTGTTTGGCTTCAAGGGGTAATCTAACTGTTCATAGCTCTTAGACTAGAGGCAATCTTTTGTACTAAAGAAGTCAAACATGTCAGCAGGGACTGATTTGGAACGCTAATGTGTTTGTGTGTTTCTTGTTCGCGTGTAACGTGTGTGTTGTACGTATCCATTTGTGATACTAAAGCAGAGAGTGAGGCTTTTTTTTGTTCCTCTCCAGAGAGTGTATGACTTTGCTTTACATTTTGTCCTCATCAAGTGTATTTATTTTTACCTTGGTCACAAGTTAATCTCAGGCGATTTTGCAGAAGGGGTGGGGGGGGGGGGTGGGGGGGCAGAACTGCAGTCAACTAATTAGTAATCACATACCATATACTATACCGCTTTATTCTCTCAATCCTATTTTAATGCTGTTGTATTTCCTATTCAGTTACTAGTCATTGTGTTTATTGTACCCCCTTCTTTTACTTTACAGCTGGTGTATAAAATGTTTAAAGCAGGCAGATTTTTCACAAGTCAGATCTGCAACTACTTTTTTTCTGGTAGAGAAGACCAGATCAAGGGTGCAAATTTACTTGCATTTTTTATAAGAATTTGGAGGTCACCAACAATTAAAACATTGCCATTAGTTTGTGTCCTTGCTGCTCACACCACTATAATATTCACAGGCAGGGGCCTCAGATTACAAACATTAACATATCACCATAAAACCTTACAACTACAATTGCTCCGACTGCTACCCAGCCAGTCGACCCATGATAATAATTTATGTGATTCCATCATAACTTTTGCGCCAAGGCTATTGTGGCTTAGAGTGCTGGAGAGAGAGAGAGGCTTTCCTGCTCTTCTGTGCACACTCTACTATACTCGAAAGTTTCCTGAACAGCTTCCTGCTGATGATGAAGGGGAAAACCAAGCCGTTGAAAAACATGTTATTATGATATAATATTCCCTGGAACCTGGTGTTGAATACTACAGTAAATGCCTGGGAGATAGATTTGCATAATGTTGCACAGGCAATTAAAAGGAAAGAATTAAACTGATTTTTCATGCAATGATTAGGTACAGTTAAATGTCTGTGATTTGATATGCTTTGCATTTTTGCACAATATAGTTTATAGACGACGCAATTACATTTTGGCTGCTGCTATTTAATAATAAAGCTATTGTGGGAGCTGTTACACACAGGACGAGCTTGGGTCAGAACTACTTTACATTTTGCTGATTATCTGAGGATGGTGCGCTTGAGTTTGTTTTATTGTTTGAACTATCTAACAGGTAGTTGATGGATTCCATCTTGAATAAAAAAAAAACAGAAGATAACTGTTGTACCACTGGAAATTGAACAAAACTGTCCTACCTAAGGGAATGAAAGTTAGAAGTCTTTTATCAGTCTGTGTAAATAACTGACTGTGAGAACAGATTAGGCCAATTAGTAGAAAGCATCTGGGACTGACATTAAGTGCATGCACACACATAGATTATCACAGCTCTTCAGAAGATTCACGAGCAGATTTATCTCTCCCTTCCTGTTTTACTTTGCTGCTGTCTCTCTGTCTTAGCTCCTCAAATCCCCTCACTAACACTCTTTAGAAAATGATGCCTTGTAAATTTATCATGAGGAGGATTATTTGGGAGTGTTGCTGCGCCGATTCGCCCTCCTTCCAACCTCAATTAGGGGCAAACAGACTGACAGATGCAGACCTTCTCACCTCCCTTCCATACCCACTAATGAGATCCCAGCATCCCCTCAATAAAAAAGCGTTTCTGCAATCATTTCTTCCATTTCTACTTGTCTGCGCAGGGGATCTACACAGGCCATTAGAAGTGCTGCCTTTTCTCTGTGATTCACCATGCAGAGGGGGGTAAACACATGCTCTTCAACCCTCCTTTTCTGCACACCTCCCATATTCGCTTCTTCTCAATGCCTCGTGCTTCCGCCCTCCGCCCACGTCCTATCCCCAAATATCTCTCTTGAGCCAGATGGATGTAAGTCTGGATGTGAATGAAAGAACGTAGAGGGCTGTTTATGACTCAGTGTTTCCTCTGCCTGATTCAGATCGCGCTCTGATTTAGACAGAGTTTTCTTTTTACGTGGAGGAGGAGAAAAGGGACAAAGTGAATAGCTGACGAGGGAGATGAGGCAAAGATAGGTAAGGGTAGGATAAAAACAGACAAGGGAGAGGAATCGTCAGTAAAAAGATATTTATAATGAATGCTGAGGCAGTGAGAGAAAAATCTTCATTGTATGTTAATATAGATCCAGTGTCAAACTATTCCCCTCTTTCCTCCTCACGAAGACTTGCCTTGTGTTTGGATATTATTTCTTAAGTCTGCCAAAGCGAGATCTGCAAACTTATGATTCAGATACACGGACAGACTGACTGACAGACTAGTTAGAACAGAGATGAGAGCAAAACCCACATATAATGTTATGACGTTTTATCAATCCTCGTGAAAACTTCTCTTCCAAACCCTCTGCAGGGATGTAAAAAGTACAGCTAGGAACAACTCTCCTAGAGCAAAAGGTCACAATAACAAAGTGGATGCTTCGAAGATGTAGGATAATATTGCAGGTAATTCACTCCCACGTTTACCTGAGCGGGAAACCCAACAACAGCTTCGGCTGCATCTTGTCAGTTTTGACATTCGACAAAATACACACCTGCTACACAGTATAGACTCTCCAGAGAAGTCGATGTGGCAGTCTGCCATAACTGCAAACACCCAACAGAGACACAGATTGATTACGAAGAGTAAAGTTTATTTTCCTTGAACACTTGACAAGCTGCTCGTGCTTTCCACCCAGCTTTTGAACCATATTAACAGATGATGAGAGGTTAAGTTTGAACATAAGAAAGAAAAATAAGAGAATGTCATTTAAATGACATTTGTCAATATCTACGCATTTGGCTACCTTTTTACTACACTTACCATAAAAAGCATTGTATGCTCTGATTTCCTGTGATAAACCTAATGCACAATGTTTCTATTCTCATGTGAGCAATGTTTCTCAAGTTGCAGTGAGACTTTACCCATGATAGAAGGTCACCCCTGTATCACTCCCCAATCATTTCAGTCATATGCTACATGCTTCACCCACATTTGCATGGGCATGAGCAAACACACTTGAAAAAAAACATCCACAGAAAAAGAGGCACAATTTCACCCTGACCACAGCACACTCTGTCCTCTTTCTCACCCCAATTCTGTTTGTTTAGTAATGACTCTGGTCTTTCACTTAACCCTGTAACCCCGCTAACAACCCCATGTCTGTGTGTTTAATAAAAAGTGGCTGTGTGTGGGTAAGAGATAAAGACTATCTGTCACATAAAGTGACTCCAAGGATCCCACCAAGACAGGCAGAGATTGCTTGTGCACATTGTCCATAAAGCTCGTAGCTTCACCACACATGCTCTCTCTCACACACACACAGACACACACATTCACACAGTCACACATCTTTTTATCCCCGACACTGATGTGCACATTATTACCGCCACCTACATGTGCACAAACAAACACCTGGTCCAGAAGTCACATTAAACCCACGCAGTGGCATAATCATGCACATCATCCACATCCACCTCTCTCTCCCACAGTCCTTCTGTCATTAGCTGCTTTATTCCTCTCTTCCAGGGGCTTAGACAGCCACATGCATCTGTCCATGTCATCACTTGCTTATAGCTCCACAGAGGAAAATAAAGCCAGCCACAGGTCCTTTTATTTGATCAACATTTATCTGACTTTTAGGGTAGGCAAAATTGCTGTGATAAATATTGTGATTTAGTACATTTTCTTTGTAGATAAAATAACCAGATGGAAATGCCTGTTTTTGACTGAACTAGTGAATTCAATCATTGACAAATAAAGGTATTTTATCCCAGTGATCCACAAAAGCCAAGTAAATTCAATATTGGTAATGTAACAAAAAATATTGAAGTACATCCGTAAAGACGGTGTAGCAGAATCTCCACTGTTTGTTCCCGTCCACCAGTTTTTATGCGTTTGTTGCTTTCTCTTTTTCTGCAATGGTTTAATGGCACCAGACCTAAACATTTGTGACACCAGCTGTTTACCTCGATGCTCCCAACTCCTAACATTAGCATTAAGGTAGTGGTTAAGTTCTTTTTTTATCTTATCTTTTTTTTATTTATTGTATTTCTATTTTATTGTAATTTTTATGTATTGTAATTTTTACAGCATGCTGCTCATGTTAGCCTTTTTGCCTTCCTCCATCCACTGTACATCCATCCCTCTATCAATAGTCGCCCGTGCCCTTGTGGCTGTTTGTGGCTGTGTTTGTTGACATTCTTAGGAGAGTTTCCCCAGATGACAGTCTGTCTGTCTTCCTCCCTGCAGAAAGCCTGTACTTATAGCTTATCATCATTACGGCTGATGGCCGCTAACAACACAGAATGGAAATATGTTTTCCCTCTCTCTGCTTGTCTTTTACATTTTTTTCCTCTCCAGTTAAAGCATTGAGGTGTAACTGGGTGAGAGGAGGGAAGTTGCTGTTGAGAGTAGGTGGAATGGAGAAATGGAAATGGGATGGGTAAAATGGGTATGGAAAATGGAGTTGGAGGAGGAAGAACAAAAATAGTAGGTTGGTTTATGGTGCTTGATTTAGGGGGAATGGGCTGGTGGTTATAAGGGGCAGTTTAGTAAGAAAGTTTGTTTGAATGAGGAAAGTTAATAATGAAGTAAACGGACGGAAACATAATGGGTTGTGAAGGTTATGTGGAGATTAAAGGTGAGAAAAGATAAACAGATATAGGTAATCTTTCTAATTTTGAACTGGCATAATGGACTATTTTAAGAGAAATTATGCACCACCATGGCTGCCTCTACTAGATGCCTGATGTTGTTATGGGTTTTTAATATCTATGCCACTCCTTCACTCCAATGCTTTTCTGACAGCATGTCTGTTTATTCTGCCTTGAAGGTCCGCTGCTCATCCTATCTTCCCCAGTCATACTCCTCTGGATTAAGAGCGAACGCTGGGTTGCACACACAGATTTGGCACAACAAACCTAATAGTTTGTTTATTACAGATCTAGCCAGCATTGTAATCCCACTTTTTAGTCACTGCATTACATGCAACAATGCATTACTTCCCCTGTGTTGCTCAAAACCCCATAGGAATAGATAGAAATGCCCCAGATGGCACAAGGAATGCTCTTGTAACCAGTCACTGGAGAGGCAAATCTTGAAAAAATCGCTGTGTGTGCCTTCATCTCAATTCTAATCCAGTTTAAATGCAAATTATATGAGAGGAGACTACTGAAATGTGTAGGGCACCAGTGTAAAGAGGCACTAACTGTTGTACTGTAGCTATCCGAGTGAACCACAAAGATCATGAAATGTGACCAAAGCTGGTACGATGTGAGAAAACAAATAAACAAACAATAAATAGTCAATGAGATTGGATGTAGCCTATACGGAATTTGCTGGTGCATGCTAATACAGTCAGGACAGTGTAGTGAAGGCCATTACCAACAATCAGTCCTTTCCTTGTCATTATCTAACTATAATAAGTTAAAGAAAGAGTTTCCTTTCTAAAAGGGATGAATAGTAACTGTGACCACACTTGAGTACCTTGCTCCCACTTGCACCCACCTGGCGTTGCTTTTTCATCTGTACCTTGAACAAAGTGTGTTCCAAATGTGGTACATGGATTTTTAACTTGGCTACTTTGAAGAAGAAAAATAAATTAACTAGTACATTCACCAACGACTTGCTTTAAGCAAAAATGCAAAAAACAGACCAATTCCATTAGACAGCAAAAAAAGAGTGAAAAAAGACAACTTCCCTCATTGCTCTTAATACACAATTAACCCCATTGGCTAATGAATGATTGTGCCTAGCACATCTAAGTCAGCAGTCAGAATGTTGTCCTCTTTTGCTAATGCGATAGAATATTAGCCTAAAGCATTTCAGTGAATGTGCTTGGTCTCTCTCTAATTGGGTCAACAGAGGCCTAAAAAAGTTTGAGAGAAAAAAGGAAAGATAGAAAGAGGAGGATGACACAGAGGTGCGCCGGAGGCTAAATGGCTTCATATCAACTCAACGATGGTTAAAAACCCCACTCCAGCTAACAATAATGGTACCAGGATAGCTTTAGTTCTTCATGAAAATGCAAAACAGGTGTGCTATCTTCCATGCATGTTAATATGTCAAAAAAGATGCATTTGAGCCATTAGTGTTAGTTTCAAGTGTTCTGGTTTAGCTAATTAGTGCCACATATCTTGGTGCGATAATACAAGCTTAACAAGAGGCAATATCAAACATGGAGCATGTAAAATGTCTCATGTTTGGAAAAGTATATTAAGTATTTAATTACAAAGCTGCTCATCACCATAAACATGTCTGGGATATTATAGGGATGTGAGCCCCAAGAGGAAAGACCCATTACAGCCTTCTGTAAAACAGAACATATCAGCATGGTACGTGTAAATGGTCACAGGCAATTAAGAGCTTGGTGTTAGATGGCAAGAATCGTGTCTAACAGCCCCACTGGGGCGTAAACCTTGCTCAGACAGCTTGTAGACACACACATGTGCCCTGTAAATTACACTGAAAGGCATCGAGAGCACTATGAGGCCTGTACCACACATCAAGGTAGAACTATGTAATAGGTAACAATATAAGCTAGCGCGATGGATGACAGTAGTCGGCCTTCCTTTGTTTTCTTTCGTTTTTCTGTTCCTTTCCTGTCCTGTGTTCCATATGGGCAGAGAGTACAAAACCTGTGCAAAACAAACTATGCACTTGTGGCATTTAGAGTATTTTGTAAAAAGCGTCTCCCCCAAGACTTGCCTGCAAGCTAGTGGTGCACAGCTTCCACATTTCTGCGAAGAAAAAAACATGGTTACATTCAAGTTATTGCAGCTGTTGAATTAGTTTTACAGCATCTCTGCCAGTATGACATATGAGTGCAACGCAGCGATATCCCAGCTGCAAGGCCTGCTGTGTGAGCAAGATTACAGTAGCAAAGTGCAGCCTAATGTGTCAGAGAGGCAGTTTAATGTCCTATTATTGATACCAGGGTCCTGACAACCAATGAAGCATCCAGATGCAATTTGTCCCATTGATGTTGTGTGCTGCGTTCTTTCTCTTGAGGTTTGGCTCTTTGTGTTTTACATGTGATAGGCCTGTGATTACACAATGTTTATGCCATGTTCATGGGTCTTTTAGGTAATGATTTAGGGTGCTTTTTTGTGTCAGAGGCTGACAGTTCAAGAGTACTTCGATATTTATGACTCTGTGGTTAAAACCAGGAGGTTATCTCCCCCATGATGTCAATAGGAAAACAGCGTCTGAACACTGGCTTAAACACTATCAGCGCCGCCGTTGCCATTGCTTTCATCACTGATGTCACACCAAATTATTTAACATCCTTCAGGCCCTCTCTTCTGGTGCCTGTATCTACAAAGTTACAATTTGACCTTCTGTCATATTTAAACTCCAGTCACAAGTGATTTGTAACTTTCAGCTGTCATTTTGTTGCCGGGAGAAGCATAATTTTTTTAAGCATTATTCCATCAGGCATGTTGATGAAGAGCACTTTCCTGGCATGGCGGAATAGAAGGAGACTTGTACATGTATTCGTACAACCACAGTCTCACATGGGGGGCCCCTTAGCGGTTCGATAAATGTTTGTTCCTTCCTCGTGTGCTTTGACGGTATTAGTTAAAAGACTAACTCTCAGGCTCCTGACATCACCGCCAAATGATGGTGGTGGGAATTGATAAAGGTTTTAGCCTAGGGAGATCTGTTTTAGATGCTATCTGTGTTTTATTTCAATTATAGCAGAGATCACAGAGACTGCCAGTGTGATAACAAACCAACTGACAGCTAATCCCTCAGGACAGGAAACGAGTTGTACAGCAGCTGATGTCATCTAAGGTTAAACGTCCATTGTGATGAGGCACTCTTCAAAGGCAGACGCAACCAGCTATTGTTCCTCTCCCCTTTCCATCATTAGCCTAAAGAGAAGATGAAAGTTGAGTTCATGACATCCTGACAGCCCCGTGGCACTATAACTCTCCCCCTGATTACAAAAAGCATACAGGGAGGTAAGCAAGTATTCACATATGTAAGAAAGATGGATATATATGTGTATGCATACATGGTAGAAGCCTTGGTAGAAATCACAAAACATCACAATATGATGTAATACCCTAACCCAAAGCTAACGCTTAGTAGCTAATGCTTTTGAACAGTCTCTCATCAAGATTTTAACCGAGGTTTTAACCTCCGCCACAGCAACAGCATACGTGATATGACTAAGATCTTCCTCTCAGAGGTCCCTTTTAAGGAGGGAGACGATGTCCGCTGGATATTATCCCCCTTGCTGTGTTTAGTGGTAATGAATGGCAGCTAATGAACACCTCCTTTGCGGCTGGCTCCCCTTGACGCACTTTGCTCAGGCACTTTGCTGGTGGCTGTCTGGGAGATGAGAGGAAGGGGATGAGGGGCGAAGAGGGGAGGAAACAGAAGGAGAAAAGGACACAGCAGGAGGCTGTCACACCTCGTACCAGCCCAGCGCTGAGGTGAGAGCCCCTTAGTTTCAGCATGGACAGATCAAAGAGAGAGGTGTTGCAGAGAGGAGGAGGGCTCTCAGTAACAGGTTAAGATGCTGTGTTGTTCACAGTTGCGTGCATGGATGTGGATCCAAGCTTGATCCACAGGTGTTTGATAGATCTTGCTTCACACCTCTCGTTTCTCTTCAGTTTCACTAGTTTATACAACTTATGAGGAGCTCTTTTCATGTTTCATTAACTGTTTTATGTTTCTGTCTCAATATCTTTCAGCCACAGGGATCTGAAGCCTGAGAACCTGTTGCTAGATGAAAAGAACAACATCAGGATAGCAGACTTCGGCATGGCCTCCCTTCAGGTTGGAGACAGTCTACTGGAAACCAGCTGTGGGTAAGTAATATAGAAAACTTTGTGATGCTTTCTAATGCAATGTGTGACTCACATCCTCTGCGGTTGAAATTTAGATGATTCTGAGAATGTAAAAATAGGTCATCGTTGGAGGGCACATGGAGTTGCCCGTATGAAAAAGAGAGAGAGGAGAGATGATAGAAAATGATGAGTGGAGCTATCAAGCCCTCTGCTAGGTGCCGTGTCCTCAAAGCCTCCGTTATCGTGCAGTGTTGATCTCTTAAGGGTCGGTGACGGTCGGTGTCTCTCACAGAGTGTGCTATCTGGCTGTGAGCAGGGCCAGGGCCATGGCCACACATTACTGCTCTCCGTCTCCTCATATCTGAGGCTGAGTTTTATGATCTGGCAGTCACGACCATGCCAGGCCCATCAATCCCACAACGATTGTAATGAATTCGCTCGCAGGAAAAGTCACTTTCAAAGTCTTTCGAGTACGCTCATCCATATTGTGGGAGTGTTTTTATTTAACCCTGAAGTGTAGTGACAGTGGGCAGGGTCACATTCGTCAATAAAAGAAGCAACGGTGGTTTACTTTTAGGTACTGGGTCACTCTTACCCGAAATTCACGCTGGAAATGAGATGTCAACGTGAAGCAAATCAGCATTGTTTTTATTTATTTATTCTTTGTTTCCTGTGGATATTATGCTTTACAAGGCACACAAGGGGGAAAAAAAATCAATTTTGGAGCATAAAATGATGGAGGGGGTCACATATTGATGTGTCTGTCCGGGTTGGTTTGGATTGATACATCTGTAGATACAGGAAAATATCTGCTCAGAGAGAACAACACGACAGACATCTAAATCACTGTGTGGTATGGATAGCCCATTAGACGTAAACCAAGGGGTCTAGGGCTGTTTTTGCAGATTCTTGGGGAGAATCTTTGCTCTGTGGTTACACATGACACTGCGTGCAGGGCTGGGAGATAGAGAGGCCCTGTGACATCTGTCCCCAGCTCAGACCTGATTCTGTCCAGATTATACCTCCAAATCAGCCGCAACTGAAATTACACCCACTTGCATACACGCAATTTGGCAAACACGCATGCGCACACTGTGCTGGCAAGGCTTAGTTCATCCCTGACCTCTAGGACCCTTTGTCCTCTGCTTGTTTGGTTATCTCTCTGTCTGTCTCTGTCTGTCTCCCTCTCTATAATGCACATGCACGCACATGCTTAAATGTGTGTTCACACACACACAAGCATGCAGTTGAAACTGTTGCATAAGGTTTCCAGCAGTAGCGCAGTGCCTAAGCTCTCATGACTCATCGGTAGAGATCAGTCCGACTGAGAAAAGGGTGCATTGCTATCTGCAAGTAAAATGTGCACAATTGAGTCATTCTGCAGCTGTGATGACCACATTGGAGTGTTTCCTTTTCCTAGAAAGGCCACAGAATGCGACAGCTCAGCTTTTTTTGCAGTATCCTTTAGACCAACCGTATCTATATTTGATTGTATTCTGCTTCCACTCTGAGCAATTCTGCCATCCCATCCAGGTGCAGTGCATCTGCTTAGTCCCCCACACACATTTACAAAGTTTTAAAGGTACATATTGCAGGTGGGAACACAGAGCTGTCTTTACGGAGACACAGGTGCACAAAACACAAACTCCTACACACAGCGGAGAAAAGTTCTGTTGCTCCAATCTCAGCCCCATCACCATATCCTGCTCTGTTTGTGTGAGTGTGTGTGTGTGTGTGTGTGTGTGTGTGTGTGTCTCTATGTCGTCAACCTAATACGTATGAATGTGCCATACCCTGTGTGCGTTATTGATTATTCATGCTCTTCTGACTGTCCCATCTCTAAGTGTAGATATGACAGTTTTTAATTAAACGCATTTATCTGGGCCCCTTCTCACCATGCAGTGCAGCCTGACACAAATGTATTCCATTTGCCACGGGTAATGGAGCTGAGTGAAGATGAGACTCGCCCCAGGTGGAGAAGGGAGAGCTTCAGATCACATACATGCAGACATACAGACATATGGATGAGCAGAGGCATGGATAGGCACATACCAAGACGGATCCAGGAACGCACATACAACCTCTCTCTCTCTCTCAGTCTTCATGAGCCCAGCTGCAAGTTCAACAATGCTTTCTGTTTGTTTAGTTCTGTCGCTTTGACTGATGAAAGCATGCGAATGCAGTGAGGAGACGCACAAATGGTGGATTTTCATCAAGATGAGCTGCATGTCAGCTTTTTGTGTCTCCTCAATATTGCCGGCCCATACTGCTCATTCTGTCACTGCTCCATAGGAACTCGTGTCTCTTAAGCTCATGATACTCTCCTTGCAAACGGTGTGCAATGTAGTGTATACTGTGTGAGGGACATGGTAATCTTGTGAATACTTTTTTGTCCTCCTGGTCCAGACATCTCTCTGCAAACACACTGCAGACACTGATCGGCCCTTCTGTGTAGATAAAGACAGCTTTTCATGCATCCTGCAGTCTGCTTGAGTACAAACTTAGGTCCTTAACCAAATGCATTTTCTGTCGTTATGCTGTCGGGCAAAACCACATACAGCAGCATTTTGTCCCACTGCACTGCACTTTGTTGTTGTTGAATAAAGACAAATGTCCCCTTTCTGTCTGGGAATTCTATTTATGTGATATTAGTGGTGTTAGGTAGAGTAAATGAGCTTTAGCAAGTAGCAAGAAAAGACTGATGTTATCAACCCACGCACAACTGTTCTTCAAAAGACTTGTTCATTTTTCACTCTGGTCAGAGGGAAGTAGCTCTTACAGCTTTCTATTTATCTTCAGCATCTTCGTCTAATAATCTGAGCTTCTGGTGTGAGCAGCAAGGGATTTTTTCATCATGATATAAATTTCGTGATGTATGTGGCCAGCATTTTTATGTGATGAGCTATGTGTAAAATAGTCTATAGAATTATGTTAAGTTAAGGATGAGAGATGAGATCTTGTGAGTACATACTATAGATGATATGGTTGACTGATTTAGTGTTCTAATATTTACAAATTAGCATTCAACTCAAGCAGAAAGCTGAGGCACTTGTATTCCAGTCTTTACCTTCGCCCTGTGTTTGCCAGCTAAAGCCTCTGGAAATAATTAGTTTATATTCATGCTGATTCCAGCTGTGGCTCGTGTGTTGTTGAGGCATAACTAGAGCAAATCTCAGGCTTGTTTTTTTTTTTTGTTTTATTCCTTGCTCATCTGCATAATGCACTATGAAACTTGCAATCAGGGAGGCCGTATTTGCATAGGCTTGTGTTTGAACTTCCCCCGTTGACATGGTGGCAGTGTTTGTTATCGGCCAGTATTTTGACAGTGAGAGGAAGCCGCGTCGCCAGGGCTCGTATTCATGAGTACACAAGACAACAGCCGAGCTAATGGGCGCCATGTTTACAGACTTCAGATAGTCTCTCATTAGAGCCAAATGTCCTGGTTTTAGATAAGACTGAGCGGGAGAAGGAGATGGAGGACATACCGCCAGGCTGAGAGAGTTGGGGAGTCAGGTGCCTGATTTGCTTTCTGTATGTAGTCACACGTAGACAAGTCGAGCCCTGCCCAAAATCAAAGAAACATCCTGTAATTAAACGGTTGATTTGAGATTGATGTGAAGCATTATTACCCCTTTCTTTTTACTTCAGGGTACTGAATTTGGCAATCTGGCGAAGACAAAGTTCCGCAAAAGTGCCACAGTGTATATGATAGAATAGCAAGTCAGTCCACAGCCACTCCGCTCATCCATAGCCACTGGCTTATGGAGCAGCCGTTGCGAGGAAGCTCCATAAATCTTCATACGATATTGATGTGTCAATCTAGTCATTGGGTTTACTGTCAACCCATCCAGGTGCTGTAAAGATTAGTGGGTCTGTTCACTGTCTGCTGTGAGAGGATGCCCTTGAGTGAGCAAGCGGGAGGACATCCAAACACCCTCAGGATGTCTAAACTCTCGAAGCACATGCTTGATCTATGCTCACTGGAGACATTTATTGTCTGCCTAAATTCCTCTGTTCACATTTTTATACAGTGGTGTATGCCTGTTTAATGTTTGTTGTGTCATGATTGTACAACCCTGACTTACTTCGCAGTACAGCAGTAGTCCTTAAATAACCTCTATTTTTTCTTTCTTCATGTTACTTCCTTAATTCATGCACTGTTTGCACTTTTTTTCTGTTTTCCCAACAGATCTCCGCACTACGCCTGTCCAGAAGTCATCAGGGTAAGTCATTTTTCACCGATTCATAATATTGTTTCTGCTCCACCAGCTTCTTTTTCATAGTTCTTCCTCTTATTTGAACCAACCCCAACACTCTGCCCTAAACCGCTAACAAACACTCTCTTGTCCTCAGGGAGAGAAGTATGATGGGAGGAAAGCAGACGTCTGGAGCTGTGGGGTCATTCTCTTTGCCCTGTTGGTGGTGAGTGTCAGCTTGTTCTTTACTAACTGATGGTGATTGGACTGACATACAGTTTAAAACTCTCCAGAGAAATATGCCATAATACAATCTAACCGTAAAGCGTTGCCTTCCCTTCATAGCCAACAGTATGTGTAGCCTTCATACCAGCTGCACAGTAGGAAGCAAGTGAGCCTTATGACAGGACATTCACAACTTTGCACTCTGACTCGAGGTTTGCTCAGGGTTCGGGGAGTTAAATTTGAAATCCGAACATTTAGAAGGTCTTACCAGCAAAATGTTGCAAAAATGCCCTCAAGCTGATCCTCTTGCGCAATAGAAGATCAGAGAATAGAGGCATCTTTTTATTCATTATCCTGTATCCACACACAACGCTGTATCCATAATCAGGTCTATTCTCCAGCTACATTATGTCTGTGGTTCCCCAGCCATGCAGCCCCGAAGCTTTGTTTCATCAACAGCTGTACTGTAGTTCCTACACTCTCCTGCTCCATGAATAATTCATGCAGCCAAACTGAAAGAAGAGAGCCCAAAATAAATACCAACGCTGACAGAGCGGCTTTTGGCCACAGGCCCTGTGTATTTGTCTCTGTTTTTACCTCTTTCTGTCTCATGTGTGTGTGTGTTCTTGTGTTAAGGACAGTCTCCCTTGTATTTTTGTGTTGCGTAAACCTGATGTTGTTTACCGCTGTCTCCATCGTGACCGTACTTCTCTCGCTCCAAACAAAAGTTTCTCCCCGTCGCCGTTTGACTGCAGATGAATACTGTCTTCCTCCCGTTTCGTCCTGCTGTCTGGCTGCGAGATAACCATTTGTCTGATTGTGGGAGACACGCATACTCCCCAGCAGTTAGGCTGCACTCAGATCATCTGTTACACAAGCCAACCCCCCCCCCCCCTCCCCCCACTTTTTTGTCTACCTCTCTTCATTTCTCAGTTTTCTTTCTCTTTTCCTCTTTCTCTCCCCCTCCATCTTGTCTTCTGGTAGAGGTTGTCATTCATCAAACAGCCACATCTGTGAGGTGTCAGCTTGCTCTGATAAATGACTCTGATGAGAGAATGCTAAATGAACGAGGTAAATGAGAAAGCTGGGTAATTATTAGAAAAGCCCTGTTTTCAGCGTACCGCTGTTTATTATTTATTTTGCATCGCGGCTGAGGGCAGAATGCTCTAATTGGAGAGTTGAACAAGTTGAGAAAGTGCGGCTGTTCTTCAAGTCGTGCAGGATTAAGACTCAAAATGTGGTTTTGTTTCTTCTGGCGAGCCTTGTTAGTCATTCATATTCTCTTATTTTTCTTTTCTGCCCTCGATTGGGTGAAGGCTTATTTTCTGTTCTAATGCTGCCATTTAAACAAGAGCGAACTGTTTCTTCTCTACTCATCTTTTCATTCCTACATTCTACATCTTCAACATTCCCAATTTATTTTCCCTTTTCTCACGCTCTGCTTCTTTCTTTTTGTCCCTCCAGGGTGCCCTGCCGTTTGATGACGACAACCTGAGGAATCTGTTAGAGAAGGTGAAGTTGGGAGTGTTTCACATGCCACACTTCATCCCTCCAGACTGTCAGAACCTTCTCCGTGGCATGATTGAAGTGGATGCCACCAAAAGACTAACGGTCAGTTCAATTAAGAGGCTGGATGATAACACCCCATTATGATTATCTCCATATACTGTTGTGTGCTTTCGGTCTATTCATAGTCCACGACTGGAAGTGTTTACTAATGATGTTGTATAAGCAGCAAAACTTATTTAGATGTTATTTGAGACAGCATTCACAGAGGGAAAAAAGACCCAGACACATCAGGTCTTTGTAACGAGAGGAAAATCTTTTGCAGATTCACAGCAAGCTGGGAAAAACTTGTAATTCTCCAACGAGAGAGCAAGATGGCAGAGATACACATTCAAACTAAAGTGACTAATATCAATTCAACGCTGCCGACCATTGTCTTTTTCTTTGTTTCTTCTTTCCTCCCTTGTGTTCCAAATGTGTTTGCCTCGCCTCATCCCCAATTCTGTTTGAGTTCTTCCTCAAGTACAGGATGTGAATTCAGGAGAGGACTGCTGTTTTTGTACTCTCCCTCTGCACTGTTTAGTGCACTCATCACAATGCCAGTCCCCTCCAACACTGCAACTGATCACCTTGGCAAGGTGGCTGGAGGAGAGCACAAGAGCAGATAGATGTGAAGGGTGGAGAGTCGGGATGGGAGAGAGAGAGAGAGAGAGAGAGAGAGAGAGAGAATTAGAGTGAGATGGACAAAGGGAAATGTAAATAAAGAAAGTGGCCAGAGATGTCAAAAAGTGCATGCCTCACAGAGAGACGGTGCTGCCCTTTGTTCTTGTCCTGCATTTCACATTCAGACGACACACAGGGATGCTCACAAGCTCCCGTGTCTGCACACGCACAAAATACAACCCCACATTTTCACTCTCTCCATTCTACCATGCCTAATCTATCTTTCACAGTGTCAGAATGACTTTAATTAACAGAAATGTGAAAGACACCAATAAAACAGAGAAAGATCAGAAAGCTATGAAGAAAAGGATGCTCATTTGCAGAAGAACCTTAAGGTGCAGCCCTTCAGATGGGCAACAGTGTTGAAACTTGAACTTGAAAGACCCCACCTCTTTGGTATGCTGTATGTACACTATAGGCTTTATTTTTCTGTACTCTCTGCCCGACGAGGACAGGTCACCCTGAGATCCCCTAGATATGTCCACCTGCCTCCGGCGCTGTCCTCGACAAAGGGTTACACACAAGCCGTGCTGCTGGGAGAGAATATGTTACCTCTCCGGCCCCCTCTCGTGCATGAGGACTCCAAACAGAGCTCTGGGGATGTGCTGTAACCTCGCAGAATGTCAAATAGCCCAGTTAGATTGAGCATTCGTGCAGTTTAGTGGTGACCACGCGGTCAGAGAGGAGACAGGTGCACCCAAGGGTGTCAATGACGTCACAAAGGAACATGTTATTCTTTTGCAAGGGATTATCTTTCATAATAATGTTGACAGTAGTAGAATCAAATCGATGGGGTAATCAGACTACAACTGCTGGCTGTGTTTTTATTAATTAGATTGTGCTAGTAGATGCACATGAGTACACGCACAAAGCCAAGGCCCCTCAGAGTCTGAGTGGGAGGGCACGTTGCCGGGCTTAAGGGGCTTAGCCCAATAAAAGCCTTTCTCTTCATTTCCTGTCTGTGTAGTCTGGGCCCCAGAGGTGACCGGGCCAGACACCTCAACACAGTCATCTCATCTTCACTATTCAAATGAACACAGACACCTTGGAAGGTTCTGCCTCCTCGTGATCCCTTGCTAATGAAGAGCATTGGCTAGCTTATTATATTAAAGAACAGTTCATCACAGACAGACAATGCATTGATGGGGACGGCAGAGATGAAGTACCAAGGTTGCTGGAATGAAAATAAAGGAAGTGTGTGTGGGTTTTTTTTTGTGTCTCCGTAAATGTGAAATAAAATTGACTTCATTGAGAAATTACAATGTAGTTAATCATGTGTACTCCACCAGAGTCAGAGGCTGCAGAGACAGCATTTTCTGCTACTCTGCTAAGCTAGGCTTACCTTTTAGCAGGACTAGTTTATCTTGTGTTACTTTTTTTGATTTTTTACTTTTTTATTGGGTTTAGCTACTGCCTCATTAATGTGGTGCTCAATTTCAAAGATATTGGAGCATCAAAACTAACTTTTGCATATTGCACAAACATTTGCAGCACCCAGTTAAAAACATACCCGAACACATACACTCATACGCACACCTACCCAAACCAGTATTACAGTAGCATTCCCCTCTGCCTGAGTGAAAGCAGCTGGAATTGGTACTGTCACATTTGGAGACTGATTGATGCGATACTGCATTTCAAACCGCATCACTTCTAAAGCCTGCGTGTTATATCAGCCTCTTGCCTCCAGGCTTCCAATAAAAGTGGGAGAGAGTAGGTCACCCACTGGCCTGTATCTGACAGGAATGGTGTCTCTGTCAATACGATGACCTCTGTGGAAGCAAACGCGACTCACCTATAGTCAGTAACCGCACTCTGGCCAGCTCTGTGATTGAACTAGCGTCACATGAAGGCATTCATCAGTGCTGGAGCACAGAGGTAAATCCTCTGGGATTGAGACATTTATGGAGGCAAATACCCAAGAACTAAACCTCTGAATAAGTGATAATAATTAGAGCTGCTATGTGTATCTCCCGTGGTTCCACAACAACAGCAGGAGCAAATTAAAAAGTCCCAACAGTGACATTGATCCTGTTTTCCTCTGTGGGCAGTTGAAACACTGTGGAGTCATTCTAACAGACATCTTCCTTTGTTGCCCTTTTGCTCACTGCTTCTGTCGCTTTGCGCTTCTCCTTTCTTGGCAAAAGACCACGTTGACAGTGTTGGTGACAAAGTGGCCACATTAAAAGTGTGACGACAAGAGTGGTATTGAGAGAGCGAGTGTGTGTGTTTGTGTGAGTAAGAGAAATGGGAAGAGAATGAGAATGGGAGATTCCCTTTAGACCAGAGGGCTTGGCAGGGTCAGCAGTGTGTGTGAGGGAGATAATATTCTCTGTTTATAGCTCAGTGGTATCACTTCTCTCTCATACTTTTGCTGCACCTCTCTCTTACTCACTCTTTTTCTCAATAAGTTTTTCCTATTGGCAGTATTAATATTTGAATGTCTCATTATTTACTTCCACTGTTCAATCTGGCCGTATTGTCCCATTGTGTTTCCATTAAGCCAGTAAGCTCAGGGCTTACTGAAGCCATACTGCACCAAACGTTTCTATACACAGGACAAATACTATTGTTCTTTGCATTTACAATTTTTCCTCAATGATCCTGTTGCCTTTGATTATCTTTTTAGTGCCAAAAAGATGATAAAATGATTCAAATGTCATCAATCATGTTGCTTGTGCTTGTGTACTGACCTGTCATTTTCTCCTGTCATGTCTTTTACAGTTAGAACAGATCCAGAAGCACACATGGTACATGTAAGTACTCCTCTGTCTTTCCTTCCTTTTTGCACCCTCCACTCTATCTCCTCTCTTCGTCTATTCTGCAGGGGTTGTAGACCTGAGGGGAGCTACCACATGATAAATGGCTTTGAGTTTCAGCCCTGTACACGAGAGTACATTTGAGCAGGGCATGACTCCACTCTCGGGGATGTGGGGGTAAATTGGTAGTGCATGAAAGAGGATGTGCAGCATATGGTCAAGTGAACAGGGAGCAGGGGAGAGGGAACAAGCAGGCATGTGACGGAGGATGAACCCACCTAACCTCAGTGCACCCATCGTTTAACTTTCATAACAGAGTGTCCCCACCTTTTCAAACTAACATAAATCTTTTGAGAAAATGTGTACAGGTAAATTATGTTAGAGTTCATTTATGGGAGCAGGTTTTTTAATGGGGAACAAAAGCATGAATAAATGTTTTTTTTTTTTAATGTATGTAATATACACTAATTGATGTTTGTAAAGGCTTATATCCACCATCTAATAATCAGACCATCACCATTTAAAAGTTGTAGTTGACTCGCTGAAAAAAGTGACAAAGATTTTAGGATTTTAAAGGTTCTTACAGTACAAGAGCAAAGATGAGTCATGGGAGTAGGTTGTGAGTCCTGAAAGGAGTTGAGTTATGGTTTCTGTCGTGTACTGAAAGATCATGCAAACAGACAGGGAGGCTGATAAAAGAAACGAGAGGAGACAAGAGAGGAGCTGGGAGAGAAGACTAATGTAATGTGAGTTTTGTCAGTGAGGAAGTTGCCTGGCTGTCTGTCGCTGCATGGCAGGCTGGCTGGCTAGCCAAGTGACCAGCTGAATGAATGAACGTATGTATGAATGAATGAATGAATGAATGAGCAACAAGATGAACAACCATGTATCCAAATTGCACAATCGTTTTTTACAAACTCAAATAAGGCCATCCACTCCTATTGTTTGTTTAATAGCTTCATTAGTTTGTGAGCTTACTACAGTAACAACCAGCAGCAGCTGAGCAGAGCAGTGGTGGATCACTAATGATGGGCAGAGAACAAACGTACACTCTGTTCCCAGTTGATTAGTTGATGTGTTTTTATTAAAACAGTTCAGAGAGGTGTTGATTCAACCTTTGGAGCCTTTAGGTTGTGGTGCATCTTTCTAAAACAGTTTAAACACAAACTGGTATAACCTTCATTAAGGTAGGATTTATCCCAGGACTGTTGTAATAGACTGCATTAGTTTTAGCAAGGTGGACCTAATAAACTGACTTCACTGCGATTGTACCTTATGTGATCACATGTGACAAATAAACTTGATTCATTGATTGATTGAAGTTTTAAGGGGGCAACGTATAAAGGAATGAAACGGGTCCTGTTTCTATTTTTATTTTTTCATTACCCCCACCACCAAATTTTATATGCACATAGTGAAACAGGGGGTGGGGGTTGCGAGGGGTGGGCAATGACTGTGGATCCAGTTCACAGCAAATAGAAAGGTGGAGGTGATTTTAATAGCTGCCTATGGGGTTTACGCTTCACAGGGCTCACCAGAGTAAAAAAAAATAGATTAGTGGGGAAAGTAGACGAGGGTTTCATATATATGTGAATCTGTGAGAGTCTGTGTGTGTATTGGCACATTTGCAGAAATTGAAGATGAATCTGTTCTTTGAAACAGACATCCAGAATGTTCCAGAAATCCTCTAGAAAACGGTGTCAGTGCGAATTAGCCTTTCATTTTGAATCCGGAAGAAGAAGCTCCTGCTTGTGTACTTCCTAGATATATAAAGCCAAAAGAGAGACAGAGAAAACTGGCATAACTAGGAGAGTGTCTGGAAATAAGCGAGGGAATAATGAAGAAACTAAATTTGGAAAACAAGCCAGAAGGAGAGAGGGAGATGGCAAAACTTAACAGCATGACTCAGTCGTCTGTCTGCATCTTGGTGAGCTTGATGACCTCTGTTCACCCCCCGAAGCTTACATGCAATATGACTAAACCTGGTGAAAAAAACATGACTATGAAAGTTTCATAATGTGAACCAGGGTCATAATGAGGCAAACTTCTTGCCCCAAATGACCAAGAGGCAAACAAACACTGAAATTCTATGCACACACTGCATATTCTATTTATAGTACATACTCATCAAGTCTTTAAATCTGCGAAGTGAGATCCATATCCTCTATAAGCTATGTGAAAACATTAATGGCGATGTGTTCCAACATACTGAAAATGTAGGGTAAGTAGGGACCAAAATGGCTGACAGTGTCCTCATTTGTGTTGTAATTTCTTTGCATTCCCAGAGGGGGGAAAAACGAACCAGAGCCAGAGCAGCCTGTGCCCAGGAAGGTGACCATCCGCAGCCTTCCTTCTGCAGACGACATCGACCCAGACGTACTGGACAGCATGCACTCCCTGGGCTGCTTCAGAGACAAAAACAAACTGCTGAAAGACCTGCTCTCAGATGAGTGAGTGGATTGAGGGGCAGAGGGGGGGGCAGGGGGTGACGACAAAAAGTAGAATGGGGGTGTGGTTCAGGGAAAGAAAAGGTGTTAAAGAGGAGAGGAAAAATAGTGAAAGAGCGTGTTGAAAAAAATAGAAAATAAAAGCAGCTGAAGCCGGGGAGAAGAGAACGAGGCTGTGTGGTGGTACTGCAATGGAAGGACGAGTGTGTGGTGTCCGTGTGCACAGACGGCTCTTGTGAAATCCTGTGAGGCTGTCACTTTAGATGTCAGAAGCTATAGATCACTTAACTGTTATCACACAGTGCTTACACCGCTTGCCACTGGATGCATTCCCCCCAAACTGATCCTGGCCTGCACCACGAAAATGAGCTCCTGGGCCACATCGTTTATGTTCTGCCACTAATGTTTGTGTCTGAGTTACACATGTGTTTGTGTTTTTGCTCCTGTGACTATGCATTTACACTGAGGAGACTTACCCTGCAGTCTTTCATGCACTTGTTTTTATTAATATGGCCATGCAGATGTAGTTTTTTAGTTTCATTTTGCTCTGCTTTTCCATCTCCTTTCCCTCTATTTTACATTTGCCCGGCATCATTAATTTAATACTAAATGAGCATTACTCTATCACTTTCCCCCACTCCCCATCTCTTCCGTTTGCTTCCGTTCTCCTGGGAGCATCCCATAATAGTGCTGGACTGCAGGAAAATCTGCGGTCTCTATCTCCCTTCCCCTGGTTCATTTTAGCTGAAGTTGCAGGTCCTTGTCTCTTTGCCTCCTATTGCTTTCCAATCTGTCTTTATTATGGAGGGCCAATCCCTGGGCCTCTTGCATAGTGAGTATTGGCCTAGAGGCTAAAGATATTAGGCTTCCTGATTTACAGGGAAAGAAAAGGACAAACTCATAATGTTTTGATACTTTCATAAACTTACTAGTAGACTCTGCGTATGGAGGGCATATCCTAAAAAATATATGCAGAATATTATATGATGGCCTAATGAGCTATAAAACTAAACTTTTGTTTTAATGATGGAAGCTATTTAGTGGCTGTTTCACAATGAACCCTAGAAGATTAAAAGACATTAATCATAGTGAGGGTTGTTGCAGTTTAATGTCTTGGTTTTGAGCTCTTGCAGGCATATGCTGGTGTATGTATATGAATGCTTCATTAATCTCTACACATGTATGTGTTTGTGATGACCCAGGTTTGTTTAAAACCATTGTATTTCTTTTCCAGATGTCTCAGTAGTCTTTTTATTGTCTCCTCTTGGCAGTGACAACCAAGAAAAGATGATCTACTTCCTGTTACTGGACCGTAAGGAAAGGTACCCCAGTCAGGAGGATCAGAACCTTCCCCCTCGCAATGAGATTGGTAAGGCTCGGACGGAACAGACACATGCGGATAAAAAATGTAACAAAATAAAATGTGATTAAAAAACCAACTGAAGAAAAGAGCATAGCGGGAGAAAATAGAAATAAATCAGTAAACACAGTATGGCACACCGTATGTCTGAACAATACCACTGTGTGACTAGTGTCTAACTTTAAATGGCTTGTCACCTAGTCATTGAATAGTTTTTTACACAGACAAAACAAGCCAATTTAGACAAAAATAAGTGCTACAAGAAGGTAACTCATGAATGTCTGTTTTCCTCACTCAGAAGAAATTGGATCGGCTCCAGAGGCGGTGGATTGGCTCTCCAGTAGAAAAAGTGTTCTATTTATTGAATATAGACAAGCTTCTCAATGAAGGCCTTTTTTAAACTGTCAGCTCCGACTGCTTCGGTTCAGATATTAACTCATCAAAAAAAAAAAGGTGTTCTCTCGTTCGTACACCACAACCCAGCACAGATTTCCACCCACAGAAATCTGTGCAGAAACAGAGATGCTCTACTTAGACTTCTGCCAGAGTTATTTCCTGACAAGAGCACTGCAATAGGAGGAGTATTATGTGCAAATGTGTGTGCGCGTGTTTGCTGTGAGATACCGACATTTTGATGAATAGACTCCCTCTTCAGTGAATGCGATACCGTCAATACAGTGGCCATTAGTTCAAGGTCTGGGAGGAAACCATTACTTATTCACTATCAGTTAAAGTGTCAATGTGATCAGCGCTAAACGTCACCCCAAAACTCACATATGCAATGCACAAAACCACTCGGTGTGGACGCATTAAAGCGCACAGACGTCAGGTGCATTGTGTTGATTCTGAATCGATCTCTTTGACACAGATCCTCCGAGGAAGCGGGTGGACTCGCCCATGTTGAACCGTCATGGCAAGAGGAGACCAGAGAGGAAGTCCATGGAGGTCCTCAGTGTCACAGATGGAGGCTCGCCCGTACCGGCAAGGAGGGCTATCGACATGACACAGCATGGACAAAGGTACTCATGGAGGTGAAAAGAAAAAAAAAAAACATTCATACAATTTTCAAATAGAGATAGACATAGCTGTGTGTGTGTATGTGCGGAGGATCTCACAGCCCAGTGATGTTGCAGCAGGTCTGACAGCGAGTCTGGCTCTGGTGTCAGCAGGCTAGATTGTGGACGAACATGAACAGAGACTGACGCTCTGCTCGCTTTGTCTCCTGTCTCACTGTAGTAAATCAGTGTACAGTAAAAGCTTGGATATTCCTGACGCCAGTACAAAATGCAGCAAAGAAGAAAGGTATTCACTTGCCACTCACTCCTCATGCTTTCAACCTCCTCTTGCTCCGTGTCTCGCCCCCATGCAAGGAGACGTCCATGGCTGGAGAAACATGCAGCGGCGCTTTCTGTTTGAAAGAATGCTTTGTGTAAATGGTGGTTACATGTGCAGCATGATGTTTTGCGGCTTCACAAGTTTATTTTAATAAGCTATAACTCATCTGAAAAATGAAAGGAGCTGGGTCCAACAGAGTCAACAGTTATGGGATGACAGTCCCTAAAGTTTGATTTAACTCTCTTAATTAACTTAATTTTCAAACGCAGGAAGACTGCGCATTTGCAATTCATAGCCTTAATATCTACAACCCCTCTTTTCCGGTTATCACTTCTTTTCATAATCTGAATGCATTGATAATCAGTTCTCCCATACTGTGTCCCACTTTCTTCGGATGCTGAACATTTCTCCATTTCTCTATTTTAGAAATGCTTGAGTCAAGCCAGAACCACACCCCCACAAGGCACAGCAGACTGATTTTAAAATCTATTCCTCATCTTATTTCAACAACCAATATATCATCACGCCACACATTTCTGCTCAGAGGCAGTGACATTTGTGACAGCGGGGAAGATTGAATCTGAGGGGGTGATAACCTGATCTGCCTAATGATAGGCGGATTGGCAGAGTGCTGGAAAAAGCTTTCAGATGTATAGGACATAAATGCAGAGGCAGCAAGGGCGTATATTATATAGGTAAAGAAAATATATAGTTATACAGCTGAATATTCATCCAAATGTCAAATGCATTAATAACTCCTCACCATAGTGCTTTGCCAACAACAAACTATCAAGAATTTATTCCCCGCTTCATTTCACTGGAGGAAGCCACTTCAGAAGTTTTAAACCCATTTCAAGAGTTCCCACCTCTGAACACTTCTGCTTAATTCTTTCAGTCCTCTGGTGCCTCTGAATTTCAGTTTAAGATTCATCTTCTTGTGTTTCATCGCCTCTACTCCGCTCCCTCATCCCTTCAGGCGATTCCAAGTCTTATCTCTTCTTTATTTAAAGGTTGCGTTAGTTTAGAAGCTGTCTTCTTCTGCCCTTCGCTCTGACTCATCTGTTTCAGTCAAGCCCAGAATCCCAAAATAGGCCAGTTTGCAATGACTTTATCGAGCATTAATAATACTTTCCCCAACACCAGTTTGTGAATCATACACAACTGAATACAGCACATCATAAAGGGCACCGAAAATGAGTGTTTTGAACCTTTATTTAAAACCGGACCTTTAGGTTTACTCCTATGAATCTCAGCACAAAGTCACATCTGCACATGGCAGCATATGAAATCGGTTGGTGTCTGGATCCTACATATATCAGCAGCCGCAGTCATTGAAAAAGCTCCGCTGCATCTTTCCTCCGTGCTACTTTAAATCAGTGTGTTTGTTCTTACCCCTCCACCCAAATCTCTTTCAGGGGCTCCTCCCTACCCTTTCATATCTCCCCTCTCTCTCTCTCTCTCTCTCCTGTGGTCCCTTGTGTGCAGCTGACCTTCAGTCCCAAACGCCCCCCTCTGTTTGTATGGAATTGCTATGCTAATTTGGAAATGCTGCTAGTTTCTCTCTGTCTGGCTTCCTATCAGCTGTGGTGGGTTGGAGGTGGGGGGGGGGGGGGTGTCGTTTACCACAGCCCCTCCGCCTCCAAATCAAATCAAATCTCTCTTTCTCTGGCTATACGTCTCTTTTCCCCCCACTGCAATTCATAGCTCTCCAGCTGATCAGTGGGGGGGAAAAGTAACGAAGTCTCTGTGAATCTGGATTTTGTTGTGTTTTTGAACTTTTCTGCCTTTTATCACATCCTTGTTTGCGCTTTGTTTGATCATGTGCGTGCTTGTGTGTGTGTGTGTATATATATACACGATGGTGTTGGGGAAGCACATACGTAGCAGAATAACGTCCAAAGATTTGACTGACTTTCTCTGAACCTAACCTTATCTTTCCCCGACAGCAAACTTTTGTCGACAGCACAGAAGATTCGTAGAACTTCAGATCAGAGGGTGTCAGGGAGAGGACTGACTTTGAAACATGTGTTTTGACAGGATACATTTCCACCAGCGTAAATGGTGAAAGACAGGGGAAGCGGTTTTATCTAAAATTACACAACGAAAACGCCTGCACCTCAATCCTTATCCAGCATTTTGCCTCACCTATCTCATGTAGGCAGTTACGATCTGATCACCTGTCCAGGCTGCATTTTCATACGTGTGATTGGTGACTTGACTTGCTTCTGTGAAGTAGAATTGAATAGATTTGGGATAAATGCTGCAGTAGCCATGTTGCAGAGAAATACGTATGGAGACATTCTCACATGAATGCCCATTGCATTCTTTATATACCCAAAGTATCTTAAAAAGACATTTAAAGCTAAATTCAAAGCACAAGAAATCCCACTGATTTAATTTTAAATCTTAACATGCCAGGAGAAATGAAGGGAGGTTAATGATATGTAAATGAAATATGGAAAAGTGCTGCAGTGTGAAGAAGAGAATATCAATTTTTTTTCTATACAGATCTGCTCTAGTTGCTTCATGCAGTTTAAATGTGTTGGGTTAGTCAGAGCAATCTTAATAAATCAGGCTCTCATGCTAATTATTGACTCTAATTTATTTAAGAGACTCAAATGAGCACAAATAAAGCACCTTTAACACTGATCTCTACAGCAGAAACTGCAGGGGTCTTACTACATTTAGAAATTTGAGGAGCTGAGCGGTGAATATTAATGCACCGAGTCCTCTGGGAGTTGTCAGGGTTCAGGAAAGGAAATTAATTTAAGCAGTGTGTTGATTTATATGAATATCTACTCTTCTGCGTAGAAGAACTCTATTGGCAGGACAAAGTCAATATAGAGGAGGGACAGAAAACATTTGGAACTTTCTCCACTTTCCTTAAATCATGCTAGCAGAGCTGCAGCATTGTGTTTTGGCTGTGGCAGTGTTATTCATTCGCTGTTTGACTCCTGGCACCATCCATTTCATTTTGCTTCACTTTTGTTTTATTTCAGTCCATGCCCTCATCCCAGAACCTCTTGTACTCTCTCCATCCCCTGCAGCCTAACATTAGACCCCCACGGGTGCTTTGGATGGGTCTCTGACGCAGCCGGTGGTCCCACACTGAGGACATGGGCCCCGTTCCAAAACAGGCTTATGGGAAATGTTAGCTTGAGGACTAATGGATAATAGAAAGACAACAATGGGCAGCCACACAAATACACAAATAGTGCACGCATAGACCATCGCACGCACACATATGTGTTCAGGTACACACACACAATAAAAGGTTACTTCACCCAAATTGCAAAAGTAAATAAATAAATACAATTTAAAAAACATGTACTTCCAGTGGTGTATAGCAGTGCAAATAGTTTTGGTTTTACTTGTCCAGATGAAATTATATCCCTTTATGAGATGAGGCAAATGAAATGTTTCTGGTGTCCTGCATTCAAAATTTGACCTACTGTACAGACGTATTGGCAGAAAAACATGCTTTCTAAACATACTCAATTTGCAGATATTGTATTATTATTATTATTATTATTATTACTGATTGTAATGTTGTAGCTGGTGGAGGTGGAGCTAGTCTTAACTGTCTTTAGACTGTCGCGTAGTTGAATCTATAACAACGCATTGTAGTTTATGAGATTATCACAGGTTTAGAAGGTAAAATCTTAATTTGAAAACTGGGGCCCGCAGTATTGATAAATTCAACAGCAGCAGTGTCCAGAAACAATATTGTAGTACTCTGGGTAATCCACAGACCACACTGTCAACAGTTTCATTGAAAATATTTTCTATGAATACTACTGACAGTGTCTTCTGTAGATTATCCAGAATAACTGGGACCGTTTCTGGAAAGAGCAGTTACAAATTAAATTCCACTTTTGGTGGAATTTGCTTTTGCTTTTTGGGGTGGAGGCAGAAATGTCTGCAGAAAGAGATCTCTCAAAACATGGACAAATAAAACCTAAACTCTCTGCATACCTAAATACTACCAGAGAACACGTTTTTTGTAATTACGTAATGAACTGACCCTTTAAAGCAAGCATCCACACAGAAACACAGAGGGCTTGGCTGGCTTCAGCAACTCCTCTCCTACTGATTTAATAACGTGTCTATGTTTCTATATGATAAATGAAAAATGATTGCTTAGCTGTGTATGCTGTTCACTATAAATAAAACACTTGTCAACAATAATTCATCGTCTCTCCGAAGCAAGGGTGAGCCTCTGACAGCTCATTACTGTACAGCATAACCATCTGTAACATTAGCTTTATGGACCTGCTG
The DNA here is from genome assembly GCF_043641665.1 of Enoplosus armatus. Classification (NCBI taxonomy): domain Eukaryota; kingdom Metazoa; phylum Chordata; class Actinopteri; order Centrarchiformes; family Enoplosidae; genus Enoplosus; species Enoplosus armatus. Next base: position 17,905,850 of record NC_092185.1, read on the forward strand.
GTCCAACACTAACAGACGCAGAGTGCCTCTAACAATATGTTCATAATGGCCCAAGGACGCTGTGGTTTGGCCATGTTTAGATCAAGTGCAACTGGTTATGTGCGCACAGGCGCTGTAGTGAGAAACTGCAAGCATGTCTCAGTGGACCATAGGACTTAAATGTAAATGATAGCAACTGTCTGGTCAGCTGCTCTCTGAAACAAGAAATCCTAGCCAACATGGCTTCAACATCGCCTACTCATGTGTGCACGAGTGTGTGCAATAAATACACTCACAGAAGGGGCAGTGAGAGAATTACATAAATAGCTTGAGAGTGGGTGTTTCTATATTTTCCTCTCTCCCACGGTAGCTGTTAGTGTTGCCTCTCTTCTGTTCTGTTTGTGTGTCTGTGCCTCTCAGGAGAAGGATTCCTGTTCTGGTGTCAGATCTTTCTTCAGATGGTTGTAAATGAAAAGGGGGGGTGGGGGGGTGACTGAACCCAAGTGCTTCTACCTTTACAAGACTGATAAATACAGATCTTAATTCCGGCTTGTTGTTAATGACAGCACTAGTATCATTTGTATGGCTACTAGCTGCAACTGTGTACACAGTGTTGTGTCCACGTACGGATGCCTCTGGTCCCGTGAGACTGCTCGAGCATCAGGAATGAACTTCATTCTCCATTACCCCCCCCCCCCCCCCATCCTTCATTCTTCCATCCCTCCCTCATTCCTCTGTCACTCCTCAACTCCCTCATTGTCGCCTCACATTTGTCCGTGAGGTCCTCCTCTACAACCAAGCGAATTGAAAAATGCTAGTTGTAGTGTGTTTATCTCTTCATCTTTTCAAAGAGAGACAAAAGATCTGTAGGCTCTGCCACATGTTCACAAATGCATCAATGCTGAAATGGAGAGAGAAAGAGAGGGAGAGGAAGAGAGGGGGGGGTGTATTATTAGATTGAATGACAAAAAGGAGCAGTGTTGTGACAGTGAGCAGCTGGTGTTTCCAAGTGTTGACAGGCCCTGTTTTTGTGTGTGTGTGTACATATGTGTGTGCGCGCTTGATGGAGACAGATTGTCCTGTGATTGTTCATTTCTGAGCAGGGCTCTGCTCATAGGGGTTAGTGACGGCATCTGCGGGGGGAAAAGAAAAAAAATATGACAAATGGCACTCAACCAAATGTCCCACTTCATTTCCCCCTCAAGATATTTTCTACTGATCCAAAGGCCTAAAAGTCAACATGTTTGGTTTATTAGAAAACTATAGATGGAGCAGAAAGCTAATTTGAATGCTAATCTGTGGAAAGTAGCCTATAGATTTGCAGGAGAAGCTGCAGTCAAATCGGCATGTTTCAAACAGAAGTTTGAGCTTAATTGGTTTGAGACTAATTGCAGGGAGTTGATGCTAGTGATGTCTGTTGTCAAGTCGGTGCCGTCACTGTGTTGTAATGCCTTTGCCTTCTCTGTGTGAATAGGTGTTGTGTTTGCAAAGGGCTTGATAGCAACTACTGTGCTTAGTATGATGGTAACATCTGCTGTAGTGCTTTCTAACTGTGTGCAACATGTAACCTCCAAGCTCTCACCTCCACCTGTGTTTACTGGAACATGTAGCAGGTACACATGTTGATCCCACAAATTACCTCTGCCCCTGTGTGTGTGTTCTTGCGTGTTTGTGCCACAGGTCGCGGTCTATTAGTGGAGCCTCCTCTGGCCTCTCCACCAGCCCCCTCAGCAGCCCACGGGTAAGTCACAACCCTCTGTGCACTTTCAAACACACGCACACACACATGCAACACACACCTCTTGACCCAGTTCTCAGGTATCTAGTTGTTCACCTTCAGGGATAACGGCCATCCAGCTACTGCTGATCCCATCTTATTGCTGTCATCTTATTGCTGTTTATGTCCGCTAGAGAAAATAAAGACAGTCACTACAGCTACATTGCGGGGGCATCTGACCTTTAACAGAGCACAGTGCATGCACTATGAAAGCAATATCACTGTATCTCTCTGCACATGCAATATTGTTGCACTGTTCTACTTTTTTATTAGTCTGAGATGTAGTATATTTTTCCACTCCTTAAATTTGAATCCACAGTTCAGATCTACCTTTGTGTTTTGAGGAAGCGGGGATCCACTAAGATAAGCGCTTCATATCCGGTGTCAGATCAGACTTGAGTCGTCACTGTGTCCATATAGCTGGACCTTTCTAAGTAAAACATACTGATGAACTTACAGGGGGACGTGACAGCACAGAAAACCTCCTCCTCCCCTAAAGCCTCTTCTCTCTCTCCATCCTTTCTGCTTATTATCCCCCTCTCTCTGTTTTCTGTGCCCTGAGCTCTGTGGAAATCCAGCTCAGGGAATGCTTCAGAAAATCCCACTTTTCTTGCTCAGAGCTGGGGAGCTTGTAGTAAACTTTTCCAGCTGACTAACCTGAGAAGGCTCGAGATTAGCCAGGATCCTAAGACGAGCTCCTCAAAGCCACACAGGTTCTTTCAGGCTGATCTGAAAGGGAAATTGATTTCTCAGACCTACCCAAAGCCTGGATTGTGCTCACAGCAAGAGGCACCGTGTGGGGTGATTTTCTCAGATTTATGTCTGGAAAAAAGGGCGAGGCGTCCAAATAGTTTATCAGTGCGCCATTGTGGCCCGCAATTTCACCATTACAAATGAATCGGATCAATACAACTATCGAGAAACAGGAAATACAGCAGAGATACCAAAATGGTGTTCCTCCTGTTATCGAGACATCCCAAATTGTCCTCACAGCTGGCCTTATGTCTCTCACACGTGTTTGTGTCTGCTTACCTGTCTCTGCTAACAGAGCCCTGCATGTTTTATTCAAGTGAAGTCCATCTTTTTTTGTGTTTTGTTTGCCCTATTTTAAATTATGTTCATTGCTTGCTGTTTGTGTTGTTCCCATTTGATTTTTGTTTAGCTTTCTTTTGACATGAGTCACTGAATGATCTAACTGCATGTCTTCTTTTCTTTCCTGTCTTTCTTATTTTTGCAATACCTCCATCTCCCCCATTTATGTACACATGTCACCTGCCTCTACTTCTGGCTGCCTGGTTGTTTGCTCTGCCACACTTTTTGTCTTGCTTTGTGTGCCTGCATGTGTTTGTCTTTGTTTTTTTCCTCCTCCTCCACCTGCTCTGGCTCTTGGCTGTATTGTGCTTGCGTGTCCTCTAACTCCAGCCTGTCAGAAAGTTCTGTGTACCGCCTCAGTCTCCAGACTTGTCGCAGTCCCCTAACACAAGCCCCTGCCCCTCCCCTGAGCCCGTCCCCAATCGCACAGGCCCCCGTATCTCCACCCCCAACTCACTGGCTCCAAACAGTGAGCCCCTGCCGACAGCACTCAACAAGACGCAGACACTCCCAGCCAAGCCCAAAGTTGTCCCCAAGCCCCTGCAAGCCACGCGATCCAACCCGCTCCCCGAAACCTCCCCAGATCCAGCAGCCAAATCAGAGCCCTCCACTCCCTGCCAGCTCCCACTGCAGCCACCCTCTGCCTCTGTGCCCCCCACCCCTACTTCTCCGTCCTCCCCATCCTCCCCATTTTCTCCATCCCCCAACCCCTGTGCTCCCATCTCAAACAGCCCCCAGGTACGGCGCTCCCATTTTGCTGCCAACCCCCAGCTCTCTGTGCCCTTCAGCCCAGTGGTGCCCCTGTCGCCCATCCGGCTGCACCACTTTCACCCCGTGGCGCCGGCGCCTTCTTCATTCACTGACCACCCGCCCAAATCTATCCCCCTCATACAGGTTACCCCTCACCCCTCCCCTCGAGGCAGCCCCCTCCCCACCCCAAAGGGCACCCCGGTGCACACTCCCAAGGACAGCCCGGCCGGGACCCCCAACCCAACGCCGCCCCCCAGCCCTTCCATCGGAGGCATGCCTTGGAGGACGCGCCTCAACTCTATCAAGAACAGCTTCCTGGGCTCACCACGCTTCCACCGCAGAAAACTCCAAGGTACTGACGTTATAACACTGAATTATCTTGTAATTGTGTTAATGTCGTCCCTCTTAAAATCTTACTGTACCCACTACTGTGATCTACTTGTTGTCTTTCTCTGAACCTTCCACCTTTGTCTGACCTTTGACCCTGCTTCTGCAGTTCCCACACAAGAAGAGATGTCCAGCCTCACACCAGAGTCTTCCCCAGAGTGAGTAGTACTTTTTGAAGCCACCATTCCTATGCATGACCTGTCAGCCCCTCAGTCATTGGCTCAAACAGGCTCGCTCTTGATAGGATGATGTTTTGGAAAGTATTACATCCATGAATGTTTGATTTTTGCCTGCTGAGTTCCCTGTAATGGCCTCAGGTCTAGTCTGGGTTGGAGAAGCAGCACCGTAGCAGGAGGCAGTTGGGTTGTTATGAGGGAGGGATGGTAGCCCGTGTGATGTTGCTGAGCTCCCAGGGGCCTGATAACTCAAGGTTGGCCTAGATATGCCTGTTTGGTTGGCTGGCTGTCTGGCTTGGCCATCTCTATCTTGCTGGGAAGAACATCCTGGCTGGAAGGAGTTGGAGAGTTGGCTGGAAAAGACCATCTCTTAGCTGGGTTAGGCTTGATCACAGGCATACACAGTCACACACCAGCTGTAACCAGCTTCTTACTGCTGAACAACAGGCCCCTTAATGTCTCTGCAGACATTATAGCATTATGCAAGTCTGTATTCATATTTAAATACTTATTTATTTATATTTAAGGTGGAAATTGGGGAGTGTTTCTCTTTTTACTGAAGTTTGAGTCTTGCTAATCCATCAACACTTTCAAGAATCTCATTAAATATTAATATGCCAGAAAACAGGAGTCCATATGGCTTATTAGTAGGTGCAGGTACATCTGGGCTGAGGCCAGTGGTGAACCTCTTCCCCTTCTGGACCTACAGTTCTGTTCACAGAGAGGCTCAATTATCTCTCTTTCCTTCTCTCTGTCTCTCTCTTCTCTCTCACTCACTCACACAGTTGCACAGGAGGTGAAAAGTTAAAACTTTCCTCCCCTGCACAGTTTTAGCTCATTTCCCTCGAGGTATCCTCTGTTTGCTCCTTTCCATTTCCCCAGAGCTGCAGAGCTTCACCTTCTCTCCATTTTTCTGGATGGATAAATAGATGGGTAGATGGATGGGTGGGTAAAACGAGGAAGCAAAAAGGCTGGAAGGAAGACAAAGCGCTCTCTAATATAAGTAGTATAAACTTACAGCTGACAAACAAGTTTTTTTTCTTCTTGTCTTTCCCCACAGACTTGCCAAAAAATCCTGGTTCGGTAACTTCATCAACCTGGAAAAAGAGGAGCAGATCTTCATTGTCATCAAAGACAAGCCTCTCAGCTCCATCAAGGCAGACATCGTTCAGGCCTTTCTCTCGGTACACACTCCATTTTCTTGCTTCTACTGACCCCCTAAACCCTTCTCACATCTGATTACTGATCCCTCCTCGCAGCTTTTCTCTGTACATCTGGACATGTGTGCATGCAGCAGTGTTGCCTCTGTATCTGCTGTCTGAAGCAGGACATTGCCTTTTCTTTGATGATTGGCTATGTCATAAGGCAGCATCTCTCTGTGTTTGCTAACATGCCTCTGGTTTATGTAGCAATTCAGTAAACTGCTTGTGTTGAGTGCTTCTATTTTCTCTTTGCAGACTCACTCGAGGTCAATAGAAAATCAGCAGAGAGCATTGATCATTAGCATATAGATGCTTTGCCCTCAGTACCATGTATTGAGCACGTGTTTGTGTGTATATTTAGACGTGTAGTGCGAGAAATTGAGAAATAGTGCAGATTGTGTATGTGTGGTGTGTGTTTTGTAATAGCGTGGATGTACAAATACATGCAGGAATGCAGACGACATCAGGGTGAGCGCAACAGAATCTGTATCAACAAACATTCAGCAGTGGTAGTTGATATTCAGTGTACATAATTGAACAGAACCTATCCTCACCCCAGTTAGATTTAACAAAGTCTAAGTAAATGCAAACTCTGCCAGTGCAGGTCAATGTCAAATCTTTTTCCCCCGTCCCCAGAGGTAGCTATTTTCCCCTGTGGGTTATGCTAGCTGGTATTCCAGACAGGAGATTGGCACCTGAATCAGTGGAATTATACCTCTCAGCACACTCACATTAATGGAATGTCAAACCCTCTCCAGCACTATGGCGAAACGTGACTATTTCAGAGCTCACCTGTTCATTGGGCATACAAATTCATTTTAGGTGGTAGAGTGCAATGTTGTTGGATGACTCAAGATTACATTAGCTTAAGTCTCCCTGGCATGCATGGCTACTCCCCGAGGCATTAATCTCCTCAGAGTTTCAGCTGTGGCTCTGGAGTATGTGGAGGGTATTTTAATGAGGGTTTACTCACCTTGTCATTTGCAAGGTGTTGGGAGAAAAATTAAACATCAATGCTCCCAATGTATAATCCCATTACTTGCCTATTTTCACCGCCTATTTTTATTCCTATCTCGGCCTCTTTGTCCATTTTTCCTTTACCGTCTCTTCTTCTTTCTTTTTTTTCTCCCAGATCCCCAGCCTGAGCCACAGTGTGATCTCTCAGACAAGTTTCCGAGCAGAGTACAAGTCCACAGCGGGGCCCACAGTCTTCCAGAAGCCGGTCAAATTCCAGGTGGACATCACCTACACGGAGAGCACAGCTGCCACCAAGGAGAATGGCATCTACTCTGTCACCTTCACCCTGCTCTCAGGTCAGGACATTAACCATCTATTAATTTTTCTATACCCACTTATCCTGCATGCATTGGGCAGGCAGCACGATGCACTCTGAACAGATCACCAGTCTACCACAAGACAGCCCAACTGTGCACCTCACACCTGGACTCTCTTCCCATTGGCTAGCAGACCTGTGGGTCCCCAGACATGAGGTCCACAGTTGGACCCTTCTCATCTGTGTTCAAACCCAGGACCTTCCTAGTGTGAGACAACAAATCACAGAGATACATGCAGTATTATTTAATCTTGAAAAGCCAGTCCTCCATCTCATCAGGCTCACAGAGGTCTTGGGAAATTCAAGCTCACAAGTCACTTTGAAAAGTGTGGAAAGGCACAACATTTGTATCCTTCCAACGAATAAAGCAGAAATGCTGTTTCCAGAGGTGGGTGTTTTCAAACTTGCTGCCAAAAAGAATGGCTGCCTAAGGATTTTCAAAGTTCTTGCAATCCTGAATGCTTGATAAGATTTCCCCCCCCAAACCTCCCAGCACGTTAACAAGATGAGGCCTGGCTATGCAAGATTACATACTATGCAATCATGCGTGTATGCTTAGTCTTGCAGAAACACATGCATGCTCTCTTTCTGTCTCACACACATTCTCACATGTCACATACCCACACACACACACACTCAAGTGGGGAGCACATATGAGCTGAATGGGCTGTAAAAGTGGCTGTTTAGAGCGTGCTGGGTCTTCCATGTCACTGACCATATACTGTGTACAACAGGTAGACAGCAGGAGCTTACAATAACACTCATCTCTGGCCTCCATTTAGTATCTCTGGCTTTCTGCAGCTTTTCCAGCTCACATTGCAGTTGTGTGTGTGTGTGCTTCTCCTCTCCTCACGCTTACTTTTTTCCTCTCTTAATTATTTCATCTCCATGTTTTCGACACACTCTGCTGCCTTGTCTTTGTGCTGCTACCTGTGTATTGTGATGTAACTGATTATGCCAATATTTCTGTTCGCCTGTGTTTAGGACCCAGCCGGCGCTTTAAGCGAGTAGTGGAGACGATTCAGAGCCAGTTGTTAAGCACACATGACCAGCCTGGGGTCCAACAGCTGTCTGGTGAGTAAGAAGTCTTTTTCTCAAAAACAAAAGAATTCTAAATCTTTTCCAATACCTCTTCACCCTTACCGCCTCATCCGCCCATCCCACCCCCTGACGAACCACTCTCACCGCTGAAGCTAAGCCAAATCCTGCCCTCCTCTTCCCCCCGTGCTTGAAATCCTCCGAGCCACTCTCCGCTTCTCGAAAACGGCTTCCTTTGCATGCCCACGCCTCACTGCCGTGAAAGGGTGGGAGTTGCTCTCAAGCACCGACTGTGGGTCAAATGTTGTCTCGTTGCCCTGGCAGTGAAGATTAGACTAGAGGTAGGGTAAGCTGATTTGCATTCTGTTACTCCTACTTCCAAGACTGATCGTCGGAGCTTGTCGCCATGGCAACACCGCTGCACCTCAACACACTCCCACAATGCACTGCACCGCACAGCGACACCACACCTGACAAGCGCTCTCTCTTTCTCTCTCTCTATCTGGGTGCTTGTACAATAGGACCCCCTCCCCCTGTTTTCCCCCCATCCACCAGTCTCTTTTGGCTCCTCCAAAGGCACGAAGGAGATACAAAAACCTCTGACGGGCAACCTTAATCACCACCTTACTGTTCACCTGTGAACTTAAAACCTCCTCTCTTCTTCCGTCTTCTCATTAGTCGTAGGGTTGATGCTGAGTCCCTGGACACGTACAAGCCTGTTCTTTCCCCACTGTGGCTACATCCCATTCGCTCAGCGCACAGTCTGGATGATGAAAAGGAAAAATAAGAGAGAAATAGGAATCCCACTCCTCCTCTTCTGCTCTCAGCATGCCCTTCCTTGTGAATCACTGCTCTTGTTTGTGTGCGTCTCAGTCGCCATCATCTTGACAACGGCTCCACCTGCTGGTCAGATAGGAAAACAACACCGCACTGAAATACAGCATTTTTTATCAGGAGGGGGTGTGCTGTTTTCTTTGGATGTCAATTTTATCCCATCCGTGAATCGTACTCTCGGTGTCTGTATGTTTGTGTCTTTCTTTATCCTTTTAAACCCATTTCCAATTCCATGTCTGACGCAGGTTTTTGAACTGATACTTAGCCATCATATCGCTTGGAACTATTCTCTGTTACTATACTATAAGTTACAAGTGAGTGAGCTGTATCTTTTGCTCTGTGGCTTTTTGTGCCATATTACTCTCACTGGCACTCACAGAAATGAACAGCTGTCATCACAGCTGTTATGATATTTAACATAACAGTCTATTATCATTGCTGTGCCTCAGTTTAACCATTAATTGTGCTCTTTTGTATTGTAGAGCTAATTAACAGGCTGAGGTATTGGGAGGATAAAATTAGAATAAAGTACATTAGATTAGTTTTAAGCGACTGCTCTGGGTTGTTTCGGCAGCAGAGATGACATTGTGAGAGTAGAATTCAGTCTAAGTATAATGTGAGAAGCACTGAAAGCAGTAGAAGATACTGAGGATATCACATACATAATACATAAATAGATAACAAAGTACAGTATTATACTCTGTACCCACTATCAGAGCTTTTGACCAAGGTCAGTCTAAATTAATTTCTTTCTAAATGTCTTTACACCGTCAGAGTATCTCACACTGCAATACAAATCCTCCACCTCCCTCTTTCCTTTGACCTCCTAACACACATTTGATGCTACCTGGCCACAGGGCCTTTGAAAGAAAGAAGCCAATGGCCGTAATTAAGAATAGAGATGGCTTTGCATACCAATGTGTGTCAAACAAAAGGCTTCATCAAGTCTCGCTTATTATGTTCCCTAATCACTATTAACAGCAGCATACCTGGGAGCTCAGTTTAGGAAGACAATAGAAGGTTGGAACAAGAAAAGGAGCATGGAAGAAAGTAGCGAGCATACTTTAGGAGTACAGAGGGGAACCATTCACTTAGAAGGTGGTGTCTCTGCTTTATTTAACAGTGGACATCATTAAGTTTCATGAGTTTCCTGCCATTTTTTTTGAAAATGTGCAGATTTGGGTGGAGTGTAGTGAGTAAATGTGGAATTCTTCACACATGAGGAAGGAAGAGGGAACGTTGGGGAGAAGTTGGCGGCAACCATTTTCCAGCTGGATAATGGCACAGGCGAAACCAACTGTGGCACATTTACACACACACACACACACACACACACACACACACACACACACACACACACACACACACAGACAAACACAACCACAAACACACATTCACTCATTCATGATTAAATGAAGTTTGACCTTATCTCCAGGCTACTGCAGGCAGTCTTCACACTGCAGTATGCGCATATTGTCAGTCTGAGTTTTGAAATTGAGGCTTTCCAACAGCCTTTTATCAAGTGCAGATACACAGACACTCTCCAGTCCAGTGTGTGTCTTTTGTCATCTGTGCAGCACCCCTGCCTGTTTTTACTGATGTTGTCACTGTTCATTTGTCGGCCCACAGGACTCTGTTGTGCAAATGGCTCTTCTGCAAAGTATTCAGAGGCAGTCCTGTGTGTGACTGATAGTTCCCAGAGATGTGCTGTGTGTGCGCCATTAAAGAATACTGCGTCTTTATTTGCTCCATTTCTCATGTTTGGTGTCCTTACCACTCCACCGACCTGCAGTGGGACCATTAAAGCCCTGCAGAAAGCAGAGTGAGTGTGTTTAGCTGAAGATCATTTGCATGCCTACTGTCAGACGCACACACACACACGCTCTGCAAGTGTGATTATAGCAGTTAGTTGGAAGAAATAAACTTTCATTATTTAGCATATCCAATTTTATTCAGCACACATTAAGTTAAGACTATTTATGTCTTATATGCAACTTATCACAGTTTTCTGTTGTAATGAAATCACTTGAGTTGGACCTTTTTCTTACTTCAAAGAGTTGGCACAATGATGATACAGCCTCCCAGTGTGTTTGATGTCTTTTGCCTGGTTTTTATAGTTAGCTGAGGAGTAAAACTCTGAACTCAAGTGTAGAAATGTTCAAAGGTTGTCTCTTTGCTCTGGGCAGACTTGAGTCTAAATATTACTGTGTTAGATGCGCCTCACTTGGTACAATAGCCACAAGACAGGCAGTCTCCGTCATCTGTGCTTTGCCGGGGTTCAAGTTGCCCTTCAGTGCTATAATGGCATCAGCAAAAACTCCACAAACAATTAGTCTTAGCTTAAGGAGAGGAGACACAGATCCTTTAGTATCCCTCGTGGGCAACTTGGTCTTGAAACGCCGAGCTTTCTCACCATCCTTCCTCCATCATCTGTCCTGCTTCTGGCTGGCCAGACCTGCTCGGGCACCAGCTCATACAGATGACACACCACACTTTACTCTTTCTGCATCACAGTTTATATGTTAACGACATTTTCTTTAGTCTCAGCCTGCAGAAGCTGCTATTAGCTTCAGTCAGCCCCACAGTTTGCTTCAGTTTTAGAATGAATGGCTACTTGTGTGTTTCCATTGGTTGTGCTGCGACATGTGCATGGTTTATGGGAGCTCATAGTCTCGACATGGCTGCTGCAGCAGTTTTCATCCTCGCTGTGTCTGTCAGTCCTCCTCCTCCTCCTCCTCCTCCTCCTCACTTCTGCTTGCTCTGTCTTACCTGTAGCCGCGTCTCTATCCTGTGGACCCCATTGTTCAATAGTTTGTTTGTTCTCTTTCTTCTCTCTTTCCCTCTTTTTTTGTCCTCTTTTCTTCCCGTCTGTGTACCTAGGCAGCCCATTGAGTAACTTCTTTGACGTAATAAAACAACTTTTTTCAGACGAGAAGAACGGACAGGTGCCCTACCCCACTGGCACGCCCTCCAAGCACTGCCCCTCGCCCATGCACGTCCGGAGGCACGAGCCAGAAAATAATGACACCAAATGCCCCGCAGCGGGCCGAGACAGAGCCAAGTTGTCGCTGGCGTCTGTGGGGACACAGGAGGAGTCTTAGGCCGAGACGCCGTGTAGTCGAGCCAGTGCTAAAACCCATCCCAGTATCACAATAAGCCAGTGGTGCAGAGAGAATACTCTCTCTGTACATAGCTAGATGTACATAATTTATGGACATGTTTTGTATAAAAATGACTTTATATAGATAGAAATATATTGAGAGAATCAAAGTGAAATTTTACAAAAAGGATACTGCACCTACACAACAAACACACACTTCTGTCCTTCCATTCCCCTTTTCATTGCCCCTCAGTGTGCACCATCATAATCCACCCCTCTCCCCCAACCATCTAATCGCCTGTGGCCCTTGCTCTGTTTTTTGCTCCCTTGCTGCTAACCTGTGTGATGACCTGACTTGTTTCTGATACCAGGAATTATCCAGAAAACCTATTAAGTCCCTCCTCCTGCTCCCTGCTCCGTTCGCCCTCCCTCGACCACCACCCCCCCTTCCCCTGAGTGTGCTGAGAGACGGACATTTGTTGACGGAGGACTGCTTTTAGAGGCGCGCTGACAAAGAGGGGGGGGGGGGGGTAACCATGGAAACAGACCCTTCATGCAGACTTCTACCTTCATATCCCTGTGACCCTTCTCCACCTCTGGCAGCCATCAGTAGAAGTAGATGAAAATACCTTTAGTGTTCCCCATCTTAGAAAACACACAAACACACACACATGCACAACTAATCCACACGAATCCCTTTGAAACAAGAACGCACACTCCCCCTCACCAACCGGCCCCTTTTCCTCTCTTCGAGCTCAAGGAGCATTCATCAATTGGAAAACGAACATTTTACAAAAAGACACTGCAAAATATACAAAACATATACATGCATACGTGCACAGGTCCAGTATGTGCAGAAAACTCTGGGATGTATTAACAAGAACATGAACAACAACAACAACAAAACGAAGAAACACTGACTAATTCAGAGGAGGAGAGAAGGGGGAGGAGTTTTGTGGAAAGCCCAAACAGCCGACGCGGATGCTTGCTGGATTGTATTAGTTTGCTTTTTAATGTACTTTCTTTGTGAAGAACTGGGTTTAAAATACTAACTGACTTTGTTAGACTTAATACTATTGCTGCAAATGGACTGGAATTGTGATTTCAGAGAGGAGTGGGGTGTGAGCAGAACAGGGCAGTGGGGGAAATGGTACGATAGTATATGGTTGGGGGGGGGGGGGGGGGGGGGGGGGTATGTGGGTATTTAAAATGAATGATCTATTCTGTTGTACAGACTGATATCATTTCTTATGTAAAAAAAATGAAATGTCTAGTTGTGACACTATGTTTAGATACCATAGGGTCAGGTTGGTAAACCTGCGCCTGCCACATACTGTTATTTTAAATTCTTCCGTGTATTTTTGTTACATGATCATTTATGTCTTTGTTTGATTGACCTAATAATGATCCAAACATTCCTGTTTGTGTTCTCTGCAGCACTTTGTCTTTGGTTTTCCATTCATACCTCTCTCTTAGTCTCACTTACCAGCAGTAGGAGTAGAGGAACAAAAAAATGATGACGTGATAAATGCAATTGTGGATATTTTTGTATTTTTGTCCTTATTTATTCATGTTTGTTCATCTCACTGTTTGATTTCCTAATTTATTATAACTTGGCTATTTATATGAACAAAGCTGTTAGGTCAGTTGAATGTTATTTATTACCCTCTTGTGTGTTTGTAAATGGGGCAACATTTGAAGAAAAAATACTTTTTTTTTCTCTTTTGTTTTGGTCTGAATTTAACAGAATTATGTGAACATTGACAAGTCACGAATTCTCTTTCCCTGACCTCTCTGAAGAGGGAAAGAGAACTTGTGGGAACTCTTGGAAAAAACGATTTACCAGTAATTTAAGAATGTAGACTTAGCCTCTTTTTGGAGAGGGAATATGCTCTTCTATTGATATTTGTCAGTTTCATATTATTGTGCTTGTAGGCCAGGCCTGAGGAGAAGGACACCACAGATCCCAATCTACTTCTTCTCTTTGTAAATACAGACAAACCTTGGGGGTTGATTGTCTTCTCAACCATGCTGGGGATCCCTGCTCTATGCTTTTAGCTTGTATTGCTGTGTGCATGTCAAACATGAGCTTTTCTTTGCATGGCTTTAGTGTTCATGTTCCATGCCAAACTCACTCCTTCTCTCAGCCTTCATCGATTCTCTCTCCACAAAACTACCTTTTAATGTTTTCAATTCCCCCTCTGTCCCTTATTTTTCACCCTCTCTGCTTTTATTTCTAGCCTTCTTCTTTTTTCTTTTTTTTTTTAATTGTTCCCTCGCTCCCACTGATATTTTCCTTCCTCCTCCTCTTATCTTGTGCACAAAGTTTTTGAACGATGCTTCCTTTACTCTGTACCTCTCTCCGGAAGGCTCGGAGGTCTGGGCTCTCTCCACCTGTTGGTGGAAGAGGCACAGTGAGGGGATATCAGTACACAAACACAAAGCAATACCCTATTGTTCACCCTCCTTTCTGTTTTCTACAATGGGAAACTAGCAGCACCAAGGACATCCAGTGATTCTGAGGCCCAGAGCGGTCTTTTGACAGAGCAGGAACAAAACTGACTGATGTAATCCCCATATGAAATAACTGTGAGCATCTTCAGTGCTGAAACAAATAAACTCATTAAGTTATGGTGTGTTTGTTTTTCTTCTTTGTGCCTGTACATGTATGGCAGAAAACTGCCATATGGTCTGCATTTTCTCCATACTAAAATACATTAAGAGCTACAAAGTTAAGATTAATGTAGTGTAATTATATTCTTCCAGTGTAATTTAAATTTTCTTACTTCATGTTTCCAGCATTTCCTGTAAGAATTTGTTTCATTTATTCATTTTTTTTATTACTTTCATGTTGATTTGTGCATTTGCAAGTCTGAGTTGCCCTGGATTTCAGGTAAGTCTACACAAACCCACACAAACAGATGGCAGTGAAATGTTTGGAATACTTGTTTACCAGGTTTATTACAATATTCAGCATTAAAACAGACTTTATGTATTCCAAATCCCATGTTGGATTCTGCTGCTGTACCTGTGTAGAAGCATTAAACCTCAGCATACATAAGCTTAATTAACTGTTAGAGTGTACCTGGAAAAACAACAGCTACACAAAAGCAATTTTTCAACAATAATATTAATAATTTGCTTGGATTAAAAAACAAAATAAAAAGGGAACACCCCATTAAATACTCTCACATCTTTTTTTTTTCTCATTAAATAGAAAATGTCCATCCCACTCTTCAGTAAGTGTTTTGTTTCTGCTGTCATAACTTTTTAAAAATACAACATAAAAACATAGTTAGATAAAAAGTACATTTGTTAATCCAAAGCTTACATCAATGCTGGAGGCACTGTGTCTACCTCCTTCCCACTCTGCATCATTAGTTTGAACGGGACAAAGCCAAAAGTCCAGCATGGCCGCCTCACATGACTCTTTAATAGATGCTTCAGTCTATTGTCATTCAGTCAGAACCAGGAGGGTGCCTTCGATCCCAATCCTCCAAGGCAATTTATTACGTTACCAGTTTTGTCCATTAGAGGGCAGCAGTGTTTCATAATTCAGGGTTCCCACCTGTTGTCTCCATCTGTTGCTTCTCCATTTAAGCTTCCTGAGCCTTGGAGAACAAGCATCACATTGTCCAATTGTCGTCTTCATAAACATGCTGTACACTGCAATACATTTGACGATGGAGTGCTTGGCACAAAATATGAAACAGTGAATTGTCCACCGAGCGAAGTCACTGTCCGCTGCTGCCACTTAACTCGCTGATCTGTATCCCGGTGTCAAAGCACTGGAAGTTGCTTGTTACCAGAGATAGGATCAGATGTTACACCTTCTTAAGATCTGATCCTGTATCGGTGATGAAACTCCCGCTTCAACTGTCTTGCATTTAATTTCTGTCTTCTCTCCTCAGCAGCTGTCCCTTGTTGCCCTCAGACTCTGGAGGTGACGTAGAGAGAGCGTAGTCGTCGAGCCAGGGTGGCCTCCAGCTCCTCCAGAGGTGAGTCTCCCCGGCTGTGAACCAGCGTAGAAGTGGAGTTGTTCCCCTGTCGGGCCCCAGGGGGTCCCAACAGCAGGCTCCTGAAGCCCTCTCTCTCCAGTAGAGCAGGCATCTGCTGCAAGAAGTAACCTTCACAGAATGAGCTCAGCTCCATTGAACCATGGGCCTGGGGAGAGAGAGAATGGTCATATTTTATAGTACAAGTATAAATGTGAAGTGCTAAGAAAACAGCTTTTCAGTGTAGAATGTAGGCCATTTATCATGTAACATGATGTCTTTTGTGCAGTAAATTGGATTTCCTGGTTGATGTGTGGGATTAGAATCATGTCATGTCAATCATATTATTATACTGAGGTTTGTATTCATGCAAGTTTTTTTCATTTTAACATAAAACGTTTTCCTTCTGTGAGTCACCTTCTTTACAGAGGCACACAGTGCACAGCTCTGCTATATGATACAGCGGGCTATTCTTATTTGCATAGTTCACATAACAGTACAATATGATTCAGGTGTCTCACTGTGTGTGTGTGTATGTAAGCGTTACCTTGGCTGTCTTGTAGATGCTGACTGCATTATCCAGGTTGATGTGCTGAGAGCAGATGAGTTCACAGTGTCTTTGGAGCACCCCCAGCTGGAAAAGACTAGCAGCTGACAACAGCTGCAGGAGAAAACACAAGTAAATGTCAGTGACACTGGAGAAATACTGCCTGATATCTTATAGTTCATTCAGTAACATAAATAAAAGCTTAGATACAGCAGTAAAGGACAATTCTGTTACTTTGCTGACTAGCATAACACTGACAGAGAAGTCTCCAGTCAAATGATCCAAACCACATATCTGGAAATGCAAAGGACGGTGAAAGATGAAATTATTCAACGTGTCAAACATTTGCTGCCTTTTACTGCTTTTCTCTACCTTGACCTACTGGAAATAGTGTTGCTGTGCACACAAGCAGTTTTACAATGTAAAGTTTTAAACCATTGTAATGGATTGTATTTGTGGTATGTTCACCTTTGTTTTTAGTTCTAAATAGAGTTTGGGTTTGCGTGATTTCTTTTAAACACTTTACAGTACATCTACACTGCATTTACAGGCTTTAATGGAAAATCTAAGAGGTCTCACTGGGAATAGTACAGAAAAACATTGCATAGATGCATGTGGTGTAAGTTGCTGTTTGTTGTGTGTACCGTGATCATACTTGTCCCATGCTCATTCATTAGATTCTTCATCAAAACATGCACTTTGCTGTGCCGACAACCGTATGTCTCCACAAAAAAAGTTTTTGTCTAATTTTAATGCTTTTATAGAATTGTTGATTTTAAAGTTAATTGTCTCCATTGAGTTTATCACGTCGTCACCAGAGTTGTAACTGATGAGATGTGATCATTTTATCTTGTGAACATGTATTACTAATAACCCCTGGGATCTAAGAAATAAAATGGTTCACACAACTACCCAGATTAATGGTGTGTATTTATTTAGTGATTCTCACCTCCAGCAAGTCAGGCACATTAGTTCTCAGTGACTCTGTTCCTCCACAGTACAGGTATGACATCATCATCTGCAGAGAGGTCAAAGGTCTCATTAAGGAACATCTGTCTCCAGTTTTATCATCATCAATCCTGATTCACTGTGTCACTAAAATAGTAAAGTATTTTTCTTAAATCAGGCAATACAGAGTATATTTGTTACCTGGAAAATGCTGTACTTGACGTCAATGATCTCAATCTCCTTGTTGGGGCTTCCATCTGGTCCAGAGGATGCCAGCATATACTTTAATCTAAAAGAAAACAAATATCTCCGTCAAAACCTGTCAGGAAAATGTTTTTCTTTAAGAGACCACTGTCTCTCAGTAGGTTAATGTATCTTTCTGTCCAATGTGCACCTGTCTGCACGCACCTGTCAGAAGCTGTGATCAGCAGGACTCTGTGGCCGTAGAATGGTTTCCCCTCCAACACAAATGTCACATCTGACATCTCCTGGTTATTCAGGAAATGAGGGTCTGTAGGAAAACAAATCCAATGCAACTCCATTCACAAGACCGCTTTTTAGTGACAAGGAAGCCAGCCTGAACAGTGGTCCACCATTATATTAAGGAAGCTAGAGCTTTGTTCAGACAGTGTCTCGTATGTAGGTGTATCGTGATTCTGTTTAGATCCTCATCTTGAAAGTGTCTCATACTAACCACGTGTGTCAAGAGTTTGCCTTTTTAATCACATCTTATTGTATCTCTGGAAAACTCTTACTCCTGCTAAACAGAAAAATACTCATTTGCATTTGGTCATATAGCCAGAGAGAATTGCCTTGGCTGTTTGATACCTTGCCTCGGATACAGACTTCAAAACCTTGTCCAACGTTAACATTTGGCAGTCCAAAATTAATTTGCATTTACAGAAAACTCAATCTATGTTTTACACCACCTCTAAATGGTCAGGTATTGAGAGCCCAAAGCTTCCTCATTTCATTTTGGTGTAAACAAAACCTCAATTTAAAACTGTGAACTGGTAATCTCATCATGTAAGATGCAGTGATGTGTTGTGTTGTGTCTTAATGTACAGGGCTTATCATGTGTTTTTGGTCAATTCTTCTATCTGGGGCCACAACCTCAACAAGCATTTGTATTATGCGACTATTGACTATTCCAGCATCTCAATTGTGAGGAATTACTTCCTGTATTTGTCTTATGTAAGAGTAAACAGGCTATTTTGGGGTTTTGGACTGTTGGTCTGACAAAACAAGCAATTTGATAACTTCACCTTGGGCTTTAGGAAATAGTGACGGAAGGGGGATTTTTCACTTTTTGTGGTATTTTATAGACCAAACAATTAATACGATTAATCAAGAAAATAATTGCCAGATTAGTCAATAATTAAGGTAGTCTAAAAATGTCAACATAAAGCCATCACAGCCTAAAGACTGAGCTATATGTGGTCATATACATGTAAAAATCATAGTTTCCTTACCCAACTGTGCTGAAAGAGTTGCCTTCATCTCAGGGATGGCTGGAAGAGGTGCTGGGCCGAAACAGTGACTAAAAATAGCCGCCAACTGCTGTATAATGGCATCATTCTGGAGTGGAAGTGAAAGAGCCGAGAGGAGGGCATTATATCACACATCTAAACTCATTTCTTGCCGATAACATGAAGAAGAGGACAAGCAGACACATTGAGGTTTGTGTTTTATGATACCTTGGTGGTGCGTAAGATACTGAACATCAGGGGCAGGCCTATGGTGACCAGCTCCTCACAGTAGTCCTCTTCTCTGATGGTGGTGAACTCTCTGAGGAGTGAGAGGGTGACCCCTGCCCTGGACTGCTGCTGGGCACAGCGCAGAGATTCCAGCCACACATGTAGTTTCCATGGTACACCTGGGTCAAAAGGAAAGAAATGTTGTTTGGTTTTCAAACCAAGCTTTAAAACTAATTTGAAAAGTACGCAAATCCTCCTGTTGACAGCTGATAGGTACCCATAGCTCGTAGCTCCATGGTGACATCCAGGTAGCCATGCTCAGCGCTGTAGTAGCTGGCCTCTTGCAGAGCCTTCATCCTGGCCTTGCAGAGCCTTGCTATGCCCACCTCTGGCAGGGCCCCAGGGCCAGAGGAAGGGGTGGGGTGAGGGGAGAGGGGGAGGAAAGGGCAGATACCGGCCTCCTCACCCTCCACCCCCTCAGCTAAGATCTCCTCCAGAGACAGGACATCCTCTTTGACTTGCTGGGGCTGAGTCAGTAGCTTTCTCAGCACGTTCCTGACAAGATAAATAGGAGGAAGAGGGGGGGGGGGGGGGGGCAAGGAAGCAAGGAAAGAAAGCAAGCACAAAAACATTAATGTATGTCCAAACTGCAACACATACATCCATTTCTGTGACCCTCCTCTCTGCTTACATAATCTGTCACCCTCACTGTGGAATGTGACGTGTTGAGTCTACATTGTGTTCACACATACACACAGTGAACAGGTGGAGAGGTTTACGCTTCCAGTTGGTGTTCAGAGACAGATGGACTCTGAATAAAAGGAGACCCTGAATTTGCTTTATACTTTCAAGGTCTTGCATTTCTCTGCATCATAAAAGGGAAGAATCTGTCCTCAAAACTCAAATTCTTCTCTGCAGTTAAGAGGCCAAAAGCGGGCAGTCTGTCAGAATCTTCCAGCAGCATCTGTTGGCAACATGCCGTTTTCAGACTAAGGGACACATACCTGTGTCCATGTGCGGCAGCATGACTGAAGCAGTTCATGTCTTCATAAAGGGATGACGTGAGGGCATTTCCATCGTGGATCTTTGATAAGGGGTCTGCGCCTCGTGCCAGGAGCAAACTCACCATCTCATAGTTGCCTGGGAAGCACATAAATGTCAATTACCTACAGATACAGAACACATTTAAATGGGATATTTTACCAGTATCATAAATATCTTCACTGTTTGCACAGCCATACTTTTAGTAATCTATTCTCCTTGTATTTTTTCCCCACTGGTGTAGTTAGTATTTTTGAATTGTTAACATATCACCCCACTCCATTGTTTGTTGTGTTTTTACTTCTTATTTTATAATTCATTGGTGCACTTATATTCTAGATGTCTTCTTTCTTCGTTTATGCTGCTGCAACGATTACATTTTACCACAGGGATAAATGAAGTTTTATCATTTTATTTTGCATTTTCAAACAAGCAAACACATTCATATTCGGCACTATTTACGCACTGTCATTGCTGCTATGTAGAGCATGTGTCTCTTTTACTATAGCTATGTGTGGCTTTTGAATGATCCCACAGAGGAATGCTGCCCAGCGGCTTCTAAACAACCACAGGCAGCACTCGGCTGCTTTCACTATGCCTTCCTTTACCCTCTCATTTCCTCATTCCTCCAGCCGATGTGTCATTCATAACTCAATCCTGTGCTACCCGTGGTGGTCTTTTGGGAAACTACTGTATTGGAGACTGATAATTATGAGAGTTATTGTTCACTGATTTGCAGACAGCGGCTTTAATTCATCCACCTCTTCCTTTGCTTGACCCTTCTACAGACTTCCTGCCTGTATAATTCAGTAGTAAGTAGTAATTTAGCTACCGTAAATCAGATCTGAGCAGACCTACTGTAAGACCAACAACATCGGCTGTGCCTTGTGTTGTACTGTGTGTGTTTTTGTGTGTGTACACGTGTGCGCTTGCCCACCTGCTGCTGAAGCCAGCTGCAATGGGGTGTCTGCTGTACTCTCCTGGCCATTGCGGACGGCGGCCCCCTCTACGTTGGCCCCTGCATCCAACAGGAGCTGGAGATACACACCACATCTGTTATACTCTGCAGTGTTTGACATCCTGTAACTCATTTATGGCCTGACCTCTGACCTCATATTTGTCACTCAACTTTTTAAGGTCTCACATCACATCCACAGTTAGCTCAGGACTACGTAGGACAACCTGCATTTATTGTTCCTGTATAGCGGGACATTTCCCCTCGAGTATGTCAAATTCAGGGCTAATACACTATCTACATCTGATGGTGGTGACAGCATGTGTGTGTACGTGTTTCCAACCTGCACTACTGAGATGTGTCCGTGCAGCACAGCGAAGGTGAGGGCTGCCCAGTGGCGACTATCAGGATGCACAGAGGGGTGTTTTGGGGAGCATGGTGGAACCTGGCAGCACAAGATGAATCAGTGTTACACACCAAGATCGATATCATACTCTCAAGAAATTATATATTACATTCACTGCAGCCTCTGTGATATTTAGCTATGCTTTAAAGCCGAGGCATCCCCTGTGGGTAAACGCAGATGTTTACACAACATGCAACATTTATATAAATGTGTCCATATGTTGACATTGTTGAAGCATATGTACCGCCACATCAAGGTTGGCCCCGGCATCGATTAACATCTGGACTAAGGCCTCATCTCCAGCTGCGCAGGCATACATCAGAGGGGTCATCCCCTGAGTGACGAACAGAAAGGAGTGCAATGGACACATGAAAGAGGAGAAACAAATACAATACTTCTACGATACAAGTGCTGCTTAAAATCTTAATACGAGCACCAATGTGTAATGCTGTAATGTTCCTCTCAACACACGTCAAACATGATAACACACAAAGAGACAGATGTTCAGTACCTGGTCGTCCATGCTGTTGACCCCATCTGGCCCCAGCAGATCGATGGCTTGGCCAATGAGATCTGTGCGTCCACAATTGAGCATCCGAAAACCCAAGTCTAGATGGAACTTGTCTGTGGCAGCTCTGGAGTCCAGACGCTTGAAAGAGCTAAAGCAACATTCAGGCCTGATGACGGAGACAGAGACACAAAGAAAAGAGTATGTTAATAAATGACCAGTTCATGTTCAATTGGCTGAGTCGGAAAAGACACACCTCTGTTCTCCACTCAGACATATAAAACATAAGACACTGAGAGCTACAATAGTTTGTTTCGAGCACCTTGCACACTGTACATTTGCATCGGTTGGTTTTCTTTTTCTTTTCATGACAGTTGAATCAAGAAAACAAAATAAAGCTCATATGTGTGTGTAGTTTTATGCAACCAGATTCAGCCTAGAAATCCAGCAGGACAGCCCCAGTGAGTGTGTGAGTGTGTGTGTGTGTGTGTGTGTGTGTGTGTGTGTGTGTGTGTGTTCTCATTTACTTCAGCTGTCTCGGTTCACAGTCCAGTCCAGGGAGGAGTAGCCTTGCGGTCTGTCTGACATCATCACTGTCCACCAATAGACTCTTGCGATGCTCAGCATGAACTATGGCCACTCTCATCCACTCCATCAAAGGTGGCAGCAACAGGAATGGCCTGTAAAAAGAAAAGATAAATAATTCCACTTCTGTCCCATCTACATGCTTGGTACAGAAACATTTGTATAACCCAAATAAGGAAACATTTGTATTCAACTGTAATGTAGGTATTGTACACAGCAACCTCTCTGTTCTCATCAGCTCTCTGTTGTAATGAACCACAGCTCACACAATCAGGCTCGGTGTAAGACGCACTGCTCTAAGTGCTGACTGGAAGATTTCTTCACTCATGATTCAGTCATGTTGAGTGGGAACTCATAAACTGTCTTCAACGGGATGACTTATGTATGTCTGGCAGTACTTCCCCTCACCCTGACCAGTGCACAGTGAGTCACACACACTGCAACACTGCACAGAGCACCTCACCTCCACTAATCACACATATTTGCCAGCTTTTACACACCATATACAGTTCACCTTTAAAGTCGTCATATGTGCAAGCACACTGAAATAACAGATGTATAAATATGTGACTAATCAGTTTATATGTTGGTTGCCCGGTTGTGCCGTTAAACTTCGTCGATGTGATGGGAGATGAGAACAAAACTGTGACTTCGTTTGTGTTGTGGTTTTGATAAACAAAATACTGCAGTGGCTTCTGAATAATCAGCCTATTTTTAAACCAGCTGTAGCAGAATAAACTACCTAAGGGAGCCGAATGACGGTGCAGCACCCTGACATTGTTATAGATGGTTTCTATGATCTTAGCCAAAAAAACAACACAAGGAAAAGAGAAGTGAAACTACAAAGGCGAGAAAAGGTTTAAAATAGAAATGATAGACAAGATTGACCCGAGCCTGAGGGACCAAGAGAACATTAATGGTGGAGAAGCAGTAAACATCAGCAGAGGAATAAAAGAGAGCAGAACATTAGGTCTGCTGTGGTATTTGTAAACGTGGCATTCTGAAAGTCATCTGGATTATTCGAATGCTCCCCTTTTCTTTCTTTCTTCATTGTCCTCCTCTCACAACTATTCTTCTGAAACCCTTTAGACACCACCGGTGATATGGCTATCTGCAACGCCACGTCTAGCCGGTTATCTGGTATTAATCCCTTCTGCTCTGTGCCTTTCTCTCTCCATATGTGTGCCTGTGAAACAGTGACACATTATTGGGAATGTTATTGTTGTTTGCCTCAGTCAGAGTGTGTGTTAATGATTGTTTGAACACTGCCTCTGTGTTATCACGAGTTACTAAGCAGCCTTTCTCCTGCTGTGATGTTATTCTTAGCAGTGGCTTCACCTTTGTTCTGAGGAGATGCAAACACTCCAATGCATATCATGAATACAGAAAGCATGAGCAGTATACAAGCATATAGCTCTGCAGTGTGCATGCTATAGGGATTGTAGTTATTGTTAATGAGCACTGGGACCCCTGAAGTGCCATTCATTCTCCTCTCTGTGTTTACTTTAAGCAGGTACTTCTGCTCTCCTATAGAACAACTCTTTCTGTCTCATTCATCAGTGCTTTGTTAATCATGTAAAGTGGATCTTCTCCGTTTTATCAGAAGGTTTCAGAGAGTGAATGAGTTTTTAATACCTTACTTAATGTAACTGTACCTGCATTCAACAACAATTTAACAACCAAACATATACCCAAACTTTCTGACTGAACATAACTGAAATCTTTTCATAACTGGACAGTATAAGAAAATCAATTACCAGTAAAACAGCTGTTGAATCCAATTGTGGTTAGCAAAAAAGATGTGATGATGAATAAAACCTGTTTTTCATATTTTATTACTAAAACTGTTCTGTATTAGTTTTTAGCATTGCAGACATTATATTATAATTAAGGCCTTAAAAATAGCTTAAATTATTATCTAAATCTCAGACTTTTCCAGACTTTTAGGAACCTGCAGATACCCTGCAGTCTCCTGTTTCTGTCGATTTTGTCTTCTAGCTATTCTGTCAGATATTGCTTCAGTACTTTATCAGTCAGTGATCAGTCAGGAGGAGGGACTCTGCTGTCACCCAGGCGTGACAGTTAACAAGCAGACAAAGGGCTCATGGGATGGAAGAGAAATAGGAGGGGGATGTTAAATGGGTCTGATAGGTGCATATAAGGAGGTTTTGAGTGTTTGAGAAACGGCTGGGAGGCAGGTGGGGTATGTCATAATGAAGACGGGGGTTGGGTGGCAGTTTGGAGATGTAGAGTGTGTAGAGTGATAAGAAAGTCATGTTTCTAAGGTGAGGAGGGGCAGCAGGCTTGGGAATCAATGTTATAGTCCTCTTAATGGGATTCACTCCACACAAATTGGGCTGTGCGTGAGTCCGTGTGTTCATGTGTCTATGTCTTCCTGAATGCCACAGGGCATCCACCCTTCTACTTTACTGCGTGCTTGCACACGGCACTGGCACTAAACCAGAACTAAAGCAGCTCCAAACAACCGTATCAAGCTTTTACCACTTAGGGCTTATTGATCCATCAGAGAGATTTTCTCTGTCCTTCACTTTATCAATCAGCCTTTCACAGCCTGTGTTTTAGTGAGTAAAAAAAAGATGAAAATTCCAGACTAAAGTTGTGTCTCCCTTTCGCGGCCAGAAATAGTGGTTTTCCAATTAAATACTTTCAGCTGCATTTTATACCCAATTAACCTTTAATGTAAACAAAAATGCGTATCAACACAAATCAACTGAGGCCATATGTGTGTACACACCTTTGCCAGTGGCCCACGACTACAGACAGCGTGTCTGTACCATCACCCACACAGCTCTGGCCTCTATCCCACAATGCATTCCTTCTTCTTTCCTCAAATCTTTATCCCTCTATCTGAACTGCTCCCCCCATACACCTCCCATATGACCCCTGTGTCTGGGTTATGCCCCTCAGCCTGAAACACAAACTTCTGCTTCGTCGGAGAGTCAGTGCAACATCAAAGCTGAGCCGCCTGTTAACACTGAAACTAGATAGCGCTTCTGGCTAGCCTAGTGACCCGACATGCTAAGACTACACACTGAGAACAGCAGGGTGTAGACACACACAGATATCCATACACAAACTCTCCCACGCATGTTCACACGCATGCACATATAAACGTTTGCTCTGATTCATGGCGCCTCTCTCACCACCACCTGGCTGGTCATAAAAAGACAGTCAGCTCACACCGTGGTCAGGTGTGTTTGAATTCTAACCTGTCCAACATGAAAGCAAAGTCTTTTCTCCCCAGGAGGCAACATCACACATGCTACACTCGTCCCATATGCCCTGTGTGCCCTATATCCTCAAGCCCCAAGATTGAGTTCACATTGTAAGAAACTTCAATCAGGTCTTAAAGCAGACCCCATCATGCGCTGAAAAGGGTCAAGGTTAACCACTGATCTAGAGTCAGATTACTCTCATAAAGGCTCCATAAGGGAGGATGTGACCATATCTGATGTATCTGTGGTTAGAAGTAACCTCCACTGGCTACTTCTTATCACAGTAACACATCTATCCATTAGTGCTCCCTTCCATCCGCTGACGGAAGCAGAAGGGTCGGGGTGGTCTAATCAGCAGAGTGTTTGGAGGTGCTCGTTTTTTGGTGGAAAGACTATCAATGCAACCATTAAATACATTGATTAATAACTTTCAGCACTAATAAAACTTGTATTTTTCTATGCTGTGGCTTGAAGAGTGGAGTGTGACTGCAAAAATAAGTAGACACCCAGACAAATGTGTTTGCCCTACCCAATCTAATACTCCAATACAACATCATCAGTAACCACTACAGCTAAGCACCAGGTTTAAAGGATCATAACAAAAAGGGCGTCTCTCATAGTCTCGAGGATTCTGCAATAAGGCTCTCACCAGGCTCCCTATAATGTTTGATGATGTGGCCCACACAGATTTGGTGGTTTTGGGTTTCCACCAAAGATTTTTATAAAGCTTTCAATAGAGGGTGAGCCAGAGAGATTGAGAGGCCCATTGAAGGAGAGAAGTCTGTATCATTACCAGGCACTCACATTGTAATCACTTCCAGGTTTGCACTGCCCTACTCTACCACCTGAGTCTGTCATGCATGCTAACATTTGCAGACACTACACATAGTCACACAGACAGGCATGTAGGCAAACCAGTAGATTTCTAGTAAGAAAAAAAACGAATGTTGCAGATGTTCCAAAGTATACAGTATAACAGGATGCTAAATCATTTCATCCTGCATACATGAACCAGGCTGATATACACCCAACATTAAAAACATCTGAGGACTTGGAAGAAACAGCCAGGATAGGGACAAGAGGGGCGTATATTTGCTGTTCTGTTCTCTTTGATGCTAATGAGGAGCCCACCTTTGCTCACTCACACTGTGTCTGCTCATTATTAAATGTATAGGAGCCAGCTGGCTGTGTGTGCACACGTGTGTGTTTAGGTAAGAAAATATGTAGATATGGCTGATTTCATCACAAAACCTTTCATGTAACTATGGTCAGGCCCTCATCATAACCTAACAATCACAAACACATGAATTTTTAGAGGTTAAAACATGAATTGATGAAAACAAACACACAAACATTCAACCCACTTACCACAGCAAACTGAACACACACACTTTAGTGGGAGCTGCATCCCATTTGTATGCTGGAGTGTTACCTTTAGACAGGCCTCCACACATCAGTTTAAAAAGTGTAATTAACCTTTACACATACAAGAGCACTTTTCTGTGACATTTTTTAACAAATAGTTACTCTGGGACACACACACACACACACACACACACACACACACACACACACACACACACACACACACACACACACACTGTGAGACCAGAACACAGATGTGTGGGCAGGCTGCAAGTACTTTTCTCTCTCACACAGACACAATTGTAACTAATAATCTGACTTTAATTGACGGCACATAAGTGAGAGATTATGTGCTGTCAGTTAAAGTTTATTTGAGTTACTGAATATCACCATTACTGAACTGTAAACTGTGAGCACATATTGTTATGCAACCCTATGTTTTAAGAAGTTACATCAATTCATTTTGGAGGAAAAGAAACATGCCACAGTTCAGGGCTACTCATTGCTTTCTGTTTTCTTCCCAACAACATGAAACTAATATTGTAATATTAGCCAAAACATGATCAGGTATACTTCTAAAACCAAAACATTACACTAAAATATAAATGTGATGTGCTACTTTGCATTAAGACTGTCCAAATATTTGCATGCACTTGTCTCAGGCTGGAAAAAAGGACAAGAATTTCCATAATTGTTCTACAAAGGCAACCCAAGGACGATCTGAGGAGACTCCAACAGAATTACAGACCATTAGTACCTCTTAAAATCCCTTAAACCACCAGTCTTCAGCCTAATTTACACTCTAAAGGTGCAATTCACCCTTCTCTCAGACTAACATTAACACCTGGAGTCTCTTGCTTACCTGTAATTTGCCAACAGAAAATTAACACTTCAATGACCAGAGGGCAATGGGATTAGGAATGGCTGAGAAAGGAAGGTGGTCTGTGAAAAAGATGTTCACTTGATTAGAACGTATTTGCTAATTTCTGAGGGTAGATGTTTGTGTATTTGAGTTTGTGTATTTGCAATGGCTAGAGTGCTGGCATTAATCACATTTCGGTCAACCTCATCAGCCAAATCAAACCCTTTCTAATGACAGATGTAATCAGGAAAACAAAACAAAGCACCAAATGCATGAAAGGGGACTCAAGAATACTACGAAACTAATTTTCTGAGGGTGGCTCCAAAACCAAAATGGAAAGAAACATCACTGTCTAAGATTAGATCTGTTATTTCACTGCCTGTGATACACTTTGGAGAGCATCTAAAACGCTCTTGTCCGGTCATGCATGACTCCCACCTCTCCTTGCTAAGTGCCATGCGTGGGGGATCTAAGTTGGGATTCTCCATGGACTCCATTTGTGGGCAGCGCAGGAAGTAGTAAAGGGTGTGGAGGGCGTCCGGCGACCAGGACACGGGCTGCTGGGGACGGGCGTGGCGGGCTGGGCTCAGTCCTGGGCGCACTGAGCTCAGGCGCTGCATGTGGTGCATTGCACGGGACACCAAGTCACCTGGAACAAAGGAAATATGAGAGAGAACAGAGTTAGATGGTTTAGTAGATATTTGTTCTAATAAATACATGAAGCTTGTTCATTTCATTTGCTCAGTATCAAAGATCACTGGAGTGGTATGTGACAAAATGAGGCACATTAAAAAAAAACTAAAACTATAACAAGAGTTCTCAGTGCTCAGTGTAAACCCTGTGGGCTCTTAATACTTTTGGATTTCCCCTTTTTCCTTTTTCCACTTACATTCAACCCTCCTTTACTCATTACTCTCCCGCCATGTCTCTAGTGGTATTTGCCATTAGCAGTGTCATTATCAGTGAGCACAGGCAGACGGCCAGTCTAAATCACTGAAGGAGTTAATGGGCTATCAGACAGTTGACCACAGGCTCTAATGAACCGTTCAACTGTTTCGGTATTGATGTAGTTCAATCATTGCACTCAGCCTGGAAAGGTGAAAATGTGGGTGTCAGTCACGTGATGAAAGCAAGGTTAAGATCTGTGCTTAATTCTTGTAAAATGTGTCTATATTTGTCTCAACTACAACTTGCTGTGCTGAGATAAAAACATAAGAAATATGCAGCTTATCAGAGGATTAATCCACCCACACTGGAAGCTAGGTGACAACCATGTGCAGTTGGATAAACGCCAATTCAGATTACTTTATGAAACTATATTAACCTAAACAGACATGGAATGATGCACAGAACACAAAAAAGAGGGTATAGGGCTGCAAGGAGTGGAGCTTGTAGATAACATCCTAGTGTGTGACCATGGGTGTCGTAGCAGGACTATAGTGGAGAGACAAAATATCAGTTATCACAGGGAGAGGATGTGGAGGAGGGGCAGAGAGAGGCAGAGTGAGGGAGGGGGGCCAGGTTGAACTTGGGATCATGTAACGCTCATTTAGCATAATTACCCCTGGGTTAATTTCTAACCAGATTACCCTGAGTGGGAGGGCTGCACTGGGGGCCAAGGCTGGGGAGCCCCGCAATGTGAGTATGTGCCTATATTAAGGGGTTTGGGGTACTCTGAGGGGGGTTAAATTTGAAGTGGCCCTCCCAAAACAGACCCCACTTCAAGCTGAAGGGCCTCCTTTGTGTTAACCACCACCAGCAGTCCCTCCAGGAGGTCTCCTAGGAATTCCTGCCCAAGATGGAGAGCCTCTCCCTGGCTTTCCAGCCCATATTGTGCCCCAAGGCTAAACCAAGCTCCAGGGGTCAGAAGGATATGAAATCCTTCATTCTTAGATAACATCTTATATTGGAGCCCTTGTGGAAGCCTGGAAGTCAATAAACCTCTTTTTGAATACATATTGATGTGATTGTGTGCCTCATAGGTAAAAGTTGCAAGACAGTGAAATGTTTTAAAGAATAGGATAATTAGAAGATGTTGACTAAACTGTCAGTCAATTCAATACAAACATGTTTACACAAGTTTTTATCTGGACTCTGTGCAACCCCAGATTGCTAATTGGCTTTACAGGCCTTAGCACAAATCTTCTTAAATTTGGGTTAGTCCAATCCTGATCTTTAATATTTCCCTCAGCTAACTGGATGTTAGTAGTTTCCCATAGCTGGTGAAGACCACCACAGAGCTGAAGATTAAACATTCAAATGTGTCTGAAGCTAACTTTCAGAACCAGTCTATTGCTTACACTATATTTTCAACAATTTTGGACATTTAGCTGAAATGTCCAGTATCCTGCCATCCATTATCCATCATGTTTATGCATGCTGTGTGTTCGTGTGTCTGGCCAAGTCCAGTCCAGAGATCCAGCAGGACTGAAAGTACAGATGCTCCTGTGTCTGCCTGGTCTGTTGGGCTCGGATCAGAGTGCCAAGCCCTCTGTGTTTTTGTTGTGTGTATGCGTATCGGTGAACACATGCCTGCGTGTGTGTGTGTTTGTAGGCGTGAATGAGTCTGAAGGATGCCAGTCCTGCCCAGAACAGCCCAGCTTCACACCACCAGAGAGATGTGGCACAAAGAGACCACTGAGGAAGTGAGAGAAAGAGTGTGTCTGTGTTTGGGAGTGTGTGTACACTTTCTTAATGCCTCACTAACGGCGGCAGCGTATGAACGTGGCCTTGTGCGGGAGAAACAAATGGCAGAGTGTTAGCTCATTTGGAGAAGGAAACCTACCCCCTGGCTCTCACCAACACTAATCTCCATCCCTCCTCCTCTCTTCCTGCCCTGACAACCTCACTCTTCACCTCTCTACCTTTCCATCATTTCCCCTGACCCCCCACCGCCCCACACATCTCAACCCTGCTTTAGCCACTATGTATACCGTCCTTAAACTTAATCCCCTACCTTTCCAACCTCCATCCACTCCCCCTCCCGTCTTTTTCTCACTTTTTAATGACCTGATTCCAGCTCTCCATCATAGCCTCCAGTTTAAACAAACCATATGTACAGTAGAGTACAGTATGACTATGTCAGTGCGTGTCTTTATGCCTATCTGTTTACCTACCTAAGTCCATCATGTGTATGAAACATGGACAACTAGAAGTGGCAATATTTCAAGAAATTCGTACAATCATTCAAACTTTAATGGTTGGAGAAAAAGATTGTCCAAGTCTTTTCCCATGTTGACTAACTTGACTTAAAAAAAGGTTCAGAGCACCAGATAGTTTGTGTTGACCTGATGCATACTACTTAGCAAAACAGACCAGGGACAGATCATACAGTCAGAGGCATTATCACTTTACTCTCCAGGGCTCCATGTGTAGATAGGTAGGTAGATTTTTATAGAATTGCACATTAGACGACTTTCACAATAAGGCGCAAGACAGGGCTTATCATAAGACAGAAAGTGATAAAAAAAGAAAGTAATTCTATTATCTCTGCTTGGCACTTGGCTGTATGAAATAACAGCCTTTTTGGCAGAAGAAAGGTTTCCCGTCTTCCAGAGCCAGTTAACAGTGTGGAAATAACAAGGTGTGTTTAGAAAGTGTTCAGAATATGGTCATGTATTTAAAACAATATGACAATTAGTTTACATCTGGGAATGTTTACATGTTTGTAATAGCAAGAATGTTTTGTAAGGTCATTGTCGGTCCTTGATTTATGATTGTTAAAAGACTTCAGAGGACAAATCTGTGAATATTAAGTAGATCCAGGACCACACACACATTATTCTGAACTACGTGTACTCACTGAGTTCAGAGATGCTGCCCACACAGGTAGCCAGCAGGGACTGTTCCAGCGTCCTCAGCTCCAGCTGGGCATAGGCATCCTCCCTGCTGTCCACAGACGTCTGCTGGTTCTCTGTGTAGGGACTGAAATGGGCAGGGAGAGACAAAACACCTATGGAGACAAAAACAGAGAGAGAGAATGTTATTCATGATTAATATGGTAAGTTTGTGAACAGTGCAAACAAGCCTCCGTAACTTCTGCAACACCATCCATCCACACTGCTTCTACAGAAGTCCCAAAACAATTGCTGGCTGTATTTACATAGTGTATTTGTAATCCTGGTAACATGTAACCCACACCGCTCTGGGCAAATAAACACACAAGGGAACGTGAGCCTTGCTCTCAACACATTCAGGAAAATAAACAGAGCGAACAGTGACATCAGGCTAATACAAACAAAACAGATGCAAGTTGCAAAAGTCAACAGTAAAATAGGGATGGTTACAGCAGATAAATGAGAGTTAAAGCTGATATGACTACAGTATATTGGAACATTCAGAGTGCTGAAGGGGTCAAAGACTACCAGCAGCCCCTACTCTGACCTTTTCTTACACTAACACACCTACAGATGAAGAAACAAACTAACAAATCTGGTCACCAAATAAGGGGGCTTTCTAATTTCGTAAAACTGTCTGGATTTTCATAGAAAACAGCATGTAAGGATGAGTTTTAATTCTTGGTTCTGCACGGGAAGACCTAGTGTTTGATGTTCTGGATGTAAATACTTTAAAAGAGGTGGCATGATTGTTTCTAATACACTAAAATAATATGATTTCATGGCTGATTTGATGAAATCCCTAATCTTTTGCAGGGTACTCAGGGTATCTACTATCATGGCTTGTGGTGTAACTAGGGTCAATCTCAGACACGTGTGGTATTTCCTCTTCGAATGGACCCTCTGGAGACCCAGTCAGCCCAACCCAGCCATCTCTGATGCGTAATATTGAGGAGAACATATGGAAAACGCATTTTTTTAATACAAGTCAAACTGAAACAACAAAAATAAATAAACAAATAAAAATGCACAATCTGTCAAAGGAGTTTCACTTACCTCCATTCATAAAATCAGATAACAGACAAATAATGATATGTAACAGTCTGACACCAGGTTTGCTCTTTCATTCTGCATGACAGCCGGTTGTCAGACTAATTGCTTGTAAGGAGATAACATCGTTCTTACATAACCCAAAGATGTCACCCTGCTCTTTAACTACTGTAACCGCCTTGCAATTGTTTTCCAGCTAAAATGGATAGAAGTTGGAACAAGTCAAGGTGAGAACACAGATTGCTGTTTTCTGCTGGCTGTTAGCTCTCACACCTTCATTAGCTTTGTCTGGAGCAATATATGGTTGTGTAAGAACCAGTGTGCTGTTAGCTACTGTGTAGCTAGTTGATCTGGGCGAACACATTAAGCTGCCCAGAAGTTGACCTTTATTTTGGCTTCAGAATCTGAGGTGAGTTCTCTGCCAAGCCAGAGGAAATGAGTGGGGGAAGGCTGGAGATAGAAAAGAGAAAGGGAAAGAGGAAAGATGATCGGTGCAGGTTTGTGATTTATTTACAAAGCCTGAGGAAAAAAAGCCTCCTCATCTCAAACTCTCCTTACCCTCCCAAAAGGGAAAAGATGGGCTACCATCCCTAAAATGACATTCCCATGTGCTTCCGGCAAGCAGTGTCCTCTCATTGGAATCTGAGAGTGATGCTGAAAAGAAAAAACGCTGATGTGTGTAAAAAAAATTCCCATCATCTTACTCTGAAGTCTCTTCTTCTCAGCACCCCATGACACGAGAGGAGATTGAACTTTGGAAAAACTCTGAGCAGACTGAATCTAAGAGGGCAAAGGACAGACTATTTTAAAATCAGTGGCTAACCAGTAAGCCTTTTCACAGAACATTTTTGTCCTGCCTACAAACATCTTTCTGCATTGTAAATGATGTGCGATACGGCTAAATGTTCTTACAGTAAACATTTACTGTGCCTAAAGCTGGAACTAATTTCCACAAGATATACTTGCTCAGACTTTGACTACCTTTAAATTCAGGTTAAAAACATTTATGACTGAACCTTAAATATCCACGTTATTTATCCACCTTGCACTCACATGAGCTACCTTATATTTGTTTCTCTGTTTTTCATTTCTTTTATAAAATGGTTTCTCCCCTTTTCATCTATATTTTCATTTATGCTGTATCTGAAGGTTATAATGCATTATGTAAAGCACTGCATGCAGCCTCTGTGTTATGAAATGTGCTAAATAAATAAACTTGCCTTTACATTTCAGTCTACTGCCTCATATGGAAACGATTTATTAGTATGGACACAGTTTATAGTTAGCATCTAGTTTTTGATCTTGTCACTCACTGCAAGTATACACAAAGCTCAGCTGAGGCAATATTTGAGAGTGACAATTAAAACTTATCCAGATCTCCCACCAGCAAACTTTGAGTCAGAGCTTACAAGTGGATGCAAGGGAGGAGGCTTCTGAGATGCTAATATAAGCAGCAGTGATATCAGCACTGTTTGCAAGCAAGCAGTGGATACTAAATAGACTGCCTTATTGAAAATGTGTGCTGGATATAAAGTACATTGCAGTGAGCAATTTGTGTTATGTTTGTGTAACAGCACAACTTGAGTTGTCTGTCTGAAATGGCTAGCAGGATTTGTTCATTTTACGCTGCAAGGTTTATGTCCAAGGGTGAGGACTCATTGCTGCATAAACACACCACTTTGTCACGCACACAACAGTAGCCATCACAGTCTAATTTGCAACATGGTGTCAACTGTGTATGGACACAAGCACACATAGTATTTCACAATAAAGGAAAGGTAATCTATGAGACAGGTACAGTATTAAATCACATGTGCTGGATGTAAACAGCATCCAGTCTATACGGCAGGCTGTATATCAACTGCTCTATAAAGACAGTGAGAGGGAGATATAGCAGAGAGAGAGCTGGATTTCTCAATTGAAAGGTACAGGCTACATGATATGTTGACTTCCTAAAAAAACAAAGCCAAGCAGAGAAGGAGGAAGTCACATCACTCTCAAGTAGTGCTTCATAAATGAAAACATATTGATAGAATTACAGATATCTTCAAACTGCCAAAGGGAATCCAGTCACATACAAAAAGTGTAACTCTCTCTCTCTCTCTCTCGTACTTTCTCTGCACCATCTGACTTGTATAACATGTGCTGACTCCCCATTCCAACACAATGGAAACGGCTGCCTCTAGCAGAGCACCACTGCTACAAAGAACATGCACGTCACACAGCCAAAATGTACACAAGCTTCAACACATCCCAGTTCGCTCACACAGGCACAAACATATCCATACACTCACATCTGTGCTTATAAAGTATGTTTGCACTTCTTTGATGTGTCACTTGAGATATTTTAGTAATTATGATGAGGGCCTCCTCCTCAGAGAGAGAGAGAGAGAGAGAGAGAGAGAGAGAGAGAGAGAGAGAGAGAGAGAGAGAGAGAGAGAGAGAGAGAGAGAGAGAGAGAGAGAGAGAGAGAGAGAGAGAGAGAGCGTTCTCCTTTTATGCATACTCTCCTGAACTGCCTCACTGTATATTCACCTCCATGTTTTATGGCCACCATAACTACTGTGGCCTCCATGACAGAGTAGTAGGTGTTACTGTATGTGACATGTCATGTGATTACCTCATTCAGAAATGGCTTGATTCCAACTTATGTCAGAGAAACTCATGCCTCCTGAGGTGTAAGAGCCATTTGGAGAGATTCTGTCTCAGCAGTGTGGGGGAGGGTGTATTCAAAGATGAATGTGTCAGCAGGTGTGTGTCTATGGGAGTGAGCAATGGTCTGCAAATCAACAGTTATTCTGACTCCCTGTAGTGTGATTCACCAAGAACGTCACATTGACGTTATTCCAGTTTTGAAACTCTACCTACTTGCATAAAATATATTAAACGGTTCAAAATAAAAATCTAATAATACACAGAGGACTAATTAAACCAGTATAATGAACTGGTCAGAATATATCACATTTTTGCTTCTTTACAACAGGCACTGATTTGAGGTATCCTGGAGCTTCTTGTTTTTACTTTTACAGAATAATCTTTAGCCTATATTTAGCATGCTTAAAATAGACCTGTCTTGAACAGAAGCAAAATCTTTGGAAATGTTAATATAGTTTCAATTGATTCTGTCATATTCTTTCAAAGCTGTGGCAAATATTCGCACACCACCACACTCTCAGCAGTTCCCACAGTCCCACCCCATTGCTTGCCTCACCGCTGAACCCCAGCCTGCGTCATTTGGGCCTGATGTAGGTCCGCAAGCCAACCAGGGCCTGTCCCCACCACCACTAATATCACGAGCACCAGCAGCTCCAGCACTAGATGCATCATTTTGCTCTGGCGCTGGGAGAGGCTGAGGATAAGACAAAGAGGAGGGGGTGAGAGGAGGGGAGGGACTGCTGAGGGTTGTAGAGCTTTGGTGGAAGATGAATGAGTCATGCAGAGAAGGGATATAACTGAGGAGGGATGGGGGGGGGGGGGGGGGGGGGGGCAGGAATATCTGAGACTGCGAAAGGGGTGAGGCTGGGGAAGACAAGTGGCACAAGGGATTCATTCTTTTGCAGCCATTATGGTTCAATTTCTGAGGTTGACCCTGCAAATGTCATGTGGGAATCCCAGCTACAAATCACAGCTGAAACTTACCACAAAGCCTGTGGCAGTCCCCGGCCCATCCAAACTATCTCTCAAAACAGCTCCCCCAGCTCAGCCAAGCTATCACTAACTCAATGATGTTGGACACACTGCCATAACAAGGTCAGAAAAATCCAACAACTACTTTTTGTTATGCTAAAAGTTTCTGAAACTTTACCCAGTCTGGCTGTCACTCTCAATTAGGTGCTATTATGAGCCACATAACATTAATAATATTGCTGTCAAATCACATTTCGACATTTAAATTTCAATCTACTGTCAGGAAATCAAAACAACTTTGAACTTTGTCTTGCTGGTAAAAATGTGCCAGAATGAGTTAAAGCTGATGGAGCTGAACGTGTCACTGCCTTTCCCACATGCCTCGACTCTCACTCTTTGTTGCTCTTGCAATACGTTATCTCCCAATGTTACAAGTTGTTCTACTTGACTTTAAGTTTGTTTTTTTTTGCACACGCTTGGTAGCAGCATTAGGGCGGAAAATATTTGGAGGACATTGTTGCTTCTCATGTCTACTTTTTCAGCGAATATTTGGAAGATATTTGGGTTTCACCTTCAATAACAGGCCAGAAAAAACAGCTCTAAATTATCAGACCACGGTAAAACCGCACACTATGAATAAACTTTGGTTTGAATTTCCAATTTTGAATCTGT
Source organism: Enoplosus armatus (assembly GCF_043641665.1). Classification (NCBI taxonomy): domain Eukaryota; kingdom Metazoa; phylum Chordata; class Actinopteri; order Centrarchiformes; family Enoplosidae; genus Enoplosus; species Enoplosus armatus. The sequence goes on from NC_092185.1 coordinate 17,942,848, forward strand.
TTAGAACACACGTTTCACTATGCCAAGCCTTCATGAGTAAATATTATAAATCATTAACATTTTACTGCTTATTTCTCTTCAAAAACATCACTCAAAGGTCACTTTAGATACTTCATGTTTGACTATCAGTAGGAAATGACAGTCGTAATTGACAAGACCAGAGAAAACTTAACAATTGTAAAAAAAGTTATAATATATATATATAGATATATATATATATATATATGGTTATATATAGTTATATAACTACTAGCATGTAACAATAATGTTTTGTGTGTTGCCATATTCTTTCACAGTTTTTAAGTTTCATTTCTGTTTCCACCAGCTCAGCCCTGATAGAAGTACATTCTTGGATTTGTTTTGTCTACCATAGAGAGTATGTGAAAGAGAGAGGGACATGATCAGCTTTGCTCCTGCTGTATGCTCTCAGTAAAGTGGACAGAAAAAGTCAAGACTCAGGAGAGTGTGTGCACACACACACACACACACACACACACACACACACACACACACACACACAGTGAGTGAACACCTGCCATGCTTCCTTTAACAGCCTCTTCATTCATTACAGGGTGGATGGATCAGAGAGTCAGGGAAAGGGGGCTTCAAAGACACTTCCCCTGCCCAGAAAGGAGCTCTGATTCTGGGCCAGGAGGATATACGTTAGTCCCTGTGTGGAGGCTAGGGGGTGGACAGTCACACAATAGTACAGTGTTTGACAGGGCTGTTTTATTGGGTGTGTATCTCCCCCACAGTATCCTGATCTCCTCTGTCTTTCAGAGAGTGTGTCTTTCACACAAAAAAAAGACACACACATGCTCATGCTTCATTTCATGTCAGTGGAAGCCATAGGCCAGATGTGATGCTTCACTCATAGGCCTGGCCTCTTGTTTTCCACACTTAAAGGCTCCCAAACACCTGTTTTTCACACATCCAACATCACCCACACACAAACATTGTGTTTTTCTCATTCTTCTCGCTGTTTTTACAGAGACATGCAGGTCTTTTGTTGGAGGCGCTGAGCACGTTTTCTGAGAGAATAACAGTGAGATTGATGAATGAACTTCATTGTGTATGTCTCTCTGTAGAATCAGAGGGATAAGCTTTGTTCAGCATACAGGGTTAAAAATATCCATGTGTTTGCTTGCTCTGGCGGTCCCTCATCACATTCCTTATCTAAACAGAATTCAAGTGGGACAGAGGGGCATTTAGAAACTTAAAGTGGTCTATTAGTATTTGGGCTAAAAATAATCATTCATTTGACCAGTTAGCATATAAGCGTGTCTTTCAAAATACAAACTACCTATGTGGATTTGGGGGCAGACAGAGAAGCATTCATAAGCTGAAGCTGCTTAAAGTACATTTCACTGGAATATTCGCGTGAGCGCTTCGAGATGTTTCTGATTTAAAAGGCATCGAAATTACTGATCTCACTCACATACAACCACACACACACGCCTGTCAGAACCTGATAAATCACAGAGCATGATTGACAAGTGAAGTGGGGTCTGGTTGATGTCCCCCGACACCTCTGGTGACCCCCGGCTGCAAGGGGTCACGGGTCAGAGGTGACGCTCAGCTGGGGCTAAAAGAGGAAGTAACCTTATCAGCTGTGTAAAAGGGGGCTTCCCTAAGTCACTGAGTGAGAACACCCACACACATCATTAATCACTGCATGACACAAGCTAAGATGGAAATATTTGGTGAATGTGAAGGAATCACATGTAGTGTTAAAAAGGATTTCATGTGCCAGCTCTGCCTGCTGTTCTCAGACTGTTGCTGTTATCCAGACGTAAGCTTTTGGCTTGTAAAGATGTTTTCCACAAAGACGGTTAAAACTAAGATTTGAAAGTTTAAAACAAAGATTTAAAGTGTGAAATTTAGCTCCGGCCCACAGGCTGAGAGTAAGATTTTTGGATCTGTCCACTGTCAGAAGTCTGCTCGAAATCCCAGTGTGCAAAGCCACAAAGATTAGATATGAATCTTCGAAAGAAGTATGTTGACTGTAACATTGCAAATATTACACTGCAAACTTTAAGGAATATACAGCTGTCACTGCAACCACGAGCTACTGCTCTGCATTAAAGTCCAAGTGAAATCTATTTAGTCATCCTTTTTTGTAGTCTGTAAATATTGTTTTGTAGCTGTAAATATGGTCTGCAATAGCATACCTACCACCACTCCCGAACAAACACACTCTTCAGGATCAGAAATCAGGATTCAAGATGGCTTTGGTTTCTCACAGCTCTGAAAAATAACGCCATAAGCTCCTCTACACAACTAACCCTAATCCTAAACATGACTTCAGCTTTCTCCCCTCCTTTACTCCCTCTTTCTCTCTCTAATCATGTTTTATATTTTACATTCCAGGCCAACTGTGGTGCCTGTGGCTATCTAGTCTCATTCAACATTCCCCGTTTCCATATGTGACGCCACTTCACAGAGTGTGCAGGAAAGGGACAGTATTGCTCCATTATTGGATAACTAGGTTTTATAGGCTTCACTGGCTTATTGTACCGTACTGGGGCTGGTCTGGAAATACACTATACTGTATATGGAGGCTGGTTTTGTTTTCTCCACGACACAGGAAGACGGATATATTACATGCACGAACATCTAACCTCAAAACCGCCCCCTCATAATGAAATCCACTTTTGCTGTTGAGATGATGTCACCTTCCACAACACTGCCAGGAGGTGATGTGTTTGACGAATAAAAACACGGGAAAAACTCTCGAGGGCAAAATATAATGGTGGCAATACATGCACTTTGGTCTAGAGAACAATTCTCATTAGTGTCAATCAGCTGTTGACATTTCTTTTTTGGGACCTTATTGGCTGGAACAGATCAAGGGCTGGCTGTTTTATTTGCCCATTTTAAAAAGAAAGAGTTAACCTCCCTTTTAAGAACAAGATGCCCTCTATTCAGCTCTCCAACAAATAACACTATGGGCAGCAGGCTGGGCAAAGAAGCACAAAGTGTGTATGTGTGTGTATGTGAGTGTGTTTGCATTAATTGCTCCCATTCTGTCTGTGTGATCAGCTCATTTTCTCTCAGCTGGACCCACCAGAGAGCGAGAACAGAGAGCCAGTCAGTTTGGATGGCAGACAACACGCTCATTGAGGAAAGGCCTGAATCTGAACTCTAGATCGTCGACGTCCTCAGTAACACACACACACACACACACACACACACACACACACACACACACACACACACACAATTAACATTGGTAAATCACAGTACTCAAGACTGAGTTGGAGGTTCATATTCTTTTCAGGAGAGGAAACTCCAGTAAAGTTAGTTTCACTGGCCAGTTGGCTGTGTGGATCTCTTACTTTCATAAAGGGAACCAGATGCCTGAAAACACTTCTGACTTTTTGTGTGTGCTGTGATGGATGTTTGAAACCACTTACCACCAAATAAACATGAACTCTGGCCATTTGGTGGTAGCCAGATGCTAAGTCTTTTCATTATTAAATCAAATAGTTTCAGCCTTGAACTTATAAACAATGTGATTCTCAAGTCATTTCAAATACCTAAAAGGGGAAGTTAATTAACAACAAAAACTGAGCAAGCACTAAACATATCTGAACAATGATCAGTCTGCAAGTAAAGGTTTCAAAGTGTGGAGGGATTCCTAAGCAGAACACAGAATTGTAATGGTTACAGATGTTTTGAGTTGGCAGGACCAATTCACTAGATCTGGGCAAGATTTTCACAGTTGCTCACTCAGTTTTGTCAGGTAGTATCCCCTGCATGCAAACTCTAGTAGCTTAAAATGCATTCAATTTTACATGTACGTGACTCCACTTCCTTAGTGACATCATGCAACTTCCCAATGTGGCTCAGCTTTTTTTTATTTTTCTGAAAGCTTTCACACAGTTACACCTTTAAAATTAACATCAAGATAAAGACTGAAATAACCTCAGCATTAGACACGTCTGTGTCTGTGTGTTGCATGTGGCACTGTTTCATTATCACTTCAACCCCTGCCTGAATAACATCCATAAAAAGCACATTTTGTGACTCACCAACTACTTAGATAAAGCTTCCCTCTATTGCTAGCTCTCTATCTAACCCTTTCTCTCCTCCCTAATTCTTCTCTTACACACAAAATTGAGCATTCACACATTAGCCCAGACATTAATTAACACACTTTTAATAAACACACCATGATGAGGTGCCTTTCCCACCTGCATGATATACACATACAGTCACAGGTATTTCACTTTCAAAAGCTCAGGGAGAGAAATTAACTGCACTAAAACCATCCCAACTTCTATGTTCGGGTATAAACTTCCAGCAGCAGCATGGTTCTCACAGTCCACCAAGCGGTTTTTTGATAGAGGGACTTAGAAGTTTGACGTTTCAAAGAACTGGATCCAAATTCCCCCTTGTAAATCTAAAGCAGCTTTCTGCTGATTAACATTCCGTGTTGGGCTGGGTAGAGAGCAAAATCATGACGCAGAACGGAGTGAGTCAAATGGAGAAAAAAAAAGGGGGGGGGGTGGATTACGATTAGGACTGGAGGTTCAATCACTCTTTTCCTCCTCTCTCTCTCTCTCTCTCTCTCTCTCTCTCTCTCTCTCTGTGTCTCTCTCTGTCTCTCTCTGTCTCTCTCTGTCTCTCTCTGTCTCTCTCTGTCTCTCTCTGGCTCTCTCAAACTAACTCTTTGGACTCAGTGGAAAAGAAGCTCAGGAAAGGAAAGGCAAACCACTTTCTGGGCAGCCACAGATTGTTGTTCACTCACACAGACATGCAAGTGTGTTGTACAGTATGTTTGTGTGTGTGTGTGTGTGTGTGTGTGTGTGTGTGTGTGTGTGTGTGTGTGTGTGTGTGTGTGTGTGTGTGTGTGTGTGTGTGTCTCTGAGTGTGCAATGAGGTGTGGCCTATACTTGCATCAGCCGCAGACAGTGGCAGAATAAGTACCACAAATTAAAAATACTCCATTACGAGTAAAGGTCAAACATGCAAAAATTATACTTAAGTTAATGTACACAAAATGCAACATAAAATGGAAGTACTTAACTAAAGCAAATGCACCAAGTTACTTTCCATCACTGGCTACAGACATCTTAGTTTAAGTGATTAAGACCTGCACAGTCAGCTCAATAAACAAGAGAGGCTACATTTACTTTGATAGACAGAAAACTTTAAAATTGTATTTGGATTGTTGCAACAACCTTCTTACTACTATCACATTTCAATTAAGCCTGCGTTAAGAAGGAACAACCACCCACAGACTCACTGCATCCCAGTATAACCTGTCATGGATAAGATAAAGAGAGAAGATGGGTATGCATTATTTCATGGGCATCACAACTCAGCAGCGTTTTACGGCAGCAGGCAGTAAACGGTGCAGAGCTTTGTTCAAAAAAGGCCCACAGCTCTTTTGTCTGCAGTAAAGAGTAGGGCTGGTCTGTCTGACTCGTCTGTTGTCCATGCCATTGTTGACAACAACTGTCCTCACTGTGAGAGATAGAAGAGAGGTGAGAGTTCGATGCTGGGAGGGGACACTTATCGGTCATAACATTGGATGGTTAGAGTGGGCAGAGCGCCAGGAAATCAATGCCACTGTTGGAGCATGTGTAAGAGCGACATACTGGCAATAAATCAATGGACCACCCAACCTCAGACACACATGACATGACATTCTGATAAATATGCCCGCTGCAGTCTGACCAAACAGATATCAGGACAGAATTACATAATGGTATGCACCAGGCTTTGAGGTGTCATCAAAAGCGCAAATCATGTGGCCATGTGTCAGTCTCGCAGATGACAGCAGAGCATAGATAGCAGCTCTAAATATTCTGAGTGTGTGTGTGTTTGTGTGACCTGGGTGTGTTAGGGACCTGCAGGGCGTGTCAGGATGTCCACCTCTTTAGCGCGAGGCAGTAAACTACCTTTAACCAGACCAGTCACCTCATTCAACTGGCTGTATGACCCATCTGACACTCCAGAGGGTTTTACAGCTCACCCCTGACCCTCACACACACCCTGTACACACCCCTCTCACACACACACACACACACTGAACACAGAGGGAGTGTCCACACCTCAAAAGGAGCCTGCTAAAAAGGACCATCCTCTTATGCAGTTATGTCACCTTCTGAGCCCCAAATCTTCACACACACAAAGCACCACTTACACACACAAAGTCACACACTCGCATCCATGCCACCCTCCTCTACGTCCATGAGCTTACAAGTGACCATGTGGTGGTCAGCACTATGGGGCGCACTAAACAGTTAAACAAAGCCTCACTGTGTCCACGTCATCATTACACAAGTACTCACACACACCTACAGTACAATGGTCCTGGACCTGGGGGTTGGGACCTCCCCAATGGGTCACAAGATGAATATAAAAAAGGGATTACAAGATAGTGATAACAAAATAGAAAATAAACCTTTTTGATCATTTTCCAACTTTTCTCAATTATCTTTTTCTTTTTACTAAATAGTTTTACCTCCTCTCTTTTCCTTCCTTTCAAAAGCGGCTAAAAATGAAACAATCTGAGAACAGTAAATCCCTCCTCATACGTACGCTCAGAAGTACGCATCATTTTAACCACGGCAGTACACAACACAGACACACGCATGCCCACGGTGAAGTATGTTCGACCGAGGCTTACAGAGCCATCTATGTTGTCCTTCTGTGCTCAGGCTGATAAAATGATCACTCTTTCCTCTTCCTGTGGAAAAGATGATTGTGCTTGTGTGACCGTCTCTGAAAAAACACAATGAGCAAAAGAAATGATAAACAAAAGGAAGAATTAACACTTGAAACAACAAAAGACAAAAGAGAAGATCAGTGCCTGCCCGTAAATATGTGTCAGACTGTGAGTGTGTTTTCTTGGCGCTTTGGTTTATTTCTGGCCGGATTAGAATTTAAAAATGAGGAATGAAGCTCCATTTATTCCTGTCTGATGGACACATTGATTGCTGAGTGTGTATGAATGAGTTCTGACTTACTGTGAGCTGGCCGCATCTTATGTAAATCCATTATCAGTTTTAAAGCTCTGCCCTTCGGCTTCAGTAAAAAAAATAAAGAAACGGGTCATTGCTACAGTATAACCCATCCTCCTGAGTCATCACTACTGTAGTCTTTTTCTTCAAACACAAAGCGAACAGTGTTGCGACTTCAATGTAAATAACTCACGTACCCAGTGTAATGAGTATTTGCTGTATCTTCTCTGCATGGGGCACCTGCTCACACATTCCTCAGCCCAAGCACGGCAGCAGCACAAATAAAGTTGTGGGAGGTGAGGGTGTGTGTGCATATGTACAAGGGGTGGTGTTTGTTGCCGTGTGTGTTCCCAGCTGTTGCCTCTGCTGGTGCTGCAGGCAAGCTTTACTCAGTGTGTGTCTTTGAAATACTTTATACGGTCATCTCAACAACTTCATTCAGGTTTAATCTGCGTAGTCTGCTTTAATGTGTCTGTCTGTCTGTGTGTGTGTTTGTGCCTCTCAATGTGTATATATTTATGAGTGTGTGTGTGTGTGTGTGCTTGTTATGCAGGTCATAAGAGGCTACTGTTCCAGTGGTCTCTGTGGACCACCCACTGAATCCCTATCCTCTAAGCAGCAGATGGAAAAAGGAAGACAAGCATCACAGGCAAGGAGAGGTATCACCTCAAGAGAGACTGTTGTCTTCCTCGATCTCCTCCATATTTCTTCTAACTGTAAAACCAGAGCACTTTAACAAACAGAACACTTTAAGAGGTACAAGCAATGTCAAAGCCAAAGGCCATTTTCCTTTTAACTGCTTAGGAAGCTGGGCAATTCTCACGAGTGTGTGTATGTGTGTGTGTCTGCGTATTAATGCATTTCTTCCTGAGTATCACAGAAGACCCGGTCAATTCACTTCAACTGACGTTCCCACAACGCTTCCCAAGCCACAATGGCTAAATAATAGCTGACAGACTTTAAGCCCTTCCTCACACACAAACACACAGAAACACCCTGGCACACACACGTATGAATTTCAGACTGGCCACATTGTATATTACCAACTACGCCCTTTACAGAAATTAATAAAAACCTAGCTTGGCAGGAAACAATCGATAAATCAGGAACGACACACACGTATTGAGTGAGACTGTGTTACAATGTGAACAAAATCAGGGAATGGGAGACTACGGAAAAGTCTCCAGATCCAGATTGTTGTACAGTCAACCCACTCAGACTTGTAATATGTGCTGAGTGTCATGCTCTAACCACCATGGGTATTGTTAGTAAATCATGACTAGTGAGAGGTGCTAGCCACATCCTGACCACACACACTAAAACACACAAACCCCTCTACCCTTCCCACAGAGACCAGACTGCCCAGCAGAGACCCTTTAAAGGAGTGATGTGCGTGGGTGTGTGAGTGTTTTGGAGGAATGTTTGTGTGTAACAAATTGGGGGAGAGGACAATTCTTGCACATACTCACACAGCTCCTGTGCAAACAGCAGACTGAGTGACAAATCTGTTTTCATTCTCCTTTCCCCACTGTAGGGTCTGTCTGGGTGCGATGATGACGACTGAGTATGTGTGCGGGCCCTGCTGATCTTCATCAACTACCCCCTCCTGCATTTGTACCATGTCTGACAGGTTTTCACTCTTTTCTGCTCAATCCTTCACCTTTTATTTTAATTCTTGCTCCAACTTTTTAGTTCTTGTACTTCCTGTCCCATTCCAAGATAAACAGCGGCCCCTGCTTTGCCCGCTCGGGAAACCCCATGACCACAAATGGCTAGACAGACAGAAGAAGAGGCTCGTGGGATATTTCATTCAACTGCTTGCCAAGTGTTCAGAGTTGGGGTTTGGACTACCCTAAGCTTAAGCTAGGAACACACACACACACACACACACACACACACATTGTTTCCCTACCCTGGGACAACTCCCATTCTCCAATTTCAGCCTGTGAAGTCTCAGAGGGGCTTACAAATCCTGCAGGGTGATAATTAGCTACGTTTTACCTTTTGCCTCTTGAGAGAAACATGGGAAGAAAATAACACACAATAATGAAGATGGGAAAGAGCTGGGGAGAACTTGTGCAAAGAAGCAATTCTGCATGAGGGCCATGATGGTATTTCAAGAAGCAAATGGAAAAAAAAGAAGAAGACGTCTTAAGTCCCCTACCGAAAGCCAGAGTGAGCCCAGCAGCCGTCCTCCCAACAATTTGATACCCAGAGATTACTGTGCATATTTAAAATTGAGTTTCAGCCTCCTGGGGGGGAGGTGGGGGGGGGGGTATAATGATGCCTTCTCCAGCCGTCTTCTCTGAACTACAGGTTTCCCAGGAGCCTGACTCCAACAGCAGCCCTGTGCGGGAAGTCTCTGGCTGACCAGGAGAGAGGCGAAAGAAGGAGAGAAGCAAAAGAAGGACAGAGGAAGTTTGGAAGAAGGGAGACGAGTTTTTCTCTGATTCGATTTTCGGACTGCGGTGACACACAAACCAGCTTGCAGACAGGCACACACTCCTACATGACAAAGATAGCCCAAATAGAGAGCCAGAGAGTGTTAGATGGAGAGTTGCATCCAGAAATGCACAAGCCAGAGCATGAATAGTACTTGACCTCATTGTGCTAGCCAGATAAATGCTGACCTCACCACTCTCTAGCTACCAACATGAGTCGGTCACAGGATAATTATGGTCTTTAGAACAGAAGTGCACTAGAGCCAAGAACCACAAGGCAGGTTCATCTCTTGCTCTGTGATTTTTTTCTCTCTGTGCTTGTCACTGTCCCTCAATGCCATTCATCCTCCCTGCTCTGCTCCCTGTCTGGATCTCTCTGCACTGAGGCAGGCAGATACATTAGACCTAATTTCAGCACCTGCGAAAGTCTTAATCTCCACATGTTCAACCATTTCAGAACACATTAATAAGACTTCCCTCTCCTCTGCTGGCAAAGCTAAGGCGTGCCACACCTTGTAAAAGTCCATGATGTTTCAAGTATAGTTTTTTTTGGGGTTTTTTTTTAAATCAGGGCCTCTAGCTTTTCTCTATCCATCTGCGGTTAGGAATTCATATGCAAATGCATGCACAGAGACATACAAACATCTGTCTTTCACGGTCTCATAAACATATATACAGAATACCATATTACTGTCCTTCCCTCCGCAGGAGATGATGATGGCATTTCAAGACTCGTGTGCGGAAGACGGGGAGCAACAAAAGAGACAAATAGTGGAACGAAGAATGAAGGAGGCAGGGAAGGAGAGAGAGATCGAGCTCTTGGGAGGTTTCCACGGGGTCAAGACAAGAAGAGGGGCCTCCACTAAAGTTTGTCTCTCCCAGCATGGGGCTGCAGATGATAGCTAGCCATCCAGACATAATGAATGTCAGGTCTCTCTCTCTCTTTCTCTCTCTCTCATATCACACAGACATCTTAATGAGGTTAAGAAGCACTAGTTGTCACACCTGCATCCAGGGAAAAGGCCCACAGCATGCTGATAGGGCAAATTCCTTTCCATCTTTGTCTGTCTGGTTGCTACTTATCAGTCGGTGTCTCTATCTCAAGTGATTCTTGATTTTCTTTGTGTGTGTATGCATGCGAGTGCTGCTCTGTGTGTATTATCTTTGTCTATTCAGACACTGGGATAGAGCCACAATGTTATCAGAGTCACAGAGACGCATCAAGACATCTCCTGCTTGTGCTTTCACATGTGGGCTTGTCTCTCTGTTAACTGCCATATTCGCTCCATTGTTCTCCTGACATCAGATTGCCTGTTCTTTGGATCCTGTCTGCAGACCTCATGTCAAAACAAAACCTTTCGGCATACCGGAATAAAACAACTATGTCAAAATGATGGTATGAAACCACCTCGATGAGTAAAAGCTGCTTACACTGCACATTTGGCTGGGGCTCAGCTGACCGGCTGGGTGGGTGTTGCAGTATTTATGACTTGCTGACCCTCAGGCTGACTCCCTCCCCCCTGCCCACCTGACACATCTGCCCCCTTCAACACCATCATGCAGACGCACACGCCCCTTCTTAGCACCTGACTGGACAGCTGAAAGGCTCCTTCTGTAGGGGACTTCACTGGTAGAGGAGGTCCCTGCCAAACTTAAAACAAAGCATAGACTTGTTGGTGCGTTTGCTTAATGCCAGAAAGGTGTGTTGACCTCTTCGGCACAACTTCAGAATCAGAATCAGAATCAGAAATACTTTATTGATCCCCGGGGGGAAATTGTACAGTACCGGTGCTCCCATTCAAGAGTAGAAAGTAGCATAATTTAGAACTAAAAGTTTGTACAAAATATAAAAATAAGAAATACAAAAAACAAAATATACACATTTACAGTATTTAAGTGAAATGAGGTGAAATGAAAAATGAAATGAAAATACAAAATATACACATTTACAGTATTTAAGTGAAATGAGGTGAAATGAAAAATGAAATGAAAATACAAAATATACACATTTACAGTATTTAAGTGAAATGAGGTAAAAATATATACAATAACAATGTATATGTATGTATGTGTTGCACTAAAGTGTGTGACTATATATGTATTGCACTTAAACATTTTGCATAAATAGTGAGGTGGTGTATGAACAGGTGAGGTAGATACAGATACGGATTCCAGTCTCTTCCTGAGTGTCTGACATTCAGAGAGAGGAGTTAAACAGTCTGATGGCCACAGGCAGGAATGATTTCCTGTGTCGCTCAGTTGTGCATTTGGGAGCAATGAGTCTCCCACTGAAGGTGCTCTTGTGTCCGACCAGTACGTCATGGAGAGGATGTGAAACATTGTTCAAGATGCCCCGCAGCTTAGACAGCATCCTCCTCTCTGACACCACCGTCAGAGAGTCCAGCTGCACCCCCACAACGTCACTGGCCTTGCGGATCAGTTTGTTTAGTCTGTTGGAGTCCGCCACCCTCAGCCTGCTGCCCCAGCATGCAACAGCATAGAGGATAGCACTGGCCACCACAGACTCATAAAACATCCTCAGCATAGTCCGGCAGATGTTGAAGGACCTCAGCCGCCTCAGAAAGTAGAGACGGCTCTGGCCCTTCCTGTAGAGGGCATTAGTGTTCTTTACCCAGTCCAGTTTATTGTCTATGTGAACTCCCAGATACTTGTAATCCTCTACAATGTCCACACTGGCCCCCTGGATGGAAACAGGGGTCATCGGCGCCTTGGTCCTCCTCAGATCCACAGTCAGTTCCTTTGTCTTTGTCACGTTGAGCTGTAGATGGTTCTGCTCGCACCATGTGACAAAGTTGTCCACAGCAGCCCTGTACTCCTCTTCATCACCCTTACTGATACATCCAACTATTGCTGAGTCGTCAGAAAACTTCTGAAGATGGCAGGTCTCAGTGCAGTAGCTGAAGTCCGTGGTGTAGACGGTGAAGAGGAAGGGAGAGAGGACAGTTCCCTGCGGGGCCCCGGTGTTGCTGACCACTCTGTCTGACACACAGTGTTGTAAGCGCACATACTGTGGTCTGCCAGTCAGGTAGTTGACAATCCAGGACACAAGGGGGGCATCCACCTGCATCTCCGTCAGCTTCTCACCCAGTAGAGCCGGACGGATGGTGTTGAACGCACTGGAGAAGTCAAAGAACATGACTCTCACAGTGCTCGCCGGCTTGTCCAGGTGGGCGTAGACGCGGTTGAGCAGGTAGATGATGGCATCCTCCACTCCAAGTCGGGGCTGATAGGCGAACTGAAGGGGGTCCAAGTGTGTCTTGACCAAGGGCCGGAGCTGCTCTAGGACGAGTCTCTCCAGGGTCTTCATGATGTGGGAGGTCAGTGCCACGGGTCTGTAGTCCTTGGAGCCACTGGGTCGCGGCGTCTTTGGAACAGGAACGAGGCAGGATGTCTTCCACAGCACGGGGACCCTCTGAAGACTCAGGCTCATGTTGAAGACGTGGTGAAGTACTCCACATAGCTGGGGGGCACAGGCTTTAAGCACCCTGGGGCTGACACCATCGGGGCCTGCAGCCTTGCTGGAGTGGAGTCTCCTCAGCTGTCTTCTAACATGGTCGGCAGTGAAGCACACTGTAGAGGTGACCGGTGGGGGAGGGGTGGTGTCGTCAGGTTGAAGAGTGCCGTCAGCCTGGGGACTGGGGGACGAGGTGTGAGGAAAGCTCTCACAGGGGGGTGGGGGGCTGTGAGGAGCAGGAGGGGGAGGGGGGAGTGGAATAGGTGAAGGTTGGAGGCAGACAGCAGAAGAGTCATGGGGGGGTTGAGCAGGGCCCACAGAGTCAAATCTGTTGAAAAACAGATTAAGTTCGTTGGCCCGGTCCACACTGCCTTCAGCTCCTCTGTTGTTGCTCGGCCTGTAACCCGTGATGGTCCTCATTCCACTCCAGACCTCTCTGGTGTTGTTCTGCTGGAGTTTCCACTCCAGCTTCCTCCTGTACTTCTCCTTGGCCTCCCTGATCTTTACCTTAACTTCCTCCTTCTTGACCTCTGTCAGAGTGAATGCTAGGCTGGGTCTTACATTATATATTTAACTACTATCAGGCTGCCTTTACAACCCCTTTTAACAGAAGCACCATAAGGCCAGGGGACTGACACGCACACACGTGTATATACAGTATGTGCACTGTATGGACTGTTACCTAATGTGAAACATATGGATAAAAATGAGAATGCTTGTTCAATAGAGCTGAAATTAGTCACACCTGTGTCTAAGGGCCATGCGGGTGGAACAAATGTCTAATCCTATCATGTTTAATAATCCCATTGGCCTTACATAGAGTTAAACAGAATCAGGTTTGATGAGCTGATGAACATGTTGGCATTGTGACTGTTTTTAGAGGCTGTATTTTGCTCTTTGAGGTGGAGAAGAGGGGAAAGCATTGAGGGGTGCTTTGCGCCTAGCTTAAGCCATGGTCTGTTTAACTGCTGTCTGACTGACTTCCTCTGCAACCTCCACTCCTCTGCATAGACGGAGACACACTACCAGCAAAGTCACACAAGATACTAACAGTCTAATTCACACATTATGTACTGACAGACAAAAGGCATGCGGCAGAATTAATAAATTCAAGTAGAAAAACAATTTGAAGAGCAGCATCATCCTCACGGATTTAGCTGTTTGACACAAGTTGAACCAAAGAAATTTCTGTTTCTCCGCCCGTTAAACAAGGCATCCTTTCATCAGTGTGAAATTCCACCACATACCACCCTATTCCCTCTTCTGTCCTCTCCCTCCACTCCTTTAATGCTCAATAGGCAGATTATCTCAATGTTGGAGAGGAAACTTGGCCACAGTCACTGGAGTGTATTATGTCCAGCACTGTCTGTGACCCTGCAGTGGCACACAGATGGCCGACACAACACAGATAGACAGAGACAGAGAGAGAGGGAGGCCAACACAGAGAGGCACACAGCAGATGTAGCTGAATAGAGAGAGTCCGTTCAGCGAAAACATTCAAATACAAAGTTGAACAAATACTTACCTGGACGTGGGCCCACACATGCACACAGTTATACACAGATGTAAGCCAAATTAGTGGGAATATACCCAAAGAGACATATCCTGTGCAGACACACAGCAACACAAGCAAAGCATCAGGTCAGAGTTTTCTTATCTCAGAGCCTTACACGTGGGCAGTCAAGCCATGCAAGTTTCCCCCCGCCACACAAACACAACATAGACTCAAACCCAAACATACTCCTCAGCATTTTCACAGGAAACACATAGACATGGTGATTATGTGTAATAAAGGAGCCTCTTAAGTCTGCAGCGGAAATACAGGCCAACCTGATGATGACTGTTTCAGCTCCATCTGTGTCCCCTAAACATTATCTAAACCTTTATATGTTTATGCACACCTAACTCTTAAATCACTGTGTGTGGTAGGGAGTCACACCTCCATAGGTTTTGTTACTAATTTTCCATAATAATACACATCTTCTTTTGCTTACCTATGGGATCTGGACTGTTTATTTTGGTTCCACATGTGGTGGATGTGCTGCGCAGATCTTATCAACAGAAAGAGACTAAAGGCTACGGGGAAAGGGTGTCCTGTCTTGACAGAGTCTGTTTTCCTGTGCCCACATGTGTTCTCCATATGGCCCTGCTCTAAATGTGCCCCTTCCCTCCACTAACCACGAGGGAATTCCAGGAAGCCTTACTGTACATGGTTTTGGTCTAAATATGCTGTGTGCGCCACTGTGGCTCTTTTAATCACCACATGTCTATCCAGATGACCTTGACCCAACAGGTGATGGTTTTAGGAGATGGCACTGGTTGCAGGGTTGCAGATGGAAAAGCAGAAGTTTTGGAAAATAAAATTGAAATGTAGGCTGGGTTTTGCTGCAGAAAGCAAGAGAGAAGTAGAAAGGGGGCAGGGTAAATAGGGAAATAGGATAGATGAACAGACAAAGTTCCAAAGGTGAGGGCCAGAGCCAGAGATTGCAATCAATGTGGGTTGAGAACAAGAACGGTAAAAAGACACTGATAAAAAGTACAGAGTCTAAAGGAACTTGGATGAGCCTGGTGAGGTTGGAAAATAGATGCCCAGGTTTGATAGCACACAACAGGAGAAACACTCTCAAATCAATGACTTCAGACCACAGCGGTTTGGCTATCTGCACAACTTGTTGGAGGGGCGATGTATCCTGTGATGAGGGCAAAAAGGGATTCAAAAGAGTCTCGATGTTTACGCATGTCTTGTTGCTGACAAAGCTGCAGGCTCGAGGCACAAACAAACACATTCCAGTGTCTGATGGAGAGCAACGAGACAGTTGAGAGAAGAGAGGGCAAGAGGGATAGAATGAGTTTTAACCCCTATCTATGGTAGCAATGAACACGTATGGAAACACACTGCATCAATTCCTGTCACTGGAGGACTTTTCAAGAAAGTAAAAAAGAGCAAAACCCTCTCATCCTTGTGCTTTCCTTCCAAAGAGAGCTGCATCTCCTTGGGTTCAGACGAACAGGGCTAGACACCCACTCCACTCATCACTCTCTGATTGGGTGCCTGTGTTAACAATCACTCAGTCAGCCCTCAATCAACCACGATTTCAAAAGGCAAATCCAGGCCAACACACAGACACAGACACAAACATTATGGACACTTACACACTGTCCATTTCAAAAGCACAGATACCATCAGTGTCAGAAGAGAGACACAAACATGGGAGAGACAGCAAAACATCAAAAGCAAAAACATGCAGAAGAAATGTCAAAGGAAGTGCTGGCCTACTTATGACTGTAGGGCAACATACCACACACGCGCACACACATGCACGCACCTCCGTTAACCTGTCATGATGGGCACTTTGCCTACTGAACCTGGCACACTCACCAACAAACTTGTCATAAAAGCTGTGGTTACTTTTCCTTCTCTATCTGACTCTCTCTCTAAATTCTCCTTCTGGAAAGTTGGCTGGCTGTTTTGGGTGTTGGAGAAACTGTTTCCAAACATCTTGCAAGCTGTAAACTCTTGCTCAACCTGTAGAAGATGTGTATGTGAGGCTGGTCCTGATTTCACAGTGTAAGCCGTAGGTATATGAAGTACTACAGTTATTCCAACTGATGTATTTTTATTCAAAAGGACTTTTGGCTCCAAAACAAAACTGGAAGACACTCAACAGTAAAGAAGCAGGGATGGAAGTTCTTAACAGAGTGTCTTTGTCCACTGATGCA
Source organism: Enoplosus armatus (assembly GCF_043641665.1). NCBI lineage: Eukaryota > Metazoa > Chordata > Actinopteri > Centrarchiformes > Enoplosidae > Enoplosus > Enoplosus armatus. Next base: position 17,959,458 of record NC_092185.1, read on the forward strand.
ATGTTTGCTTACTCCACCCTCTGTACACTTACAACCTTGGTAGTCATGCAAGTCTGACGGAAAAGCATCTTCTTCTGTTTGTCTGCTTCTCCTCTGCACTCTCTTAGTGTGTTTTCATGTATGTGTGTGTGCGCAGGGGGCAGTTACCAGCGTACAGAGGTGTTTTCCTACCTATGGATTTCAAAATGTGTTTTTGTCTGTCTCATGTGTCAACTATAGTAACAGTAAGATAGATAGCCAAAATGTCTGCATCTTCCTTGTTTTTATCTGGATTATGACAGATTGATGCGATTATAAATGTGTAAATGTACAAATCTACTTCTGTGTACAGTAGTGTATTGCATATGTAAATTAATATCTGCATGTTAATAAGCGGGAAAAAGAGAAAGGTGGCCAGAGAGGGGGGGAGTCATGTGTACTACAGTGTGTCTACAGACGAGTGTGTTTGCTTTTCCAGTGCAATATATCTGAGCTTTTCCATTCATGCTCCACACACTGCTGCTCTGACTTTGCTTGACAAAGAGGTCACTGACAGCATCACAAAAAGCTCCCTCTTTTAGCCCGTTTACAAAAACAACAATTTAGACTTGAAAGAAAAAAAGAAAAAAGAGAAAACATAACTTTCCTAGCTTGGCTGAAGAACATCCAAAAGAAGCTGTGTCCTTTTTTTTCAGTGCCCGCTGATGGAAGTGATCGTAGCCCTTCCTTTGGCACACATACATGCGTACGCAGTAACAATCCTGCACGCACACACACACACACACACACACACACACACACACACACACACACACACACACACACAGAACACACACACACAGAACACAACTCTTCCTCAGCTGCAGAGATTTGGCTCTGGCCAACCTGGCTACATAGATACCAATCAGAGAGGATATGTGGGATTGCAGCTTCATCTCTCTCTCCATGGCTCCATCCAGCCAAGTCAGTATGACTCCAACAGATTTCACCAGAGAACACAGCAAGAGGTTATTATATCCAATCCCTGGTCAGACAAATCTGTTTCCATTTAAACTACACACTCCCTCATCCCCCTCCATACTTTCTCTCCCCTCACCCCTCCAGTTTGCCCATCTGATCTGTTTGTGTGTAATTAAATATTACAACCAAATCACCCACAAAATGGTTCTGTATTGACTACAGTAACTGGCTTCAAAACTGATGCATGCCAGCTAACGCCTATTAGCAATTAGAACTGCGATGGTTGGAATTGATTTTTCAGGGGTAGGGAGCAGGAAAACTGATGATTTTAGAGGGGTTTTGTGGTTTGACACAGACTCAGAGAGTTTACGCTGTGAGATCTGTGCAAATGTTTAAAAGCAAGGGGTAACGGATCTGCATTGCCACAGAAACAAAACCAAATTAAAAGACTGAATGGAGTACTGTATATATATTTTTCTTTGCTAACCATGTGCTGTAACAGTTAATCAAACCATCTCTGTGTTAAATAGCTGCATGACAGGGTGGTGTAGCTGTAAGATGGATGGTCTTTTAGTAGCAATGACAGCTTTCTTACAGTGACTGGCAGCACTTGGTTTATGTCTGGGATTGGTATAATAAGAGACAGTTCTCTGTTTACTATAACAGAGTAGCTTTTCATGCACATGGTATTTTTTGCATTTTGAATATCAGATTTAGACGATGTATTTTGCAAAAAGACAGTATCAAGAAATGTCAAGTTTTTTAAATGTAATTCATTAGGTAGATTTACTAAACTAGCTTTATTTTTACTTTTGCTAACCCTAACCCTAGTCGGGGGGGGGGGGGGGGGGGGGGGGAGAAATATGAGCTGCAGGAGCCAAATGTTATGTGAAGAAAAGCCTTGATATTGCTCTATCCTTTTAGTCTTGATCCTAACCTCCTCACTCTGTCTAGGCAGTAAAGCTAGACAGCATTATTCTCTTTCACCTTAGCCTCAGTCTCTCAAATTAAACCCAGTGTTAAATCATTATTGGTTAGGGTGCAATCCTACCCATTTTTTTTTTTACCTTTTTGGCTTGTGTTGCTATAGCTACTGATTAAGTGGGCAAGATGGACAAAAACGACTCTGGTAACTTGTGGCAACCAAGGCCAATATGATCGAAGGAAGCATAAGCACTGATCAATCCTGTGCATATTCTTGTCCATTTCTCATTTCCACCTTAATACAGGAAACAGCAAATAAACATCTTTTAACTTCTGACTCTCAACACTCAGATTTCAGTATTACAATGACCAAGTCAGACTCTAACACAGGTGCATGTGGCAGCGCTGTCTCTAAGCCAGAATTCACGTGGGGATGATGTGATGCACAGTAGCTTTCAACAAAACCCTTGCTAGCATCCAGGCAATGCACTAAGCTGCCTGGTCCAAGATTCCAGCCATCTTCCAGCCAGTCCTCCTGCTTCCCTCATTAGCTAATCCGGCTGCAACCCCAACCCAACGTGCAGGACAGATTCCCTCAAGAACCATAGCCAGGACTCTGTGGTAATGCATGTGACACACTGGCTGCACATTTTCCAATTTAAACAAGCCAATTGAGCTCAATACCACTCTGAAATCTCCTGTTCTCTCTGGATAGAATAAAGACTAAACCACTACTCTCCAAGAATGTGATTAGAAAGCATAAATCAAGATGCAAAGGCACGAATGCTTTCAAGTTTGCTGTCACTATTTCTGTGTGTCTATTTGTGTCTATTGCCCTTTTTCCCTTGAGTATCTGTCATCCCCATCTTTCTTTGCTTCCTCCCTATCAGTGCTTTACTGTAAACAGTGTTAAGAAGCATGACTCATGCAGCTGTAATGTAATAGGAGGAGCGTGGTGGAGATCAAAATAATGACTGTGAAGTTTCAAAGAAGAAGAGCGAGTAAAGACGGGAGGATACGATCTGTAAAGAAAGTTATATGACTTTGATTGCTATTAATTTCACAAACTAAATGACCTGCATCAAAGGAAGGTTACTGAATCAATGTCACTGGTTTTGTAATAGCCAGACAAATCATTTGTGGTGGCATATCTGTGAAAGCATTACTCACAGTTTTCCAAGAATAGTTTATACCCACACAAGTACATTTCAGCACCCACAGATGAGCACATTGAAACACATGTGCACACCAGCACTCTAATGGGTCAGTGTTTTTACAGCTGGGACCAGACAAGAAGCCAGTGCAAACAGTGACATGGACCATCAGTGTGTGTGTGTGTGTGTGTGTGTGAAGCCTGAGGTGGTACATGCACCCACACACATAACACTCTCACACACACAAGCATAAAGTGTAGTGTTTTGTGAAGGATTAACCCTTATTATCCACTAAAGCTATATGACTTATGGTCTTAGCTCTAGACACACACTGACCTGCTGACAGTGTTCACAAGGTTAACCTAAATTCATCTGTACAGTTATCCGGGCCAAATGCAGGCTTGCTGTTTAATGCTAGGGCAAATTTGCAGCATGCCTAACATGCAAGCATCACACAAGGATGAACTTAAGTCTATTTCACCACAATATTAATGTCCTGATATGTTTTCCAAAACTGTTTTTATCCTGCTCCAGATTTGTGGAGCAGGGAGCGTATTTTCAGAGTGCTGGTTTCCCCATCTGTGTGACCACAGTGCTGGGCTGCTCTCCCTGCATCTTTCTGCCCGATGTTCCCACGCCTCTTTCTGGGCTAAATACATATTTAGGGAAATACTGAGCTGCAAATCATATGCCCTGCTCTCTCAGTGCACCCCAAACCCATTACTCACAGCCTTTTTAACTACTTTTATAGAGCTGGAGCAGAGAAACTGAACTTTGCTTTTTGTTAGTTCTGAACCAAATCAAAGTTTATTTACCCAGGTAAATTTTGCTGAATGAATGCTCTCTTTCAGATATTTCAGACAAGTACAGCAGTATAGATTCAAGCCATAGGGCAGCCCCTTACAACCATCTTCCACTGCGAAGCTTGAATGGAGCTGCTGAGAGTTAACAGCCTTGCTCAAGGCAAAGTCACTTGTTTGCATATCTAACTATTAGACTACTGCTTCAACAGCTAACTTGGGAAACAAATAAAAACACAAAAAAGTCTGAGAACGTTGCTAAAGTCCCACAAAAACTCAAATGGGTTTGTACTTGGAAAATTGTTCTGTCAGTCGGACCAGAGTTTAACAGACATCTGTGTGCCAGTCATGAAGATCAATCATTTTATAGCCACTTCCACTGTCCATTAGTAAAGCTACTACTCTGCACTTTAAAATGCCCCACTGTGCTATCAATACAAATTACACTGGGAAGAACTCGCTCGTGCTATTTCCTTGTGAGGAGAAATGAATGACAAATGGATTCTTCTGTATAACAGCACTGTGTAGTGAGTGAGTTCAACCAGTGCTGTGGAGCCATTTGAACACATGCAAAGCAGACTAAATAGGTTTCAGGGTATGTGTGTGTGTGTGTGTGTGTACGCGATTGTGCTCATGTGAGTGTGTGCATGAGTAATGAATAAGATCCTGGCACATCACAACCGGGTTCCTCTAATGCACTCCCTGTAGACCAGAAGAAATAAACAGATAAAGATGAAATGGACGTGAATGCAATGGCAGAGAAAAAAAGAGAGAGCCAAGAGCGAGAGTGAGCAAGAGAGGGCAAGAGGAGAGGAGGGAGGGAGTTTTCAGAATTGTTATTGGAGCCGTAGAAGTCATTTCTGACTTAAAGAGTTCCAGATGTGGGCCAGCCCCTGAGAAAGAGAAAGAGTTGAAGAGATGGAGAGAGGGAGGGAGGAATATTTATCAGACTTTGCCCTTCCATATGATCAGTAGTCTACACTCCCTCTCTGGACTTTGAGAACGTAAAGTGGATCTTTGCTTTTGTGTACACTGATGGTTATGGTGGCGGTGTGTGTGTGTGTGGGGAGGGGGGGGGCTGCTGAAGGGTGTGGGGTGTCAGGTGGTAAGGTGGTAGAGGGGTATGTGGCTTGCACAGGCCAGTCTTGGGCCTATAAAAAGCAAGGGTGGTCAGAATAATGGGCTGTTGTTATTACACACACACACACACACACACACACACACAAACCAATGACTGAACTCACCAAAATAGGCCAGTCGAAACCCAACTGAAAGACATCTGGTTAAACACTGGGACAAGGACTGCACGCTGCTCTTTAACTTATTTTGCAATGAAATAGCTCTAACTCAAGTATATCAAGTCCAATGCACTGCACTCTATTGTTGCAGGCTCACACATTACAATGAAACCAGTGTAAGCTGCATGAGTGGGTACACACATGTGTGCAAGTCCTGTATGTTAAGTGCTGATTGATCTCAAACCTTAAAGAATGAAGTGTTACAGCATTATCCTCTTCTTCACACGCATGTCATGCTTGCACAGAAAGGTGCTCCTGCATGATAACGTCTTAACTTAGACCAACTGTGAGCCTGCAGCCCTGTAATGGCTATGTCCAGTTATTTTCTCTCTCTGTTGTGTATGTACATGGATGTGTATGCCCAGCTTCCCCAACATTTGTTTTTGCTCCCTCTGCATTGGGCTAAGCTGCATGATCACACAACAAAAGGCTATTGTCCTGCAGTAAAAAGCTCTGCTCCAGGGAGCTGGTATTGGGCCACAAACAAAGCCTGGTTACATTGTCCCAACACAAGCTCATGAATCAACTCAACACTGGGCTGCCAAAACAGCCACAGAAAGAGCCCTATGACTCTACCAGGGTTTGACAAAGAGGGAAGCGAAAGAGAGTTGATTGAGGAGGGACGTGAGGGTGGAGGAAACAAGTGGGCAGGGAGCTGGATGCACAGCTGGAGCTGGAAGAGAGAGGAGGGAGAGTGGTGTAAGATATGTAGAGATGGTGGTGGATGAGAGGGAACGGTCCAACAGGAGGAGAGGAGGAGAGTGGGATAAGGAAATGGAAGAAGGGGAGGATTTGAAAGGAGTGCAGCCAACACAGCAGGAGGATGAGAAGTGAAGTCAGCGTAAACAGAGAGCTGTATCAACATACAAGCCTCCTGCCTGTGCTCTAAAGGCTCCCTGCACCTCAAATCACAACAGCAGAAAGGGACTCAACTGACCAATGAGAGTGAAGCAGTTAAAATCAAATGCCCCCGTCCAACACAGAATCCTAACAGTAATTTCTCCTCATACGACCTTGGTCAGAGAGAAAATGCTTTCTTTGTTCGCATCAGATGCCTCTCTGCACTGTTACTTTCCTATTCTGACAGGTCAAATTAGCAACGAATCCATCACACTCTCATGCACAAAGAGCTGCTATTGTATCCTGCAGCAGGCCACATTTCACCTTTTCCACACTGTGAGGGAGTGGAAAGTGGTGACCAGAACTCTGGAAGGAGAGTGTGTGACAGAAAAAAAAAGTTTGGAAATCAATCACCACACAGCAAAACACACACTAAAAGCTGTCATTTGCATCAATTTACCCACAGAACAACTGGACATTTGTTGATTATAGTGCCCTGAAAAAAAAGACTACTTAAAATATATTTAACCTACCATTGGCGTTCTTCCCGCAGATCAGGTGCTCATAGTGCTGCAGGACTCCCCACAGCTCCGCGTCATTGTTCACCACCCCCTCAAGGGCCTCGGCACTCACTGGGGCGCATGCTGACCCTGAATCCGGCCCTGAATGACCCCTCTCGGCCATCAGCACCCGGGCTCCTATCTCCTCCACCAGAGCTTCCATGCATGCGGTCAGGCATATAGCTGCATACTCGTGGATGCGCACGGAGATGCGGGTATCCACCATCCAGCGGAAGAAGCGTCCCACGGAGAAGGAGAGGCCGCAGCGGGCGGACTTGCCCTTCCTCAGCAGCTCCCCGGCGCTCATACTGTACATGGAGATGGCCTTCACCGTGGCAGAGACGCAGTGGTCGGCCAGGGCCCAGCTGAGCACCAGCCTCATGGCGCTCTGCACCTCGAAGCGCGTGCAGCGGCAGTGCATGACGCTGAGCCGCTGAGCCTCCCTGGAGATGCGGATCAGAGCCCTGCGGAGGAGAGCGGACAGCCGCCTCACGGCCTCCGGAGAGAACACAGGTGTAGGTCCCCCTTTCAGGCCCCCACTCTCGGCCACTTTGCGCAATATCTTGGCCACCTCCTCTTCGTTCCAGGGGAACTCTTCCAGCTCAGGTAAGCGGGGACACTTGGAGAATATGTCCTCCGGGTCTTCCGGGAGGACAGTGTTGACCGTGTCCCAGCTGTTGTTCCTGCTGTTCATGGAGCCGGAGTAGTACCACCAGTTGCCCCGGTGAGGGGCCGTCATGAAGGCCTGGGAGTTGGACTTGGAGGAGGACAGGCTGAGGGATTTGCAGGAGTCCCCCGCCCCGTAGCCAGAGTCCAGCGTCAGGTCCTCCAGGGTTTTCATGTGGACATTACTCAAACCAGCCATTATTGTGAAACGGTTTTTACAGGGGTGCTTTGGGATAGCCGTTTACCTGGAAGTCAATCAAGCAGCAGTCGAAACTCCCCCGCAGAGCTGGATGAACTGGTTACGCAGCGCAACACTTGTCAGACATGCTGCTAAACAGAGTTCAGTGCAGGACAGCGAAATAACACAACTGCACACGCAGATAAAATCCTCCTAAATGGGTGATTTTTAATCAAAAACACCCAATATTGTCGTTAACAAACTGGACAGCCAGGAAAATTAAAGTCGCACGCGCCTCACCTTTCCTCCGGTGCAGCGCAGGGATTTAAACTTTTCCCCAGTATACACAGTCTTTTAAAACACGACGAAATGTCTCCCCACTCTCTGAGCACAGCCAGACCCCAGTTCATTTATCAAAACATGTCCCGTGTAGCCACTGAACTGTCCGAAACGGTCTCGTTTTCGTTAGACAACCGTGGAAAAGTCCGAGTCTACCTCATCTCTCTCCCGTCCCGGTGCTCGGTCAGGAACAGCCTGACGGAGATACTCAGCCACAGATGCGTGAAAGGAGGGACTGCCGCTGAATGGCAACACGGAAGCGGCTCGAGCACCAATCAGGAGAGGGCCGACTTTTTGCAGCAGCCAATTAAAACCCGCACCTAATCCTCCCTAAATTTGGGAGAAGAAGTAAACTTCGTTTTGCCTCAAATGAGCATCAAACAAATTCCCTTAACATGTGTGACCTACATATGGCTGCATTCGCTCTCATTCTCGAGTTACATACTTTTTTACACATCCACACAAAGTCCGTACAATAGCTTCATATTACTTCACCTGTTTTACACGTGTTTACAGTCTTTATTTGTTTCTTATTATCAGTTTGCCACAAATTGCGATTGAATATACTATTACCAAATTAACAACTGACACCTTTCACTGACATATCCATGACAGAATAAACCCATGACTAGGTATTCCCCATTAGTTATTATATTGATGGGTCTGGGGAAATTCTTGTGGTTAGTTACCTGTAACCAAACTGCACACCAAGCAGTCTTCAGTATCTCCTCATGCTGGCTCTGTGGGACTTGGCTTGCTGCCTGGCTGCACATTAGCTAATCTCTCACCTGCAGCCTGTAACAGAAACTGAATCTGTAAAGCCCTTGGTAATGGTGTTAGAGGTGGAGTAGTGTTTACTTTGATTTGATGAGGCTTAGGGTTTTCACTGAAAGTGCTTTTTAAAAGCCTATTTGGGATTGCAAGGGAGACAGTGTTGTAATCGATTAAACAAGTATATGCAATTTTTCTTTTTTTCTTTTCAACTAAGAAACTGCACACTGTACACTCTAAGCACGTTTGAACAAACCCATAGTTTGCGCTCATTCATTACCAATTCAGCAGAGGCAATGTCAAAAAAGTGGCAGCTCTTAAACTTTCAAAACAAAGTTTGAGCAAATCCTCTTATGAAACTTCACTTTTGCATCATAGTGCGGCCCTGTTTGTTGTTTCTGGTTAGGTGCTGTAACATGCTTGAGGTAAAATAAACATGTCGAAGAGGCCTGTGACTACCTGCTTCTCATCATTCTGCACTCACACAAACAGGTAGGGTGTGTCCAACGATATTACATAATAGGTTTATGGCACTAGCTTACCTTGCATGCCTGTGAGACTGCAACACATTGTGAGAGTGGCTGTAATGAATGTTTTCTTGCACATATATAGACCTGGATATTACAGGACATACTATACTATGTATGTACTTAAAGTGGAAAAACTGACTCTCAAACACACACATACACACTCACACATCATGGTCTATGAATCACTCAGTGAGGGGGAACTGTGTAGGGAGTCAACCTTTCAGTCCAGTTAACCCCCCCAGTTTTGCGCTGTTAGTCAAAGCTGCTCCAAATGAGATCAGAAGACACACAGGGCGTAGGGGAGATCACAGGAGGTTAGCACTTGCCTCATCCAGACCTCATGTAGCTGTGGTGTGTACAGTACTTACCTCATGGTCTCTGTGTGTGTGTGTGTAAGCTCAAGGCAGACATCGAGCCAGCCCACCACCCAGGGCAAAGTGACACATCCAGGTGGGGTGGTCAACATCTCAAAACAAAAAAAACTCTGCAAATGATTAAATGTGGTCCCGAAAACACGTCAGCTCTGTTGGAGTTCAAAATGTTATTTTCATAATGTTTGCTTTTCTCTCTGCCTTGGTCATAAACTCAATGAAAGTTATATTAGATCAATTTAACATAGAATGGGAAACTGGACAGTGATGTCAGTCTCGGAGAGTGAAAACTGAGTGAGGGTTTTAACATAATGTCATATTTACTTTGCATTTGTTGCTAGTGATAAAAGTGAATCAGATTCAGTTCAAATCCTGGCAAAATGTTCATTATGTAATCAATTTGAACATTTCTTAATCTAGCTGAATTTAGTGTATTTATTAAAAACAGCTCAAGAAATATGTTTGACAGGCCAGTAGGACCGGAAAACCCGTTGCTGGGGCAAAAACCTTTATCATGTCACTTAACTGACATACTCATATGTGGTCAAGAACGGTTGAATTGTTTTCATAAAGGAAGTTATCTGAGACACTGCCTGTGTGTGTGTGTGTGTGTAGGAGGGGGATTTTGAACTTGAGCCATGTTCTTCATCTGTCTACGCATTTGTGTAGTGTCTTTTCTCCTACACTGAATCACTGTTCAAAATAAGTATTTCTTTTTTTCATTTTCCTGTATTTGAAGCCATTCAACCACTGTACCTCTGTAGGTATGTATATACAGTCATGGAAAAAATTATTAGACCACCCTTGTTTTCTTCAATTTCTTGTTCATTTTAATGCCTGGTACCACTAAAGGTATATTACCTGAAGAATACAATGAACACGACAAAAAATGCAGCTGATTACATAATACTTTATGTCCTATTTGACATGCTTAAGCTTAATTGTATTCCCAGGGTATATAAGAGGCCATTTCATGTCATGAGCAGCACTGCACATGCAAAGGCCTGGAGTGGTTTCCTGCTTACATTCAAGCCGTAGCACAACTCAGAAGTTGTCAGCTCTCACATAATGCCTAAAACAAAAGAATTATGTGAAGCCACAAAGGCAGCCATCTTGGCACTGCTGGAAATTGGCATGAGTGAGAGACAGGTAGCCAAAAAACTGAAGATCTCCAAGACAGCCGTTCATTACACCAAGAAAAAACAAGCCGAACATGGTACCACCAAATTGCTAGCTGGTCGAGGCAGGAAACGTCTTTCTACCCCACGAGATGACCGTTCACTCATCCGTTCCTGTGTCAGGAATCGTCGTCAGACCTCCAGGGACCTTAAAAATGAGTGGGCACTGTCGAAAAATGTGACTTGTTCGGCAAGGACAGTTCGAAACCGACTTCTTGAAGCTGGTCTGAAGTCACACAGGGCACGGAAGAAGCCCTTCATCAACGAAAGGCAGAGGAAGGCCCGGTTACTCTTTGCTAGGGATCACAAGGATTGGACTGTTGATGATTGGGCTAAGGTTCTCTTCAGTGATGAATCCAATTTTGAGTTGATGCCCACTCCAGCCAACTTACTGGTTAGGAGGAAGCCTGGAGAAGCCTACAAACCAGACTGTCTTGCCCCTACAGTAAAACATGGGGTGGATCAGTGATGATCTGGGGTTGTTTCAGTATGGGTGGAACAGGGCAAATGCAATTGTGTGAAGGGCGAATGAACCAGGTCATGTACAGGGCTACTCTTGAAAACAGTCTTCTTCCATCAGCTGGAAAACTCTTTCCTGCCTCGAATGACTGGATTTTCCAACAAGACAATGCCCCTTGCCACACGGCAAGGTCAGTTAAAGCCTGGATGGAGAACCAGAACATTCGAACCATGCCTTGGCCTGCTCAATCACCAGATCTAAATCCAATGGAAAACCTGTGGAAAATCATCAAACTCAAAATGGAGAACCACAAGCCCAAAAACAAAGCAAATTTGTTTGAATTTGTGCAACAGGAATGGGCTGCTGTGACAGCAGAACAATGTCAGAAGCTGGTGGAGAACATGCCAAGACGCATGGCTGCAGTCATCAAAAACAATGGTTATGCAATCAAGTACTAACTCCTGTGTGTATCATGTGACTAAAACAGACAGAAAAGAAAACATGGAATGCCTAAAAGCACTGTTTTTGGCAGTACAATGCCAAAGCTATTGATGTAAGAACTTAAGTGATTTTGGTTATTATCAAGAAAACCATGGAAAATGGTTAGATATCAGCTCTTAAATTAAACTCTTATGAGCTATTTTTGTTGTTATCATTATATTTGTCCAAACAAATGTACCTTTAGTGGTACCAGGCATTAAAATGAACAAGAAATTGAAGAAAACAAGGGTGGTCTAATAATTTTTTCCATGGCTGTATATGGGTGGAGCACCACCATGTGGTCACATAGGGAATAAGGTTTCTAAGCTTTACTTCTCTATACTCCATTAGTAGTAGCTGATATTTTGACAAATGACAATAAGAAACAAAACAAAAAAAAAACAAAGAAAAGAAAAACATCAGAAAAATGATCAGGACGTAAGCATAAAATTTTATTTGCAAAAAACCAACAAATCAAAATAAAAGTACAATACATTCTTAAAACCTTTTCTCTACAAAACAATTTCACAGAAATTACCTTGGAATGTATATTCCTATTTTTCATTTTTATGTTTCTTATATATATAGTCTTATATTTAATGTGTTTCTTTTGTTCTTTAAATAGTCCCATGTCAGTGTTAAATGACGTACAGTATAGACCTTTTTCCTGTAGAGGCAAAGAGAGGGTCTTGGCCGGCATTTTGACAATCATATAGTCAATAACAGATCATTAACTCTCATCCATATATATATATGTCCAGCCTTGAGCCCTCCAGCCACTCCCTATCAATTTAAGTACCATGTTGCATAAACAGAGGCATTAAGAGCCCGGCCAAACTAATGGGAGCAAGTGGGGTCCTGTTGGACTGCAGCTGCCAGTGAGTCTCCATCACACCTCCTGATTTCACTTAGTAGTCATTAGTACTATATCTATCTAACCAATGGGGCAACTTGGCTTGCAAAGACCACTCCTTCCTGCTTCTAAGGTAATATAACAAACACACTGACACGTCTGTAATCCATTGACGAGAACCACATTTCCTTCTTTTACAGTGTATCTGAATTTACAGTGACATTACAGCCTGCTGATAAATAACGGTGTGTTTCTGTCTGTCCCTGCCCTCTTCTGTCATTAGTAGTAGTTTCAAAACTGCCTGCAGCCAAACCCTGATAAAGGCACACATTTGTGAAACAGCCATGCCTTGCCACATTGTGTCCAACACATGAACTGGTCTCCCTTCTGTTGGAGCTTTATGCGAGCTTAAAAGAAGAGTGACGATGTTTTCGATAGCTAAGCATCCCCTGTCTCTGTGGTACTTCAATACGAGAGATAGAATTTTAACCCCCCAAATCCAATATTTGAAATGCAATACCCAGCTCAGGAAATGCGTAAAACATTGGTGTGATAACGTTAAATCAAATGTTAGAAACCTGTTGTTGTCCTCTGCTCCCCTCCTTTTAAAGTTTTATGTTCTAGTTGACAATGAGGTTAGAGATCTGGAGGGAACGGAGGATACCATTGGTAGAGTTAAAAGGTGTAAACAAGTGTTCACAAGTTCAGTGTTTTAGAAGAGAAAATAGCACCCCAAATGTTAGTGCATCCATACTGAGTCAGGACAAATGAAAACCCCTTTGAAATAACTAACAGCAGAACAAACCCCAGTTAATGAAACAAAATGAATCAAGTCATAACCATTAATATGGGTGTAGTACATAAAAACTGATATTACAAAACAGCAGATGGGCTATTTATAATGTTTCAACAGATAACAATTAGCCTGACATTGAAATGAGGCAGAAATTAGTTGAAGATAAAAGTGATACAGAAGGAGAGAGCAGGACAGAAAGAGATGATGTATCTGTCAGTATCTGTTTGGAAAAGGGCTTTTCTGATTCAAAAACTTTCTTTGTTTCATAATATCAGATATCAGAAGAACTTCAACACCTCGGCCATACTGGTTAATGATATATCCCACAGGTAACAGTTGATGTATTTAGAAATACTGTATACCAAAGACAGAGTTCCTCTACTCGAGCTACGCCACCATGTCTGAATCTACACATTCTATTAGGCTCCCATGTGAGAGTGTGTTAGAAAAAGAGATCTTAGGTTGTCTTCACATCTCCTTGTTAGAAAAAAGGTGCTTCCTGTCATCATAAGCACACACAAGCGGCAACACACCCACGTACACTTATATATATATACAGACCCACGCATACACGCAAACACACACTCCCTCAGACACACACAATAACAGCTGCTTTCCAGTCTGTCTTGAAAACATTGCACCAAAAAAGGACAGAGAGAAGGAGAACAAAAATAACTCTCTTCTCTCTGTACAGTAGTTCAGTCAGTGAGGCAAAGTGATGACTCAGGTCTATCTACCTAAACGGCTCGCTTGTAATGTTCAGATTTGGACTCCTCCGTTTCCTCGAACAGACAAGCGTACAAGAGGGGCCGGCGGTGAAACAGAGGCGTCCCTGAAAGGAGCCTGTTTCAAAAAAGGCAGAGTTCAGGCAGTGAGCGAGCTCCTACAGGTCTCTCTCACACACAGTGGATCTGCAGGTCGGTTCAGAATCCTAAAACCAGCAGGGGGCGCTATCCCTTAGGAGTTTTCTTGTTTTGGGCGTTCCACATGCCTCGTTTGGAGTGGTAGTAGTGAAAGAAGTTCCTTAAGCGTAGTCTCTCTACCTCCAAACCATTCTGCAGTACCCTAGAGGGGCAGGGAGAAACACTCAGTTAAAACTGGGTTATTTTCATAATGCTGGGTTATAGGGGAAGCAACATGTTTTTTTTTAATCTCTGAGAAAATATTGGGTTAACAACCATAGCAACTATTCTTGGGTCATGTTCAAAATACTGAAGAACAGTAACTGTGACTGCCTTCAATTGTCGGATAAAACTTATTTTTCTTCTTTTAAGTGTCAGCTCACCAAACACCTGGGTGGTATCTGAACACACATAGTTTTGGTTTTATTTGCTCAGGTTTTGAATTATCCATATTTCTGCCTCTACTCCAATACAATTGAGATGAATGACATTTTGTTGTCTTAAAGTATTGAAAAATTACATTAAAAAAATCACTTTCAATGTTATGAGTACCAGAAATGACATTATATACACCCACAGAAGAGGTGGATGTCTTAAAAACTGGACAAACTGAACCAAGACTATGTGCATGGCTTAATAGCTCAAGAGGTAAATGAGAAAATATGACTTTTTGTATATCAAGCCTTTAACAGCTTTGATAGCAGCAGCCTTTCTTGATGTTAGTAACAGAAGACATTTGAGAAGGACGGGAAGGCAACACACATTTATCATTCACTGTGCCGACTACCTCTGTTTTCCCTTCGTATGCTGTTTTTGTCCTGAGCACACTATCCACCTTCACAGGACATTTACCATACATGCTTGAGGTACAACAGTTACAACCCATGAAACAAATGTAACTATTGTATAATAACAGTAATGAATTGTAATATATAGGAGATGGCAATCACAATCTTATGAACTTCCGTTCAACATACTGCAATTTGGTAGAACACAACTACCATTACAAAGCATCTAACTTCAAAAGTTACCATAGAGTTGAGTTGACCTCTCCCTGACACAATCTCATCAAACATAGTATTCACCACAGATTTACTGTGTTGGCTTGTTGCTGGGTTACCTGTCCAGCAGTTCCCAGTCTTCTCCACCCCAGCGGTCTTTGAATTCCTCTGTGTTCATCCCTCCGATCTTATCAAAATCAGACTTATAGATTCCAAACAGGCCGAAGCCGTTTACCTCCCAGTAACCTGTGGAAAGAACAAAAAGGAAGTTAAGAGGAACTATTGGTCCCATTGCACGTCATTGAGTAAACAATGATTATGATGAAAGGAAAGTCTGCAGCCTTTATAGTACAAGTATGTGCTTCTGATGCACGTGTGTTTATTATGCATGTAAATTGAAAACATGAATTCAAAGTAGCTGTCTGCAACTGGGGAATGAGTTTGAGTGACATGTCAAACCGAAAACATGAAAACTATGTTAATACGTGAGTGTGATTATTCCTGTATGAGCATAGATGTGTGCCTGCATGTGTGTAATGTGTGTGTGTTTTTTTGTGTGTTACCGTCAGGCTCTTGTGGCGAACTGCCGCAGCTGAGTCTCATGACAATGGGAGCAAAAGCAAGGCGTCCCTCCACACAGTGCTTCCTGATGTTTTCCAAGATGTTGAGGGGGAAGTGGATGTGCAGATCACACAGGAAAACAATGCTGTGACTATCCTGCAAGAGGAAACACAAACAAACACACATGTACACATTTGTTACATCTAAACAATCTCTAAATCTTTCCCATGTCTGAGAAAAAGAAAAGTGTGTGTGTGAATGAGTATGTTTGATGATTCCGTGTATTGAGCTAGCGCAAATTTGTGTATATGTGAGTGGATGTTCACATACGCTTAATGCGGGATTTTACGATTAAAGAAAGTGGAGAAGACTGGGCTCAGCATCAGAGGCTTGTCTACGTTTCCAGAGCCCGCAGGTCATTCAGGCATGAGTGACGGCCCTGTCATCCCACCGTGACAGCACTGACACTCAACTGACGGATCGACGTCTGTCCAAATTTTCAGCCGCTTTGCAACGCCCCCCCCCCTTGGGTGGGTGTGCACGCGTGTGTGATAGAGAGACAGCCAGCTAAGGGCACATGCACACAAATAACCTGTGAAAGGCAATGGATGTGACAGCCATGGCATACACATGACAGAGGAAATGCAGCTAACTGTCTAAGCAATTCCCTGTCACCCACAGCTGGGCTCTGTGGGAGAGGACGAAGGGAAGCAGGAGGAGGCTCGGAGATAAGGGCGAGATCCACAGCCCGTGACAGACTGGCCTAGCAGTGATGTATTCATTATGCATGAGTGTTCTTTCTGTCTGTCCATCAGCCAGTAAAGGTCATGTGGTCAGCGTGAGTGGCTGACCTTCAGTGAGTGGCTTTTTCCTGCCAGCTCGCACATATTGCTGTCTTGCCTCTGTGTGTGTTTGTTTCTCTAACCTCAATAGTGTCCACTCCGATCTGCAGTCCTGCTGAGCGCTCAAAGTTCCCTTCTCTCCTCAGATACTCGTATCTGTCAAAACAAAAATATGCACACACATCAGTCAAATACTCTAAAACATTTCAAAATATATTCTAAGTCATATTACATGGCTGATTGTGTTACACACCTTGGCACACTGCTCTCTCTAAGCGCCTGCTCCACGTCCATGTCTTCACTCTCAAAGTCGACAATGATGATGCTGAAATTGTCGTCCTTTGTCTGGTGGTGAAGATTCTCCATGTCAGAGATAAACTGCTGTACCCAGCGAGCCTGGTTTTTCACTGAGGGACAGTAAGAACAAAGGGAAAAGCAGACAGCAAGTTAGGAAAACAAAACAAAAAAATCAAAGAAATGATTCTTCTAAACTTTTCCTTCCATGATGTATATTCGTTGCATGTGCTGAATTTTCTCTGGATGTCTGAATAATCTTTGTTTAACAATTGTTTCCGGGCAGATTATTCCATTTTGAAAGTTAACCGAAGTCCCTGACTGACCTGGCACCACAAAGTGCACCATGACATCTCTCCTCCACTGCAGCATAACCGGCTGGCAGAGCAGAGGCTTAGCATAGGCGGTGCTCCAGGGGGTCGCTCCGGGCCGGGCCAGGGACCTGGTGGAGGGAGGGGGCGGTGGGGTGGTGAGGCTGGACGTGGCAGCAGATGGGGCCGAAGCCGGTGCAGAGGCCGGCGCAGAGTCTGTGTTCTCGAGACTCTCTTCTCCTTGCCTGCTGCGGTGGAGCAGCAGGTAAATGTATTCCGACAGACGCACCACGCTGCGGCCTCGCTCCATCAGCTCCAGCTCCACCAGGTAGCGGTTCCCTCTCGCAGAGTCGCGCCGCTTCTCAACGTTGATGATTCGCAGCAGGGTGTAGATCCTGGTGCACAGACAGGAAAAAAAGCTTAAGAAACACGGGCAGGTTGGAACATGCTCTGAAATATAATATGAAAGAAAGGGAAAGGATGCAACTATAAAACACTTTTTCTTATATTATTCTGACAACTGGATTCATTGTTTGACTGCAGGCAGACCACTTCAGAAATGTGGCTACTCATTATCTCTGGCGCCAAGAAGTCTGCATGGTGTGATTTGCGAGGAAAATGAAAACAGAGAAAAAGTTAATGGCCAAGCTACTTTACACAAATAACATCAAGTAAGCACTGCTGAAGAAAATGGTAATCAGCACATAGAGGACTGCTAACATGGAGTCAAAGCACCAGGGCATGACCAATATGCTCTCAGTGAAATTACTTCTTGCTTTACATAATGGTTAGCACAAGAAACCACGTTTGAACTTACAAGGTTGCAGGGAAACATAAGCCCTCTTTTAGCCTCACATTATTCTCACTCCCTCCCCTTTATCCTTACCCTCCGTTCCGTTCGTTGAGTTTCTCCATGTATTGCGCCAGCACGTCCACCACCTCACTCTCTGCCAGCTGGAGGTTGCCAGACACGTTGCAGCGTAGGTCATTCCAGTCAGAGCGCAGCAGCTCAAAGTCCATCGGATTGACCGAGAAGGTCCTCTGCCAGTTGATGCTCTCCTCTGCCCAACCGGGCCGGGCCTCGACCTCCTCATAGCTGTAGTCCGACATCTCGCCCTCCTCTGGTTCTGGCTCGGGATCAGGGTCGGGGTCAGGATTAGAGCGGTTTGTATTCTGGTCCGGGTCAGGGTGCTGCTGGGACTCTGTGATCTCTGAGGTCCTGAGGTAAGAGGTGACCCGCGATTGACCTTGGAGCGTGTTTTCTGTGGAGTTTAACTTCAGCGGGGTAACTGAAGGGGGAGGGGGATCCTTATGATGGGACAGTGCGGTTAGCGGGTCCCCTTTGCTGGCTAGATCAGCAGTGACAGTAGTCTTTAAATCCCGATGCTCCCCTTTCCTCTTGCCTTTTGCCCCTGCTGCCCTGTTGGCAGACTTCTGCACACTTTCATTCTGTATGTTGATGCTTCCATTGAGAGGAGATGTCTTACCTTCTTTTGTGGGGGGATTGGGCCAGAGCTGAGGTGCACTAACAAGACTTCTACCTCCTGTTGTGCCTCCCCCAGCACGTCCTTTGGCACCCAGGTTGACCAGCCTTGTGGTCTTCCCAGTCTGGTATAGAAAGACCCCCGGGAACACCTCTCTAGGGTGGCGAGATGCCCTCTCCTCCCTCCTCTCTCGACGCTGCTCCCTCTCCCTCTCCCTGTCCTTCTCCCGCTCCTTGGCAGGTCGAGGCCTGGTGATATAGATCTTGTTCTCCTCCCTCTTCTCCTTCTTGTTTCCAGCAAGCTTGTTGTTGTCATGGAGGTTGTTGTTATGGGCAGAGTTGCTGAGGATCTGCTTGGCACGGCTGGCAAGGGCAGAGAGGGAGGACTTTTGGGGGAAAAGGAGTGAAGACTTGCTCAGTTTAGGCGGAGTCTCGGCTCCCTTCTCTCCTCCACCTACATCATCTGTACCTCCTCCTTTCCTGCCAGGGCCCAACTCTGCACGACCCGTGCGGATCCAAGACAGGGAGCGACCCCGGACCACATTGTCCATGTCAGGCTGAAGCACCCGGTGTTGGGTCTCTGTAAGCCCCTTCCTGGTGTCCTGTCTCATGTTTCCTCTTGTATGATCTCTTCCCCAGTCTCTGTCCAGATCCCTACCTACCTGCGCATCTCTGTGAGGAAAGTGTCTCCTTTCTCTGCGGTGTATGATACTGTTGACTGCTCCCTCCTCTTCATCAGGGTCCTCCTCCTCCTCTTCCCCTTCTCTGCCAGCTGGTGTGGGCCCAGGCTTTGAGTGCTGGTGGGGGGTGTGGCTTGTCTGGCTGGGATGAGAGGGCCTCTTGGGCGGCTGTGTGCCAACTATCTCTGCCTCGTCCTCTGTATCTATCACCTCCTCTTCCTCTAGGAAATCTGGAGACACGAAGGAGACCCAAAGTCGAAAGAGTGTGTGTACATGTGTGTATATATGTGTGACTGTGCATGCAGGCATGAGTGTGTGTTTAATCATCATTAGTTACCATCTG
Organism: Enoplosus armatus; assembly: GCF_043641665.1. Taxonomy (NCBI): domain Eukaryota; kingdom Metazoa; phylum Chordata; class Actinopteri; order Centrarchiformes; family Enoplosidae; genus Enoplosus; species Enoplosus armatus. The sequence goes on from NC_092185.1 coordinate 17,979,012, forward strand.
GGTTGGGGAAGAAGAACGGTCTGTCGTCTTCCTCTTCGTCCATCTTCATATATTTGTAGAAACCAAACCTGGCAGACACAACAAGAGGCAACGCACACACATAAACACACACAACCGCGTACATTAGCAGACTTTCAATGTGCCTTACAGCATAATAAACTTAATCGCTTGGTGAGAGGTTGCATCAATCACTGCCATCAAATTCACAGACACTTGAACAGTTACTCTGCATAATCAATGTACTCGCTCATATATACAAGACAGAGACAAATGTTCCCTTGGCTCTCTAAGAGATAAAAGCAATAATGTCCTTACTTCTCCAAGTAGATAGGGGACTCTCTGTAGAAACACTTGTTTTCTCGCTCCATGTGGGTGAGACGTGTGAAGTCATTGGGGTAAACGAAGGATAGATAGACCTGTAGAAAAGTTAAATGTCAATCAAGAAAACACTGATGAAGGAGTTTATTCTTATTTAGTAGTATTCTAATCAGGATTAGACTAACACCAGCATTTAATTAAAATCAGCCATTTATTATACTGCTGCGTTTTCTTGCGGTGCTGTTAAATCTAAAATGGATTTGTTTGAAATTTGTTTTCGTGGCTCATTTCCAGCTCATCGCTCGTCTCTGCAGCTGCTGCAGTAACTTGCATTGTCCTAAAGGGGGGAGCAGCGCTCAACACTACCTGTCACCTGCTTCCTTTATGTGCTTTGATACAAAGGGAGAGATGCAGTGGTAATTTTCAAACCAGCATGGACTTTTGTTCTCTGTACAGTTGATCTGAATATCACACTGACTCTGCAAGGGGCTACTTTTAAGCAAGTTGAAAGGCTACTGCAGTAATTGGATGCACTTCTGATGACCCCACAGGTTTAATTTTAGTAAGAACTCACACACATACTGACACACAAAAACATCATCACACATACTGAGCGGCAGGTCTTGTGATCCAGAGGGAAGATGACTTACAAATTGCAGGCCCTGGTATCTGGCGATGGGAAAATCTTTGACCACATAGGTTGGAGAGTAGAGACAGGCCGGAAGAATGTTTTCCAGTCGGGAGGGGTCGATCATAGGAGCTGAGGAGAGAGGAGAAAGAGAGATGGGGAGGTAAGTATTCGAGGTAAGGCACAAACAAATATGTATATAGGATTCTGGTTTCAACAAACATAAGAGTCAGAAAGCTGGGAGATGATCAGGTCAAAGGAAAACACACAAAAATGGAACACAGCCAGACAGCCAAAATGAATACAGCTAAACTGACAGCCAGAGAAACTGTGAGCCAGACAGCCAATCAGTCAAAAATGACAGGCCAGAACAGCAGTATGAGGACAGAAAAAGGGCTGAAATCATGACTGGCAGATTTACTGTTGTAGAAGGTGTCCCTGGGGTCCGGCTTCAGCATATCTGCTCCGTGCTGCATGATGCTGCCTCCCTCCAGACCCTGCAGCTGAGACTCCCCTTGGAGACGGATGTGACTGGCCAAGGTCTGGGGGACGTGGTCCACACTGTTCATCTTCAGATTGGACTCGTCTGAAAAATATAGAGAGGGAGGAAGAGATGATGTAGAAGAGGGAAAGAGGAAGATCTATTATTGCATTCAGTGGTTTGATTATCTTAATGATGTTCAAATTGATGTTAGCTGCTGGAAGGAAAACATAATTCACTTTGTTTGTGAAAAATGGGGAGAAGAAAAACAAAAAGAGAGGCAGAGAGGAAGGAAACAAAGGAGGAAGAAGAGGGGGAGAGCAGAAACAAAAGCTGAAGTGAGGGGGATCAGAAAAAAAGTTGAAAGAAAACAAAAACAGGGCAGAGCAGAGTCATAATTATACCAATCGATAGCAGGGACGGAGGAGAGAGCATGTGTGATTAATGACATGTCAGGAGCAAGGCCTGATGGGAGAAATGCTTCATAATTAACAGGGTGGTCAGCATCCTTCTTATCCTCCAGAGGGTGGAGTGTGCACATTCGGTGCGTGTGTGTGTGTGTTTGTGTGCACACGCTACACAGAGAAAGAGAAAGACAATAAGACATCTGTTGATCACATACCTGGTTAGCACAACAAACAAGCCTCGCCAAGATAAACTAATTATCCCTGTTACTGAAATCCTCAAAACAAGCAAAGAAAGAAAGAAAACAATGGAACTCTCCTTCTCTTTCTTTTGATTAATTTGTATCATATGGCTACCACTCATTGTTTTGTGCCAACTTTAATTTCCTGGTCTTTGCAGTAAATGTCAGTGCACTTTCATGTGTATTTTGACTGATTCTTAACTGTTTTAAAAAGTATTATCACACTAATAAAGAGACATATTTGGCCTGAACCCATGATCAATCCGCTGTAGTGAACTGCCCTGCAAACCGTTATATAATGCACCATGAACTATTATCCCAACACAAATGATCATTTCATTTGTAAAAATTCAATAATACACCGTCAAACTGTTTTTGGTCGGCAGGATTCCTGACCACTAAGATGGATGTTGAGAAAATCCGTTCAGATGAGATACTGCACTCTGGAAATACTTAATAACCACTTAAAAATCTGCAAGATAAGTCATTAATTATGAAGTGCTTACACAGATAGGAGAACAAATGCACACCAGTTTGGCTCAATTATTCCTGGTTTTCCAGAGAGTGTGAGCTAAAAAAGTTAGTTCAGGATCACTTATTGGGCTCTCTCATGTCAAAATATGTATGGATGTACAGCATTTGAACTATTTGACACTGCTTGATGAGCCACCCATCTCTTAGTGTCTGGCTACAACACAAGTTGAAAACAAGTTGTTGAGATCATGACATAAAGGGTGGAGTAGGGATGGATGGGTGGAGGGAGAAAGATGAGGAGATGGCAATGCTTGAATCCAGCAGGTGACCTCATACACCATACAAGGCCTCCTTCTTCTCTGTCATGGCTGGTCATAAACAAGAAGGCACACATACATCCCAAGCAACCGGCAGCTTTGCCAGAAATGACAACTCCACAAATCATTTTCTGTGCAGCTGGCATTTTCCCTTGTTAACGATACTGAATCCCTGTGACACGCTGCTATTCTTGGAGCTATAGAGGTTAGACATCTACTCAGGAGCTAACGCTCTCATCTCTGCTGCGAATGACACCTATTATTATGGCAGCTATTATATTCTGTATCTGCTCTTTGGCCCCACATAGAGAAGATATGGCATGCTCTTAAAGTGACAATCTACAGCTGCTCTAATAGAAAAAACATAAATATGAAATGAGGGAAAATGTTGATATTAAGCACTCATCAAGACCTAGAGAACAGATGCGAGTTTGTTTGAGGGACAAGAGAGAAGCACATCTTGGTACAAAAAAGGCTGATTCTGTGGCATTAAAGTACTGATCAATACCAGACTAGACTAATGAATTTGTTTTTTATAACATCATTTCCTCTTTCTGTTGGGCAAGCTTTCTGCTAAACAAAAAGACCAGAAACGGAAATAGAAATATGTTTCTATCATTAAAGAGTGTATCTTTGCCACAAACATCAGAAAATGTTAAAGTCTATTTTGAAATTCATCATGAAATGGGTTTTTTTCTCCAAGACAAGATGACAGAAAAACTTTCCATGCAATGTATCAGCAGGACAGAGTATCTCTTACCTGCATACAGGGAGATGTAGGCTGAGTCTATCACTTCATATTTCAGACCAGGGAGGAATGGACGCCACTGTGGGTGAAAGCAGAGAGGGAGAGAAAAGGGACTGAGTGAGAAAAGAAAACTAAATGCCAACACTTGGAAAGAAGAAGGTGGGCAGAAATCATCCATCACTGTTTGCAGGCTAAACTGTGACACTCCCTGTGTTATTGATCTCTGCGACATCACAGGATCGATCTGATGCTGGGTTTTTGTATAAACACTGTTAACCAGAGAGAATCAGGAGGAAACCGGAAAAAAAAGTGGTGAAGATGATCAGAGAACCATAAATGTGAGGCTGTAAGGGGTGAGGAAGGAAGGAGGGGTGAAAATCAGCAAACAAGAGGGAAAAAACCTAAGAAAATAGGCTGTGAGCAGAGCAAGAACAAAGCCGTAGGAAAAAGACGGTGACGAGAAGGTGTAAAAAGGAAGATCTAGCAATGACCTAAAAACAGAGAGAAGCATGGGGAGAGAAATAAAGAGAGATAGTGAGAATAAGAGAGAGAGAGAGAAGCTACAATTCTTTTAAATAGATTTCACAATTACCATGTCACTTCTGGTTACCCAGGATATAATCACAGGAGACAGGTCATTTTCCAACCCTCAGGTTGAGAATACAAATATAAACACCCTCCTCAGGCTCATGCAAATGCCTCCACATGTGTATGCACAACAAATATACACACACACATTTACTGTTTCATATTTAGTTGCGATCCGCATTTTGTCATTCATGTAGCGCTGACTGTAGCACCAATTGCTGATATGTAAGACCCCAATCCAGCATTTGTATATTATATCTACATTGTATGCTCCTCCCTCACATCCACGCTGACACATTAACACAGAAGCAAGTACACATATATAAGAAGAACAACAAACAAGGACACAGCGCGACATCATGCTGAGCAGCAGCAGGGAACAGCTCAGCAGGCCACCCAATGCTTCAGCATTGTGCCATTATTTCTGGGTGATTGTCGTCAAGGTCAAGACAGCAGACAGTCACTGCCGACTCAAGGAAGGACAAAACTAAAAAAAGTGGAGACCACATATGAGTTGTAACTTAAGAGGTTTAGTTTTACCCAACTAAAACAACACCAAAAACATATACTGAGGAAAAGTTAAACAAATGCAGCAATGTCACAACATCAGTGAAGATGTGCACAATTGATGTCGCAACTAAATATAACCAAACAAAAAGATAAAGGAAGCGACGGGAGACACAGAAACACTGGCTGATTGGCAGCAGGCTGTCGGGCCAGGTGAGCAGCATCTGCCTTTTTTCACAGCAGACATTTTGACTTGTCATAGTAGGAAAAGCTGGCTACGATACCAGGACCCTTATACTGGAGCAGCAAAACGGCATTCAGCCTTCAATAATTGTATTAGTTACACCTGTGCTTTCACACTGCATCAAAATGATGTCTGACGACCTTTGACTCCAGCCTCCAGCCTCCAGGCTCTCACAGAACGATGACACAAGTAGGGAAGCATTTCCACTGATCCTATGAGTCGTTACTCACAGCCGAAACACACTTCAAACCGCAAGTCAAAGTCTTCAACCATCACGAATTTTAACAACATTGTGCTTTGTGTGAAAGTTCACTCACTAGCTTTTTCTGGAGCTTTTATGCACTCGTCGCGTTCTTCTGGAACTTTTTATCACAACACACATTGGCATGGCTCTACGGCTGGTAGGTCAAAGCTGCGAGCGAGGCACGCTTTGACTTGTGGTTTGCATTGTGTTTCAGCTGTGTGTGTGCATGTAGTTAGAGGGTTAGCACAGGGCCCGTTCTTTTCAAGGCTCAATGGAGCTCAACACTCGGCTGCTATCACATTAGCTTTAACACACTAACACTTGAAATGCTGCACGCGCACCTGTGTGGCCTATTTTACAGCTTTGGGAGAATTTCTCCTGTTCATTGTCTGGCCCCATAGATCCTCTGATTAATTGCTCCAAGGGAGATGTTGACCTGGTGTGTATCTTGGTGTGTGTTTGCATGTGTACCTTATATGTACAAGTACACACACTATTTGTTGTGTGTGTCAATGTGGGTGTGTACGGGTGCGTCCTGTGTGAAATAATGTTGACAGGGAGCAGCAGGAAGAAGCGGAGGCCTGCTCGCTGGCCCCCCAAGCTCAACAGAGAGGAAAAGAAAATCAATATCTAAGAGGAAATAATAAAAAGTACCAATCAGTGAGCAAAATGGCAATGGGCAGCCAGAAGAGTTGTTTCATCCTGTTTCATCATGCCTGGACCATCCAGTGATATGTGAGGTTTTGATATTTGATTTTTTTTGTAATCCCCCAATGATTACGAGTTTATTGCTTCTGAAAGAGCTGACTGGTGGCTGCTGCTGTGTTCGTTTCCTTCAATTCAACTGGCTGCTCCAAAGCCTAAGGCACTATGGATATGAAGTTGTTTTGTTAGTGTGACACATAAGAGGTAGCGACATAATGAAACCATCTGACCTTTCCCAGTTTACGTAAAAATCAATTCAGATTTGAGGTCCAATAAGATTTACAGAAAGTAAACACTTCCATTTCGTGGTCTCACCTCGGGTCCTGAATTTTCTAGGGAATAAATAGAATCAGAAATACTTTATATTTAAAGTTTCCTTGAAGTTGTTGCCCATGCCCATTTGTTCAGTCAAGGACAGAGGTGTTCACTGCGTGCTTTCTATCTGTTTTCTCTCTCTTTCTCTGTGTCTTACTAATGCACACCTGACCTTAGGCCCAAATGGGTAGAGTGTTAAACAGAGAAAAGTCAGTGGCAGAGTGGACAGCAGAACAAGACAGATATTAACAAGCCTGACGACACCTGCCTGAGGGAAAAAGGCAAGAAAAGACCGGGACTACACCGTTGTTATTTACTTATTTCCACTTTATTTATACAGGGTAGCTTGGATGACATCTACAGTCACAATGATTTTTGGGAGCAGGAAAACCTTGACATGATATGATAGTCATTGAGGTCACTGCAATTACCACATTAGCCACTATCCAAATGTTGGGGACGATGCAAGATTGAAGGATATGGCAGGTGATTCAATATTTTTCTTACTGTAAAGAAATCTAGTGAAAAGACCAAAGCGTACAATTTATTTTTTGTGTCTTTTGTCAACTACTCAGAGTTATGATTCAGTCATGAAGAGAGAATAAAGAAGACAAAGACTGCAGCAAGTGGACTCTGCGGCGAGTGTACCCCAGTGTACCAAAGAGATCAAAATCTCCCAAATCCTGAAAAGGCTCTGGGGCTTCGAGTTGAGAGCCTTGTGGAGCTTGACACATGTGGCAATATTGTTGTAATCCTTCTCAAATACACAATATGACTGATCTCCTTGGATACAGTAGTTAGAAAGTTAATATTAAGTCCACTTAATACTGAGACAACTATTTCACAGCCAAGATACAAAACAATCACAAGACACAAATAGAGTGGAGGTCGTTACTGAGGTGAGGAAAAGTTAATAAGCCTTCTAAACTTTCCTTCACTCACCATTCAGTCTGTGATCACTCATGTTGAGTTTGAATGAAAGGTAGAACACAGGAGTGTGCTCTCGCCGATCTGTCTATGTGTGTCTGTTGCCAGAGAACTGTTGGGCCATAGAGATGGTGACTTCATTGAGAATGACATGCTGCTAACAAGCAAAGAATTATGTCCTGTAGCTGTGGTGCAAAAAAGGCAAAGTGACAGCTAACAAGCTAATGAGAGCACATATTAATAACCTCTGAGTGTTTGTCTCTTTGTATCCTGGCTTGGTTCGCTTTAAGGGAAAGTGGCACTTTTTATTCTATTGTCATTTACAGAGGAGTCCTTATACGTCTGCAGCAACAATTGTTATGACCAGTAGAGTATTTACATACGTGTTAAATATAGTCTGTGTAATCTGACTCAGAGCTTTTATTTCTGCTGTTTTGGTAACTAACTAACTCTGAATAACTAAAGGAATAGTTCGACATTATGGAAGATACGCTTATTTGCATCTTGCCGAAAGTTAGGTGAGAAGATTGATACCACTCTCATGTTTGTAAGGTACCTCCAGCAGCTGGTCAGCTTAGCTTAGCTTAGTATAAAGACTGGAAACAAGGGAAATGTTTTTTCTGGACAATCGAGGGAAAGCATTTTACTAGACATGCTTTTGTTTGATATAGCTGGGCATTAAAATCAGTGTTTGAGACCTGACTTTAAATAATGGTACATTTGTTTCTCAAGAATAGTGATAAAATATGTTAGATGACAAGTGAAGACAAGAAAAAGTTCCATTAACTGATGGGATGCAAGAAAAGTTATGACAGCTTTGGTGGGAACAGAAACAGAAAGAGTGAATTTTAACATTGAAATGGAAAGTCTGTTGCATGGACCCACTGACAGGCGCCTGGCAGCAGAGCATCAAGGAGAGACTCCTGACAGCCTCTGAACAGATACCTCCCCAACAGAGTGCAGAAGACACAAAAGCCTGCTGGTCTTTTGATGCGTTGCTGATTCTATTGTAGAATCTTCATACAATGAAAGTTGACAAGGATGCAAACAGCAAAGAAGAGTGGAAAAAGCACCTAGCCACAAAAGGCTAACCAAAAACTGCATTGTGGAAACAAGGGCATAAAGCTCCTGACTGATTATGCTCTTATTTCAATTGACAACTAAACAGAACTAAACACTTACATACAAGAGGATTAATGCCACTCTCCATTTCCTGTCACACTGACATGAAAACAGAGGCTTGTTTTTCACGTCATATCATGTCTTGCCTGGGGACTAAGGAATAATATTCAAAGAGAGATGAGGAGGTGGATACAGAGACGGGGTGTTTGATTTTCTATGTTGAATTATACATTAGCTAAAGTCTCTCAGACCAGACATTTCAAAAAGACAAATGAGCCCAATATCCATAGCAATTACTGCTGCGTCGTAGTCTGTGCGTCTACAGCAATGCCCTGCGTGCGCTGAGGGAAAACCGGTTAGTCACACTAACACTCTCACTAGATTCAAATCAAGTCAAACTTACATGACAGAATCTCCAAGCACAGCACACCTCTTAAAATCCCACGTGTTTGCTCTGCAGCCACATGAATAAAACTTACTTGCAGAGGTACTTTGGTCAACATGATGCTTAGTAGAAAAAGGATAACACAGTAATAACTAGCCAGACTGAATACAAATGGAGACAAAATAAAGACAAAATTTTTTTGGATGGTTTTGGATTAAATGAGCATGACAGCGCAGACCTCACTGAACATGTAAAATTGCTTTAATGTGATAGCACTAATGCAGCCAGTGGCAGATTAAGAAACATCCAATAATAAAATACATTAGCAGAAAGTAATCTGACATGTGCAACATGACCTGAATGTGCTAACACCAGTGTGCCGGCATGTTCTACCATTTGAAATCAAGTTGCTTGAAAACTTAAATAATGAAATCCAAAAGTGCCATGAACATGAAAACTGTACTAAACTGCAGTCTCTGTGACCCTACGGTCATTTCACACCAGAAATACGACAAATTGCTACATGCTCAAGGCTATTAAAATTGAATTAACCACTTAAGTCACAATTTCCAAATATTATACTTTCCCATACATAACAAGCAGTGTCTCTGCAAGATTCAGAGTCACAGAGAGGCACTTGGTAAGACAGGATTATACAGATAATGTAAGCATATGAAAGTTAACATGACAAGGACACAATGAGTGTGGGTGACGGGACACTGCATAGCTTTCTTTTTAATGTTAAAATGGTATGTCATGTGTTGGACGGTGCTCATTGGGAAGTGTCTGATCAAATCTGCATGTTGACAAGAGAAAACGCTGGCATGAAAGACAGAAAAATAGATAGGAACATCGGCTCTACGAAAGGCTTTAAATCCCTGTAGGCTCAAAATGCGAATGAGAATAACATGAATGAGAATATTTAGCTATATGATTAGAGCTTCTCGATTATGAGAAGCAATTCCCATTGAGAATTTATGTCCATGTCTTGCACTTTTCATCTTCCTCATAAAGAGAGAGCCTGGATGATCACCCTGCAATCATCACAGTCATACTGAGTGGCATTGATGTTGCCCTCTAGAGGATAAGAGGACAAAGAACGTGGCACTGAAAGCATCCCATGCCAATAAAGAGCGCTTGTGGGTGAGGTAAAGGTTAATGCTGGTGTTTTTGTTGTGTTTTTTTCCCCCCATACACTCATATATATGACCTCATCTAACAAAAAAATAACTGTGGTGGCCTGAGCTAGAAAAGACACAAAACTGAGTTCATCTGAATCTGGGATCTTAAAATTTCATCAAAATGAAAATATAAGTAATTTAAGGGAGGAGAAAAGCAGGTGTATGCATGCTAATGATAAAGGCTGAGGTAAATTAGACCAAAAAAAGACCATAAAAAGAAGTTCAAAGTTCAAAGAGTATTTGAAAAGGTCAAGCCACTGAAGGCCGAAAAGTGAATTGAGGCAAAAAATACGACTCCATATGTCTGAGAGCTGCTGAACTACAGTCAACCCTAAAAGGTTCTGAAGTGGTAAAGAAACTGAGAGAGGGCTGAATTATTTCCTAAGTAAAACGACACACACAATATACTTTAACAGCTGGCTCCAGGGCACACGGACCACTACTGATTTATATTGAGGAGGGACAGTGTGAGGCAGATGTAGAGAGGCCTCTGTGCGTATGGTTGTGTGAATACACCCCATGAGTCTGTGGGGTTGGGGTAGTTGGGTGTATGTGAGAGTGCGAGTGTGTGCATACATGGGTGTGTGTGTTAATTGGTGGGCAGTTTGAGGTTTGGCCTGGCAGGAGTGATAAAACAGGGCCATTAAAATCCCGCATTTAAAATCCCACACCCCTGGCTCTCCATAAACTTGCCATTACTAATTAAGGCGTGACTTTCTTCTCTTCTTTCTCTCACTCCCTCTTCCTCTCAATCACACCGTTTAATGGCCAGCACTTTCCTTCCCTCTGTCACATGGCTAGCAAGAGACATTTTCCATTAGGCCAGTGGAAAGGTCCTGTGTTTCACTGACAATGACATTTAAAAAACTTAATGAAACTACTGCTCACTAAGTCTTCTTTCATCTGATGCAATCCATTAAAAAAAAAAAGAGTCATCAGTCTAAAGAGAGTTTATTTGAAGTTAATTGAAGAAAAACACTGAGGTAGAGTGTAGTAATGGAAAGGCTCAGTCAGAATGCACGTTTAGTAGCTCGCATACTAATCCTAACGACTCAACAATCTCCTCATTCATTGGCCTGCTGTTCATACATACAAATACAGCTGTTTCCATCCCCTTGGGAAAGGCACAGTGTATTCCTAACCTGTCTCTTCCTGTCTCTAATGCTGATTATGTTCCACCTTCCTGCAGCCTAATTCCTTCACACGATGGAAAGGAAAGGGGCCAACACGGAGAGAACAAGGGATCTCTTTCTTATTTTCTTGCCAAAAGGTAACTCTCAGACTGCGCTTGTGTACGTATCTGATATTTACTCGCTCTCGTTTCTTTATAACAAGCGCTGCTAAACAAATACATTCCCAGAGGAACAGCCCACCTTTGACCATGCAATCACAGCTTGGCACAGAACACAGAAGAAAGAGCTGTGAATCCACGCTATCTGCTCTTTAACAAATGAGTGCCTGGGTTTCTGCGGATTTATGTGAGCCCTGGGCTTATGCTGTTGTGGGCCGGTCACGGTAAATCTGCTATTTTTGTCAAGGTGTGAAATGTATTCCGCTGTTAAATCACACACAGGGGCCTTACTAAGACAGCATAGCGTACACACACACACACACACACATTCCTGCACACAGTGTTGATTTGCTGCATGACTTTTATACGCTTCATTAAATTGTTTCTACTAGTACAAACCCACTTTGATGAGGATTGGCTGAGGGTTGGAGACAGAGAGAGAGACATGGATTTTCACATGACCTTGATTCACTGGTAGTCATAATCACATGAACAGTTTTCTGGATGACTCGCAAAGTCTGCTAGGAAGTTGATGATGAGGTAGAGAGAACAGAGATACTTCATATCAAGGCCTCCAGTGCACACCCTGTATATATCCTTCTTCACACTTCTGCCCCATTTCTTTCTCCCTTCTTACTCTGTCTCCTCTCCTTCTTTTCGGCAGCTGTGTCCATTCAGTCTTTGTCCTTAGATCAAGCCATTAAGCTCTGATTACCAATGCCATTTTAGTTTGAGGGCCATACATTTTAATTGCCAGTGCAATTTTTTTCTTCCATTTTGGAAAGGCCAATTCCCCGTGTGATGGTCAACACTAGCTTTCACTGTCCACTTGGAGGAGATGTAGACAGCTATGTGTGTAATACATATGGAGTCAAAACGAAGATAACCATGAGTTATAACACTGCAAGTGTCTGTATTCTTGTGGGTATGTTGCTACAGGTGCCAGATAGAAGATTAAATGATCCAGGAAGTCAGGTTTCAATAATGTATCCATTTTGCATCAGTTTTAAAGCTGTTCTAATTCATCTTTATCATTTTTAACATCATTTTTATATTAACAGTGGAACAAATTATTATGTACAATATGATAAGGGTCACTCGTAGTGTCAAATCCATCGAGTTCAACAGGGCACTTTATTATCTTTGTGGCCTGCAACTTGCAACTTGCTACTTACAGCTCACTTTCTCCACTCTCAACCCAGATTTCAGTCATAGCAGGCAGCCATTTTTAGTAAGAAAGCTCTGATTTAGCAGAGCCAGATCATTGGTGGAACCCAAAACAAAATTAAAAGGGGGATGATTTCGCCAGATATATGACTCAAAATGAATGCTGATGTTGCTTCTGTGTGTGTGTGTGTAAATAGGTTGTTTGTTAACACCTTCGCCATATGAATATAATATGGTTAATTAATATGTCAATGCTGTGTTTAAAGGTTGCTGGGCTGCCCCCAAGTGGCCACAAAATCAATCAATGCAGGTTTAAGGCTTCTCTAATGAACGTGTGTGCATGTGTGCAACTATTTTTCCAGGCTATCTTGTATGTTTCTCTGCAATGCGGTCGTCTCATTTAAATGAACGACGAGGGTGCGTTTTTGGTCAGCCACCAAACTGGCACCAGATTAAGCAGTAGGAGCCACCAGTCCAGCAAGGACATGATAACAGTGCATCCTCTCTGTTCTTATTGCATTATAGCTCATCCACTCAGTCTGTTTGTGCTATCCAGAGGCTCTCCAAATAACAACGAAGGTATTTGTTTGCCATCGAGATGTGGCTGTCACGGGCTGTAATTTATTAGTCACACTTGCACATCATCAGCAGAATATTCATAACACACCCACATCAACGACCCACAACATCCCACAGCAACAGTATAGTACTGGGGAGACCTGCCACGAACAGGACATTTCATAAAGCCTGTGTGAAAATACACACCAGTTGATTGTGCCAATCACACACACACCCACACACACACATAGGGGTCATGTGTGATCCTCCTGGCACCACAGAGTTCAGCATGGTGCTCCTCACATCACCCTGTCAACTCCTCTCTTAAAACTGGCATCTTTAAGCAGCTGATCTGAGCTGAACAACACTGGCTCGAGACACTCGAGACACTCGAGACACAGAGGAGAGTACAGCAGTGCTGGAAACTGTGGGCTAAGGTTAAGGAGTGGTGATGTGATGAATGGCTTTGTGGAAACAGGTTGGAAAAAAAGAAAACAAAAATATGACAGGACAGTTAAGTATATAAAGACCCAGGCAGAAGCTAACAAGAACGGATAGAAAGACAGAAATATAGGTAGAAGACAGTAGCCAGAGGCACTCAGGCAGAGCTTGCAGGGGATAAAGATAGACTGAGAAAGAAGTAAAAAATCATTAACCTTCAGGGTGCAAAAATGACACTGAAGTTTTGTGAAACTCCAGCAGTACTGCTGCTGCTCTGCTGATGATGATGGTCACCACGATGACGATAACCTGGGGCTTGTTAAGAGATTCATCCCATACACACAACAGTGATCTCTTTTTATCATCTGCCCTCCCACTCAACGTACAGGCTCACACGAGGCATGTGGGCTCTCCTTTGAAACTTCATCTCGAAATTACGCCCCACTCATCTCTGAGCTTTGCCTGAGGTGCAGAACACCACTACTGAGAGAGAAATGGTGCAGAGGAGAGTCGAAGCGAACGGGAGAGAAAAAAAAGAAACTTAGAGAAGAAGAAGAAGAAGAGTAAGTGTGGGAGAGAAAGCTGGAGGAGGAGAGTGATGACAGACGGAGGAATGGAAAGAGGATAGAAGAAAAATAGTTGAGAGACTTGAAATGAGTTGATGCTCTAAACCCTCTGGTAGGGAAAGCCAGTGCGACAACAAGGAGGGCCTTTATTGCATACAGTTGTGATCGGATGAGTCCATGGAAAAACGAGGAAAAATGCAAAGTCATGCACAGCAAAGGAGGGAAAGGAGATCTTTTCCACTTCAAACGCTTCCTTTCATTTCTTACCTCTTCAGCCACCACTCTGACACTGCTAATCACAGGGTACAAGTGAAGACTAAATGCTAAATGTCCTGCCAAAGGTGAAAGCTTTCTCAAGACACATGAAAGCATTGTCATATGCTAAGAGTCAGCGAGGTGAAGATAAATTAAATGACTGGGGGTGTAGACAGAGAAGCAGAATATTGGAAGTGAGCTCCCATGATTGCTAGGGTCCACTTACCCCAACCTCCACGTGGTCCGAGCCCTTGTCATCCTGCTTGTGGAGGATCTCAAAGTAGTATTGTCTGGATGAGATTAGGCTGAGGGGAGATGAAGGGAGAGAGAAAGACAGAGCTATTGTTAGATATTTGACACTGATGAAAAAAAGAATAAGCCACTGCAGCTCCTTTCACCTTAGGATCTTTCTCAGCGACCCAGCGCTTATGAACACATAATGACTGTTGATTGTGTGGAGGCCTACCAGAAATACAACTATAACGGGATTTACTGATACTGCAGTGGAGTAAGGTAAACAGCTTGACTTTAAAAAAAACATATGTCAATTGGACCAGAGCATAAACAGGTTAATCAGTCTTGAATATAACTCTGTGCTGCAGGCAAGATGGGAAAAGAGACGGCAGTGAGCCAGGATATCATCAGCCTTGGGTCCTGAATAAAACACTACTTCAGAGACATTGAGGAGGAAAATCGATGCTCCACATAAATCAACATTTTACATTTATAGGGCTCCAGTATTTCTCTGGAACTCCTGCTTAGACTGAGTAAAGGTCTGTATGTTATTCGCAGCACTGATGAAACACGCACACCAAGCGTCAATGCTTTATTCTTATCAAAAACACATCTCGGGTAATAGGCCAGCATCTGCTGCTGAATAAGAGACACCCGAGCACTGCTCCACACATCATTAGCTCTCAAAACACACACATACAGCCAAAGTTGAATACACACACGCATAGTGTTGAACAACGAATAAGATCACGTTTTTGCAAGGATACATGTACCGTGCACATCTACAGTGTACAAATGCACCATTTGTTAAAGCATGTGTCTTAAATGCATAGAAGAGCTATGCTTCTAAGGATAAAATGGTACTGTATGTTGGAAAACCTAATTCCTATATACATGATCATGTTCATTTTATTTGCCGCAGCCTGGTAATTTGTAAAACATTTGCTACTCTGAACTTTTGGAGTCACTTGGCTCCTCCATATTCATGTGCTCTGGTTCACTAAGATTTGTGATGGCTTGCTCTTTTTTGTGATCATCATTTTCTCTCTCTGTGATGGTCCCCTTTCTCTCCTCTCTCCTGTTTGTCCCCTGAAAAAAACACAAGTTCATCTTATTTTTGAGTCTGAGTTTGGAATTGAAAATAGCCCCACAAAAACAGGAGATAACAAGGATGAACTTGCATCCTTGTTCTAGCGAGCATGTTTGAGTTTAAAACAATTTCATCTTTTTGTCTATATAATGACAAAAAGTGACAGATGCCTATTATACAAGTTCCCAGAACTCAAGGTGACATCTTAAAGTTGTTTGTTTTGTCCAACGAACACAGCGGAACCTAAAGAGAAAAGCAGAGAAATTGTCACACTTGAGAGGACAGAGCTAGCAAAGGCTTTTAACATTTTTGCTCCATAAATGACCTGAACGGTTTTTAAAATTGTGACTGATTCATGTTTGTCAATCAACTAATTGCTTAATGGACTCATTATTTCAGCACTACCAGACATAAATGCCTGGTCTTCCATGATAAAGATTGCAGAGTTACAGACGTAGTGTAGACTTGCTTTGCAGTGTGTGTGTGTGTGTGTGTGTGTGTGTGTGTGTGTGTTTGTTCCTGATGTGGTTGTCCAATTTGAAAGGGAAGGACAAAGCCTGAAGGGGGACGGTCACGTGTTGCCCTGTGCACAAACGCCGCCGCATCATCCGGCTGCCCAGCGTTCTGTAACCAATAAATCATTGCAGGTGCAGGAGAGCAGTGACAGTGAGCTAAGGTCACTCTCTCATGAATAGGGAACATCTCTCTGCGCAGCTGCTGAAACGGCACTCGGCTAACTTAAGTGCCGCTTTCAGCTCCTGGCACCCTGCTTGCCCTTTCCCATGTGATTCAAGCGCAATCCATGAGCGAAAAGACTGAAAATATTATTTTGCATTCACATCAGACAAAACACAGTCGAAAGAGTTATTAGATTAGATCAGATGAAACTTTAATTAATATAATGAATATGCGGGGAAATGGAGTGATCAGAATCATCTCGACCCGAGAACTGAGGGCAAAAGTTTATCTACAGTGAAATATACTGTATGTATCCCCTGAAAATATTACTACCAGACAAAGTATAACTGGTTTGCAAAATTATTAGAGAACTGAATCTCACTTTCCAATTTCAAACAAATTAAATTTTAGGTTGACATGTCACATCTTTCTTTTAATCCTGACCTCAAAGTGATATTTTTAGGCGGCCTTAGTTTATTGAGTTCCTGTCCCTCAGCAGATGACGATAGATGGTTTTAAGGATACATTTCCTGACCCTTCATTAGATTGTCTATTTCAGCCCATAATCTGACTCCATCTAAGGGATAATCTAATGTCAGAGCTGAGAGGATGCAGTCTGCCGCCACAGTGTTTCAGAGTAAGGCAGATACACAACCGCAGACAAGGAGGACTACACACATCGCACAGATGTACACAGAAAACATTATGCATTTTCAACATACTATGGTCCATCAACTTTTGAGGATCTCTTTGTTCCAGACCCTGGCCACTCAATTCAAAAACACACTCAACACACTCAAAGAGCCTGAACTTCAGCAGTGACAGATTGGTAGCTCAGCCAATACAAACCTGTTTACCTGTTATAAGATGCCAGATAAGACAATGCACCCATGCACGCACACACACACACACACACACACACACACAGACACACCGCAGATAGCAGGCCTATCAACAGTAGCTGAGCAAGATGGAGACAAACAAAAGGATCATATGACACTGAGAAACAGAGATGGATAAACAGATGAAGAGAGCAGAACGTCAAGTCCTATTAACATACTTACATCCTTAGTTTGACTATTTCCTTTATATTTTCTCTTTGTATTTGAAGTCATTTTGTATGCCAATTCAGTAGTAATTTCAGCTTTGGTTCACGTAATTTCCAGAGGAGGTGAGACATTTATTGAGTCCTGTGGGTTTCAACGTCTACAGGAGTCTGCTGATACATATTTCTGTTTTAAAGATCTGCATCATTTCTTTGTGCCTGCATCTTTTTGTTTTCAATTTGGTGGGAACGAAGACAGATATTCTTTGAGAAAATAAAAGACTTCATTAATCATGATGGGTGCACATACAGATATGGTCGGAGACAATATAAGAAAGCTGTGAAGTGAATTTGACAAACAAAATGAGACTTTTATGGACTCTACTATGTCCAAAAGCATTATATTAAATGTAAAGACTGGATAAGGAGAGAGACAAACGAAGTAGAACAAAGTAGGAACAATAAAGGTGTTTTATACTTGCATGA
The DNA here is from genome assembly GCF_043641665.1 of Enoplosus armatus. Taxonomy (NCBI): domain Eukaryota; kingdom Metazoa; phylum Chordata; class Actinopteri; order Centrarchiformes; family Enoplosidae; genus Enoplosus; species Enoplosus armatus. Next base: position 17,996,653 of record NC_092185.1, read on the forward strand.
GTCTATGTGTGTGTGTGTGTGCTCACTGGTCACACCAGTCTTTCTGTGATGGATGGCAAGGCGAGCTCCGGTTGAAAAAGATGAAGAGACAGAGAGACAGGCGGAAAGAAAGATGAAGGAGGAGCGATAAATAGCAAATGAACAGCAGAAACAGAGAGGGAATTATAAATGCTTTCTGTATCTTGAAAGGAAAAATACATTACAGCGAATATCACTCAGACGTGATTTCATACAGAACGCCAGAAGAAGAAAAAAAAACTCATGAAAGAGCAAGTGAAGGGCAAATGAGAGATGGAAAAGGAAAGAATAGCTATTAGCGCATGACTCAGAGGATGAGTAGAGGACACAAAACAAGAGTCTAATTGCCTGACTAATTGGAGTCTTTGTTTCCAGTTTCCCTTCATTGGGCTGAATGGATAGAGACAGACAAAGGAGCTTGACTGGGCTGGATGACACAAGACAGGAGCTAAACAATATTCAGGCAGTATCATCGCTGCCCAAAGTCTGCTGGATTTGAAGTATGAAATATTTATTTGGCATGAACATATAGCAAGGTTTTTTGTTTGTTTGTTTTTTCCCCCTGCTGAGAGACAAATTCCTTTCACAAAGCGTCTCAAAGAAAACGGCTGGACTGTGGGTTTGTCAAAAGAAATATACAAAAGTCTGGATGCACAACACCCTGAGGACCGGCAGACAGATTGACACACTCAGAATTCCTCAGAATTACCAACCTGGGTCGCGGCAAGCAGAGCTGAAGTGAAAAAGAGACAGTATACGTTCTGCCCTTGGTAAATACCAGCCCTCTTTCTCTCATTCTCCCTTCATCTCACCTATCTGCCCGCCGGCTACAGCAATTTCCTGATTCTACTTTTCCAGTATCTCCTCTCTTTTTCCAACTCAATTTCTCATTAATGCTATCTGACTGTCACCCCCTGTCCCTGTCTCTCTCTCTCTCTCTTTCTTGCCTGATTTCTCCCTCTCTAATACCCACAGGTGGCCTTTAAATAAAAGACAGTGCTCAGTGAGTGCTCTCCTCTCAACTACATTAATGATACCAGTGTTTAGAGCTGCCCCAAGGAGACGCACAAACTTCACTTTTCTCCCCCCTCTTCACTCCATTTCTCATGCATTCCTCTAATCCATCAGAGAGCTATCATGCTGCTCTTCCCTGCAGCCTCAATAAATCCTCTTTCTTCCATCCCCTCCCTTCACTTCGTCCCCCCTCCGCTCTCCTTCATCCCCTGCTCTTTCCCCGTCTCTTTCTCCCCCTCTTCTCCTGTATCTTGTCTGTTTCTTCTCTCCAACGCTTCTCTGGCCGCCTCTTCTCCCTCTATCTACCGCATCCAATTCCCCCATATGTAATTATCTAATATAGCATTATAGCATTACTATCGTCACTACTTTTTCTTCTCTACGCCTTCACTTCAGCCCTTTCTCACTTTGATTTTGTATTAACACTCCTTCTCCTCTCCTACTGGCCTGAATGCACGGACATGTGAAGAAAAGAAAAACTGAGATGCAGAGAAGCAGATGCTCTTTTCATTACAGAGAAGTGCAACTACAATTACTACACTACGTCAAGGTCAAACGATACTACATGTGCAAGCTGTACAAATACATTAGCAAGGAGGGAGAACATTTTCCTGTTGTCAACAAATCCCATTAAAAGACCAAAATCAACAATTCATTCATCCAGCTAACAAGCATCCAAAGCCTGATATAGCTTATTCTTCTGTGCCATAGAGCTCCAGTGTTGTCCAAAAACTATTAAAACGCATCAATGAGCCACAGACACTCGGTCCAAAGCCTATTCATTACTATGTTGAAGGACCAGAGTGTTTGAAGCTGTTTCGAACCGCCATACTACAAGGCAGGATGAACATGTGCGATAATCTTTTAAATACGGGGATAACGGCGCACACTCTCTTTCCTGGAAGGCATTTATGGTGTTGCACTCGGTTGCACACACCAAAAGCTTATTCTACGCACACCTGGCCAATCATAACGTGGGTGTGAATGTGGGATTGAAAGTTACAGAAATTGTCCGCCTTTCTTCTCTGCTCCATCTCTGCTCAGATCGAGTGCTTTGCACATAACGTGTCTGCATCTGTGCCCAACTATTTATCTCTTCTCACGATATCGCGATACATCCTGGATACTAACAAAGTCACTTTCCAAACAGCTTACATACCCGTCCCCCAGCTGCACAGAATATAATTTCTGTGTTTCCTCAGACGGGGCCGACCCTCCGTCATCATTACTGTCTCTAGTCACGTTTGGCCAGAAGCAGCCCTGTGTTACCGTTTGGTCGCACTCATGCATTACTGCCATTCAGATGTCCGCTACCACATTCTTTCACAGCTCGAGAGATGTGCATGAACACCCCAAAGACATTCTGATTAAACATAAGCCACTACACACATGAACACACACACACACACACACACACACTCAAACGTAGATTTGTGTCTCAGCAGGCTCCCATCACTCATAGAAACAGATGGTGGAGTGAAGGCCTGAGGGAGGAAAGTGGGACAGAGAAGTCATTGCAGCTCGCTGGCAAACAGCTTCATTCTAATTCAACTGCTACAGCGTATCAACCAATTACCTTGAGTGGAGAAAGGTTAGCATTAAGGTTGGTGTTCACACACAAACACAATCGGGGATATGTGTGCACACAAAGACAGAGAAGTACAGATTATTCGCTCACATGTATGTGAATATAGTATTCCTATGACACCATGAGCACTATATATAGCACTCGGAGTACTATACTTTCTTCTCTTGAGTCTCCGTGGCAGCTAATAGCCAGCAGTGCTTAAATGATTCAATTATAGATACTGAGAGATCCCATAGTGAAATAACTGGTCATTCTCCACTAAGTTTCCCTCATTGTTGCCGGGAAAAAGGCACAATTAACTCTCTCCTTCCAACTATTATCGGTCTTTGGGGGTTTTCTGTTAAGTCATGTGTGCAGAAAACGAATGGGAGCTTTCGCAGTGTGTTAAAGTCACAAGAGTGAAAGGGAATGAAAGATGATGAGAAAGAAGGAGACAGTTAATAGAAGAAATAAAGGCCTAAGAAGGCACGCACAAACACAAGCGCACTCACACAGAAAAACGAGGAACACACATCAACGCCCACGTGTCTGAGGAGGATTGGGCGTAAATGTCATTTCCAGCAGTTTGTGAACTGAGAGCTGCTCCTTCAAAATGCCAGCTGTGGTATCCCAGATAACCTTGAAATCCTCTTCTGCCTTTCGTCCTTGCACCACGCCACTTTCGAAGGTCAGCAGCAGCCATTTTTAATTTCAATCATTACACCGGAAGGTGAAAACCTGGACAGACCATAATATCATGTTTGGAAACTCATCTACAGAAGCAAATGCAGGTGAATGCTAGCAGAGACGTCGTTTAATTGACTTTCGCTGTTTGCCTCAGATTCAGTCAGCGCTCATTAGTGTCCAATATCTTTCAAATATTCCTTCTAATCTTCAAACTTACTGTCAATCACATCCCATGCTGAGCTGCTCAAAGAGTTTTGGAATACTTGACGTCAAGCAAGACGTCAGACCAGCTACAGTTCAGTTTATAGAATTTTAACAAATGTCAATCTCCCTGGTGTTGTCTATACAGCCCGAGGCTCCTGTAGCTGTGTCAGAAAGCAGAGATAGTGTTGACGGGGTTATCTGGGTTCCTCATCTGACTACTTCACTGTCACTCATCAAGCTGTTGTGACAGCACCTAGCAGGCACTGCCAAACTATCACTTCACAGGTGTGAGCCGTGGTGGAGACAAAGAGTTAGACAGACAAAAAGGGACACTTTCAAATTGACACAGGTATTATTCTAAAAGTTGATTGAATGTTTTAAGGCTTTATTTTGAATGTACAGAATTTCAAATCAATCAAAAGTGGCGATTCATTTTCGGTCAGTGATCTAATCAGTTATCACTAATCCCTGATTGTTTCTGCCCTTCTGTTTATTTTTACATACATGTATACAAGGAAGTCACTGGGGCTATGACATGTTGTTTTGATGGCTGTTACTACATTTAATCTGATGACATGTTTGTATAAATCCTCACAAGAGCAGAAAGAAAGAAGCTGATGGTTTGGGAGAGATAGACTGAGACAGCAAGAGGGAGAAAGAGTCTCCATCTTCAAATGTTATTCAGCAAACTTCAGAATTGGAATGCAGGCAAAACTGTTTCTTCCTCACACACTCACTAAATACTGTGAGTCATTTCCTCCAGGTGGTCATAGCCAGGTGTTGTGGATGGCTACCAGATCTCCCTAACAGGTGTACTGATCCAACTTTCCTGTCCATCCCATCTATTTAAATTGCCACCTAGGATGGACACCCACTGGTACTGATGAACGGACATTTGAATAAATGCATCATTTCTTTGAACAGCATGTGTCTCAGCGGCATGCTGTCTGCACTGCAGCATATGCACATTACATGAAGCCCTTACCCTCTCCTACCTCTTACCCTTTTACAGCTTCAAATTCCCTCCCCAAATGAAATAGCCATTATGGCAATAGACAGAGTGACATAGAGGGAGAAGGCCTTAAAAAGTGAGTGAGAGATAGAGAGAGGGGCTGATGGGAAAATTGTGGCATTGTGGCACCTGAAAGCTCTAGTTGCAGTCATCCATGATGCAGCGTAACCACAGAGGGACTGCCAACTGGAGGTCGTTTAGATTTTATATATATATATATATATATATATATTTGATATGTGTGTACAGTGGTTAAATTGGGCTAGGGGGCACATTTCTATGACATCAGGGAACGCACATTTTCAACAATGTATATATTTTTACACTTTTCTCTGTTTTAATAATTCAGACAATGACTAAAACATGTTTTCTTCGTAGCTGTAGAGAACAGAGGCCTAAATGAGGCGATATAAGCAATTGCGAACATCAGAACTTCTGTACTGAGTGTTTTGTCAGAGTGATTGATATCAGCTGATTGGTTCTGTGATTGATCTATGCTCTGGGCCTCACTGGTTCCTTAAATAGCTGAAGAAAAAGCTGTTTTTGGGTAGAGATTGTCTGGTCTCTAACCCTTTATACACAAGGTGATGCCACACAACAGGTGGGTGTGGACTAAAGTTTTCTCAGTGCTATACTATTCATATCTGTACGACCAATGTGTTTATGATTCAATTACAAGAGCACATAGATCTAGCCTCTTAATTTTACTAGATGGACACATTTAACTTTAAAATGATCCCAGACCCCCCTAGAGGGTCCAAGGTCCACAGTCTCACAAAATCAATGCGATTTATTATGTGGGGGAAACAATGCCCCCCACATAATAAATCCAAATTTAACTGTGTGTGTGTGTGTGTGTGTGTGTGTGTGTGTGTGTGTGTGAGAGAGAGAGAAGGTGTGATGGTGTGTGTGTGTGAGTGAGAGAGAGAGAGAGAGAAGGTGTGATGGTGTGTGTATGTATGTTTGCTGGTTTCAGTAGCCTTTGATTGCATCGTGTGGAGACCTGCAACGGTGTTTCAAGCGAACCCCTCAACAACAATATGTTTTATTCCCTGACAATATGATTCAACCCTGCAGCAGCCATTAGTTACTGTTCACTAACTTCGACTACAGTCGGCTGTACAGCTCCAATGAACCGAGACGTATAAATAACCGCAGTCCAAAGCGCGAAACACCCCCGCCCCCCCAAAAAACACAACAAAAAACAACCTTGCTGAAGTGGGAGTGTCTGTTGTGTTTCATTCTGCTCTTCTATGTTCAATTACATTTCTGAAGGGTGCTCTCTGTTTGGTTGTGTTCTTCTCTGCACCATTCAACTCACTTCTTTTATGCTGCATTTTATTTCAGCTCTGTCCCATTTCATCCTGTTTCAGGCCCAATATGATAATAACTAGGAACAGTAGCACATAAACTGTGAAAGCTGTTTTCAATTGCAGCTTTGTGGCAGAATGGAGTCTGCAAATAGGCTCAAATGGCCCTGAACTTACTCGCCAATAACAAATTGCACAAGAGGAGCTGTAGCCTCATGTGTAATGACTAATAATTCATACAGTGGCTTTCCATCTACAAAATTGAGTGTAATATTCCAGAAACACCTAATTAATTTTGTTCAATTATTTCTTTATTTTATCTGGCTTACAAATGTTTCAAATTACCAGGTGATAAAATCTGTCTAATGACTGATTATTATTGCTGTACACACACTCTGATGCATTTTTTTTTTCTAGAAAATGATAACTTGTTCTGTTCTGCACTACTAATTTACTCATTTCAATTCCATCCCATCTAATTTGAAGAATACCTTTTTATGAATGCATGGCGATTAATCCTGCCGCATATGCAATTTGCCACGCTCAGGAGCACATCAGCTTTGCTATAAACAGGTTGAGTGTAATGGTGTGTGAGGGAATGCGTGTCACACAGGGAAGGCAGAGGAAACATGTGGAAGATGACAAACAAACAGCCTTTGCTTTGGGTTGTTTCAATAAAGTCATCAGACGCAGAGAGGAATTTCGAATGTCACGGTATTTAACAAACACGTGCACGTTAATGCACAGAGGCATGTTATTTGCGTGTATGCAAAAACATGAATATGTCGTCTTACACATGCCCACGCACAGAAACATCAAACTAGATTTTACCTAATTATCTTAAGCTAGACTTTCACGCTGTCTTTGACACACTTCCCTAAAGCATGTGATAGGGTGTAGCTATAAAATAACAGATTTGACTTTAGTCATTAGCCCCTTCCACCCGTAAAAACCCTGCAATTCTTCCAACCGTTTCATCTCTGGCACATCGCATTTCATGACCTGACAGAGGAATCATGAATCACTTTACACATCAGGGTAGAAGATATTAAAAGACTCGGAGAGAAGGTACTGTGCAACAATTGGTGTGTGTGTATGTGTGTGTAAGGTGATAGATATCATTGTTGTGTCAGATCTCAGTGGGGTAGAGAGCACACAGCAAAGGCATGTTCTCTGCAACAGCTCTCATTGAGTGGGCAACGTTATTACTGACAGCAACTGTAGAAATCTATACTGTTTCTATGCAGACGCAAAATAAATGAATATACATAAAGCCACGGACAGACCCATTTACACAAACATACACACACACACACACACACACACACACACACACACACACACTCACACACACACACACACACACACACACACACAGTAACAGGTCACAAAACATGAAATGTCACACCCAAATTTCTTTGCCAAACAACCTTTTTAATGTTCTTGCTATAGTCTACCTCCATGCTTGGTTACTCTGTTGTTGTCTTGTTATTGTCAGAGAACGCAAGACGCTTGTCAGACAGGATGAGAAAATAGAAAAACTTTCCACCGCCTCCTCCTCCTCCTCCTCCTCCTCCTCTCTATCTTCTTCTTCTGCATCTTTTGTCATCTCTCTCTCTGCTCCCTTGTAGTGTGGTGTGCCTGCTGTGCTTACGAGGCCCAGTTAATCCTACGCACAGACAAACACAAACACTCGCCAACAGGTCCTGGCCTGCATTCAGCCCCTTATGGTATTAATGAATTTTCATTCATTATATAATGTGTGTGTGTGTGTGTGTGTGTGTGTGTGTGTGTGTGTGTGCCTATGTGTAAAGGAAGACAGATGCATGGCATTTAATGAGCACTGAAGATTGTCTTGTGGTTGTATGCGTCTTAATAATCCTCGTCACAATGATAAACAATGACACATAAACAGAAATGATGAGACCTTGACACATGATGAGTGAGGCAGTGAGTCAGACTGAATTTACAGCGATGTCAAATGAATGCTGTAATGTATGATATGCCATGAGACACATCCACTGCATGTGCTCCATCTCGTTTGTTTTTCATAGTTTGGACTTGCGGTCTGTCGTGCACGATGTGTGGCACCGCCATACTGACTTAACATGACCACATGACTGTCTTGCATGTGACATGACTGTGGATCATGTCACAGGAAATGCTTGCTGTACTTAATTCAAAATACTTCTGTAACGTTTCTGAGGTTAGAAACCCTTTGCTATTTTGTTGTTTAAATCTTGACCACTGTGTACTAAATGAGTATAGTTTGATAATAAAATTTTCATTTTAAAATATGCCTAATAAAGCAGTGAGTAAAACTCCACAATGAACATGTTCTGATGTTAGGATTTAATGCCTCATTTGAAGCAGTTATTTCTATTTAGCCTGATACCATGGAGTTGTGAGCACACATTCAAGGGTATTTTATTTAGTTTATTTTAGTTTAAACTCAAGGCTTGTGTAAAAAACCTGTCTGTGGGGTGCAAAGGATCAGGGCCTCTGATCTGTATGTGTGTCAGTACTTAAATCACTCTAATATTCCACAAATTGAGCACATATCGAAAGTTCACTCAGGACTATGAAGTCATTAGTGCCACAATCTGATCATCAGCTGATTTTTCAGAGGGTCAACTGCACACCTTCACTCACTGTCACCAAACAGAGAGGCCCATTCACACGCCTGCTCCACACATCTATTAATACTGCTGCTATCTGCTAATGCTGCTGTCACCACCGCATTGCAACCTCATTCATGAACAATTAAACCAGTAAACCATATCACTACTTCTATGATATATCATGCATTTGAATGCATATTTCATCATCTAGTATTTCATCCTGTGTACAAAGATAACACTGAACAGCGGTAGTATGCCTTGAGGGTTTTGCGTTTTCCCTGCCATGAGATGGCTTTTTGATTGGGTTGGGCAGTTGCTCAAAAGTATTGTTTATCGACTTGTATCATGATGATATGATCACATTTAGTTATCGTTCGACAAATGAATGATTTTGAAGAAGTTGCAGTTCAAACAGAATCAGTTTTTGAGGTTTTTCTTATATACATAGGAACAGTATGGTGTCATGTAATGCTTGGCAGTGGACAGTTCATGGTCTGCATGTGATTTTGTATTCATTTGTCATGTTATGATACACATCAATACTATATTTTAATCCTTATTAATATTAGCGTATTGATTCAAACCATATCACCAAGCCATACAAAGCTGCTTCGACTAGTTGTACTTGTCCTTTGAGTAAACCGTGATGAGAATGATCCACAGCTTTCAGCTTTTGAAAGAGGCATAACTGTAAAAACTCATTCAACATGAACAAAATACAGTTTTTCTTTTTCTTTATCGTGTGTGTTCATCATCCAACTTGCACCGCTTAGAAGCGCTAAAATATTCTGAACCTTCGCTACAAACATCATTGGCAGTGTGTGTGTGAATAATTTAAGGCAGCACTCTACAGCTTCATCCAATCAGGCAAATGCAGGAACCCAAAGGAATAGGGGCACTGTTCTCAGGATCTCTTCTCTTGCTGCACAATCATATCAACTTAACAATGGCTTTAGAAGCAAACTGGCTGCAGATCAGTGCTCATATTAAACGGTACTTTTATGCAAGCAGCTCGCAGCAATTAGAGAGAGAGAGATGTGTTGAATCTGAGAGGAGACGATAGGTTAATACTTTCTCATTTTACATTTAGAGAGAGAGGCCTTTCAACTGTTATGATCCTCCACACTCTGACACCCGATGAGAGCACTCTATATATGTTAATTCATATGCACATGAAAGTACACACATGCATGCATACACACCCTGCTTCCCAGTGTCCAGTGATTCCCTCTTGCATGTGAGCAGTAAAAGCTCTCTAAAGCTATTATGTTACAAAGAGCCTGTAGACCGACATGAATGGTCTCTGCGCAGAGCATGATGGGAACAGACCGCTACTTAGCAGGTAGAGACATTTCATCGATAACAGCCACAAGACCAGTCCTCAGAGAAGCTCCAGTGGTGGTGTATGTTTCTCAACCTCATTGCTAGATGTTAGCAGGGCTTTCTTCTGGTCTCTGTACTGGCTTGAGAGTGAAATAACTGTGCCATTAAGAAGTGTGTGTGGTTGTCACAGGTACTTACTGCACAGACTTGGAGGACTGGGACCTGAACTTGCTGAACTCGCCTGGAGCAGTCCACTCTGTACCCAGCTGCAACACACAAGACAGGAGACAGAGATCAGAGCAAGTGTGAGAGAAAGAGAGGGGGAGAGAGAGCAGGGGATAAGGAGAGCATAAGAAATGTTGAAGCACAGTTTGCAACTGAAGAGTATTTGTCTGAAAAATCCTTCTTAGAAATGTGTGAGACAAAAACACCAACTTTATGACTTTTAGGCACTGACCATGACTATTTTGAAAGGGTCCTGTCTGTAAATAAGTAGCACCTCAGCTCATTTTTAATTCACAAAATGGATTGGCTGCAAGATCCCGATCGCTTCCCTGGCACAGCAAATGAAGTGTAATTGAGAAAACAAGATAATATGCCCTGAAGCAACAGGGAGAGTCAATCAGGAGGCAAGTTGTGATATAGGCAAAGTGAGCAAACAGATGAGAGCTAATGACTATAAATAGACAGAAAATCAGAAAGCGCAAGTCTCTGCCAATACCGATTCTAAGAAGCCGGCTCATTGGGACCACTGGGGCCCCCGTTTCAGCCCCACGGTCGAATCAGTGCCCATTCATTTCTTCAGCAAGCCAACGTGACTAATTAGGGCCCCTGCTGCTGCTGATCCATAATGAAAGAATGGCTAAGATCACAGTGGGCATGCCTTTAATTGTTTTTGCTGGCCACACTTCTGGGTTTGAAACTGGTCAGAAAACATTGCGGGGCCGTGGTGCTAACAGATCACAAGTGTCTTTCAGCTTGTAAATAGCTGCTGCGCCTCATGCTGGATACCACAATGTTTTCACAGAGAGCAGCGCACACAGTGACACACACCTACAAGATAATGACACACACACACACACACACACACACACACACACACAAATGAAATGGCAATTATACAATGGCACCTCTGAACGTGTTCGCTGGCATGAGAAGAGAGCCGCTATGGGAAGAAAACCTCAAAAATCAACCAGGCCCCTGGCAGTTTTAAAGCCTCTGAGAGTCTCTGTGAAGCAGTTGGCTGGAGAGGAGGACACAATGTGTGCTACTGTGCCTTCAGTGTGAAGCCTACAGCATGCTGCTGCCGTAGTACATTTCCACACCAACAGCTTCCTCACATATCCCTCCTCCAGCACAGAAGAAGGAAGGCAGTAGACTTAGCTCAACTTTAGACTTTAAAAATCAAAACACTTCTTTCAAACCAATATACATTTAACTGTGTATTCACATTCGAAAAGTTGCAGCAAACTACTTTGTGTTGATATTTCAGTGATAGTTATTTGAAGTTGACACAGTTGAGAGCATGTTCACTCATAAATGATATCATGCTGACATGGTCTTGGGTTTTAAATTAGCACTGATGGTCCATGGGCAACTGTGTGAATCAGGCGGTCCACCGATTTAGCATTGCACCTCTATATTTTATATATTCCATATAGGATATTTGGGGGTGCTATGCTGGTAGCAGCTAATGTAGCCTCTAGCCGCTAGCTAGCCTCAAGCAGAGATGAGGAGTGGGCCACAGAGGCTTGGTCAGCTTACTTCTTTCTAACTCCAGACTTTTTTCACTTTCAAACTTGAAGTCTTCAGATCAAACCGACACTCACTTGAAGCAATTTATGAGACGTTGCACAGCTCGCTTATACAACTTTTTTTCACATATGCAGAAGAACTCCCCACCACCTATAAACAGACTGATGTGACCCAAAGGCTCGACTCACTGGAATATCAGTCACAGCGTCCAATCAGCTTCCAAACAACATGGGTGCAGTGGTCTCATTGCTACATCAGCACACAAACCTGCATTTGCTAACCTACCAAGTTAGTGGCTCAGCGTTGATGCTGCTATTCCAAAATACTGCCAAATTTGGCCTTTGGAGACCAGTCAGCTCAGTAAAACTATAATCAATCAAAACAATCTGCTTATTAATACACCAACACTGCGACTTGCTAATGCTGCACTTAATTATCTACTTCTTTCTTTTGTATTGTCTATGACTCTCTTGTTATGCTCGTTTGGAAGACAATACTTGTCTTTGACTACGCATGTGCGCAAGTTGACTTTAGCTAGTACTGTAACACTATGTTTTCTACATTAATAAATGAAAACTGTAACTCATTTAACTCCCTGACTGCTGTAAGTATTTCATTATGTTTTGTTCAGCTCATCCAGGCTTGTGACAGGGAAGACTGCAGAAAGTAGTGCAGTAGAATCTCATTTAAGCTCGTCTCTCCCTCAAAAGAAATATCATTAAAATAAAATCTGTGTCACTGCAAAGTGCTGTTGGTTTCTTAAGAGAAGCAGCCAACCTTCAGTGAAAGTTAAATAACTTTGACGAATCATAGCTGAATGGAGCAGGCACCTCAGCAGAACTCTAAAATCTTTCAAAGCAAAGGAAAGCAGACAAAAAAAAGAGCTGCAACTTAAAACTTTCCACTGAATATAAATGGGAGAAACGAGAAAATACTGCTGAAAATGTCTCTAGTTACTGTACTTCCATGTTTATATTTTCTCTGTGAGTGAATTGTTTTCTCCGGAAAGAGCTGTTGTTCAGATGGAAAAGAGAGTTATCACACAGCAGAGGCCGCACTGCAAAAATATTCATCTCAGCAAGTCATGCTATCTAGTGCTGGCTCTAAATACAATTTTCAAATAAGAAAACAGGGAGAAAACATGCTTATTTAAGTTGTTCCCAAAGCAAATGAAATTACAGTGGAAGTAAAGAGAGAGCGCTCAACTCATTTCAGAGTGAGCATGAAGCTAAATATCATGTTGAGATGGATATGAATTAAGACAATTATTCTTCTGACCGGTGAAATTCAAGAGGACTAAGACTTTCAACTTACATGGCGCCTAAACCAAGATTATATTGTCATGTAAAAAATAAAACTGGAATTAGAACTATTCGACATTTGTCTGTAATGTTGTCATAATTAGTGTACGAATTCTTGAGTTATGGTCTAAAATGTGTTTTGAAAGGTCACAGTGTCCTTTGACCTTTGACCACCAAATCAGTTGAATCAGTTCATCCTTGAGTCCAAGTGGACGTTTGTACCAAATTTGAAGAAATTCCCTTAAGATGTTCCTGAGATGTTGTATTCACGAGAATGAGACAAATGGACAGACAACCCAAAAACATCATGCCTCTGCGCCGGAGGGGTTTTTAAATATGCAGTCTAACACAAAGGAGAAAAACATTAGTGTCAAGAGAGCAAATCTCCTTCCACAATTAAAGGTTGCTTGTTTCTTTTCTTCCCCATCAGATGGTTAATCAGCTGAACGTGAACAAAGGCAGAATCAAAGACATTGTTACAAGGACCAGTAACGTGCAGTGCCTCAGTTTTCCCATGAAAGTGGCAGATGTTCTTCAAAGAATAGCAGCATAGACATGAGAAACACACACACACACACACACACACACACACACACGGTGTCCCACTGAACGATGAGTCATTGCTTATTGAGAGCAGCATCTCCTCACCAGAGTAGGCGGGAGGTAAATCAGAAGGCAAGCAGCCAGGGAGTCATGAGGGGCAACACACACACACACACACACACACACACACACACACACACACACACACACACACACACACACACACACACACACACACACAGAGACACACACGTCCCTCACTGACATATTGTCTTATTCGGCTTCTGCTTCAGAAGTCTCCTTAGAGAAATAAGGCAGGGAACTTGGGGACCAAATTTCTTAAACTTAAAGCAGACAAACAACCAAGACATATACCAACCTTGCTCTCGCGTAACCTCTCTCTGACTTCCTCTCTCCCACAGACACAAACACAAACACTGTGTCTCTGTGTGAACCTCACCCACATATGCAGGTACCTCGAGAAAACTAATTTCAGATGGCCACTGGCCCTGAAACACTGAAAAGTGAAACCAAAAAACGGGTCAAGAAATATAAGAAATATGAGTGTATAATGGAGCTATGGAGACTCCATATGAGAAGAGAGAAGTAATAGAGAAACAGCTGACCTGTGATATAACTTCAGAGTGCTGTTTTTCTTTCTCTTATTCTGTCTCACCTTCTATTCACCTATTCACATGATTTTCAAGAACGTGCATGAGGACACACAGGCATGTAGTGACAAAAAAAAGGCCTGCATTGTACATGGCTCCATAACACATTTGTTGAACAGACCCATTAATAATGTTTTTTGGCACACCCGTATTTTTCTTGCTGTAGCAAGTAAAAATGTCATCAGTGAGAAAAGTCTATTGGTCTAATTCACTTAATCAATCAAATGAAAGGGAAGAGGTCTATGTGCTGAAATCTAGCTGTAATTCCACAGTTCAACTTTTAAAAAAATAGTGAAAAATAAAAGATAATGGCCCATTTTTACACGCTGGAAGCTAGATCAGATGAAAAATATTTAGGGACTGAAACTATGAAATATACTGTACCCTTTCATGCATCACTCTGCTTCTCTCTCAACTGGAACAATCCCCATCACTAATCCGTCTGTTTGCAAACATGAACGACATGTCAGAACGTGTCATGATGGGAAAAGCACAGGTGTAACTAATAACATTAATTATGGCTGCATGCCATTTATGTGGCCCAGTTTTAGGGCCCTCTTATTGTGCATTCAGGCTGATGCACTTAAATGAAACAGAGTCATCATTGACGTCATTAGTTCCACCAAAAATAAAATGGCAAAATCAAGATGGTTCTTTTTTATTTATTTGAAAAGGCCAACTGTTTTTTTTTTTATAAAGAAAAAAGGTTGTCCACCAACTGACTCAGAGGCTCCGGAAAAACATACAGCGTGCCACACTTTGACCTCAGTACAGAACAGTAAAGAGTGGTGTCACTGGTCTAACTGCAATCAACTTGATGTGAAAAAAAGAAAAAGTGTCAACAACAGTCTTTGTTTTGATTGTGACCTCCGGGTGCACTTGTCTCATTAAGCAGGAGTATGGTGCCTTCCTGTGGGATCATGTTTACAGTGTTCATGAGAAAAGTCCATTTGAATGAAGTGCAGGGATTTAAACGAGTGTTTTTACCTCCTTCAAGGCAGTCACAGATTTTTCATTCATTGTAGTCTGGCACAAAATCATCCTGCAGATACTTCAAACTGGCTTGAGTCTCGTGATCCATCACAATTATCCTCATGTCTGTTTTTATTGTTGTCAAAGTTATATCATCGATGGGTGCTTATACAGATATTAGAGTAGTTTGAATTGAACATTCTGCACACACAAATGTAACTGCCACAAGAACAAAAGCAGACATAGACGTGCTGCTCGCTGTGATGGATTGCCTTTTTCAAAACAGGTTTAAAATTTTAATCTTGGGGGCATCCATTTTCTTCCCTGTTTGTTTTTTTAGGTCTTTCCAAGTGGATTACTGGGTGCATGGAGGTTGGAAATTTCAACTTGGAACCTCAACAAAGAATGAAGCTCATTATACGCGTGTCATGGTTTTCAATCCAACATGCTATTTACTATTTTTGGAAAGATGTGCTACCTGGCAATAAAGTATTTGAAAAATTCCGGAATAGGCAACAGCAGGCATTTTGACTTGTCATAGCATGAAAAGCACAGTTACTAATAACATTAATGATCGCTTCATTCTAAGTGCCCCAGTAAGCCATGACAGTGTGATGCAGCTAAATGGAATTCAGCTATCATTACTTCTATTATTTATAGCTGCTTTTCCTTCTTTGACACGTCAAAATGTCTTCTGTGAAACAGGCCTAAAGAAAACTGACCTTTTCCATTCATCCACTATGATGGCCGAGCAGTCAGTATGGGAAAGAGGGTGTTTTGATTTCAGATGGTGCGTCATTTTGGAACTAAACTCTTCACATATTCAGAAAAGATGTATGGATAACATTATCTCCTTATCATCTGCTGTACACAGTTTCGTGCCTTAATGTTCAGTACAGTTACGCTAAGTTGTGAAATAGTGTCTGTTACTAGTGACAAAGTCTTGTCTGTCTGAGAATGAGCAGCCACTGTTGCTGTCGAGTCTCATATTGATTACACCTCCCTGACCCAGTTTCCTGTGTGCTTCTGTCTCTGTGGGTTTGTCTTTTTTGTGTCTGCTTTCTGAACCACACATGATAAGTTTGACATACATCAATGCCCACATGTATCTACACAGACTACACACACTACACAGGTGCATGAACACACACACACACACACACACACACACACACACACACACACAAACTTTGTGCTACTCATAAGGCTCTCAGTATCAGACAAGCCCTGGTCTGGTTCTGTGGGAAGCTCTGCGGGGGCTGTCTGGACCTTCTGATTGAAGGAAAATCTCATTACAGATTAGCTGTGGGCAAAAATATGATTAATGCCAGGGCGGGACAATGGATGATCCTCACTCACATTAAGCACATACGCATAGATAAGGTCCCAGCAGGACTGAGGAGCGTGTTCTTATTAGAACCCCCCCCCATCACACTGACATCACGTGTAACGACATGAGAACCATTAAGGGTCCTCTGTAGGTAACGTGTGTGTTTTTGTGCATATGTGTGTGAGAAAGACAGAAATGAATCTCCCATAGATGACGTCATCTTTTCATTAAGACGTCCTGTGGGGAATCAGGAGATATAAGTCACAGCTGGTACATCATTTGAAAGCTAGCCATGAAATACTGACAGGGGTCTCCACGGAAACACCACAGAGACGCTTGAGCTCCCTGCTTCTCGTCCTATCACAGCTAAATGTCTCCTGGCAGCACATTCCGTACATAGCCAGTTCACTACCAAGGATGACGCCGCTGTGACCACTGACATACAGTTACAATCCTTTTTAATACTATGTGTATTTTTAGAGCAGTGAGTCAGGCCATGAATGGAGCAGGAATTACAGCCAGGCCATCAGTATGAGTAAAGATATATATATTATATATATTCAAGCCATCAGGCATTGACATACACTCTAATGACTTAAAAGTTTAATTCAAGTTATCACTTTTCTCAATATCCATTGTCCTGCCTTATGTATAGAGAGCCCACAGTAAATGTGCCAGTTTGTGTGTTTTATAATACTCCAACAGACAGATGGCTACAGTACAATGTGTTCACTTAATTATTGTAAATTAAATCTATTCATTTCAAAGATATAAATACCTGTAATTATCTCTTTTTTTTAACAGCTATGAGTTATTACAGCATAAAAACATGAGAAGAGACGTTTTAGAGCTCTTTAGAGCTAAAAGTCTTAAAAGCAGGTTTGGCAGTAAGCCTTCTTTTCAGATTAGCGAAGCACTGCATTACCTGCATTGGGCACAAAATTGGTGATGTGCATGGGCCGCAGTAAATACTGTATATGAAACACTAACTTATGAATGTTGTACAAAAATGTAAAGCATATTGTAGATCCTCTTTTAAAAGAAAACATTACTTGCAATAAGTGAAAATCTTTATTTTCTTGTTAGACTTTTTTTCCCTAAACATGCAGACAGATGGGTCACATAATGAGGGACGGAGCGGAGAGTTAGATTTTAATCTGTGAAAAACAATGTGTCTCTGTAGACAGGGGAGGCAGCGAGGCCTGTCTGTCAGCCAGTGGCAAAATGAATGATCCCTGGCCATAGCACTGCTCCCCTGCCATTACCTAGATGATATTTCTCCACTGCTAAATGTCACATCAATATTCGCTGCCAGCCAATTAATCTCAGCTCCCATGGAAGCTGGTGGCATCTCACATCCTGTTGGAATACAGATGGCTCCATAGCTGGACCTTTGCTCCTAACGCACATTTGCCCAGAGCACTCATATGGTGCAGTTCAAACACTGTGCAACCTCATGCATCCTTTCCTTCTTAAAATTTTAAGACGGTTTCACCGAGAAAACGTTATTAGTGATGGCAGGAGCAGCACAGTTTGACTTTTACTCGATTGCAGGGCAGAGGGTACTTCAAGGATAGATGCAAAAAGAAAACGATTTTTCACAGGATGTTCTGCAGGAGGATTTAAGTCTCCTGTATTTTGAGCTGTGTGTTGGGGGTGAGTGATACCCTGAGTATTAGGATGGTGACATGAGGTGAGCGGGTGATTACTAAAGACGAACAAGGTCAAACCGCTCAGTGTCCCTCCTGTTCCTCTAAGATGGAGGACTGGCAGAATAAAAGGCTCATGTTGTTGACTGGTCAAGACCTACTATTCACCATCACTCATGGTAACTGTCTCAGTCTAACAGCCTTTGACCCTTACAATCCCATTAATAACTACATTTCTAGAGGATACTTCTCCCATATCTAATCTGTCATTGTGTGCATTATTGTCTATGAAAGGAAGAGAATCCATTAGATGCCATTTAGAGCTATGAGTCCCCCTCAGCTTGAATATCATATCAGATAATAAAGTCACCATGTAGTCTAATGATAAGGGTTTAGCTTCCCTGCACACATTGTACTGTGGAAGTGCTTTCCCAGAGGTATATATTATACAAAATGGTTTTTGCTATTAAAGTCATGACATTGAGGAGTTTGAAACTATTTAGGCCCCAGGTGATTCAGTATCTTCCTGCAGTAAAAGCTTGTGCTAAGCAATATTAGTTAAAACAAAGGACTGTAGTCTTGGAAACATGCATTAAGTGAATTTGCTGAGAATCACTAAGCATAAATAATGCTGGGACCTTGTTGGTTTTTCAGTGGAGTGACTCAAAGTGCAGCACAGCTCAGTGCTTACCTGTCCCACATAGACCAGCAGTCTGGCGTTGAGAGGGCTCTCATCAGGACTCAGCCAGAACTCAGAGTTATCATCAGACGATACCGAGAACTGGAAATCACCTGGAGGGGAAAGACATGATCAAAGCGTGTGTTAGTGGAAGTAGATATGTATGATCCCAGATAAATATAATCAGTATAATCAGATGTAGCATGACCTCATGAAATAGATTCTTAGGTGTAAAAATGCACCTACAATTTGATGCCCAGACGGCCTCTGGCAGTAATGATCAGACATGACACATTTGGCCACAGTGATATCAAAAGTGCTACTGCAACTGAATTTCCAATCCATATGTAACAACTGTGTGCAGGGGAATTAACAAGCACGGATCTAAGGAGCATGGAAAGCAAACGAGCAGCCAGCAGACTTAGTGGATACTTGAGGGTTGTCATGAACAAGTTTTGTCTGACAAAACTATTAAGCATGCATGAAGCCACTTAGCTGATGCACGCCTAAGCTGTTGCCTGAGACACTTTATTTTTGTGTTGTGAAAAGTAACAAAAGTGCATATTAGTGTGACTTTGTGGTTGTTTGTCATTCTTTTAAAAACTGAGGTGACAAAATCCGGATGTGCTGATTGCGGCAAACTGTATTGTTCGGTACAAGTACATATTGTATTGTGTGTAGGGATTCTCCAATGAGACACATTTTAAACTACACACTAGATGTAAATGTTACCTGACTAAATCAGAATGATAAAGGAGCAGCTGCATTTTCGAGGATACACTAATGTCCTATTGGATAAGATGCAGGTCATGTGACATTGAGTAGTCTTAAGTTTTTATTGTCTGTAATCTGGAAAACCTCCAGGCATTTCTTTGCGGCTATCTCAGGTTATTTAACACTCAATAATAGCATCTTAAAGGTTGTGTCTGGCAGTGTGAGGTGAAGGACACTTGTTAGAGTGCTTGTCAGAGTCTTTGACCTTTGAGCCATCAGCTGGAGAGAGCCATACCACCAGCGAAAGCTACATAAGAGACTGAAATGAATGGTAATCTAATTAAGAACTTCATATTCTGCAATTTGTATAAGGGCACTTGGGCTTTTCAGTTCCCATAGCAACAGGGCTAAAGGTTAGGGCTATGAGGGTACTGCAATGAGATTTAGCTGTGCAATCTCTGGCATTCATCCCTAATAAAAATGTGAATATCCACTATATTAGTGGCTCTCAAGCGGTTGGATTAAGAGGGCTGTGGAAATTGTCTACTATTATAAAGGACACATGCTCCAAGGCCCTCAGCCTCAGAGGAGGGACTCGCTAACAAGATGAAATAGTTACCATCTCTGTAAGGGTGAAGGAAGCCAAATATTCTCAGGCCATAGTTCTTCCACTTCGGAGCCACTGCCAGCTTCCTCACAGTCGTTCTGGTCTGCAGTGAGAAACACAAATACATTCAGATCATAGATGCAGCAGCTGTTGTATCAACAAATTGAAGAAAAAGCTTCCATAGACACTCTTTATGCGAGTGAACCCTATCCCCCGATTGGCCATTTGCTAAACCAGCGATTGTTCAATCATAGCTTAGCAACTGTAACTAGGCACAGCAGGCTGGTCAAGCACTAGATTTCTACACTATGTTGTGCATGGAGCTCTAGTAAGAGTAAAAATAAAGTGTTCTTGAGAGTGGTATCTTTTTTTAAGCCTTTCCAAAACAAAAATGCAAGGGCCGAAGTGTAAGAAATGAATCAAACTGTGTTATGTAGTAATATAGTATTTCTCCCTTGTGTTAAAGCTGGCATTGGATGCTAATATATAAGACTGTACGCTGACGTTAGCGCTGCCTGCCAAAGTTTACACATCAGCAAACCCTGGATAGCGCTCTGTTCGCCAGATCACACATATAACATTAAAAGTGAAACACAGTGTTTATAAATACATACGATAAAGCATAAATCTAGCTACCCTCTGTCTTGCTTGTCCAAGTATGTAAGCTAAGCAGCCAAACACAGTTACGTTAGAGTGAAACACCAGTTTGATTTTACAATTTCCTTATCTTACGTGTAACAAAGCTAAAATAAGCGAAAATAACTTTTTATTTTCATTTCCACGTCTTCTATATTAATCATGGTGAGCATGCTGGGATGCTTTTGCCACAGTCTTTTAGCGTGACATCAAGTATGTAGTCAGTTAAGTGCATATCGCCAGTGAGAAATGAGAAGTCTGCTTCTGTCTGCCTCTGTCTGAAGTCAAGGAGCCATTGTTTCAAAAGTTACTAAAAATCTCTAGTGGTAAATCTGTCACTGTTAACATTGTAAACTGCATGTTTGCCATGCGAGAACGGAGAGCCTCACAGGTGTAGCAACAGTAACTAAAGGGGGCAGGGGATTTGCGAACGGTCAGTTTAATGTACCTTCAGTGTTAGTCTGTCTGCTCTGTAATACTCACATGAGGGTAGAGAGGGAAGTGCAGGTTCTTTCTGAGTTGGGCTACAGAGGAGCCACACCAGTCCTCAAACACATGCAGGTTGGCTTGGCCCTTATACTGCAGACACAAGACACAATCACACACAGAGAGCAAACAGGTTAATGCACGCAGTAACAACAGCATCACATTTGCTATTAAACAGACAGGTTATGCTTCAGTACTTCAGCTACTAGAGCTCCCATCCTGACTGCAAGATCGCCATTTGCACTGATATATAAAAACTGATATATTTTTGCTCTGGAATGTATGTCATATCTGATGCCGCTCCACCACGCAGGAGAAATGAATTGTTGGTGAAACATGGGAATGCAACGTGAAGTTTCAAATGTTCTCACTGTCCTGAATAAAAGAAGGTGACAGAGCGCTCGTCAGGAGTAATGGGGGGTGGGGGGGGGGGGGTGAACTGAGAATGTCTGGAGCAGTTTGTCAGAGCTCATCCCCTGCCCATAGTCTGACATTTGTCTGAATTACACAGGGAAATCACAGGACACAGCAAGGACAGATGGTGAAACCAGTCTGCCTTGGGGTCTAGTTTCCTCACACACACACACACACACACACACACACACACACACACACACACACACACACACACACACACACACACACACACACACACACACACACTGCTCTTATAGTAGAAGCAATGACTCTGCTGACTTGTGTGTCAAATCTACGCTGCTTTGGGTGTTTTGGGTCACATACAACGTAAAAAAACTATTACTATAATATTTCACATCTTTATACACAAATATAAACACCCACAACATACAAATTTAGGGTTCAGAAAGTGAGACACACACAAGGGGGGTGGTGTAATTTCCTCAACAAGTTGCTGATACACAACACTGCTGTTGCAACACCATTATCTTTAGTAGCTCCTGCAGTTTCTGCTTGTAGCAAAACACATCTGATGTTTACTTTACCTACACATCAATCACAAAGTGTGAGGACAAACAGTAGAGATTAGAGATTCAAACACGTGTGCAGATGCATAGTTACACATTTGCACACTATCTCTACTCATGTTCACACATGCACAACGCAGCTTAGTGTCAAGCCCCAGGAGGTTGTCTCAGGGATTTAATGACCTGCAAACTCTAACTCTTCATACTGGATGATCAACCAACTATACCAGCACACATTCACATACAGCACACACATATGCCACCCTTTAATGCGTGACAGCAGACCCAGCAGGCTGCCACTGTAATGCTGCCACAGATATTTAGAACATCACACAGAACTTGAGCAGAAAGCTGGCTCTCACCAAATGACTATGAAATGATGCAGTGGGGTTCCCCGGTTGGATCAAGGCAGAAGCTGGCTTCACTACTTTGGCCCCACTTCATTTGATGAAGGCAGCCTTTCTGTGAGTAGAGTGACTGCTAGTTGTATAGTCAACAAGTGTGAGTTGTGTAAATCAATCAATCAGGAGAGTGAGCGTAACCTCATGACAAAATATCCTGTTGTCCTTTCATCAGAGAGATTAGAGGGGGTGAGACAGGGAAGCCTTTCAGGGCAAACATCTCTCGGACGGCTACTCTGCATCCATGTCTACATTTGAAGGAGAAAGACGTCGATGGTGGGTTTCTTGCTCCTTCAGTATCACACAGGCTTTCTAACAGATGGCCTGACCCAAAGTGGTCCTTCTTATTTCTCTCTCTGTCTCTGTTCCGACTCTGTATGGTCAGCTACGTGCCCTGCACACTGACAGCCGTGCGGCAATTACAGCTCATGCATTAACCATGAGATATTTTTGTTGTGCAAACATGTCAGTCCAAAGCAGCGGGACTCCTGATTTTATTCCTTAGATTTTTATGTGCACGTATTTGATTCTTTTTTTCTTACTTTTCTCTTGCGAACAGACTGATGCAAATGTAAAACAGAAAGGGAAAGAGACAGGGATTTGCGGGGTTGACAGAATCAAATTAGAGAAAAGCGAGGAGTCAGAAAGATGAATGAGAATGTCTGATGTTTAAAAAGGGAGTGGCAGAGAGGGGGAGGCATAGTGAGGTTAGAGGGATTTAGCAGACGGGACTAGTCCCTGTGTAAATATGCCTTATGTAAAGCTTTTAATAGATTTCCTGTGGGTTTTAAAAGCAAACCTTTCTCGCCCTGGCCCCCTCCTCACCCCTCCACTTGTCAAATAGCAGTAAGAGGGCAGCTTTAAACGTCTCTAATTATTCACACACACATATTCCCTGTGTAGCCCTGGAAAGCCACAGGCTGTAAAGTCGGCTTTCTGTTGGGGGGGCGCTTGTGTCTAATTGGCTCTATTTAGTGGGTGACAGCGCTGCGAGAGGTCTGTCTGCGCTCTGGCCTTAACAGGATGTGGAAGGGGACAAGAAGGAAGTGATTTTTTTCTTCACCTCTCGCACTTAAAGTCACCCTGTTATCCCTTTGCTTCCCTCACTGCTAAACTGCCTTTGCCTTGCTCCTGTTATGTCATTTAGCTTTTTCCCTGCGAGTGCTGCCTCTGTCTCTCTCAAAGCCTTCAGTGCCACTATCCCTAATGTTGTCTACTCTTCCCTCTGACCTCTCTATTTCTGCCTCTCCACCCCTCCATCTCTGTCTGTGTGCTGCCAAATGCTGTCGATTTCTCTACTCTCCGTCTTAAGTTTCCCTGAGCTCAGCTGTCAGCTGTCAGTTCCCTGTGCTGTCTCTCACTATCTCGTTTGTTGTCTCCCTCACCGATTCCTCGTTTTGGAGCGTGGGATAAAGTGACGCTCACATTAACAGTTTGTACAGAGATGGTGACTTGTGTTTTTTGGGGGTTTCCTGGGTTGTGTGTGTATGTGTGTGTGTCATGTAGGGATGTGGTTGTGCTGTGGCAGCTTGTGTCTTTTTAAACAACAGCTTTTCTACTGCTTGTCAGCTCACACTCACATTCAGTAAT
This sequence comes from Enoplosus armatus, assembly GCF_043641665.1. Lineage (NCBI taxonomy): Eukaryota > Metazoa > Chordata > Actinopteri > Centrarchiformes > Enoplosidae > Enoplosus > Enoplosus armatus. The sequence continues at coordinate 18,020,687 of NC_092185.1, forward strand.
TGGCTAAAGAAGAGACAGAATGACTGCGGCTGCGTCTCTTCCTTTCTTCCTTCCCTCTCATTTGTTGTCCTCTGTTCCTTAATCCAAAACCAGAGACACCCTTCTGTGCTATCCACCGTGGACTAGTAGTGTAATCCACAGACAGGAAGGTTCAGAAAGCATTGTTTCCTGTACTTTCACTCACTTTAACAAATTCACCACCAGCAAAACAGACTACAGGCACAGCTGCATGAAAAGAGCTCAAATCAAGCCAGCTGTCTGTCAATCATAATCATTCTGTCTGTTCTGCTAAATTAGCATAAATACGCAGCCATTAACTAGATTATTGACATTTCTGCTAATATCTGATAACCAATATTTTCTATGGTCATTTCAGCTGATCGATACAAACATCTCTATTTTTCATTTTACTGCAGTACAACCATGTGTCTTATATCCAGAAGTGGATGAATCAGTCCACTGCTCCCAATAGTCTGCAGTCACTCAAGAAGAAGAGCATAGAAAATATGTATATAGAAAATATGTCAAATAAATCATATTTTGGATTTTCTTTGGTTTCTTGGTTCTGGCTTTCCTTCCTACAGCAGGTGCACGCTGGAAAGCTTCCCTCTAAGACGCTGACTCTCACACTGGGAAAACCCATTTTCGTAAATATTAAAAGGGGGATGTCACCTCATCACAAAATGTCATGTAAACAGAATATTGTAGATTATGAAAACCAACAGATCATTTCCCAAACTATGCTGAATATATTGCACCAAAATATATCAAGAATCATTCTGATATCAGTGCCAATAACATCTATTTTTAAGCAATTACTGAGAATGCCAATAAAATGCCAATTATAATGTGCACCCATAACCACTCCAAGAAATCCTTAATGAATTAATTGTTTAGTAGATATCATAAAGAACAAAATATCATAAGATACTATCAAAAGAATCCCCCAGCTCACCTGTCAAAGTGTCCTTAAGCAAGACACCAAATCCCCACATTGTATGGTAGCTCAACCACCATCAATGTGTGTGGTGTGTGTATGTGTGTGTGTGTGTGTGTGTGTGTGTGTGTGTGTGTGTGTGTGTGTGTGTGTGTGTGTGTGTGTGTGTGTGTGTTCTGACTTAGGCTTGTTCTTTTGTCTGTTGTTGTCAGTCTCTCTTAGGTCAGAATCCCTTTGTCCTTCACCATCATCATCTTCATCTTCATCCACGTCTTCTTTACTCTCACCACACTCCAGAGGTAGTCCCAACAACTGTGCTATATATATAGTCTTAGGCTACCACAGTTTCAAAGCAACAGAGCACCTACAGCTCTGACTACCATGAGTAACTGAATAAGAGGGGAGGAGAGGGAGATAGGAGGAAGCAATTAATGCCATCTGTCAAGGCAAGAAAAGAGAATGGAAGTGACAGGTGCACAGGAAAAAAGCTGAGTAAGAGAGTAACTAATTGATAAAGACGTTTGAAATAAAAGAAGGTACAGTATACTGCTCAGCTTACGAGGCTGCTCTAAACAGCACTGTGACTGTCTTGCCTCTCTTCCTCAGACCACACACTTCCTCCACGTACGCACACAACTCTGTGAGCTTGTCTTAGCAGATCTGCGTCTCCACTGCTCTCCAATATCTCCTCTCTCTCACCCATCTGGTCGCACTATCAACCGGCGCACAAATCAGACATTTCTCTTTTCTTTTCTCTCCCTCTCTCCTCCGGGAGGCTGTCTCCTTTTCTCGAAATCTGGTTCAGCCTTCTGCGTTCCTGCTGGCAGCGAGGCACTGACAAATGGCCGCCCGGCGCACCCACTGACGAGCAGTCACACCAACTGACAATGTAAATCCCCTTTGGATGAGAAAAGTAAGACATGCTGTTCCTGGCAAAGGCACACTGGGGTATATACAACACTACTCAGCTCGCTCCCCCTGGGCATATAGGAGAGACGGCATTAAAGCTCACTATTGATACATCATAACACATACTGTACTGCAATTTTAATCATGTGAGTTATTCCCTCTGTGGCTTTGACAGGAATGTTATTGCTTAAACACATTTCATGAAATCTCTCCATCTACATCTGAACTTATAGAGGGAATTTAGATTTCTCCATGCCTATCTCATCTTTCTCTGCCCATTAGTAATTTAAGAAGAAAGTGGGATAAGTAGGTAGCTACAACGGGGAAAACTTTTTTTTTTTCTTTTAAAAGGTACAGAGGTTCGAAAGAAGAGATTATATGGAGAGAGATAATGAGAACTAATTTCACACAGAGGATAGCAGCAAAAACTGGAAGACAAGGTTCATATGATCTAGATTCCAGCCTCATCAGTTACTGTAATGAGGGTTTGTATAATCTGCCATCTGTCCTACAATTACATGTCTTCTGTCATGCTGGGGATATAACATGAGGGGGATGGATGTGGCTGATGAGCAGAAATTTTTTTTTTCCATCTCCTGCAAAAAGCTGTCCATCATTCACCCAACCGTAATGAGAGGCCGGTAACAGAAAATCCCATTTGTATCTCCTGTTTGTCTATTTGACTGTTTAGCATTTTGGGTGGACAGATAGAAGAAGAAAGCAAGACAGACTGAAGGAACAGTGAGAAGAGACAAATATCACGCTTCTCCTCCTGCGTCCTCCGCCAGTCTAGTCACTCGAAGGTGTTACTGCGGGATGACGGGACGGCCGGAGAGACAAGAGAAAGATCCAATTCCTCCTCCAGTCTTGTCACTGCATGTGTTTTTTGTGTGTGAGGAGCCAGCTGTGACGACTGTTCCCACCCGAGTCATGTGTCTGTGTTGTGCAACAATATCTCCCTCACTTCACTCTTGAGTGGCAAATGATAGGCTGCCCAAATCGGCAACAGCACATCTCCAGCTTTGTTTTGTTTTTTTACAGTACATGAGCCAGAAAACCAGACGTTTGAGTCAACATACTCAATCTATCCTCCCTTTTGGTTAAACACCTTCTGAGTATCTCACTGAACATGTATATATAATACACCTGTGATGACAATTTTATTCATGTTAAATCTGTGCTTTAATGTGGAACAGTAACAAGTTGTAAAAGTCCCTCTGATATCAAAGCCTACAATGAATGCAGTGTCTAATCCCTCTTACCATCACGTCCTTTCTGCTCCCGACTAAATAAAATTGTTCATTATGCTAAAATTCTCTCTGGATCCATGTCGGCTTTGCTGCAAATGGCCGTTTATCCCTTTATGCCTGGCTACTGCTTGACTCTTAAAAAAGTGGGCCAGCTCTCTCTCTGATCTCTCTCCCGTGTCAGCGTCCTTGACATGCCCGGTGTCCTTGACAGACAGGGGATGTCCACTCTAGAGCTGCATGTCCGCGCTAATCCACGGTCACCTCTGGATGAGTTCACCAGCTGGGAATCCTATTTAAGTCACTGGTGGTGGCTGAAAACAACCTGCTAGAACCAACACAGTTCAGAGTGACAGCACTTTATCAAAAAAAAAATCGAGATTTGCCTTTTACTCTCTTTTAATCTTTATCTCTCTGAGGGTGCACACTCAGTCGGGCATCCTTTCATTTTGCTTGTGCACAAAAGCTGAGTTTTTGAGCAGGGGGTGGGGGTGGGGTCCTTGTATGAATGCTTGTGGATGACGGTGTGACCTCTGCCAGTCTGTGACAGCTGGCATATGGCACCACTCTACCTCCACCAGCCCGAGTCTACGCCTCAGACCTCTTGGCTGCGCACCAGGAAAACAAGTTAGTGCTGGTAATTAGGACAGATAGCTAGTGAGGAAAGGAAGAGCTGCTGTGCTCAATGATTTCTGACAGACTTGGCTTGGGCTTGACATAGCCGAAGCCCAAGATAAGAGAAGAAGGGATTTTTGAGGATACAAGTTTCTGGAGATGTTTGAAATATTTGATAGAATCATGTTGGATTTACAAAATATTCACAGAAACTAGATGGCATGTTGCTTTATGAGTAGGCTGGAAATTAGTCAAAGAAATGGCATGTTGACTTCTACAAGGGAGCTTTGATGCTAGTCACCCTTAATGTGCTTTAAAATGTAGCTGGTGTGTATGTTGAAAAATGTATTTCCCTTTTGAGGCTTCTTCAATTTTCCAAACCAAACTGTAAATAAAAAATTAAGTTTGGTCAATGGAATCATGTACACGTCTTCTAAGTAAAAAGTATCCTATGGTTTTAATAGTTTTCACATACAAAATGATAAAACAGAAAGCACAGAAAAAACGGGATGTTCATATAAAGCGCCTAGCTGTGATCAGGCCATGAAATCCATTTACATTTGTGCAATTAGTCTACATGGTCCAAATTCAGATAGCCTGTCTGGCTGCGGTCCTAGCTTGGCTGTTTCATATCAATGTGACTTCTCATTTTCTAGGTAGCACCATTTTAAATTATGCCAAAAGCATCGTCCGCAATTAGATGCAGGCCCCGCAATATTCAGGCAACAGATGTTTCCAGGCCAGATGACATTAAAAAACAGATATCATCCACATGTGACAACTAACAAAGCCAAAATTACACATTTTCATGTCCAGCAATTTAATTGCCATTGCTTGTTGTGCTGAAAACAAAGGAAGAAAATATGGATAAGGATGTGGATTTATGAATGTTTTTTAGCGTTATTTTAACTTGATTTTGTGTATGATGTATTGTGTTGGCAAGGCAAAGGCAGGATAACTCAAGACCGTCTGACCCAGGAGAGTCTGCTGAAATAAAACAACAGCTATTGTACAGTAATATTATCAGACACATACTGTGTTCAGCACCCCTGCAACGCTGCCTTCTGCAGAGGACTACATGCAAAGTGCTTTGCGGAAGCAGCAAGAAAGCTGAGTAAAAGGCAGTGAATGATAAAGAAAAAGTACGGTATTGCTGCAGTCTAACTGATGTACTTGAAAACAACTTATGCAACAATTATTTCCTATTATCCATCTCATGCTGTGTGCACAAACTGTTAGATTCTCAGTTTGCCGAGGAACTACACACTGTGCACAGATAGTTAAACTTTACCGAGGTAGAGAACGACTAATAAATCATATTTTGCAGATTAGGCTTGCAGACACACACACACACACACACACAATCTTTTAATTAAACTTTGCTGAACAGGTTACAAATCTAGAGCCACTTTCCTTATCAGAAATCCACTGCTTAATTGCCCTGTCTGCTGCTCCCTTTGTTACAGCTAGTGCGTAAACCACATCAGTAAGTGAGCTGAAAAATGAGAATGAATCAAATCAACTTGTAATCTTCAGGTCATAGGTGCCTTTAAATGTAACCCACTAATGGTTTTGGATGAAATATCATCATCCTGGCACAATAATTTATCATCATAACCGTAAGGTACATTCTGTTCTCCTGATAATAGTACCAGAGAATGACTGGGTCTCTATTTCACCTCAAATATCAACTGAAAGAAAATGGGAGTAAGACATCTATGGCTAAATTATATTTCATAAAAAGCAAACCCTCAATTATCAAGCCAGTGGTGAAGGGCCATTAATAAAAGGTCAATCACTGATGAAACTTTGGTGCATGTATGCGTGTCCTTGCCAGGTTTAGCTGATGAGTCACACAAATAGCAAACTGCAACTGAAGGACCTCAACATAATAATCCTTATCTGTCTTAGAGATGGAAGAAAGGGGTTAAAAAGAAGATGACTGAGGGATAAGTGCAAGCCTGAAAAAGAGGAAACAAATAAAGGAGACAAAATAATTTGTATTACCTCTGGTTTCCAAGGCAATTTCTTGTGCCGCTGGCTGAGGAACTTCCGGATGTGGGAATGGTCTCTGCCATCACCCCCTCCTGTGATTGGCTCATCGTCCTTGAAAAAATACAGCAGAAAGATAGGACACACTTATTCCTCTTTAACTACAAAAAAAAGAGACGCTGATGAAAGGAAAAGACAAATGAATGGTGGGTTTAAATCTCAGTGGCTAAAGGCTAAAGCCATCCTTCCATCTTTGCATGAAAACCACCCGTCCATCACTGAGGTAACATGGCTCTACTCCATAAGCCACATAATTGATGTATGCGATAACGTAGCATCATTACGAAAACCACAGCCCTTTCTAATTCACAGAAGCATTGAGCAGTATATCCTGTGCATTACACACAGCTGAGAATACCATACACACACACACACACACACACACACATATACTGTATATTGTGAAAGAGCAGGCCAAGGAAACAGAGTTATTTCCCCAGGAGGCTACTATTAAGACCCTGTGGAATCTCCTCTTCACCATTCACTCCTAATCCAGCGTTTGACTCGCCAAAGCCCTAATCTACAACATACTCTAACCATCCACCCTGTCGGCCAAGATCTCCTCTCCAGGGAGCCTGAACTCTCCCCCTGATCTGGGATTTAGCCCGCTAGTCCGGCCAGAGCACTGCAGGGCTCTTTCTCTGTGGCCTGCTAAGAGGCATGTTAATGTTAATGCTGTGGTGTGACGGGCAGGACAGAGCAGAGAGGAGCGCAAGTTCTCGGCCCGCTATGGAGGAGATAAAAGGCTGCTGGGCTCGCAGAGTCGCAGAGCTGTTAAATGAGTGGCAAAGCATCCTCCATTTAGCAGGGATGTCAAAGAGAGACACACATCCGCAGAGACAAGCTGGAGAGGTTTTCAGCACCCCTGAAATGAGGGGCTTTTGTTGAGAAGTCACCAGTGTTTGGAAGAAAAAGAATCAGGGGAGGAAAAGGAATTTTTTAGAGTGGAAGAGGCAAAGAGACAGTGCTGTCGGATGCCAAGCCTTTGATTACTTTTTTAACTTCCAAGGGGGAGAGATGAAGGAGGGCAGGGACGGTAATGACGAAGAAATGTGACAACAGGCTCCCCTCCTGTCTGACACCAGAGGAGCGTAAAGTGCCTGATGTTCGTGCGTACCCAAAGATTCACAAACACACTCCAGCAGTAGCTTTGTTTGACACACACACACACACACACAAAATACTCATAGAATCACACATAGATCCAGTCAGTGAAGGACACAACATTCATATTGCATCAAATGAAGTCTCACATGAAATAAAGACTAAAGGTACCAGACAGGACTCGGTGGTCAGTAAAATACAAAGTGAAGACACATCATGAATTGTTTGAAAAAGCTGGGAAACTTGATTTCACCACCTGCAGCAAAACTATATTTTTTGACACAGTATGTTGAAAAGCGTAATGCGGCAACCTAAACGTTTTGACTTTTGTATACCTTCTACAGCAAATTTCTATTTATCATCATACAATTACAAATAAAGCCATGATAAAAATTGTACCTAATTATTAGCTCTTAATTCCACAATCTACTGTAATGCAGTAAGACTATTTCATTGACAATTTTTTTTACCTATGTTTAGAATACTGAATGCTAGTAAAGCTTGCACACGTTTATCTAAAGTAGAGTTCACCATCTTTATAAGAATAAAAATGAACTTTGAACCTCATCTTTGTAAAGTTGTAGTTCTGCAGCCATTTCTCTTTTTGGAATTAAAACCATCATCTTTATGTTTGATGTAGGGTTGGGCAATATGATGAAATGTGTCCACCGGTCGAGATCTGGCAATACCGTTTCCACTGCAGGGGCTGTCTCTGCTATCTATTCGGGCATCATCTTGCAATTCCATCGGCCTCGTAAAGTAACAGCTTACCACCTTCTCACATGACTTGAGAGCGACAGTTGGTGGCGGTAAGGCACCTCTAAGCTGGTTTGCCAACCGCAGCAGAAGAAGAGGGTGACAAGAAAACATGGAGGAGGAGAGTGAAGTTGTAAATACAGAGCATAAAGTACGGTATGGTTATTTTAAACCATTTCAAAATTGAATTTATAGTTACTGTAAGCTTTTGTGATACATACTGTTATCGTGATATAAAATTTCACCGTGATAGAAGGCCGTATCGCCCACCCCTAGTTTGAGGTGCTGCTTTTCTTATCATAAACACTGCCGAGCTTGGTGCTGCTATCACTTTTAAGAAAATTTAGACCTTGGCCTGTCTCTGCGACATTGTGTGCTCACTGTGAGCAAACCAGGAGCCAAGAGTTTTTTGTTCCTGCCTGTGACAGGCAGTTACCTTGCCAGCTAATCAGCTTTCACTGTTAGAACAGGTGGGATGACTGTCGAATGATTATCAAAGATTATCCATGTAGGTAAAGGATTCTGTGATCTGTGATTACTGATTGTAATTAAAAGAGACAGTGTTTAGAAATAATGCGTTGTCAACCCTAAAAGACCACACTCTAAATCGCTGCTCGGGTTTGGACTGTAATTCACACAGACACCACTTTCCTAAAGCGCTGTCTCAGCTCGATCCAACTCAAAGTCTGCTTATCGATGCAATACTAAAGGGTACAGTTAAACTCATTGACCTGAGGTTGCACTACATCCTTCATCAGCGGCGCCTCTTTTTCCTCTATAGCGCTTATCGACTTTACACTTTGGCAAGATGTCATTACTTGTAGCGTACAACAAATACTTGCAACATTTTTGCGTGACTCCTCACTTCAGAGTTACAATCCCTAACTTATAAGCAAATCTACGTTTTTCTGGCACTGAGCCCAGAACTGAGTTATCATGTTTCACTGATAATTAAAGTTGATGCTAAGGGGCCTGTCAGGTGGCCTTATGTATTAAACATTGCATCAAGGCAAAACAAGGAATATCAATCACACTGATGAGACTGCCTATTTATCATATGTTTACATTGCTACTTACCTTGTAGACTTTCACTCAAATAGAATGACAAATGGTCTATAACGATGTGTGCATTTGTCTGCTGCAGGAGCAGAGCCATCAGAGACAGTTTTTCCATGTATGAACACGCATGGCAGAGTTGTTGATCTCAAAAGGATTGATTGATGGATTAGCTGTCTGACTGATATCCATCCATCCCACCAGTCCAAAAACTCACCGTAGTGGTTGCTAGCCTCCCAGTTCTAGACTCCCCACGTTCACACATCAAATTGTGCATTCAAATGGATGACCTTGCTGATCCTAGCCCAGGGAAAGAGCTGGAACAAGTGTCCTAGAATACCAATGAGCTTAATTAATCTCCCTTATTAAACACAAACAGGCACTCATCCAAGGGGGGGGGGGCAGTGTGTGAGAGAAAGAGGGAGATAGAGCAGAGCAGAGATCTGGGGCTTGTTTCACAAATCTCTTCACCCCCCCAACCCACCCACCACGATAACCCCAGTGAATGAGCTCAGCTCCTACGGCTCCCAAAAGTCCACAAATCATAGTTTAATTTCCAGCGACCTGCAATATGAAAATTGATAACCAGTGTGGAATAATTACATTATTCTCAATTTTTCATTCATGTTAACTGCCACAGAGATATACAGTGTGTTAATTAGTCCCACCATAATAATAAAATACAAGCTTCCCATTTTTCATCCTATAGTGTCGCTGCATCAACAGTGGCTCCTGGTCACTGGCTGTTCATTGTTCGTATTAATATGTGCAGCTGGAGGCAAAGATACCTGGATGACATTTACTGTGGCAATGACTAATCACAATGATTCATCACCAACAAGAAAAGCTGGGATGAAAGCTGCTCTCGTCTGTGATGGGGATGTTTTTAAATTGTAGCATGATTTTGATACAGACAACACGTATTCAGATACATTGTGTATCAGACAATGTTGCATAACAATGTGATAGTATATCACTGTGGACCAGACATTTCTGATCTATGCGAAAAGATGGCACTGGCTGTGATGCATAAACTGAGAGATATAGCCAGATAAAAGAAAAGTGTGAAATGAAGGGAAGACACAGCAAGAGAGACAGAGAATGGAGACGTAAAAAATGGCAGACTGGAGACAGAGAATAAACAAAGTAACACATGAACGAGACAAATACAAAAGAGAGAAAAGGTGACCAATGGATCAATAAAGAGAATAAAAAAGCACGACTGAGAGAGGACCTTTGATAGGTAGTGCACAGTATGTTGTGCCAGTCTAGTCCTCAGAAATCCCTCTGGCACAGCGAATGTCTGAAGCGACTGCGGACTGCCAGAATCACTTTCCCACCTCTCTTTACTGAACAGACCAAACAGACCAGTGTCTGCTTGGTTTCAGAGCTGTACCACAAAGCTCTGTGAAGTATAGCATATTCACCAGCACTGTGGCTCTCTATGTGACTACAACTGAGAAGATGGATTTTCAGTTCTCAGGATACACTGAAAATTATAGACATATACATTTCTCTACCCCCCAAAAAAGTGCAGAAAAGTGGATATATATTGTAATAAATAATGCTTATCCAGTGCTGGGTTCATTCAAATCAAAACAAAAATTGCTACAAAGGCAAGTTCTCATGGTTTTCCATCGCCACTCACAGACACTCACATCAACCACTCCACATTATAAAAAAAACCCAATAATAGTCACAAAACACAGCACATGTTCCTCACCTTACCCAAGGTTAACTTCACAGTTGCACTCTGCACTGGAAAAAATGTAAGAATCGAATTCAAAAAGGAAAACATAGGTGAGTGATTCCTAATATTTTGGTGCTTTTACTGAATGGCCCTACCAGAGTCTTGTGTGAATTCAAAAGCGTGTTTATGCTTGTCCTCGGACACTATCGAGGGAGAAGGGGCACTACAAGGTGATTATTAGAAATGTGCACCTGGTCCTTCACTAACCATGAACACACTCACCATGGCAACACAAGCAACACACTTCTGTGTGAAATACCCCATGAACTGTGTGTCACTGTGTCCCTACATGGCATAGATGATAACATGTGCCCTGTGTTTTCCTCATGCTGTGCTGCCAGTTTAATCACTCCGGCATCGTTCTGTGTTTCAAAGTATATGTTATTTTCAGAAGCTGAAGGAAGAGACAGCGAGATGTGAAGAATGAGTCAGTCATTGGCCTTTGATCCTTACACAAAAGTGGATCTCTTTTGAGTAGTTAAAGGCAGAATGAGTAGGATTTGTCAGTTGCGATTTGTAAAAACAACATTCAAAGTTGGCCCCTCCCGCCTTCACACCCGGCACACTGTCACTGGCTGGAGGCTACACACCCACTCTAGTGGGTCATAAGTGATGATTGAGAGGGATTATTTTTGTATGAGTCTATACCTTGTTTTTTTTTTAGGAAAATCCAACTCATTTTGCCTATAAGTTATAGTTCTTCACAACAAAAGATCAGTGCCGTGTTTATATCGTGGTACTTGCTTTCAAATACAACAAGTTAACACAACCAGAGACGTGCCTGTGTTAATTTGAAATGGTCTCTATTGTTTTGGAAAGCAGGGAAAGCTGGCTGATGCAAGCCGGCCACTTTGATACATGTCTAACACTGGCACACCAGCAAACACTGCTGGAAACTGAAATTAAATTTTTGCCCATATGTTGATGTGGCTGCTCCGTGTGTTGGCTAATGAATAGGACTGTCCTGGGAACCACCTCACTGATCCTGGATCAGCACTGGAGAGGTTGAATAAATCTGCACCTTGATCTCGCAATCAGCCGTGCTAGTCTATTTCAGTAAGAACGCAGCTTCGGGAGCCCCGATACCTTTACATCCAAATCCCCATTCCTTTTCACAAAGTGGCTGGCGCTGCTGAATAGAAATCAGCCCAAGCACATTCAGTTAAACTATTGCAGAACAAATCCCAGCCAAGAGAAAGAAGGAGTGCAACTATTTTTGTCTCGCTGCTTGCATTATTCATGTAAGAAATTACATGCCGGTCAATGGAACAGTAGAAAGGCTGAGTGAGGAAGAGAGGGAGAAAAATGGAACATAAATAAGGGACGGCTGCAGTCGACAATAGGAGTGATAGAGTCAGTGGCTTCAATTCATTGGTTGGAAGATTAATGGTGCAGAGATGAGTACGGCAGGGAGACAATAAGACACAAAGGAGAAGAAGGGGGGGAGAGAGAGGGAGGGAAAGAAAAACTGCAGACTGTTGGTGGAGAAAAGGGGGAGGACGAGCAATTATTATCCTGCATGGGTACTCATAGAGCACTGATTTTAATGTGATGATAATGAGTATGTTTGTGCAGGAGTGTGTAGAAACATAAGGCCTGCTTGGATTGTATGTGTCCACCATGCGTTCCTACCAACATGTACATGCAGCACGTAATTGGGTATATGTACATCAGAGAGTGTGTAATTTATTGATTTAGATCCGGGACATAGGTGGTAAGACTTCTGTCATGGTGGAGTCTACATCAATACAGCAGTAAGTAAGGACAATGGCTGTGAGGAGCAGTGCAATCTCCCTCAGGAATGATAGTGGTCTGAAGAGCGTTGTCTGTGTTGCCACTAATGTCTCAGGCCCTCTAATTCAAAATCTAATGTAGACCCTCTCGTTAGAAATCAAAGTCTATTTTTTATCTAAATACATTTTACACAGAGAGCAAACATAATGCTTTATTTGATCAAGTAACTAACTGTGTAAACACTCAGGAGCAGCAATACTTGTATGGGATGTATGGAATTTCTTCTTGGTGAAAAAATAATTTCTGCTCTAATGCCTCACATGCAAAGTAGACATACAGTCAAATTCATTACTGGTGGCAGCAATGCATCAGAATTATACGGAAATATCTGTCCGACTCATTAAAGACAGGATTTTGCATTGAGTTGAGTTGTGGAGAGAGAGCAGGCAAAGCTTAAGCCCTCTTTTTGATGGCTTGTAATCTTTGCACTGTAATTAAAACTGTCTGAGAGGTGCTTCAGCACAGCCTTAGGAAAAATACTCTGTGGTAAGACCGCTAAAGGTGCCTTTTATCATTATGAATTCTATGTAAGTAGAGCTTGAACAAGATACAGGTCAGATTAGTGGGAGAGGAGAAATGGTTGGAAGGGGACAGAGAGCAGATGCAGAGAGAAAAGAGAGAAAGCCAGCATCTGAGCTGGAATCCAGCCTTATGCCATGATCTCTGTTTGTTGGAGGAGCTTTTCTATCACTGTAAGGGTTTGGAGGGAAAAAATAAATAAAGAGCAGAGGTCTGCCATCCATATTAGGCCAGGGTTTTCTGTCCAGGCTCATTACTACTGATGGGGTGTGACATGGGGCAGCTGGCTAACAGAACAGGCAAACAATCCACTGCCAATCATCCCCGACCTGCTTGGTGCTTAATCTGACCCAATCAACATCGAGCCGGCTGCAGAGAAAGTGAGGCGGTCTCAGACTGAGGTGGACACAAACCGACAAACAGGCCGGCCATGCTCTAACGAGAGAAGCATGCTCACAGTAATGGTGCACTAAGTTGTACGTAGCATTTCTGTTTTTCAACTGTTTTTCTCAGCCATAAGCAGGGAAAACGGAAAAAATGTTATTTTTCCCAAACTGCCATTTCAACACACAATCCTATCAGTACTGGCTACAGAGTGCTCAGAGTACAGCCGCACATTAAAAGGCACCTGGCTGCTTTTTTGGCAGAGCTGAGCACCTCCAAAGGTTTAAAAAGGCTTCAGTGTTTCAGAAAAGACCATATGACGTCAGTTGTGTTTTTATCGGGCAGATGCTGAACTAAAGGTTTCTCAGGCTGGTGCTTTCCGAAAAACAATAACAAGGATGGAGAGAAGCAACAAAGTCCGTACACAAAGATTGGTGAGAGTATAGGAGCTATATTAGGCCTGCAGTCAACATAAGGAGGCAGTGTAGGGTCAAATCCACCAATATTTTGGGAACATCTGTTAAGTGTTTGCTTATTTCGCACTACCGTTTCATCAGACTCTAAACATGCTAATTAACTCAATAACCAGCAGGATCAGATGCAATGTGGCAGAAGCTAATCTGAGGTTGCCTGCTTGTACGGATAAATGTGCACATTGGGTGAGCCTCAAGGAAAGTAATAGCCTCTGCAATTTTGCCACTTGTGCCACCTGCAGGCAATGGGTTTTAATATGACAGGGTTTTTTTCCTCTTTCCTATAGCTGTTTGAGTGTGTGTGTTTGAAGTTTTATTTGATATTCTGACAAGTAAGTATTAAAATGTCACATTAATATGTCTACATCTGAAGGTCTAAACTCATGCTGGTATTACTTTTCTTTCCTACACGTGATACGTGTACAGGTGACAAACCAATCCCCTGAGGTGCTTAGCATGTAAAAAATGTGATGAAGCTATTTATTTGTTCATTTTTTTTTAATCAAACTGTGTTTATCGTGCACGGCACCCAAAACCTCAGCACATCTGGTAGTAGGACATCAAAGCATAAATAGAAGACACTAAATTACTCCCTCCTCCCACCCTACACCAAACAGCTCCCTTGACCTAAAAGCAGGGATGTAATATGAGGAAACTCTCAGTCCACGCCACACACACACACACACACACACACACACACACACACACACACACACACACACATACACACACACAAAGAGTGAGAGAGAGCTCTCCATCACATATCTAGTTAGTGAGAGGAAACACATTAAAATGCAGAAGTGAATTATGAATGAAAGAAGGGACCATGTAAAGTTTAATAACAGGAGATACTAGGAAATGTTCTGGAGCCTTTAATCTGGAAGTGACCCTTAATAACCTCAACCACGATGAAAAATGAATATGAATTCACAGATGAGAATGAAATGGGCAGATTGACTCTGAAAGTGTGCTGGTGTGTGTATCAGTATGCCTTCTGTGTGTTCAGTGCACACATGTACATGCACACAGTTACACACTTCATTATAATAAAAGCTGGCTTAGGGGGAACTAGTTGGGGTCAATAAACTAACAGCAAGACCCCTCGGAGGTGGTCGTGTCTTCATTATCTGTGATCGTAAGTAAAGACAACACTGAAGAGGACCCCGTCTGTTATTATTACGTGCAGAGATTAGCTATGCCTACAATCAATACTTACATCTTCTTATCTTCACCCTTCTGAATAAATACACTGATGGCAACACTCTGATACAGGAGGTCTGCACTTTTATTTCCTGCTCTGAATATGTTAGGAAGAAGAAGAATAAGGGATAACACACAGAATATTAGTCATTCTTACAAAATAAGCCCTAACAAAGTGGCTCAGAAGTCTATTACTAAGATAATATGCACTGAGCTTATTAAAAGAACAAAGACTTTAACTGAACGAATGAATGTTTATTTCATTTTTATTAAGAAATACTGTACTAACTTCTTCTGTTCTCAGAGGCTATTCTTACATGTGGGAGAAGCATAGCAGCTAACAATGGCTAAGTTGTCCCATTAAACCAGGCCAGTGAGCCAGCATGCACAGTCACCAGTGCCCTTCACTTGCACAGCTGCATCTAAAATGGAGCCATTAGTTAAACCTGCGTTTGACAAGTCAAAATGTCTGCTGTGAGGAAGGTATATAGGCTAGCTAGATGTTAGCGGTGCCAGTGGTGTGGTTCTGCTATCAGTCTGGGGCACAGGGGGAAAGGGGACTGGCACTGTGCAGCACGTTGAGCTGTTGCCAACTGACAATTACCGCTTGTGGCTATTTATCTCCCCTGTAGTGAGCAACAAGCCAACAATGCGTTTACTGGAGTGAGAAAAGAAAACATCCACCAAGTAAAAGTCATAGTGAGTGTTCACTTTGTGTCTTCACAAGCTCTGTCATACCTGCATGTGTATTCTGTTTAGTGAATGAACCACTGTACTCGAACCTTGATGGTGAGCTCTGTCACATTAACCCGTCACACCAACCAAAAACTAAACTGAGGGCAGTTTGGGGAGCCCTGGTGGCCTAGGGGCCAATTCAAGTCCATTCCAGGACCTGTGTTGTAAGTCACTGCCAATCTCTCCATCTCCTCATCTTTACTGTCAACACCCTAATAAAAAGGCATAAAATGCACCAAACACATTTAAAAAAAAAAAAGCAAGGGCAGTTTGACTGCAAAGTGGCTTTATAACCTTTAAAACCTTGAAAAATAAGAATGATTTGTGAAATATGAATGAATATGAGTATTCAAAAAAGGCTGTGCAATCATAAATGCAGCCACCTGTTTAAGTGCACGCCACTACACAAGCTGTCAACATCTAGAACTTACAGCAAACAAGATATATTGGCCGTGTAATGTGTGTTGCAGCACGTTTCACATGCGGTGTCTGTGATATGTAGGTTGCCTGATGCCCGCCCGATTTCTGCAAGTGACATTTCTGCTGACCAGCACTCCCGAGCTCTCTGTCCTGCTTTAGTATTTTCTTCCCTCCATCCTTCTTCCTTGGGCAAGTTTCCAGCTCTTCTCTCTCTTCTTTTCTGCTGAGAAATACTGTTTAATTTAGCGTGATTTAGCTTTTTCTCCAAGTCCAGGGAGAGCAAAATGAAAAGCGTAATACAAAACCAGCCCCTCCCTGAGTATATGTATGAAGGACCACTTATTATGTAAGCTCTTTAAGTGCTCAGTTTGTCAAGCGCTGCATTTAAAGTCTCCTTAAAGACCTGGTACAACCCAAAGCTAACCAGGATTAATGGTAGCAGAGTAAGTAACTATCAATCAGAACAAATCCTATCCTCAGCTCTCCATCCTGGCTGAAGACTGAAAAAAATACATTGGGTAGCAAAAGCAAAACAAAGAGACAAAAATGAAAAAAAGTGCTTGATACCTTACGCGCACAAGAAAAAGTTCCCATTTAGAAAGCTAGAAAAAAACACAAAAGCTGTCATGAAAATAAGCATAAAGGTTCAAAAAAGGCCTCTATTTATTTGACTTTGCTTTGTTTTAGCACTTTTAATTTGGGAGGCTGGCCAGTGGGAGACAGGGGAACTTGGGGCCACACCAGACTCCATTTTACCTCACTTAAACAAACACAGGGATGAGACAGCAAAGCCTGTGGCACCAGGGAATTACTTTTACTGTTTTTTTTTTTGTTCGTTTTTTTTTTACCTTTTCATCCTTCCCCTATCCTTTCTTTTTGTTTCTTTTTAAAATTTGCTGTCACCCCTGGGCCCAGACAACATTTCATCTCTAATCTCAAAGAAGGCTACGCCTCGTCCAATGCTCATCCAATGCATGGATTTCACGCATGTACATACGTGTGTGTGTTTCAGATGACCGGCACCTTTAACCTTAGTGACGTAAGCCTTTTGCTCATGGAGCCCCTCTTTTTTCCTCACTTCTTGGAGCCTCTCTCTCCTCTGTAGTCCTGTGCAACTCAAACAGACAGGACAGACATGAGCAGCTTTGAGGAGGCGGCCCCCGGCTAATAAACTGTGTCAAAATGAATGTATCTCTGGCTCTTTCCTCCACAGCGCACTTCATCAACTGCACACCTGTTTGGAGATCTCACATCCACCTGTCTGGCCTCCGCTGTCTCCATCAAAACAAAATGTCTGCGCCTCACTGCCATTTTCTCCTCTCTTCCCTTCATTTGCCTCTATGTTGCTCCATGTTGTGACGTCATCTGCAAACATTCCTCATCCCCTTTGTCACCAAGACAACAAGACAGAGTAAGACAGAGTAATTAAAATTGCCTCTGCTGCTTCGTGTTTAATGTCCCTGTCAGCCCACTAAAGCCTTGGAGCCACTTCACAGCAACGTGCTGCCTCAATTTGGCCCAACAGCTCTTTCACACCAAGTCACGCTGCAAACTCAGGCCACATTTATGCAATTTTATTCATACAAGTACACAGCTAACCTGACAGAGGAAACTTATTGTAGGTAACGTTATTTTTTTTCACAGCAGTCATATGAAGTGGGCCAAGCCCTAAAAATAAGACAAACTTTCTACCATACCAAGAACGAAATGTCAAAATACTTTCTAGCACAACACTGACAGTGAGGACATTTTTTTCTTGTGGTATATGGTATTTCTAATAATGACAGTCTGGCTGGTCCCGACAGTGGATGGCTGCTATCTTTTATCTCATGCCAGCTTCACCTGTCAGGTTTCACAGAGGTTCGTTGTGTAAAACCGTGCATTATCTGCATACCAAAAGAAAAAACCCCACACTGCACAGAAAATGACAACAAGTGTTTGCTGATATAAATGGCACCTTTTATCACCTACGCCCTATTTTGACACTTGGATTTGCTTTTTTCTGTCTCACTTTCACATTTCATCATTCTGCCTCTAACCTCTCTGACATCGGCTCTATTTCAGCACCCACACAGCAAACTCACTACCAACTTGGTGGCATGGGTATTCAATGGCGCCGGCGCATTTTAGTGGAGATGGATGGCAGCGAGAAAAGAACAATGAATCTTCATCATAGTCCGTCGCTGTCTCTGTCTCTCGTCCATACACACCCACAGTCCCAAGCTGCTCCATTGTCTTCAGGCTCTGTTTGTGTATCTCAGACCTCATGCCCCGCTCTGTCCCTTTACCCATCCTCACTTGTGTTTTCTATCCATTCATCCATCCATCCGCCCGTCTGTCCGTCCACTCTCTGGACACCTGGAAGGAGGCGGAGAGGTAATTTATAGCTCATTCCAAGACACTGCATCCTCCTCTATTTACAGCACGCCCACATTGTTCTGGAGCCTCTATCGATATGAAGCAGGTGCGTGGGTCGTAATTTCATCTACCTGCAGGCGTCTTGTCAGATCAGACATGACATGTACTGTACCGACATATACCACCACCCGTAATACTGTATAAATTCTCTCCTGGAAGCCCACACACTGTATGACACCCCTCACTCCTACAGTACTCAACACAAAGATACAAGGTTTGTGATGTATTCGAGCATTTTTACTTTGTTAGAGACCAGTATGTGAAGAATTTGGCATTCGGTGTACTGTATTAATATCATTATATCGTCTGTGTGTAATTTATGTCCTGTCTTATATCAGTCTTCAGTATACTGACAGAAATTCCTAGAACACTCGGTTGTTACAGCAATAAAAGTATTGCATCTTGAACTTTTATTGCATTATCGCAGAGTTTCCTGTGCAGGAGGAGGACAATGATTGGCTGTGACACGGTGGTTGCTCGGGGTCAGCTCTTTCAATCTCATCATCTCTTCCACTGTTACCGTGTCCATCACATCTACGTCCAATTTTGTATCCACCAGTCTGTCAGATTCTCTCTCTCTCTGTGCCACGTATAGCCATAAAATTCTAAGAATAGTATAACGGGTCATTTAACATGTATATTATACAGCCCCTCTTTTATGGCTGGGGGTGAAATACAAATTGAAACAAACTTTCTGAAGCAAAAATACAGTTTTTCCACATGAAAAAGCCAAAGCTCACTGTTTTCAGATTTTTCATTCTACATTTCACACAGTAGTCACATAAAATGACCCAATCAAAGAACACATCAACAAACTATGTCTTCCTTCATATGTTTGTTTTGTGCTACAACCAGTGACTCCACAGTGAAGCTTGTGAGATGAAGAAAATTGAGGATTTTTCAAATGCAAATTAGTCGCTGTTTTTGTGCTTTTTACCACTGCATGCGTTCAGTGTGTGACGAGTGGACTTTTATCCGTCACTGTTGTAGCTTTTAATTATCATAGATGTTTGGCTTGCACATTGTTAGTCTTCATTAGCTGTTTGCCAACTTCCATTTTCTGCAAATAACACACAAACCTCTTCTGTAAATCAAGCACTTGTGGTTGCATTAATTACAGCAACAGAAAATCTTTCTTTCCTCTTGACCCTGAGAGCGACTTGCTGCATACAAACAGCTCTAAGTACTGACCACTGTGGGTTTGTCTTCACACTCCTGCAGGGATATGTGTGAGACAGAGTGAGGCCAGAGAAATGATCAATATTGCAATACATACATACATACATACAAAAAAGAGGTGCTCCCAGGAGGCAGAAATGCAGAGACAATTTCATGTGAAGAGAAGAGAAACAAAAATGACATTCATCAAGGCAACTGTTCAACTTTAGTTAGGTTTATCAAAGTGCAAATGACAGTAGGGAAAACAAAGAGTGCAAAACAGATGTGAGATGATGGAGACATGTCAAGCCCTGCAGGCTGTGGCTGTGTTTTGGATGATTCGAAAAATACTTCAGGGAGAACTTGGAACAGTTGCCAATATTTAGCCATCTGTTGAAGATTTGGTGATTCTCGTCTGTGTGGATTCAACCAGCTGGAGAAGTTTTAGAAAGTGTTTCTCCTCTTTGTCATCTTTCTCACTCACATCAAGGCAAAGTAGTTAGTCAGTTTTAATATATTAAGCAGCTGCTTGCTGGTTTGAAAGAGAAAGAGATGGCATCTATACTAAATTGGTCCTAAGTACTTGGCCAGTACTTCTGCCAGAAAAAAACAAACATCATCTATAATAATTACTCATAAATACAAGTGCACGACTTCCCCATAATGTATATATCTAGATGTAATGACAATATCTTTGAGACATTTTCTATTCAAGGTCAAGTTCAAAGTGTCAGTCCCTGTTAATTTAGTTCGGCAAACCTTTACTTCATGTACAGCGGCAGCAGAAGTAATTTTCTTCTGGTTTTTCAATTTTGACCAAGCACACACCAGAGACAATGGGACACTCATTCAAACTACATCATTGATTCACTGGTTGCAATTAACATTGTACTGCTCGTGTCCGGTCAGGCGCAAATTGAAAAAGCCAATAAAAATTGGTTTTCCCCCGCCAGCTGCCATCTCACAAGAGTCTGGAATGGCCGCTCCAGATCTATCCATGCCTCCCAGCCAGTGGCATCGACTCGCATGTCAATATACCTGCAAACTTCTACTTCAAGTGAGAAAAATCAAGGCAGCGGGTTGTTTAATGACAGAATAAATCCAGGAGGACACTTAAAGAAATTGATATCCTGACAATAACAACACAGCCACACAAAGCGTTTTAGCAGCTCGCTCTGTCCGCTACAGTAGCTAGATTAATAGACTGCTCGGTCGGCCTGTTTAGGCCATTACCCCAGGATGAGATACATGAAAAATAATCACCTTCTTTCCTTTATCTCAGCCCTTTCATAGTCACGGTCAATGTTTAATCTTGACTCAATTTATTTTCCTTCCTTGAAGCGCTCTTACGGCACACAAGTTGTCATAGCAGCACATAAAGTACACGATCATATCTGACGTGTATGGCATGATTGGAAAAGCTGGTAAATGAGGCCTGTCTCATTTACCACCTACTCACAAAGACTTTTAAAGGTCAAACTCGAACTGTGGTTTCTATGGTAATCACAGCAGTGTGATCTGTAACTGTCGAGTGCAGCAGGTTATATTGACTAAAACATTACAGCATTATGATTGTATCATTATACCAGTATCATTATGGACCAATGTAAAATGGAATTATAATGCAAATGCAAAGCTTACTACTTCTCTCATACCCATAGGGGGAGGTGAGATGAGGAGGAGGTTGAGCGGAAAGAGGAGGGTGAGTGAGGAAGAGTAGAAAAGGTTGTGGAAGCAGAGACACTAATGGAGTTGATATGAGAGGGTGAGGAGGAGGAGGAGGAGGAATGAAGAGCAGAGGATAAAGAGGAGGAGAGGGATGGGTGGGCTACTTTACATTATGCCTGCTCATGTCTGCACGCAGTCACCATAATCCATCACAGTAAACTGCTTAACAAGTCTAGACCTACTCCACATGAAAAGTGCCCTGAGATCACTTCTGTTGTGATTTGGTTCTGTATAAACAAATAATTGAATTAAACTTGAAGCATTCATTTGTAGTTTTGACCATTTTCTGTTTGTTACTTTTACCAAGTACATGCAATATTGCGGAGAAAGTGTATCACAATAGCCCAGCTGGTTCTCTTTTATAAGGGGGAGGAGATGAAGACTGGGAGAAGAAGAGGAGACAGAGGTGACAGAGAAGTGATGACGAGGCAGATAAAAGGGTTGAAGACAAGAAGAGAACAAGGTGGGCGACCATGGCTGGTGAGCCGGGCAAAGATACCGAGGAGATCAATCAACAGGCTCCAAGAGTCTGGCCTCTGCCCGGACAGCGTGGGGACAGCAGAGATCAATGAGGAGTAAGGCCCACGCGATGGTTCACCACAGGAGACAATACATTATAGACTGGAAACACACTCCTGCCGAACGAGGGGGGGGGGGGGGGGGGTGGAAGCAAGGAAGAGGGGAAAGAGGGGAAAAGAAAAAAAGAAAAATACAGAAAGCGCAAGACACAAATATAAAACTGAGTGACAACATAAACAGGGAAACGTTGACCTTGGGAGTCAAACGTATTGAGTTGTGTGAGAACAATCTGAATAGATTACTGCAGTGGGAGTGAAGGTCCATATAAATCAAAACACTGTTGTATCAGCGAGGTTTTACACCTACACGAATGTTAACCTGTAAAATTGTCATCAGTGTTATTTTATCAGCAGTACTTATCCTGTATGGAACATCAGTTAAATCCAGCGCATCTCTCTATACAGTGGTTAATGTTTTGAGGCCACTCTTAGATGAAAGAGTGTAGACTAAGAGAAAAAAAGAGAGACACATGAAAGCTGGCACCTATAGAAAACTCCCTAGAGAAAAGCTAAAAACTGAAGCAAAACACAAAATCCCCTCCAACTCTTCAGAGATATGGCACTCGCTCTAACTCTGGCAAAAAGAGAATACTGATGAAAGCGGGAAATGTCCCACGGGAATGCAAATGAATGTGCTCCTCCTCTTCCTTCGACCCACAGAAACACAGCATGCCCACACCAAGAGTTTTGTTTCCAATTCAATTACTCACATCACTCCTTCCATCCATCCTTCTATCCATCTATCTATCCATGGTGCTACTCTGCCAAGTCTTCCTTATCTGCCTCTCGTCAAGTAAATGCCTGAGCGGTGGGAGATTTGGCAGGAAAGATGAAGAGAGACTGAGAATGCTTTGCTTCTATTGTTCAGCGTTTTTTCAGTAAGGTTCTTATCCCTGCCGTGTTTTTATTGTTAACCCCTTTTTCTGAGTCTTTATGGAACAGAAGAAAAACGGAGGTGTGCGCGGTTTTTGTTTCCCTTTATCAAGAGGCAACAGGAGCAGCACCTGCTCGCTTAATCCGGCAGACACACAGGCATCTTCTGCACACCCTTCTACACTGATTATGCCCACTGCCGCGCCACTTTCAATGATCCAGCCTTCTAAAAGCACTTAAAACATGAAGCACTTGTCTTGCAGGGTTGATGCATTTTCCCGTCAAAGGCCTTTGACCATCAGGTCTTTCTGTTCTCAAGGATCCTTCTCCTCCAATGTATCTAACAATTAGCCTTGTGAAGTAAGCATTGAGTGATATACAAAGTGTCATAAAAAAGCCACCTGAGTATGAAAAGAAGGAAATATCTATTTCCTAACCACAGAGGAAGGATCAGACTGAAGTGGCAGGTAAGGATATACCTTTACCCTCAACTCCTCCCCCATGCACCGTGACGAAAATGACAGCCCTGAACAAATCTTAATCGATTTCAAGAGACGATTCACAATGTTCATTGTTCATCATTTTTCCCTGAATAATTCAGCAAGAATAAAATACAACTCAAAAATATTTTTAAAACACAATCTGCACATTGACTTCCCATGGCTTCTCGCCTTATAACCAGAGGTAATGTTTCGTCAACAAAGAATCTTTTTTTCTTCTCAGAGATGTGATCTTTACATGTAGATTCACTACAGAATAGCCAGAACCAGATAGCCATTTGGAGTCACGGCAGTTCCATAAACTGCAGCGGGTTCCTATATATTGTAACAGTTTACAGGACCGCTGTGACTCAAGATTGCTAATGTAGCTTGCTATCAGTTGCGTTTCTTTTTTGACTATAAAACGTTTTTGTGCAGGTTAAAATAACTCTCATAATGTAGATATTTTACACAGAGTGCAAAAACCAATTCAAATGAATAAAAAAAAAATCACCTAGTCCTATTGCCAACCCTGACCAAAGTTTTACAGACACTTCACTGATTATCATTTCGACATGATGAACCCTAACAAAGTATAATTTCTCTTTGCAGTTAGCATATGGGATTTGCAACCCTGAACTCATTGACTTTCCACACTTTTATCAGCAATCTACTTTGACCACACTCAGCAGGCATCCATCATATCAGTGTAATAGAAAGTACCCTGCAGAGAGAGAGAGAGAGAGAGAGAGAGGGATGGAGGTGAGAAAAAGAAACAGAGATATAGCCTAGTGTAATGTCTACTGACCCAATGACCTTCACCCAGCATGGCCCCAGCATGAAACTGACCGGCAACAACAAACAGCCTGCCGGTAACAGATTAGCACTGACCAGTGCTGGAACAGAGCCAGGTGGTAGGAACCAGAGCGAGTAAGGAAAGAGATCTTCAACAGTATGCCTAAAAGGACTGAGGGTGATCCCACTGTGTAATGCTTCTCCTACCTATCTGGGATATAGAGAATGGGAATAAAGCTAAATGCTCTTAAAAAGAAAAAGTGATAAATCGTTTAGGTTGGTATGTGGATGTAGGTATCTTAGCTGTCCGTTTTCAGAATATTTCTACAGTCTGTCTGCATGAGTGCTTGTGTGCATGTGCACAGTGCAGTATACTGCATGCGTGCACAGAGCTGTTGGTCTTGAGAAACAGCCTTCCACTCTGTTGGCATCTGGTCGTGGGTAGCAGAGTATGAAGACCGTGCAGACCTCAGTGCTGGAGCCCTGCCTGGGAGTTTATTGCAGGCCCACAGCTTGGATCTCTATCCTCCGTGAATCAACACCAGGCTGACAAATGCCTGAGAGGTGATAGTGTGAATGAGTGAAAGCACTGAAGCACCCGGAGGAAAAACAATTCTGGACTGAACCCTCAAATAGCCTCATATAACGGAGCTGTCAACACCCCCAAGCTTGAAAAATGACAGCTGTAACCATACAAACAATGCCTTCTTCCCTAGTTATCAGAGCCAAGCAGTTTGAAGTGAAATGATGTACATCCAGAGGAATAAATTAATGGTATATGGGATATGCCTTGCTGCATAAGGACCAGTACTTTAAAAGGTTTGAATGTTAAGATGCAAACACCAGATAAATCCGGAAGCCTTTGATTCGGTTTGATCCACGACTACAAAAATGAAATGACAAAATAGAAAATAATTTATTACAACTTGGGTCTCATTTTCACAGCTCCATCAGCTACGATGACACTGAAAGATCTAGGAACAAGGGAAAATGAGCAGTCAATCAGCCCAAATGTCAGTAGTAATCCCTCATTGCACAGCAAGACCGTGTGCGTGCAGAACTATGGCAGGTACGTTAGTTTAAAGCTGAACCATGAAATCAGTTAGTTTGGGTAATAAGAACTGCTACCTTATTGTTATTCTGTCTAGGCTATAATTGGTTCCTGTCTCTTTGTCATTCCCGTATAGCAAACCTCACGTCTCAGTTTATGTCTCTTAACTCTGCTACGACCGCTCAAGTTGTCATAAGTGCCTCAGGAGGAACTGACCCACCATTATCTAAAAGCTCTGAGTTCATATTTTACAGCTTACAGCTGGCTTACTTAGCAACAGGAGGAGTCCACCAATAATAGCTCTATTATCCCTCCATCTCCCATTCAGACTGTCAACCTGTAGCACTCGACAGACTCTCAGGACCAGGTTGGCTGTGGAGTCCTTGATTAAGGACGAAAATGTAATTAGACTCTTTTAGTAACACAGGTGACAACACACTTGAGAAAAGTGGCAGAAAACAAATGCAGCGTGAGCTCAGACATCCTGGGGTAGGGCAGTCAGGCTGATGTACCAAATGCCTCATGGGAGATCCATTTCCACTTGGCTGGCTGCAGATCCAATCAGACATGCGGCCACTGAGTCACCACCTGGACTCATCACCCTGAATCGCTCATCGACTATCCTTTTCAATCCGTGACAACATTTGAACTGCTAAATAAATGTAATGGGTACCTGGAAAAATGAGTCATGTGCCACTGATCTCCACGGTCAAATCTAAATGTCAAATTGAGCAATTACGTTACGACGCTAATCCCTATATTCGGGTCCATTTACAGATTACATGAAGCCTAATACCCGGCTAGTAGGCACACCATTGTGTCATCCCGGCAAAGTCTGTGGAGTGCAGTTGAGTGTGCGGAGTCTCGCTGATCAGCCATGTGTTTATTTACTAGTCAGTACATGCTCTCTGCTCCTCATCATTCTCAGGCAAGTCTCCCAGTGCCAGCACCAGCTCCGTCCCATCTCCCATAAACTATCGGCAAGGCCAGAGCGATGTAAGGCGGCCATATTTACAGCCCTGAAAGCAATTGGAGGTTAACAATGAGGCCTGGCTGCTGCGCTTTATGAGCCGCTGTAAAATTGCCACTATGATTAAAATCTCCGTCAGGTGAAAAGACAATGGTGCAGCCCTTTCTCTCAGAGCTTCCTGTGAAATATCTCCCCGCACTCGTCCTCCGTTGCTCTCCTCTCAGCTCCATGACCTCGTTTGCAGGCCTTTACCTTGGCTAACTGACCTTTTACAGCATACCATCTTATTAACGTCTGGGAAAGTGCACTGAGAGATGTCGGCCTGCCCTTTGTGTGTGTGCGAGTGTGTGCGATGGTGTATAATATAGTGAACTTTAGATACCAGTGCATGATAGATTTATTGACCTGAAAGTGAAATATTTCATCTTCTGTGATAATGACCAACAATTTCCCTATTGTGACTTCAGTGTTGATGCAATCGACACAGTGCTATGGGCCCTTACAGCATGAGTCCAACTGGTCAATCAACTCGACGCAGAAGATCGTAACATTTACTAGATGAGGATGGTTAATGTTATCAAAGTTAAGTTCAATTTCAGCAATGTGTGTTGTCAATACATCGAAATGTCACAATATCATCAATATTATGGTATCGTCACAAATGATATAATATGGTGCATTCCTAGTGTATGGTATTAGGGGTGTGCAATATCATATCGTTCAAATTTGTCATTTCACAATGTATTGTGACGTGTTGACGTGTTTCTGACATGACAACGTACAACAGCAACACACACACAGACGCTAACGGTGCAGTCAGTCACAGTCAGGCGGCTGTGATGTGGGAGGAAGGGGGAGGAAGGGGAGCAGACAGCTGCCAGTCAAACCGCAGCTGGACACACGTTTTATCCAATACAGTCTCCGCTGAGTTGAAGTTCAGTATTGATCAGCTGGACTCCATCATTACTGCAGGTCTCCTTACATCAGTGACTGATTGGAGAGTTATTTTAAAGGACAGAGGCAAAGCTCTGCCTCTTTCTGCTCCTGAATACACAAGTTGGCTGAATGGCTGCTGAAATTGATATATTACAATTATATCATTTTTAATCTACAGAAAAGTATGTATATTATACAATATGTCGTTATTGCATGAATACATTGCAATATTGTGATATTATTTTAAGGCCATATCGTCCAACCCTATATAATAAGGAACATGAAAGCACATATATCAAGCAGCACTGAGCCCGGACATGAACAAATACGAAAATAATAACACTAAAACAAGCACAATTAAAATATGTAATGACAATGAAGTTAAAATAAAACACCATAAAATATTAATACAAAGAGGAAACAGGAAAGTGATGCGATAATGGAAAGGGAAAACATTGTTAAGTGTAGGCCATCTTGTAAAAGGAGACACTTAAAAGCTGCAGGGGAGTCTGTCGATCCCACACTGAAGGGAGGGCTGTTCCAAAGCCGAGGGCCACAACCAAAAACGCACGCAAAACGTCACCTTTGATATATGGCATGCATGTGTCTGTCTCTCAATCGTTCATTTTTTTTTTCAATTTGCTCACTGTGCACGTCTGAATAACCATCTGTCTAACATCAGTGACGGACAAGCAAAATGCCCTTCGACACATTTGTTCCTTCATTTATCTTTCAATCCATGCTAATGAGTCCCAGTTTCATCAAATCTGCCTTTTCGTCCTCCAGCCTTTTTGTCTGCTGTGAAGCACCAACCCTCCTCTTTTGCCTTCATCGTTCTTCTCTCTCATCAGGTACGTGAGATGAAGGGGCGGACCCACGAAAGCAATCGGCCACTGACAGGAGAAGCAGGGTGGAGCACTAGAGCACAGAATCCACTATCTCATCCATATTAACAACGCGCACACAAACATACAAACACACACCAAATGGCATAAGGACAAAAACACACCCTGCTTTATATAACCTTAGACTGTCAGACAAAGTGGTAACCACCTGGAGGCTCCCCTGGAGGTGGCATGCACACAAACACACACAACTACACACACACACACACACACTTTGTGACAGTGTAAATCTATTGCAGGTTTCATCTTGAAAAGCAGGTGGCCTGAGAGATATTCCAAGTCTTTCAAAAAAAAAAATATAACACCCTAAGTCGGTTCCTGTAATTGCCAACCATGACACACTGTCAACTATTTAAGCTGCAATTCCAGTGATTTTCAGGCAAAGAAAGAAAGGTGCAGAGGCAAACATTTGCAGCCTTTCGCAGAGGCAGAGAGGAACGTAATTACTTCCTCTACAGAAGATGCTGCTCCTCATCTTCTCACTTCTCTTTACTTCTGATTTCCTCTTGTTTCCTCCCATCAACTCATGTCCTCCTGTCCTTTCCTCTGCTTCCCTCTAATGTGTTAAGATTAACACTCCCTGCGTCTTCTCTCCGCTGCCACCGCTTTCTCTATCCATCTGACAGCAAACAAGTTAGGTGCAGGACAAAAAGGCTTTTATCAGCAACCAGCACCCTCTTCTTCACCTTTACTCACGCCAAGGATGCCACTTTGCTCTGTCTACCACTTGCACTTTTAGAGAAGAAGCAGGAAACAGAAAGTGCGAGACAACAAAGAGATGAACAAGTAAAAAGAGTGAGACTTAATATGTGTTGCAGGTCTCATAAAAGTCCTCATTGAATTCATTTAAGCAGTGGTCGATGCACCAATATCTTTCTCCATCTGTGTGTGTGTGTGTGTGTGTGTGTGTGAGACAGTCCTTGTATCTCTTGTTCGTGCTGCTCAACTGCAATAAGGTCATTCCATTTTCTTTTAGGCTGTCTATTAATTTTGAGTACACACAGCCTTGGGGGCTTCTCTGTTTGTTTTCGTCCATGCCATTCTGATTTCATTGTCGGAAATTTCTGAAATGGCAGCTTTAGTGAGCTATTAGTGCAGCACAAAACACTAGAGGAGCTTAACAGAGGAGGCGAACAAGGGCCTCTGTCCCCCTGACCCATATTACAGCACATTAAACACACTAAATCATCCTCTCTCTCTCTCTCTCTCTGTCTTACTCTCTCTTAGACGCACACATACACGCACATCTGATGCTGAACTTATCTTTGGTTATCAGGCCTAGAAGCACGGACGGACTACATCTTTGACCTTTGGCACTGGCATTTTCTAAGTGAAGGAGCGTCCTCGCTGGAGCAGCATCACATCGACTAGAGGTGTCAATTATGTAGCTTTGGATTTCCTCGAGATGTTGGTGCTGAACGAACAGCAAAGTCTAGAGAGATGTGAAACATAGTACGCTATGTACGCACACGTGGAAGCGCACACGCACACACACACACACACACACACACACTCAGAGGTCAAGCATTGCTGGAACAAAGAGCTGATAAATGGGCATGTAAATTATAGATGAAGAGAGATACTGTTATAGAGCTGAGCAGAAAAGTCTTAAGGGTGTTGACATGCACACACACACACACACACACACACACACCATTGAAAGCACAGAACATAGTGCTTGTTACAAATAAAGCAGTGTTATAGATAACCATAAATGGAGCTAAGTCTTACACTGTCTGCTGATCGTAAATCCAACTAAGCACCTCCCGCAGCAGGCCAAGTCTATCTCCTATATTGTAATTGTGATGATTTAGAGCGTGTTTACCGTCCAAGTATGAACACAGTTCATCTAAGTGATCATTATTTGAAGTAAACCGAATCCATCACCCGTCGTTTAGGGAACAAATGACAAAGCGATGCCATTAAAATTCATAAAGAGCGTGCCATAAACTTTCTGACACATTTTAGTGACTTCAGCAGAATGCTTACAGTGCAGCCGCATATTTGAGCTTCAGTGCACGGGACTGACTCATCCTGAGAGCCGCTTTTCATTCGACTGTTACAGAGGAGAAGCCCTTACGCTATCAGGCAGGTTTAGAGTTTAGAGGGGGACCATTGAGAAAAAAAACTGCAGGCTTCCCTTCATGACTCTTATCTCTTCAAGCACATTTTCTAAAGCCTTCACTTAAATCGATTCTGAAGACGACTGCATTTTATGGAATAAGATATATCGTTCTTCTCTCAGATGGCGCCCTCAGCTAGTCGACAACCATACAGCGATATCGCAACAATTTGAGTTTTAACTTGAACAGTTTGGGTCTTAAACTCCTGCAGCCGCAGCTTGTGTGTGGGAAAGCACACACCGTATGTTTTGTATGGTATATAAGAGTGATGTTACACTGCCATACTGTCAGATTTGTCAATGATATGGTTACAACTGCACAGCTCAGAAATCAGTGTGACCACTGTTGTATGATACAGTGTGTCTGACAGAGAGACATACAATATTGATCAAAGTCACCTTTAGTTAGATATATACAATCAGTTCTTTATTAGGTTTTGTACCTTGATAGAAGCAAAAAACCTGACCAAAATAAAAGAAATATTTTTTATTCTATTTCTTTGAATAAACTGGTTCTCACCTCTCTAATTCATTGAAATTCATCCCACATACAGCAACTTCTCAGGGACTTCCTTTATAGCCCGGTGTAATGATCCTCTCCAGCAGGCAGAGAGGTAAAAGCTTTTTATTATCAAAATACCAATAACTAAAATCTGATACATCTCATTAATCTGTATCCGTCTACACCCCTTGCTCTGCACTGATTTTGGTATCAAACATACAACACACAGGCACATGTGCGTCAAACATTTAATTACTGCAGACTGTCAGACTTTGCGGCCTGATCCCTCCACCTCAGGTAGTCTTACAGATAGATGAGCCTCAAGCAAGATACCATTTCAAGGTAGACAGCCTGTCAACATGAGTGGCAAGTGCTGGTGTGGAAACCTGGTCAATTGAGGTTGAGGAAGGAGGGACTAATAATACATTGCCTGCCTCAAGGCCAAAAGATGAGCGGTGAATCTTTTTTAGAGAGTCTTTTTTACTTCAGCAGACAAACAACAGCTAGACACAATGTATGTAGGAAAAGAGAGATAAAGGAAGTACAGTGTTTTTAAGATGGGACACACCCAGAGAGTATTTTTGGTGGTTTTCAGTCTCCTTCATAATCATAATCGGTTCCAAAAATAAGCAGCTGTGTATAAATTCAACATTTCCTGACTGTAGAAGGCCCTTTACCCCCTTCCAAGCACAAATTAGCACGATATTTCTCTTTGTAATCCACTGTAGCAGATGTTCAGATCATACTATAAAGCGCTGATCTTGGGTGTAGATTTGGAGAACTGGGTTTGTCAAAGTAATTACATCACCATTCATGCTTCGCAGGCTGAGTTTCTTGGACACATCTTAATAATAATCTTCATTTGGACTGCTGGTTGGAAGCAACAGGAGCTCGCCATTGCAACACGCAGTTGGAGCTAATGTGCTCTGCAGGTCCTGCAGTATGTGGAGATTATCTTTGGGTCCAAAGTTGCTGTATTTAACCCTAAAATCCACCCACTGTCAGGGGGGGAAAGACTTAAAGTGTCAGATTGTCTCAGTGGTTTGTACCAAGTGTTAATCATCTCTGGCGGTGGTCCAAACTCTGTCTCATATTCTGCTGTTGGATATCACTCTGTCTAATTTCACATCTCTCAGAAGGAAAACTATCACAGGAATAAACGCTTGAGGAGGAGGATAGATTGCACGATGTCTTCACTATGTATTTTGAGCTGGAAACATGATTAAAATTCACTGCAGTGGGTGGGGTCACTAGGCTAAACTGTAGATGGCTTTTAATGAGCAAAAAGAAAAGTTTCAAAAACAATCAAATCTGATCGCAGATTCTTAAATGTTTCCCAACCTAAATTAGCACACATATACACCTTAACCTTCATCTAGTTTACATTTCACCGTCCCTCATCTCTTTTCCATTATGGAGAGAGGGGACTGTCATAGTGGAGCACTAATCAGCGGGTGTACATAGAAGAGACCAAAGTTTTTAATGATGATTAAGATTCAGACTGTGATTGTTGAAGCCCTGATTGAGCTCCTCCACACACACACACACACACACACACACACATACACACACACAAACCAACCTCATTGTTGCTTAGTCAGAAGGATGTGGGTGTGTTTAGGTTGTGACATCGCATTAATATTCGGTCTAGAGTGGTGAGACAGAAAAAAAAACAAAGACAGACTCACTGCAGCCTCGTCCTCCCTGCTGTCGCTGGTGTCCTCACTCTTGTGGTGGCCTGCTGAGGAGCGAGTGTCCCTCTTACGGCTGGTGTCCGTCCCCTCCGTCTGCCTCTCTCCATCTGGGCCAAGGTGAAAACATGGACACTGCTCAGGAAGCCAGCAAGCACCATAATCATCGCTATTGTCCCTGTCATCATCATCATCCTCATCTCCATTTTTAATCATCATCATCGATAGCATAATTATAATTAAGAATATCTTCATTACCATCATCATCGTGGTCAACAATAATTCCGAGCTATCACTGATTTTTCTTCCTACTGAGCCTCTCTACTGTAATCAAACCCAGATAAAAGTTTCTGGAGAAAAAGGAGATTAAGTGGGAAAAAAAATGTAATTGGAAAAGAGAAAAGAGACAAGAGAGGAGAATAAAAACCAGTCCGGAGGGGAAATGTGAAGTGGGGAGAGTGAAAATGGGGAAGAAGAAAAAAAAAAGGAAGAGATCGAGAAATGGAGAGACATGAAGAATAGCTTTTCTTGCTGCGAAGTGGAGCTGTTAGGATGCTGTCATGCCCCAGATGGATTATGGGAGTTTTGCTGCACAATGATGACAGTTGCCTTGGCCGGGAGAGAACAACCGGAATTTAAATCCACTCATTACCAGTGTGTGTGTGTGTGTGTGTGTGTGTGTGTGTGTGTGTGTGTGTGTGTGTGTGTGTGCGAGTGTGGGTGCGTGTGTGTGTGTGCGCGCGTGCAACCGTGTGTCCGTCAGAGAGCATATGGTCAAAATGGCCACCTCTCCGCACAGCCAGCGAAACACACACACATACGCACACACACACACGCCGTCATGGACAATCAAACCGGAGCACAATTCAATACAGAGCAGTAACAGGATATTCAACACTTTATGAGAGCCTGGTTATTTGGAGTTACAAGCAGCGAATGGATACTCATAAGGTTTCCTATAAGGGTTTTTACCTCTACGAGGAGTTCATATAAAAAGGGAATCCATACTCTATTCACTCCAATCTCTTTTTATTTGTATTGCACTGCTTTCGATCCCATTTGGCTGACATGGCTCACGAATGCACAACATTGCTGCAGCTCGGATGGGCTGCCATAAAAGGTGGCGCCTGTGCCATTGACTCCCAAATAAAAAGGTGGGGGGGGAGTGGGGGACTTTGTGGTGTCCCAAATGCATTACAGTGAAAGTGGTTCATTACTGTCCGCTGAGCAGGGGTGGCTGTAGTGTACGCACATGCGTATAGCCACACACAGAAGGGCATGCACACACACACACACACACACACAGGGGATGGATTGTGATTAAAAGACAGAATGGGGAGAACGGGGTGGCTATAAAACTTAATGAGAGCTAATGGTTTTCCAATATGTCCTCTTAACAATGAGTCTGAGTGGGCTGAATTAGATGGGGTGGGGTTTGGGGGAGGTAGTGTGTGTGTGTGTGGCAGGGTTGAGCTGCAGGGAGATTGATGCGGTCATGGA
This sequence comes from Enoplosus armatus, assembly GCF_043641665.1. NCBI lineage: Eukaryota > Metazoa > Chordata > Actinopteri > Centrarchiformes > Enoplosidae > Enoplosus > Enoplosus armatus. Next base: position 18,054,344 of record NC_092185.1, read on the forward strand.
GAAGAGGAAAGACAGCGTACTTGGGCGTTCTCACTCATTCACATTTACCTCATTCACGTAAGGAGACAGAGAGGAGACAGTCGTAAAAAACAATCAAAAGTGGAAAACACACTAAATAAAATGTTGCAACAGTGAGCGTTTTTCTCTTGTACAACTTGTTCTGCGTCTCGTGAAAGTCTCCGGCAAATATAATCTGTGTTGATGATTTGTTTTCGTCATTTGTTTGGATATCATCTAGCCTGTCTCCCTCCATTCCCTTTGCAATTTCACCGATTCCAGACGACTGTAATAAAAATCTGCTTTGATCTGAAAAAAAATCATCTCCTTGCGCTGAATAAATGATAGAGAGGAGAAAACTGCCATGTTCACAATGCATTCCCTTCTAAACTGTGTTCCCATCTTTGTCTCTGATTGTGTGAGGGCGTATTGTGTTTATGTTGTATGTTTTCTCACTCTTGTCTGCTCAGACCAAAGTGCAATGGAAAGGTCACCTCAAACCAAAAAAAAAGGAACAAAAAAAAACACAATACCAGCCGTTGGACGTCGAGGAAGCTTTCAGTGAGTGTCTTTTTCCGTGTTCAGCAAAGGCCACGTGAGCCACAGGAACCGTGCTGTGAAGATTGTCAGCCAACTGCTCATGGACAGTCTAAGTACGGCCTCCGGGGTCTATCAAAGCTCCGCCAGATCAAAGAGCAAACACCAAAGAGTAGCCGTGCTCAACTTCGTCTCACTTCAAGCCTGACTTTCCTGCCATTGTTGAGCCAAAAATAGCAGGACACTTCATCTTCCAAGTTTTAATCTTGCTATGTAACTAAAACCTCTTTCAGTAAAAGTACCTACATTTAGGATCTACATTTAGAACCTTTTACTAAAAGAGCTTATAGTAGCGGCACGTGTCCCTTTGTGAAAATGTATCTGAATGGATGTTCTACTATTTAAATTTCATAAACATTACATGCACCTACACGTCAAAATACCACAAAAATATTAAACAAAAGGATATGATACTGTAATCAGAATATATAATCCCAATTTCCCCAATGGAAAATAAAATGCATTTCTTTATGCTTCGCGATTTATCTCTTCGCTTCACTTTGCTGTTTATTTTTGTTCTTCCACTGAGTAAACACTGCATGAGTCACAGCATGAGTCAACTGGCAGCACATCTCCCTTTAACCGTTTATCTGAGACTATTATGAGCAGGCAATGCACCAGGGAGCGAGGTCAGACTCCCCTTTGCCTCGCCTCATTTATGTAAAGTGATCATCTTAAATATGAATGAGCACACAGAACACAAAAAGCTCATATCGGTCCTACTTGTGACAGCAAACACTAAGCCTTCTGCTGAAAATAACCCACGTGTCCAAGGTAACATGGTTAAAATACCTCATACTTGTGACTAATATGGGCCTTATTGTATCTTGTACTCACGATGACCTCCACCTTTACATATGCACAATACACAAAAAGAAATATTCAAGCAGTATAGATTGTGACTGACAGCCAAATCCATCTGAGCTTTCTTTAACTCCTTCAATAAACAGAGAGAAGATTAGAGTTCGATGGAAAGACAATCACCTATGGAAACATCAGCCAGATGACAGAAAGCCGGCGACCAACATTAGCAGGCAAACTTCAACACAGAATTTGCTTTCAAATCATTTCTCTTCTTCTTCTTCTTCTCCAAGTCCCTCAAGCATTGTCTTTTGAAGTCTGAGGAGAATAATTTTTGACTGAACTTCTTTTCCTGACAAAATAAAGAGTTCTTAAGCACTAAAAGTAGGTGCACCTCTGCACCCTACGCAGAGCATACAAACAAATGGCCTTATCAAGTGAAGTGTAACGTGGAAATAACTGTCCGCTGCTATTTATATCATTATAGTTACATTAAAATCATTAGTGCCCCATTCGCAGAGAGTCCCTTTATATGGATAAATGTTTGAAAATTTGAAAAAGAACAATTCACTGCTAATATATTCTTCTAATAAATTCTTTAACAATCCCAAAAGGAGAAGATAATGAGAACTGCAAAGCACTTCTGGTTTGTGAGTGTGTGTGTGTATGTGTGTGTGTGTGTGTGTGTGTGTGTGTGTGTGTGTGTGTGTGTGGAACATTTGTAGAGAAAAGTTCTTTGCCAACATATCCCTTAGCATTGCTTAATACTCTTAAAAGATAAGTTGGTGCATGTGTGTGTGAGTGTGTGTCCTGACTGGATGTAAGCATGCATGTAGCGTGTAGACTGTCTGATAAAAAGCTGCGGTGCTGCAACAGGGACCGAGTTATGAATAATGTTCCCTGCTGGTGGGAAGCAGAGGTTTGATGAATCAATCAAATGGTACAGTGGTGGCGAATCAGCCATTCAAACCATGAGGTTGGTCCTTTTATCCTACACTGGGACTGCTATTCTCCTAAGTAACCAGCACGCTTTGCATTGAAAGACCAGGATGCACTAAAGGACAGGCATTTACACACACACACACACAAACGAGTTGACCATGATGCAGTAGCAGCCGCGAGGCGAGGTAAGTCTGACGCCCATGGCGAGCAGCAGTGAGTCAGTAGTCAGTCCCAGTCCCTGGACTGTGACTGGACTTCCTCAAGCTTCCATGCGGGCTCTAATGAAGTAATGAAGAGCAGACTGGCAGGTTAATGGAAGCCAATCGACTACGAGCTCCACCACCAGCAGGAGACCAGGCGGAATACTAATCGTTCAGGAGCCTCCTTCTCTTATGCTCTGCCTAATCTGTTCATGTCCCCCGGTCCTAAAACTGCAGCACTATTTTACCGTGCAGGTAAGATGGCGGAGAGCAACTTCTGTAACCTCCAGAGGACAGAGATAGTGACTGGTTTCTGGAGTGCTTTGTAGATTAAGTCTGTGACAGAGTATCTTAAAAAGCACAATAAACAGGAGTCTTATCCAAGGTTGATGTGGGTGTAATCTGTAGATAGAGACAAGGATTGGAGGAAACTTTCTCCAGCTTCCTCTACTTTCGAGAAATGAGTAATAAGTTCACCTTGCCTGGCTGCCCTTTTAAAACTAATGATATTCTAAACTCTGTAGCTTTCAGCAAACTGCAGCTGTCAGAGCTCTCATCCCCCCTGTACGTGGGCCAATTTATATGTATGTGAGTATTTCAGTGTGTTTGCACGTATATGCATACAATATATGCATATGTGAGTGCGCGTTGCGTCTCGGTGTCTCGTTTTATCTTTGAACAAGACTGACAGCAACTACTGGGTTTCACTGCAAGGCAGTGCTCCACTCTATGTTAAGTGATAGACAGAATGGTGATACAGCAGAATGCTAATCACAGAATCAAAGAAGTGAGTGCAGCGGGACCCACGAGGACGGCAACGAAGGGCAGTTAGAAGAGAAAAGCGGAAGAAAATTGAACATTATAGAGGAAATAAATAAAACTGAGGTGGTTAGGTAGGAGGAGTTTAGTTTGAGTACATGTGACAAAAGTCCAGTCTTGACAAATGAGACAATAATAATCTGTTTGGGAGCCGTCAGGATCTGTAATAGCCCCTCTGGTAAACAGGGGAAGAAGAGCACACAGTCAAACATGGCAGATCACAGTGGTTACAGAACTACGCCAACGGTCATTATCACAATTCATTTGCCAGCAATATCTCAAGAGTGGTTCCTACATGGTCTCCTTTGAAAAGGCACAGTCAGGCACAATTAATGTTCAACGTTAATGGAGGACTAGCAACAGAACAGGGAAAAAAAGCATTACGTTTATGCTTCATGGATACAGATACACATTACAATGTCCAAAAATCTATTCTTCTCTTCTTGTGATTAACATTCAATGTATATATTTCTTGGCAACTACCATAACTTAATCAATTAATAATGATTCCTCAATCATTTCAATCATTTGTGCCAATGTCATGATGGCTGATATTTGACAAAAAAAAACAAAAAAACAGGCAACTGCAGTCGACCTCTAATATATTTTAGGGGTGCTGGAAACTCTCTTTCTTTATTTTGATCCATGCTGGATAGCGCCTTTCACTACCAACAGATGTTTTAGCAATGGTTTCATACTACATTGGATTGAATCCCAGAGAGTGTGCGGGATAATGGAGCACACTGAGGTCATTGTCATTCCTGTGAACATTTTGAGATTATAAAGAGGCTGGCTGTGACACTATCCTTGCTGGAGGTAGCCATGTGACAAAGGGTTACCGGTCAGCAACAATGCTTTAGTCGACTCTGGCATTCAAATGAAGCTCCACATCTGGTATCATGGGGCCTAATTTGTGCAAGAAAATACTCCCACGCAGCTACCGCCAGCTTTGACACAAGGCAGGACTGATGGGAGACTAGGTGAAGTATTTGCACTGTTTGTTTGATCACTAAAGTTTGATGATCTTTTTTTTGTTAGCCGACAAAAGTGTGATACAGCATGGTCTTCCAAGTGAATTGAATTCAGACATGCCCTTCTGCAAAGCACTGTTGTACTGAGCTGTTGCATACTTGTGGCCCTCCTGTTAGCCACCTGCCCCTGACCTACCCTCCCTGGCAAGTGCTTAAGTGCAGCCACCTGTACTGTATCGTACTGCACGTTTTTTTTTTCTTTGTCACACTAAAACCCCAAGATTCCCGCGGTTTCTGAGACGCTGGAACAACAGCCATACTTCAGTCAAAGTTGTTTATGCACCAAAAATGTGGTTTTAACGGCAAATGAACCTTTTGACCTTGACCATGTCATACTGATTTGCTGTATGGAAGAGCTGGCTGTTCGCATCAGTGAGCAAGTTTAGCTAATAAAGTGCTGGATGTGAAACCGGTGATACAGAAAGGGTCAGTGGAAATGATGGATAGGCACTGAAAATGCAGAGAAACGATAAGCAAGAGTCAAACATAGACACAGGAAAGAAGGTTTGGAAGGACAAAAGGACAAAAAGACAAACAGACGTACAGGAAGAGTGGGCAAGCGCACAGCAACAGCATGCTTGGTGTAAATTATTAACGGGGTTGATCTCCTCCACCCAGTCAGTACACTGTGACTCCATCTCGGTGACGTAGGCTGCACTCCCGTTGAGCTTGCGCCAGCATCGTGGGAGAACGTTAAATACACCCCTCGCCTCCTCTCCCTTCAGTGGGGAACAAGATTAAAATTGCATAGGGCGCCGAAAACAAGAGGCTGCAGCTTTTAAGAACACAAGAGAAAGACGGGGAGATTAGGTAAGAGAGGCGCAGGGTGCAAGGGTGAAAAATAAAAGGGTACGGGGGCGGAGATTAAATTGGAAGTCAAGGGGGAGACTGGAACAGTGGTGGAGACTATAAGAGGAAGTGGAGTGGGATGCAAGGACAAGAGTCTGAGAGAGAGAAGTAAAGATGAGGGTGTAACCACGGACTGAGAGTCTTCCATTTTCCGGGTGCTCACATGCTCATTCAGTCACACATTACTCAGCCGGCCATTAACTGACTGACTTAGCCGCTCATTCATTCCCTCTCTATCTGCTCTCCACGATGCATTTTCAATATACTGAACTACTTTTTAACAAGTGCAGAGCTTATAAAGTTTTATAAGGCTCATGGCTTTTTGCTCTGCAATCAGGCATGATGTTATAAGACTGGGCTGACACAAGGCAATGGAGGATGTAAAACTGATGGGCCAGCATAGTTTCTTAATGACACTTTTCGGCCCAACGGCCAAGCTTTTGTGCACAAACGTACGCAGGGTGGCATGGCGGGGGGGCAGCATAAGTGTAGCAGGCTTCACCGGGGCTGTGCCGGCCAAATGGAGCTAGCTAATTATAGCAAATAAACTGCACTGATCTGTGCCATTAGCCAGTCAGTAATGAAGCGGAGTGGAGGGCTGCTGTGAAACTGATGAATAGGCCAGGCTCTGAGTGCTGCACTCCTCGGCCTTTAGCTCAGCTCTAACAACACACAGCCTTTCCGAGGAGAGCGGGAGTGCAGTAAGACAGGAGGCATAACAAGGCTTCGGAGATGAGATAAACGGAGACAAAGGGACTGTGACAGAGATGAGCAAGCGGAGGAGAGCGAGATAGCGAGAAGTTGATGGGAGAAAAGATAGAAAGCAGAGCGAGAGAGCATGTAGTAAGAGAGGAAGTGTGCTTGTAGGCCTGTGGGTGTGTAGGGCAGAGAGAAAGAGAGATTGCAGAGATGCTTAATGTGCTGTAATATGGGTCAGGGGCAAAGAGGTCCCGCTCTCTCTCTCTCTCACTCTCTCTCTCTCTTCTACCCTGTCCTCTCCTCTAAGCTTCTGTAATGTTTTGCACTCCACTAATAGCTCACTAAAGCTGCCACTTAGGAAAATTCAAATGACAAAAAACAAAATGCTTTGGATTGAGACAAACATAAAATCAGAGCCCCGAGGCCCGGTGCTCTCAAAGATTAATAGACAGCCTGAAAGAAAATGGAATGACCTTATTGCAGTGTCATGCTACAAACACACACACATGCAAAAGAAGATCACACACTGATACTTAGAGGATATTGTTTTGAATCAAATCTAATGAAGAGAATCAATTAAACATTCATATTTTCAGAGTAGATGAGTTTGGCAATTTGGGATCAGTGTGAGGTCTGCAGTGCGTGAAGAGCTCATGATCATAACATTTCAGAAGTGTGTGTACAAATATGAAAGATAACACTGGTCAACACCAAATTTATTGTTTAAGTTTTTTTAGCTGATTTAGGATAATTTTGATGTGCTGAATCCAAAAATCACATTGGTTTTGCTCAATCAGGTCAACTTTCTGAACTAAGCTACATATTTGTTTTTTGACGTTTTTGTTTACATTTTTCACGTCTTATGATGCAAAATTCTTTTATATTTCTTGCAATAAACGAATTCTGAAGATTTTGCATGTGCCAACTTATGACTAACTGTTTTTTTTATATTACAAGTGAATGAAATGGCTTCGACTAGAAGATCTTGCAAAAATAAGCCTGACGTATTCTGCTACATCTGCGGTGAATACACCATTGTTCCTAACAGGAATCTAGTCACAAGTTTCATAAAACGTGCTTACCATGCTTATTTTGGTATTAAACTTGGTGACCAGGATAAAGCTTGGGCGCCACACATGGTATGCAGGTCATGGAGTCATGGACAAGGATGGTGGCTGCTTCACTTACTTGTGCCATGACTCTGAAGAGAGACATCCCTGCTGCTGAGCATTCAAGGGCTTCGAAGAAACAGAAGTTCATGCCCTGAATTTTGCACAATGACGACGTAACGTTCAATTTACATGTACTTACCTTTATCAATGTCTATTATTCAATTTACAGAAATTGAAGTTTGTAACATTTAATTAATACATTCTGTTAGAAAACGATTTTTTTTCTCCTAAAACCTTTTTTGGATGAGAAATATTAACGAAAATCAACTGATAATGTCACAAAAATGTAATCAATCTAGTCAGAAGATTGGATTTTTCAAAATCAAATTAGCATAAAAACCTGACCTGATTGAGAAAAATGGATGTCATTTTTGGATTCAGCGGTGCAAAATGGTCCTAATTCAGTTGAAAAAACATAGACAACTTACAATTTTTTTTTTTTTGTAACCCAGTGTAATCTTTGGCCTTCCATTTATGCATACTTATCTCTACTTGTCATAGTGTGGAAATGTGAAGAGCGCCGTTGAGAAGCCAATAGATGTCGTCCACAATCAAAAAGGCTATGAATGCCAGGAAGTTGCTCTCCACTTGAAACTTGAAACACAAATATTATCTGCACTTGAGGTTTTTACACTCATATCATTTCATATCATTTCATATCATATCACTATTGGCAGCTAAGGAGAACCTCGGAGGTGATAGCCTAAAACCGTGCTAGTCCAAAATATGGCAAGCATGATATCAAATCACCATAGTGTGCAGTAAGTCTATTATTCTGCATCATTGATAACTTTTGCTTTCTGTTCTTGACTGAGCGTGGGATAGATCTTTATAGGGGCTAGTTAGCTGGTAACTCAGGACAACCAGTAAAAAGAAAAGCTGATATATATTGTCAATCTCCCATCCAGTTGGTATTTGGCCAAAGGCTGCGGAGCAAAACAGTCTGATCCCTCTGCAACCTGCCGGCACGCTCGCCCTGCTCACCTCTAAATGCTGCCTGTCTCTGCCCATCTCCTGCTGCTGCTTAGTGCCCAAGGCCTCTGTGAACTCCACTGGCTGTCTAGAGGACTATAAGGTCTGCTTTGGCCCTACTCCGGGTTGCCATAGAGACGAGAGTGCAAGAGGGAAAACATTTCCATCAAGTTCAATGACACAAGATATCGAGAAAACAAAGAGGCACAGAATGAAGCTAGAGATAGAAAAGAGGAAGTTATAGCAGACACACTCACGCGCACCCACCCACCCACGCACACACACACACACACACATACACACAACTGCTGTATGTGGTTTAAAACAATGCAAATAACATAAACTCTTTCAAGATGCCTTTATGTGTCTGTACATTATATGGGCATATTCTCACATAAATGTTAAAAGTGTCCAGAGTCTCCAAGGTGTTAATTATGCCCCTACGAGCAAGTGTACAGAGACACACACTGTAAGCACGCACACACACACACACACACACACACACACACACACCACTAAGCAATCCCCACAGTTGCCGGTGACACCCAGAGGCAGCTGCTCCAATCACAGTAGAGGAGATAAGGAGGCTACTCTGAGCTGCTGCAGAGCCACAACTGTCACAGCTGATGTGTCACTGGGGAAGGAATTAGAGTGAGCATGCAGGGGTTGCACGCTTCCTGAGCCCGCTCACTCATTAGCACACATTTGTAAACAAAGAAACAAAAGGCGGCGAGGGCCTTGGTGCTAGGCTAACGCGCTGTCACGATGTTAGCAAGAGTCAGAGCCGAAACAGAGCATCTAAATGAGGTGAGAGCGCTGGAGGAGACCTTTCTGTGATAATTCATCCATCTTCTGGGCTTCTGGCAGCCTAGCTGCTGCACTGGGAGACAATGAGAGAGGAGCCGGCTGGTGTCTGCACCAGGCCTTCATGCCAAAAAACTTACACCAGATAAACTTGAGAGTCGAGTCTCAGGCTTCCAGTCTCGTGGCGCCGAGGTACGTGAGCCAGAAATGACAGAGCAAAGCAACTTTCCTTGTGGAAGCAACGAGAAGAGGAGAGACAGAGGTGTCACAAAAAGGAAAGAGAGAGGAGAAAAATGGAGAGTTTAGCTATTCCTCACTAAAAGACAGAGACAAATAGTATTTCAGATACCGCAAGACACTTGAGACAGGACTGACCCCTAAATAACCTTACTCTGTTTAGCATCTCTCTCTCCCTTTTTGTCTCCCTCACAAACTCTCTCCTCGATTTTGCTTTCTTCTCTCACCACCTCATTCTTTTCTGTCTCGCCAGCACTTTCTCTACCAACACACCTTTAATCTTTTCTTCTATTTCTCTGCAGCCATCTGATGGGTCAGTGGCAATTAATACCCAAATGGTGTTTCCATGTAGAACCCTGGTGTGGTCATTATCCTCTACCAAGTATCTGATTATCATCGTCCCAAGGAGTCATTACTTTCCTGATAATATTGCCTGTGTGCTGAGAGAGAGAGAGAGAGAGAGAGAGAGAGAGAGAGAGAAGGATGCTGGAGGAGGGAAGACAGAAGCCGATAAAGGGGGGAAAAATGCAGCGGTAGTGGTGGTTACAATATGAGAATAAAAGATGAAAGAGGACAGGAGGTGGGAAAGGAGGACAGAGGAAGGGGGAACAAGGGGATGGAGGAAACTCAGAAGCAAAGGAAGAGGTTATGTGTTACATACAAGGGGGTGGGGGAGGAGAGGGAGGTGGGAGAGGAGGAGGAGGACAGAAACAATAATAGCCTTGTCTTATCACTGTACAGTGATAAATTCCCTTCTCGTCGGGGAGTCAGTGCCCCGGCTGGGACCAGGCCTGATGACAAACCACCTCCACCCTGCGCTGCGGCCCTGGCTATTTATGATCAGGCAACTTATACGAGCCAGCCAGGGGGCCAGCTGGGCCTCGTCTGGGGTCTGTGTTCGTCACTCCTGGGACCCAGTGACAACCTCAAATGGGGCCACTTTGTCAAGACCCATCTCCGACCTCCTCTGCCCTCCACCCTGACAGTTACTTCAGCACATCATTCGCTAGTTGCAGGTGATAACTCAGTATTATCAACACCTGTTCAACTGGCCACATGTGACAGCAGTCGACACAATTCAGTTTAAACTGATTGGAGGAATTCAATTACAGGATTCGTTGCCACCTGGACATTTCACAGCGCTTAAATAAAATAACAATGCACAGAAAGCTCATTACACAAGAATCTACTGAAGAGGGAACTGCCTAGTCAGCGTCTCTCTAATGAACAGTCCAATTACAGCAATACTTAGCACTTACTGACTGTTTGAGGTGCAAGATGCTAATTCAATATTGCTGCTATGGTGGAAAGTTTGAAACAAAAGTATGTGCTACTGTTCAGCTAAGTAGACAGAATTGCATAAAACCGAGCAAACAAATGCATGAGATTGTAATGCAATTCTGCTCCCACATCAGCCAGCCCCACCATCAGTTCACTCAATTATCCTGGTACAAAAATCCCTACAGCCTGCTGACCCTGAATCAGTCATGAAGGACAGAGAGCTCCAACAAGGAGAACACAGGGCTCGGCCGAGCAATTAATTCATGCAAGCTGCTGCAATTGCTCGCATTTTGTTTCTTGTGTCTGTTTACCCGTTTACATATTCCTGCTTGGCGTAAATTATTCATGGGTGTTCCTTTTCGTATCCTCCAGCGACAGCGGAGGCTGGTCACGCTGCAAATATGAAGGCGACAACAGAACCCATTGATCGGCATCTCTGACGAGGGTTTGGATGTGAAAAGGAAGGTGAGAGAGTACGTTCAGGGGTGAGACACATTAACCACAAAAGAAGGAAAGGAGGGGAAGTCCAGCTTTCTCGTGCAGAATTCTGCTGAAAAAGACCTTGAGATGCAGCAGAAAGCTCCACAAATGTAATGAGCAAGTGTGCCATTAAAAAAAAGCTTATCTCAATGTTTTTTTAATCAAAACTTGCAGTATTTTACTTCCTGGGTCTTTATGTTATAGCATATAACATAATACTCACTACGTCTCTGCAAACTGGACCAGACACAGCCACGAACCAAAACAAGCTGTAAACTAGTTATTTCCAGAACAGAAATCCCTCCTGTGCTTCATTTCAGACCGTCTACATGATTTCTCATTTTGTTTGAGTTCTTACTTGCACTATCCAGGTCACCTGCCACATCCCACCATAAACATCCAGCTCAGCTAGTAGCTCTGCAATGTAAATGAAAGACTATCAGGGGACTGGCGTTTTAATGCACACATTTGTTTAGTCCTCCAAATAAATGCTTGTAATAGTTGGGTAAAGAAGGAACTTAGTTGAATTGTCATTAAAAGTCAACTGACTCCGTTCATGGTGCCCCTGGTGTTCACCATGGGGTTACACAACACATTAAGACATGCACTTGGAAGTGATGAATATGCAAATGCTGGTGTTTACGATCACTCTATTTTGGATTCCGTTTGTGACTTACAGTTAGTTGCTTACTTGCTTTGTAAACTCTTTTCTCCACACACCCCCAAAAAACCCTATGATAAATCTAGCATACATCAGTTTCCTGATGTAAAACAAAAAAAAAAAAGAAAAAAACCTGTGTAATTTTAAGCACCAGAGGCAACAAACGAGATAAGACTGTCGGGTCAAAAAAAGCTAGAAGGAAATAAATAAAACTAACGCTGCATGTTGGTATGTAAGCTATCTGACAGCTCCGCTTCCATTTATAAGGGATCGTCAAGGGAGACAGAACTACTAGGGTGAGTGGAGGGTGCAACAAAATCCTTTTAATGTGCTTAATTGAACAGATGCCCAGCTTGCTCTGTGTTTGAGCAGAGAGAGGGCCCCAATCAATGCGGTTTTCCACTGATTTTCAGAGCCAGATCACAACGTGTCCAAGCACGATGTCAGAATATCTCAGTCTCTTTGGGGTCTCCCTGCTTCACTACATCCTTAATGAAAAACAAGCAGACACACCAGAGAATAGATTGTATATAACATTGTTTTGGTACGTGTGCAGACACGGCCACATCAAGTGTTTCATTGTTTCAACAGACTGAAACATCTCATCTTTTGAAGCCTTTATGTTGTGATATATAAATCTAGTTTCCTAATTTGGTATAAATGGAGGAAATACCTAAATCATCTCAGGGTTTATTTATCAAAGTGCTAAAAGTGAATTCTGGAGAGCTCAAGAGGTCTCTTGAGCAGCTTTTCAGGATTGTAATCGGCTGCGATAAAGAGAAAGAGGTCAGCATACACTGCCATATACATGTTTTGGAATGAATGTACAAAAAGTAATTGGTCATAAGGAACAATGTGTAGTCGGAAGCATATAATCAGGCATACTATTTGAAGCGGCTGCTTTCTTCTAAGCAGATTTGTTGCAAATGTGATGCTTTTTTCCCTTTTTTGATCTTTGCATGCATCTTCATTGTCAGCACTTGACATTGCCATAGTAAATTCCCCTTACAGGCTTTCTCTGATGTAGCTTGTCTTCCAGCAGCAGACTTTCCTTCATGCTTCAGTTTGTTTCATTTCCACTCCATGTAATTTCCTAGTATTTCACACTGATCAAACTTCTAAATATGTAAAGTGTATAGTTTGTGTACACACAAGGCCTAAGTAACCTTATGCAGTCCAACTTGGACCCGTATGTATGACCTCATAATATCACATTACCTATTTACCTGAAGTGCCTCCTTCTATTACCTTATTGCAGAGGGGGAGAGGAGAGGAGCTGTCGCAGTTTATTCATCTGTGACTGATAAGCAGCGTGTTATGACCCATATCTCAACTCTTGTCACTATGCAGCCATTCATGACCCACTGAGCCAAGCGACGCATACCTGATGGGAACCATTGTAAAACACAGAAATTACACAACACCGTACAAACAGCCATTTCTCATTCTGTTGAGCCTAAGGCAAAATTAATGGGTGCTAACAGCTAACAACCAGTGTTGGGCCGAGATATGAACCACGCTCCTCGTGGTATACCAGAGTCTGTGGACCCTAGCAGTCGTCTCCCTGAGAAACCAGTCATTCACCCGGTAGGAGGATTTAATGTTGAAAACCATCGCCTTGGGCAACCTGGTTGACCCGAGCATGAGCTGGAGGCAGAGAAGCACATTTCAATCTTTGTTACCCGCAGCAACATTCACCATATTCAGCTTTTGTCGGTGTACACACCTACTGTGGAGCCAAAACAAGTCCTCCCCCGAGTCGTGAGCTTGTATTAACCCGACAGAATCTCTCCATCCTCTTTCTGTCGATCGCTGTAGTGTTGTCTATCTGGTTCTGGCTGCACCTTTCTTCAATGCCTGAATGTTTTGCTTTAGTATCTTCTTTGCAACTCCCACTTCCTTAAAGCTAGTCAATATACTGTATCAACATAACATCAGATCATGTTGTGAGGCTGAATATTGCCTGGAATTTTGTTTATCATAACATCATGATATCTCTTATTTGCTGCACTGAAATAACTAACTGAAAATATTTCCTGAGCTTAGATATGATGACCTCTTTGATCATGGCATCAATAATAATAATAATGATTCTTTCATAAAAGTTTATTGTGTGAAATCCTGAAGATCCCAAAAATGTAATTCTGGGGATGTTAGAAGATCATTTTTGTCAACATCAATTATCTCTAATTGAAATACAAAATCAAAAACATGGACAAATATGGATACAAGACAACTTTGCCACATTTCTTTTTCCAATCAGTGGCATAAAGTGACAGGTAACACCATCTTGCAAGTAAGACTACCTATCATTCACTGATCTGACACGTTTTAATAGGCATTACACTGTCTTTAGAGCTCACCGCTATCCAATTAAGCTATCAGCCAATTTAAAGCAGGCTCCTGAAGAGCGGTCAGTGTTTGCCAAAAGGGTAGGAACCTGTTTAGTCTGTTCAGTTGCAGATCATCATAGAAAGATCGAGGAAGGCCATCACTGCTGAAGACAAAAGCCCATTCTGCTGAGTGTGGGCTCAGTGAAAGCGCACTTTCCGAAACAAGTTCTGCAAACACAGAAGAAATTCAATTGTCATGGCAGACAACACGACAGTGTGGGAAGCAGGAGGGTACGCACAGACGCAGCTTGTGTTGTTCTGCTGTCGTCGTCGCTAAACGCATCTACTATGCATGAGGAACAGTGGATCAGAGAGGGCACGGACCACACTACATGGTAGTGGTGTGTAGGTGGAGAAGAATGACAGGGACAGAAAGACATGTTGCACTTGTGCTGTATGTTTGTAAGTACACACACTTCTTCATACCAAATGATTTGCGCACAATTAAACTTGACAAATATATACTACAGAGGAAGGAGCAGTAAGAGAGATTGAGGCAGTGGGCAGGATAATACTGCGAGAGAAAGACGAACCCAGAGACAGACAGTGGGAGGCTAGAACAGAGATAAATGGTAAGAGACAGAGGAAGTAGGAAGAGGCTGAAGGAGTGAGACAGGATGAGAGAAGAGAGGACTGTGGCAAAAGTAATGAGATGAGAAAGAGGGTGACCTTAATCAGCCACTCTCTAGAATATACACGCACATGCAGCTGCATACACACACACACACACACACACACACATACATTTCCACACATACACAAAAATACCTACAAACCTGGAGGGTGTGTGTTTGCACAGCAGTACTCTCTGTTTCATTACAGGCCCATTTCCACCACCTAATACCCGGACAGGAGCTGGCGATAAGGAATGTACACACTCTGCTCTGTACACAACATCTCATTTGAGCAGAGGAAATTGGAAAGAAGAGGAGAAAGGAGGAGAGCGCAGAGAGGTGAGAAGGACAGCAGATGAGGGGTAAAAGGACTGGACGGAGGAGAGGAGGACAGCGGCGGCGAATGAATGTTTGCCAGAGCAGAGATAAGCCTGGTCCACCTCGCGCACAGGCAAAGGTGTGGGTATGAGATTGGGGGATGAGTGGAGGACGGAGGGATGAAGAGTGGTGTAGCTGAGGAGAAAGGGAAAAGGGAGAGAGGAAGAGCAGAGGTAGACAGAGGTAAAAGGGACATGCTGAGGGATGCAAAAGAGCAGCAGAGCTAATTTTCCTCCACTTCTTTTTGATATTTCTTGGCAGCAGAATAAAAAAGTGTGGCATTGGGAAGACTTCACAGCAAAAAGAAAGAGGGTTTGATGGAGAAGGCAATCACGTAGGGGTAAGAAGGAAACAGAAGAGACATAGAAGGAAAGGGATGCAACACCAGCTGCAGCAAAACTACTTAAGGCTGAACTGAGGGTCAAAGGAAACAAAAACAAGCAGCAATGAGGCATACAAAGGGGCAAAAATGCCCATGATGCTCATTGCTCAGGACAACAGGCCAGCAGCGCTCACACTTCAGCCTGTATCGAGGGTCACAAGAAAACACTGGAAGGGGGGGGCCAATATTACTCACAACGCAAAACCAAATGACTCTGGGCTGTGTCAGGGGATATGAGTAACACCAAACGCCAGCCAGGAGCAGGAGCAACGTCTATGCTAACAGATCACAGAAATAGGGAGAGAGGGGCTAAAAATCCTACTCGCCACAGCATCTCTAGCCATAAGGAACTCGGCCAAATTTGTATTCATCCGTGCAAACGGGGGCAAACAACCGAGGAGGAGAGCAAACACACACATGCACACACTGCAGGGTCCTCGCTCTGGGCATGCAAACACACATCAATGATACAGCAGGACTGAGTAAAACAAACACAGGGCACACACAACAGACAAAAGAGTCACATTTGTGCGCCGCTTTGGATAAAATTCTTCTTTCAATTCATCAAATCCTTGCTAGTAAAGTTTGTAGGCCTGGAATATAAGCTTAATCTTCTGGTGCTTTCACTGCAAAAAACTGTAAACATGAAACGTGAAACACATTTTGTTTAAATTGCATGGTCTAGATGAATGAATTCCGGCACTAAATCTAGAATGTATGCACACAAACAAATCCCATTTCCATCCTTAGCAGCCTCCGCCCATCTGTTCCCGCTCGGTGAAGCATCCATCACAGGGCCTAACGGTGGACCGATACTGTCAAACGCTCTGAATGAATGGAGCACCTACTCACCACCCCTTGCCATGCTAGCGCTTGACACCAGAAACCAGGTCAACTCTTCAGAAGATGGAGAGGGCTGCTGATCATGCCCGCTCACTCACAGAGACACGTGCAAAGAAAATGACTAACACAAACACAGACGCACATACAGTCCACCTGTGTATTCATTTATAACCCACAGCATGGCAGAGATGAATAGAGGGCAGGGGATAATTGCTAAATCTAAAATCAAATGCTGAGGGAAAGTGATTTCTCCCGGTAATTTTCTGTTCATGCACGACTGACCGTTTGGTGAGGCTCCCACCCTCCTACATTTCCTTCACTGTAAAAACGAGAGGTGGGGGGAGATAACATCTTACTGAAATGCCCTTAGACAATCAGGGAGAGATGATGCACTATTATTATCAGAGAGCTCTACGACATGATTACTGGCTGAGCCAGCCAATTACATTGAAGCCATGATTGCCAAGATTAGTTGATTCCCTCTGTGTTTTCTCAGCCAGCTGAAAAGACAAACAACTGGCCGGATGCTCTCAGCCAATTGAAATGGTTGATTAGAGAGACAAAGGGAAAGACGGGAGTGCAGTGAAATCCTAGATCAAATCATCATGTCTGTTTCATCAAAAACACAGGGGGAGACAAAGGCAGATACACTGGTCTCCTGTGTAACTTCAGGGACTACTGGGAGACATCAGCTCAGCTCACTGTTCATGGTGCATTTAGGCACTATTAGACAGCAAGAGAAAGAGGCGGCTTTTTGTCCACGCACATTAGGCAGACCTCAAAGTAATCACCATGTAACTTAGACCAGACAGACCAGACCGACAGTCTAGAAGGAAAGAAAAGAATCCCTAAATGTCACATATAAATGTAAATTTACACTCACAAACACACACTCTGATGCTAATTTGAAATGAAGCGAAGATGCAGACAGCATGTAGGACACGGCTGGCTGGCTGGCAGACAGACAATCTCAGGGAAACCGTGTTCCTATTCACAAACACACACAAAAGGGGCTTTGGAGAGAGCCCTCGGAGGTTAGGTCTAATCCCGCTACAACTCTCACGATGCCACTCAAACCTATTATTCAATCATAAAAAGCACAGGCGATCTCCATAAACTCACGCAGAAGTGTACAGGGGTCAGTGTCGCATGCTTGTTACTGTGTGGGCATTAGTGCGATACGAGCACACCGCTGGTTATGTGGGGTCGTGCTCAAGGTGTAATTTATTATCTTCATGGTGTCAGACACTTTGCATGTTTAGAGTGTTTCAGCATCTGTCAGCTCATGGCTTTGGTTTGACAACCTGCAGCAGGCAGCTAAAACATACTGCTCTGTACTTAAACAGCAGACAGACAGATAGACATACAGACAAAGTTAACGACGAGTAAGTGGAATATTTAGCAGCTTAATAGCCAGATATTTCCCTCAGGAGTAGGTGGAGAGATAAGCAGAGCTAAAAGGAGAGTGAATATTGGCTTGTTTCACCTGCCCCAAGTGGCCAAAGAATCATATAATGCAGGTTAAAGGGTTTTAAAAGTTTTAAAAATTAACTTGTGTTGTTTGAATTGGCTGCATTTAAAAATGTAATCTTGTCAAGGACAGTATATTTTTGTCCCTGCTATTCCAATCCATCCCTTCCAAATACTTCTCAAACTCATTAATGACTTTCAGAGTATCAATGCCTTTGCTTTGTTTTTTTCAATTGTAACTGCAAACACAACCAACTACCAACAAATGTAAATTCAAACAACTCAGCAAAAAAGTCTGTAATGATCGAGGCACCAAAGGAGGTCCTACACCCAAGACTGTAGCTAAAGCTACTGAACAGATAGTAAGAACATTGTCACAAGTAAAGACTCTTGTTTACAGACAGGTATAAATCAACAACATCTGTATTAAAACACACATTTAGCGAGTGTAAAGGCAAAAGAGCACAGCTTTACTCTGAATGCAGAGGTCGCAATAGGAGCTTTGGAAGAAGCTTGAGTATTCTTCTCATTGTTTTGGCACTCTCACTCTCACTTGTTGTGAGCTTCTAGAAAACAACCTGAAAACAGTGTTTGGACTGTGGACAGAATACTTTTAACACCTGAATGGTGTCTTCAAGTTTATCCATATTAGGTCGGACATGGCCTGAGAGATTGGTTTGGAGAAAGCGAGTAAGAATAGATGGCTCTGGGGCGTCTCTCTCCTCTCAGCAAAGTACAAAGGGCGGATTCAGCCCTCATGACAATAAGTTTGTGAAGCAGTGTATTTGATAAAGGTTGAGACAAAAGAGAAAAAGGGAGACAGATTCAAGCCCCTGAGGCCTCAAGTCTAGACTTAAGACCCAGCACCTCCGTAATCATATTATCAGTGTTTCATTGTGTGGCTGTGTGTTTTGGTCCCAGCAGTTCAGATTTAAGAGTAGTCCCTGCGTCTGTAGCCACCTCCCTGCAGCTCCAGCTTGGAGTCAAGGGCGCCTCCGGTTCTCACATTAGAGCTGGACTACTGCTTCACTGCTTTCCTTTCAAGATTACAAGACAGTCACTAGGTCCAGAGCCTCTCTGATTCCCTGCCTCCCTGCCACCCTGGGTCAGGGTTAAGTAATTGGCTTGGCACGGACTGCTCACCTATAGAGAGCTGTAAGGGGACACTAAATGGGCAACAGTTTAACATACTGTAGTGTCACGGTGATTCTTAGCATCTCAGCATATTTTAAGTAAATGCACTTATGGGGTAATTGGTGGATATGCGTAAGAAAAATAGATCTGGGAGATCTACCTCTTAAAAGATCACGCATTTTTCTGCATCAGGCGAATTGGCCGAGTGTGTCTCTGGTGGGCAGGATTTCATTAAACGCCTGGCTCCCATCTGAATTGCTGTTCTTCTGAGTTCAAAGCCATCGATTTGCACACCACCTCCGCAGGAAACGCAGAAAGAAAAAAAAGTGCCACATGCAGAAACAAGTCCCCATTGATTCCCCCGACGGCATGAAAGAAACCTTGGCACATAGAATGTGACACAAGGACAGTTAGCTCCTTCCTCTCATGATAGGGGTTACTAATCAACTTGACAAGCCAGCAGAGCAGCAGCAGAATCACACGACACAGATTTCTCGTCATGTGTGTGCAAAAGGCTGAAGCTGCCCCAGTGCTGGAATTTTACAGACTTTACTTCATCCTGTATCTACCCTGCATTTAGCAGATTATCACATAATTCTTGAGAGAGGTCCAGCAGGGCACCAGCAAAGCAATACATGCATAAAAAGATGGATTTAAAGTCTATAAAAGTATTAAAACCAAGAGTGGGGACATGTAAGCCTGGCATGCAGGAGAGCCGGAATTGATTGATTTCCTATCTGTGATCTAAGTATAGTCACCATCAACAGGAGGACCACCCTGCTGAGGCGCCCATGAGCATGGCAACTCCAGAGCTGCAGCTCTAGTCCGGAAGAAAAAAAAAGAGCAAACTTCCCTACAAGGATGAATATAAAGAAACACTCTCTGCTTCTGCTGCCATAGCCTTTGTTCCCATTGGATCATTAACCTACATCAGGCTCCACATTAAACATCAGCTGGTCAATTTGTCACCCTAGATCAGTCCAACCCCCCCACGGCGCGCTAGTCAATGAGCCAGCGTGCTAATAAACGCATACTGGGACAGGCAGACATATTGACTGGTCAGTGATTGCCTGCAATGCAGCATGATTATCAAACAGATTCCAGAGAGAGAAGCAACGACTAACTCACTTGAACTGAACAATATTCATTTTAAACAACAGAAAAATAGTGATCAGCGCTCCTTGCCTTTCAGGTTCTACAGCTTCTCTTTCAACCTTTTAATTTATGCATTTATTAAAGCCCACGGCAATGTTATGACTTCTATCGAATCACAGTAAAAATGTCATATCTTCGGCAAGAAAGAAAACCATGGGCGGTGAAAAAGCTATGAGGACACTGTCATTGTCTCATCGCGCTACCCGTGGTCCTCGGTTACATCATCCGAGTTTCCTTCCTCTGGCCATGATGTGTTTCTGTGCCACCCAATGTGAGGGGGGGCGGCTAGGGGCCACAGAGGGCAAACCCAGCAGGGAAATCAGAGCTCTCTCTCTTTGTGTGATTCAATATCACGCTTGTGTACCCATGAATGGACGCCAAGACATTTGAGTTCAGAGCCAAGGAACGAGCCACGGACACGTAAGGCTTTAGTGTGGACCAGACGGGTTGGGGAGAGTTGTGGCGCTTACAAACACACATATGTTCACACACACACACATAGTTTATATACTCATGAGAAAGAGAAATACTACAGGGAATTATGAGGTACAGTCACACACAAACAAACATGTTCTTGGACAGAATTCCAGTAAGAATCAGGCTGATTTTAGAAATAATTAAATGAGTGTAAACAAAACCAACAATGTGGCAGGCGTGTAAAGAATTAAGAGGACTGTCTGTGCCATTAACACTGGTTGAAAAACCTTTTTTATATCCAGAAAGTTAAACCAGTCACTTCAGAACTCTAAAAAGTGCAGATAAGAGACCTGCAATAGTCACCTGAAGAAGAATTTTTTTTTTAAACCTGCAGTTTATTCTACATTCAGAGCAGTCTGCTGTACTAAACCTCTAACCCCTCTGCTCACACTCACTGACAGTCCACACGTCAGTGCACATATCCCTCTGTGCTTCTGCTGCTCTCGGCTTGGCAAACGGGTAGGAAAGGGGAATTGTGAATTATGAAATTGGATTATGAGTTCGGGAATTCACTGAGCCCCATATTGTCTGTCAGATGCTCCAGAGAATATCAGGAGGCGAGAATATATTATTTTGGAAAAAAAAAAAAAAACGAAATAGGACAGAAAGTGAATTCGCACACTGGTAAAGTATAGTAAGTGAGCACTTCATGGGGTAAAGAAAGAGATTTTTGTACAAACAAAGAATAGGTTCTTAGCAACGGTTGCCTAGCAGAGCTCACAAAAGACTACTAAAAGAAATAACTGAATGAAGAGCAGGTATATTTATACTTATATTGCTAGAGGAGTGTGGAGTTTTTCTACTTCATGCTGTGCTGCCACTGTTTTCCCTTTCCGTTTCTATTAAAAAAAAAAGAGTCCAGCAGTCTCACAGACTCATTGAATACAGCCACAGGCTTTCAAAAAGAAACTTGCTTGTGAATATTTGTCAAGAATATGAGTGCGCCGTGACTGGGCGCATTGTTTTGTATGTGAACAGCCTGCTACCCTGGTTAATTGGTAGTAAAAAGCAATAGCAAAGCATAATGAGAGAATCCCCCTCTTTAGTTTGCCGCTTGCATTGTTGTCGTCACTGATGTTCTTTGTGTCCTTTGATGTGTACCCAAGTAACCAGACAAAGAAAGTGTGCAGACAGGCGTGCAAAAAAAAATTCAGTCATTAAAAGACACTTCTTTTAACCCCAGAAACAAAAACACACGTACCCACATGCACACACAGCAGTCTAATTAATTAAAGTCTTGAGGGGGGTACAAACATGTCCTGACATCTTAACTCCCAGATGGCTGTAAGAGAAATGTTAGTCACCACATTATTGCACGTGTGCGCGTCCAAACAGCACTGTGGGCTACGTGTGTCTGCCTGGCCCTGAAGTCCTCCGATACCCCAATCAGCCTAACTCTCAATTAGTGAACCAGAGACATTTAAAGAGGAAACACCGCAGGGAATGCTGGCAGAGACAGAACGGCAGAGAGAGGACATTTTAAAAGGAAAGCGCCGGAGGGCCGGGGAGGGAACATGTTCAGAAAACTCGCTGATGGCACATTTTTTACAAGTTTTTAAGACTTAATGTGTTGACCAACACACAATATGTTGCATGTCACGTTTCTACTATCCTTCTCCAATACAATAAATAAAATGTGTGTTTTAACGTACAGAGATTGAAAGAAAATCAACCTGTAAACTTTTTAGATTGTGAATACTAAACTTGTCAAACTGTCAAAATAAAAGCTATGTGGGATTTACTTTGCACCTGTGGGTCTATTTTGTTGTTTGAATGTATACTTAACTTTTCCCTCCCTCTCTCTCTCTCTCTCTCTCTCTCAGAGAGAACTAAACAGAGTGACAAGAAAATCATACAGGAAAAAAATCCATCATCGCAGAGGAGAAGAAGTCACCGATGTCACCACACACAGGTTGTCTTTGTGGTCAGTAATGCAGTGTAACCACAGCTCTTATTGCTGTCACTTTTGTCATCTGGAAAAATGTAACCACTGTGGTTGGTTTCACCAGGATATTAAAGGTTTTATAAAAAATCTCTGTAGGGAGGGGGAAGCAGGAAGGATAAAGAATAGCGAGATTTTTCTGGGGTCTGGGACAGATTGTCAGACAATTCAGGTTTAAATCCAGATTATTGCTTTCACATTCTCTAGAGGGGAAATATTACATCGAGGCTGAGTACTTGCTGTCACTCCAAAGCCTTTGTTGTCAACTGCGGGGCAACAGTGTAGGACAGGTGGAGACTACTGCAGCTTCCCAGAGCTGTTAAAGATTCAGGGAGAGTGGCAGGTTTAATAGGCTTGAGCTCTGATTGTTAATCGGTCACCGGCGGGTCCTAGTCCGAGCCTTAATCAGCTATAAAAACACTTCGAGTGGAAAAGAGAGACTCAGGTGTTCTGTCTCTGACGCTGACCTGCTCTACGCTCTCTCTCCTTGTCACTCTCCTGGTACGGTGTGTTCACTCTCTGTCAACTCCCCAAATGACACACTACGCTATCGCTATACAGCACAGACAACCTCCTTCTCTTCAGGTTGTGGAATGTCATTTTGTGCAACATAGGAAATCACTACCTGAAGTATCATTATGTGCGACAGGTTGACACAAAAGGCAATCCCACAAAATGACTCCCAGAAAGCAGTGGACATCACAAACTGACATGTTTCCTTTAACGAGTGAGCTTTGCAAGTTTACATGTTGGACTAAGTGAACGTTTCACCCCGACAATTGACTCCCTGCTCTGTATTCTGGTGCGGTTTTATAGCTCCCAGGCTTAGAGACATATTTCTTCAAACAGAGAGCAGCAGGAGGTATCTGCCTTTCTGTTCCTTCTCTAGTACTGGGCTTGACGGGGAAAAACATTGGCACAGGAATGCTAGCTTTCCAGGAAAGATGCAACTCTAACGCTGTATTTACAAAGGTAAAACCAATTAGGCAGGTGTGAAGAGCAACTTTTTAGAAGGATGAGTTGAATTGTATAGTATCTATCTATCTATCTATCTATGCAGTTTGACCGTGATTTAAGGGTGTTTAAAGGAAGATTATTACATTATTAGACAGTTTAGTCCTACAGATCTTCATGTTATTCTTGTTACCAAACTGTTAAACTTTGGCGCCCATAATATATAATTTCCAACAATTGGAATTCCGTCAGGGAGATTAGTGAGATGTAGTTTTGGCAATGGAGCTACCCCTTGTTTAACGTTTTGGATTATGGGTGGGACGTCTAAATCTCAGCGGGGAGAGGTTGTGTTCGGCTCTGACCTGAATAAAGCGCTAAAGTTGCTGAGGGCTGCAGGCTCGTCTGAGCTAACAGGATGAGGTTGCGAGGCCAGACTCCCAGAGATGCTCAGTCAAGTACAAACAACCACATAGTGTTTGTGGACGGGGAGCGGAGCGATGATGGCCATTTTTAGCTTGACTTTTAAACTAATGTCCACTTCTGGGAGGGTGCTGCTACTGCTATGTGGGGGTGTAAGGGTACAGTCTTTTGTGTGTGTGTGTGTGTATATGTGCAACTGTGTGTGTGTGTGTGTGTGTGTGTGTGTGAGTGTGTCTGTCCATAGGGATGTGGTGTCAAACTCAGCTGACTCACATGTAGCTGTGTGAGTCAACCTGCTGACAGGAAAATGTAGCGGTAGAACGCTGATATAGGCTTCAGGTAGTTTCACTGTCATTTATATAATGGCTGGAGGAAGCAACACTTGCACACACACACTGCATCTATATGCATGCACACAGACCTCATCTATATGGCACTGCACTTGATTTCAGCACTCTGTATCCGACACACCTTTTCTTGCATGCTCAGCAGGTTTTCTGCACCGGTGTTCGCACATCCCCACTACCTGTGTCTGACAACATTAACACTGATATAAAAAGCTCCTCTTTACGGCAGAGAAACAACTGTATTCTCTGAGAAAAGCAATATAACTCTGTGTGATGTGGCTTAACAAGACTGCAGGTTTTTAAAATATGCACAGTCCACATTAAGCCCTTTTTAAAAGTGATTCTCTCGTGGCAACAGGAGTCTGATGATATTCTCGTTCCTCTACTTGTCATGTCTCCTGCACCTATTTTCCTCGCAGCTGGAACTCAGGGGGCAAATCTGAAAGCTTCCAGAGTCAAGTTCCCTACAGCTTAAATAGGAGGCATGCAAGAAACATTCTGCCCACGAATGCGTGGCTGTGTGTGTGTGTGCGTGTGTGTGTGTGTGTGTGTGCGTGTGTGTGTGTGTGTGCATGTACCCCACAGGTGCGGACTCCCACAACCCCGGAAGGAATGGAATCTAGGCAGCAAAATAGGAATCCCTTGTAGCATATGAATGAGCAGAGAGTGCTTGAATGAGGGGAACGGAGGGCATGCGTGTGTGTGTGTGTGTGTGTGTGTGTGTGTGTGTGTGTGTGTGTGTGTGTGTGTGTGTGTGTGTGTGTGTGTGTGAGTGTGTGTGGATACCAGCAGGGATAAAATCCAACCCAGGGGGACAGCAGCCTGCAGCAGGACACAGGTGCTACATTATACAGACACATCACACACAGGCAGTGTTCTCACTGTAGCTCAGACAGTGATAGGTGGTGGTGGGTAAGAGTGACAGAGAGAGAGAGCTGCCTGTCTCGGCACATTGAATTGATGGAAGGATACCACCTGCAGAAAGGCCAAACCACACTCCTGTAACTCTAAACAGATGAGTGGGAAACATACATGGTGGTAAACAGAAAGAGACACACAGACTATGACTCAAGATAAAAAAACAACTATTGAAAATCTATCATTTATTATAGCACAGCAATGTCAAATTACCTTAACTACTGTTGATTGTGCTGTTGGCATGTTGCCACATACTGTTCACACATTGTTTTAGTCTTGCAGTAAGGAAAGAGCACATAACTGAGGGAGTTCTGGCACTAGGTTAGCCACTGAAATCCTGCAAGAACACAAATTCTCACGTGTGACTGCACAAAAGAAACTTTTCTGACCCGACTGATATACTGATAGTCTTGGTACTTTATTTGCTGGGTGAGGTTTTGTGTTATTTTTAAAGAACTTTTAAGGTCACAGTCACAAGAGATCAGACATCACATACAAACAAAAACTGCTCCAAACTATTGCGCCGAGTTCACCGGTACGATGATCAGCCACAACATCCATATGAAAGACACAGCCGGCAGTTGTAATGTGAGCATATCCCTCCATACAGGCTCCTTTGCAGAGCTATTTATTCCTTGAATTGATCCAAATCATTTTCTCAAATTTAGGATAACGCTAGTCACAAACTATTACTGAAGGTACTGTATGCAGCAAGTAGCACGTAAATGCACTAAACAGATATAGCTAGCTACAAGACATTCCTCTCTTAGCATACTAATGGGAGAAAGTTTAACAAATAAATACATGTTTGCTGGTCCCTTGCATGCCACTCTGCACCACAGGTGTCATCCACTATTTAGGATAGAGAAAGAAAACAATCTTCAGGGTGCCACGTGTTGACAGAACATGTTTGCTTCCATCCCAATTCAAACATGTTGCATTCATCAATTTACATTAGATCTCACTTTTTTCTTCTGCTCATTGCATCCAATCATAATGTGTCATCCTCCTTTCACACGCCAACTCATATTCCACTAAAAAACTTCATTTCCCTTTCTTTTCTGTCTACAGTAAATTGAACATAACACAGCACACCTTTCTGAACACCAGCATCAGTCCATCTAAACAAAAAGAGCAATGGCATTGAGAGTCTGTCCTGTGCTATTCAATCAGGTAAACACAACTTTGAAGTTCCATTAACTTAACCCAGCTGACGGTGGCCTTCACCTGCACGCTGAATGAGTGTGTCTGATAGGGGGTAATAAGCAGAATCCACTTCAGCCTGTGACGACTCCATTTGTACAGGCAGAGCTCAGGCTTTACAGCAAGGACTTTTTGTTGATTAGATGATTTTTTTTTTTTCAGAGCACCAGCAAGCATTAAGGGCACTCGAAAGAAAAACAAATTACTCCTCTTTGCGTCCACATCCTGTATGTGTGTGCGAGAGTGTGCATTTCATCCTACAAATGTGTGGGCTGAAAGCAGATTAGTGTGAAGAGGCAATATAATCAGCGTTCCTACGATTCTAAGCAGAAATGAGAGTGAGATGGGGAGAAGACAAGGTCTACTCCGTGTTATCACGCTGCACTGACCCTGTTTGCAGAAGGGCAAAACCACACTATCACTTTCTCATCACTAACTTCAGCTTTTATAAGTGGCTAGGTAGGAAACACTGTTGTAAACAAAAAGTAATCTATTTTCCTCCTTCATTTACCCTCAGGCACACTCTCACACACACATAAAAAAGTCAGGCGTATGAAGCTGCAAAACTGCAAAAATTTAAACAGGATAGATATCTCCATATGCTGGGAATTCAATTTTAAAAAGACACTTTCAGTGCAGCTGTCACTGAAACTGACTTTGTAAGAGGTGTTGACGCTCTTTGAGCCCACAACATACCGTCAGCAGTACTTTTAACAAAGAAAAAACTCTGATAAGGGCATTTGTGCATTTGTGACAAGCTGCTGTAACAATGAACATTAACTTGGCAAGCAGAATTAACAGTTGATGTAATGGATAATTAATTTGGCACTTTAAATCATGAAAAATAAGTGAGTTACATGGGCACGCTTTGTCGTCTCAGTGATTAGGCTTGATTCTATCTAATTGAAAACAACAGAGAGGTTTTGAGATAGCAGGAGTGGAGACCTGTTATCGCAAATGTAGCTGCAAAGTGGTTTATTGGGGAATGGCAGTTAATGTGGGACGCTGCAGTCCACAATGTGGTCTGAGGGACGCAAAAAGTAGTCCTGCTTTGCTGCCAAGTACACAAAGAAACTACAAAAGGGAAAAATCATGAACACTGATCAGGACAAGCATACAATCACAGTATGCTGGATTGAACATATTTTCATTTCAATATGTAATTCCCTACATGCACAAAGCAGCTGACATTAGATGAAGAGGTTGAAGGTGAAGGTTTGTCTTGCTCCAGGACTTTTTAGTGTAACAGGTCACTGTTAATGGACATGTTGTTCTTCTCCATGTGGGATGGTGCACAGTATCTATAGATAACACTTTAGTCATCATTTTATTCCATTATATTTCCTGTTATGTGTCAGAAGATGTTTTGTCACAAAACTTAAATAACATGTGAGTAAACTCCTATCAGATGGGCTAGCATGACTTCACACAAAAATTAAATTAGAAGTATCTTGCTGATAAAGCAGCAACATGCCGTCTGCAGTATCACAGCCTTTTAGATTTGTTTGCTGTTGTTTTTATTGTACTTTTGATGCCTTAAGATGTGTATATCTTTATTCTGTAATTATTGTGTTTTAATGTAAATTTGATGCATCCAGCACTTCATTTTTCCATGCATATTTCCATTTATGAAGAGAAGAGAGCCAGCTAACAAGCCTTTTAATTGTACAGAGCTGACTGCATTATTTTTCATGCACAACAATAAAACTTTAACTTCAGGTCAGTATGAGCAGCATGCCAACTCATCCCACAAACAAGAACACAAACATAAACCTGGAATAAATTAGGAATGCATATCTCTATCTTAGTTTCTTCCTATGTACATACATGTGGTATGTGGTAAGTGTATATTTATGTATACATACATGTAAACAGACCTATCTATCAACTTGCCCAACCCACTTTAAATGCAGCACATTACAAATCTTGATCTATCCTCCATCGCTCAATATATGCAAGTCCATGGACGTTCTCTCTCTATTCTCTGTACTCTGAAACAAGATCAGATGGTCGGGAAAAGTGCTAGAACGATGTATTATGCCCATCGGCTCATTGTCAGTCTTCCTATCCTCCCCAGTGATCTAAAAACACCTCTTTTCCAGCATCAGGGCGGGTAGCAGCAGCATGTTTGACAGAGAGATAATAGAGTTGAATCGTCTTGCTTTGCTGAGGAAGGTGAATCTCCATGTCAAATGCAGCCAGATGAAAAAGCCTGCATTTGTCCCACATCTCATTTGCAGATGTAAAAATGGATGTAAAAAAAACAAGAGGGTGGGATAAATGTCATTTCACAGAGGAGAGGAGGCTGAGAAACAAAAATAAAACAAAGATGAGAAACCAAGCAGGAGGGAAATGGAAGAAAAGAGGGTGGAGGAGGAGGTAGAAGAAGGTGTGGTGACATTAGACGTACAATGCCCTCTCTGTCCAACGGGCTTTTAATAATGTCCTTTCTGTGCAATCATGTTAACGACACCATGTAGCGACGTGCACTTAGAAGGGAATCCAAAACTCAAGACATCAACAGCAGCTACAGGTAGTGCACATAGGTTTTCTTGCCCTCCCATCCTCTATTTTCAGATTAGCTTTTAGTGTCATGGTTAATTTTTTCCGTTGCTGATGTTGTTGATCGCAAATGAAACTCCTGCTCACCGGAGGCGGTAGCATCCTTTCATTTTAGTTTATAATGTGCACAACAGACAGCAGCCTTGGCAGCAGCCATCACCGTGTTAGATTGGGAACACTGCCTGACATACTGTACATGAGACAAAGCCAGCAGCGGCAAAGAGATGGAGTGCTGAGAGTGATAAGTGATTTTCTGATTGCTGATTTGATGGGAAAGATATGAACTGGCCCACACCCAGACAGGTAATTGGTAGAGGTTGATCCTGAGGGTGAGAGAAGTGGCCTTTCCAGGACATCCTGCCAAGGTGGAGAGATAGTTTGGGCAGTTAAAGATTTTGTTGTAGTACCCAAAGCACAGCCAAACAGTGAAGTGGGAGGAAACTTTGGGATGTGGAAACACTGTAAAATATTCAAGGAGTATATCTTTAGTGACAAATACTCCTATTCTTTGGATTGTGTGGATTCTATTCTTTGTTATTCAAAGTTTTAGTGCTGATGATTTCCCAAAAAGATGTTGTAGTTTTAGTTATCTAAATGTGTTTCCCCCCCCACCGCATTTTAATTGTGCTAAAATACATAATCCATTAGAGCAAACAACATGGTTTTATTCTTGTCAAAGGTGTGTTTAGACACAGTTAACACGGTGACGCATCTATAATTAGTGCACTGCGTTACCACAAAACACTAATGTAACCTAAGCAGATGTGATGGTCACTGTGATGGATTCCTATTTCAAGCAAGCACTTGTTAATCTCATTAGTTTTCATACCATACAAAATAAATATTCTCTCTCTCCTTTGCTCACTTTGTTTACATGAAAACTTGGCAGCTTGCTTTATAACCTTCTTTTAGCCTGCAACTTTTCCCCACATTAATTTCCAAACATTAAAACTAAGCTCTCTTAACAATAAAAAGTTGTCAGTAAAAGATGCAGGGGAAAAAAAAGCAAGTTTTGAAAAACATGATCTTGCAACGTAAAACTCAATAACCACTTTCACTAATAAAAACAACAACTGGTGATTTTCTATCAACTGTGTTAGTGTGATTGAGACTATAGGACAAAAGTGATAAACAAGAACTTGAGTATGGCACAGTGAATAGCAAAGCAGGGTGTTTAATTACAGTGAATATAAATAAGTCAAATGAATGAAGAGATGTTAAAATTCAGTGCACACTGGCAGGGCTGCGCTCAAAGCAAGTATGCACAGTTGTACAAACACAAACACAGCTCCAGAGTAAACTGGAAACTTCCCCTCTTCTCTTGAATATCTTTCCTCATGACTGGCCACAACAGAAAAAAAAGGGAACAGTGTTTGACAGCCCTCGGAGGGCGACGCCACACTCCGTCACAAAGCAGCTCACATGGTAATCAAGCCAGCGAGCAGGCCTTTGAGACGCAAAACAAAAGAACGACAAAGTGCAGCCCTTGTCCTTTCTCTTGCTCTCTTCTCCCGCCTCCTCTGACACTCCTACGCCTCGTGCAGAAAAATAAGATAAAGATGGAGACAGTCAGACGTAAAAGATAACTTGGATGATAGGTGAGATGGAACGAGAGGAGATGGAGTGGGATAAAAAAAATGCTGCAATGATACAAGATAAAAGAAAAGAAGTCAAGAAGGGAATATAAATATATAACATTCAGCTCAACTAAGCAAAATGCAAAATCGCTACATGAGTTTCTCATTGGGATGCTGTCAGCAGGGGAGACCCGTCAGACCTGCTGTGGAGCAGTGGGGAACCTTATCACCACCGCTATCACATTCTTGGTGTTTTTATCCTTTTAGATATATATATATCCAGATATAAAGCGCAAGATTTTGTTATATCTAAATGGCAGCCAGACATGTTAGTGAAAGCCCTTAATTGTCAAACGCCAAGAAAACCTAAAACTTTCCCCCTCACTGCTCAACTCTACACGGCAAGCTTTTATAAATGGAGATGAATTCCTATCCCACCTCCACAAATGTGTAAATATTCATAAGTGAGCAATGAAAAATAAGAATGTGCATGATTGTGATTTCAAAAGAAAACAAGGGTGAAAGGGAATACGAGAGAAAACTACAGAGAGAGATGCACACAGGGACGGGCATGTTACGGTCAATTTACTCTCTTATATCAAGTGTTTTATGACTTTTCAACAGAGCTATAAATAATACACAACACAAAGCTGATTACAATGCAACCAACATCCCTGTCTCCAAAACTGCAGCCTCTTCTGTCCACAAGTCCCTCTACCCTCTGATCCTTTCTCTGTCTTTGTTGCGAGCCCAGCCCACAGCCTCGAGGAGAGGTGACCTTTTCCATTAACCGCCACTACAGAAAGCTCATTCTGAGCAGCAGGCAGCCCACAAGACACACACTCTTTGATGATTGATTGAAATCCTGCAAGGTCTGGATCGCTTACAGTAAGGCAACACCACAGCTGATACAGCCCAGCGCCGCATAGAAACCCTATGAAAGAAAATCCTCCTGCAGAGGTGGTGGGGGGGGGGGGGGGGTAAAGAGCGGAACCTGGAGCCTGAGCGTGGGGGAAACTGGCAAATCCCATCATGACAAGGATCATGATCGTCTACAGCCGATACTCCCACCTGACATCTGTCTCTCTGGCGCTCCCTCTTGTCTCTCTCGCTCTCTGGCTGTTTCTAATTTCTTAAAACTCGCTCTCCGCTTTCTGATTCACACTCCCCTCCTCTGTGTCTCCCAGCAGTGTCCTAGTAAATTGTCCAAATTGTGTGGGTTTTTATGAGTCTCTACTGAGGAAATTGGTCTTAATTAAATCTTGATGGCATTGTTTAACAGTGTGACTGTTGCATTATTAGACACCCCTGCTGTATAAGGTGGCTACACCTGAATGGCTTTCCACGGTGAACCTCGTCTGATGTGTACACACATTCAACTAGGAGCCAATAGATTACACTGGTTGTGCACCGTAAAGGGCTGGGTTTATTGGAAGTCACAGCCGCATCCTCTCCTGATGCATCCTGCTGCATGTCCCACCTGTTGCGTGAGAAGGGTGTCCTTCTTCTGCCCTGTTCCTCCTCCCCCAAATGCTCGTCCCCCCCATTCGCAGCAAGCGTGCCAGCGGGCAGACAGTGCCATCATTCAGCTGCTTCCTCTTCTGCTCGGCTAAACACTGGGGCTAAAGTGCAGACGGTAGCGAGATCGGGGAGGCACACACTCACAGACACATGCAATAACACACTCGGGGGGGGGGGGGGGAACAAACTACATCACACATACACGTTTCCCTCTCTTTTACACTAAATCTCTCTGTTTCCCTCACTGACGCTCACATACACACAAACAAATCTCCTGCGGCAAAGCCGTGGCAGTGGGCCAGAACTCTCATCTGCATGGGGAAGAGCTGGTACCTTGATGGTGGCTTGTTAGGCAGGCCAACACAAATTTCATTAACCCCGAGGTTAACACACTCTGGACTTGTGTTTCTGCAACGCTTTTTCTCCCCTTCCAACCCCTTCATCTCCCAGTCTTATATCCACATCTGTTAATCTTGAATGCCACACTTACAGGTTGTGAAAAGCACGGTGGGTATGTGAATGTAACACATCCTGAGTGTGGAATATTTTAGCCGTCTATCCAGCAGATTTGCTTTAGCATGAGCAAGAAAACAGAAAATCCGAAATGGCCAAAGAGTGCTACTGAGGGATGGGATTACATGAACATATTTTCACAAATGCACATGTGCATGAGGAAGAGCCAGTGCTCAAATGTGACAACATGTACAATGAAATATAAGCACATGCATAGGCACACAAGAAGAGCGCGAGGTTTTATTTCCCCCTCTTAATCCTTCTGTTGTCTCTCCACCTCCACCAGGCAGGTCCTACGGCATCTAGGCACATTGAGGATGCAGTGCGAGTTGTCATGGGGACATTGTTCATCCTCGCTGTGGAATTACCCCGAGAGAGAGATTTACTGGGTTGGTCAGATAAGCTGTGGGGCAAGATTCATGGTTGAGCTTCTGACATCGCAACTCCCCAGACACGGGCCAACAATGGACTGACTGCCACATGCTTTTATGACACGGCCCTTTAAATGAAATAAGACATCAACGATAGCCGCAAATGAAATGACTGTTTCATATATAACACAGTTTCTCTGTATTGGCATTGTTATATCTACAGAGAGAGAGATTATAAGATTTTCAATTTGATGATCCCAGCATTGAAAACATCCAGGTTTCTGCAGCAATAACTTCCACCTGGAAATCAAATTATGAGCTTATACAATATCAGACATATTTCTGTTAAGCCAGCCAACAGTATGGCTCTAAAGAATATAAATCATCACATTAGTACAGCTACAATTTCATAATTCAGAATTTCTCCTGATGAGAACCTTTTTTTCCATTTTAATTTGATTAACAGAGCTCTTGCGCAGTGATACAAAAGGCCCAGCAATCCTAAAGGCAAGCAATCTTTAAAAAGCTGCACCGCCCAGCTGGGTTCACAAGTGTCCCCGGTTTAACATGCCCAAACCACTTTGTTGATACGGACTTGCAGACTGCACCCACGCTGGGCCTCGGTGGCCCTATAAACGCGGCTAAATTCATTCTCTGTCAGAAACATACGCAAGACATACAACACGACTGCACCGGAAATTGCTTTTTACTAAGCACGTAGGTTGTTTATGTCTCTCTGATCCGTTCTTCCTTCTTCCATTAACAACTGTTCCATTTCATCAAAGGTGTAAGTGGGCACCGAGAAGCTGCACATGTTCACAAATCTGAAAAAGGAAATTGACGATATTCATTGTTGCGTGAATAAATGATGAACATGAAAAGGTGCTGTGTATGTGTTAAAGCGCTTACCCACACCAAGGTGGTGTCTGTTGCCACTTTGCCAGCAGAGTGGTTCTGGTCGAGGTAAAACTGACCGACCGTGAGAACCACAAGATCTAAAATTAGGGGAAGTGACATCGGAGGGCATGGTTACCATGACAGCGAGCCAGCCTGAGGGTGTTGCTGCTGCAATACAACAACGAGCCGAATCCGACTTGATAGTGAACTGCAACTATATCCAAGTGTTCAAATGTGAACGTGTGTGTGTGGTCCTTTAAGTCTGTTTTTACCTTTTCTCTCTAGAGATATTAACACAATACAATGACAATTCATCCACAAGTGGCGTCTGTTTTATTTTTAGTCCCTCAGTGGATATTCAACGCACTCAAGCTTCCTCAAAACCTGTGAATGCTTCGGTCTTGATAAAATAAGCCACAAAACATCCCACCAGCCCAGCACGCTCGTCTCCCATATGTTGTCTCCATGGGCAACCAAGCAGCCAATCTGTCGAGGCCCCCGAGACTTCCCCTCTCAGACTTCCTCCTTATCCCTTCAGAGTGGTGATGATATGAAGTGTATGTGCGCATTATGTGCTATTTGACAAACATATAGGCAACATATTTGCGTGTTTGTGTGGGGGTGGTTGAGTGTATACATATGTGTGTGCCTCCACATGTGTAATCATAGTTAATCAATAGAGGCCTGTATGCAGCAGCCAGCCTCCTCCTCCTCCTCCTCCTCCTCAGTGGACCTGTTGATGCTGGAAGACAGGGGGGCTGTTGTACAACTGGGTGGTCGCATAAATGTGGCACTCATCTAATATGCACTGCAGCGCTGCCTGCCAACACACTTCCTCATTGAAATTCTGATTAAATAAGGCCAATCTGGCCAGTCTGCAATCTGAAAACTATTTAATTATACCTTTTTGGCTTTCCCCATCATCGTAGTTGCAACAGCCACCTCTGCTTTTAAGAAAAAAAAATATGAATACCCTAAGAAAAGACCACACATTCACACAAAGCCCTGTTGGTATTGCTCATTGTGCTGTAATTATATTTCTTTGACTGGCCTATTCATAAACAAAGTTCATGCCGGATATGGAAATGATACATACATACACAAAGCAAATCAAGATTGAAGTGAGGAAAAGCTCCTGACCTACAGTTTTCTCTTCAAGCAGAGATGCTTCATTGGAAGTAACTTCAACTTTTAAGAGTTTTGGAAAAATCTGCAATTCTGTGGCCAGAATAGTCAAGTTCCTCACTTCTCGAGCCACTGATCATGTGTGCCATCATCTCCCTGATATTGGATCCTTCTCTCCTGTCTCCCTCTCCACTTTCTATAAAAGCACAAAAAAAGTGTGAGTGGACTGCCCATCACCATTCAATCACTAGTCTATCACACAGCTCCATCCTGTACTGAATAATTTAGTGGCAGAAAATGATGGTCCATTTCAATACGGCTGTGGCTGGCTTGGTGCTCTGAATGATGACAATTCTGAATCAAAATAACACCTCTTTGTAATTGATTTCTCTGCCTACCAACCACAGTGTGATATTAATGACCACTCATATGACTTCTGAGAAACGATGTGTCAGTCAACCTATTCAATTAAGTAACATGTTAATCATACAGTTTCCATTATTTAGACGAGGTGAAAGAAATGTCATGGCTCATTCAGACCCAGATAAAACATAGGATGTTAATGTCAGGAGGCAGGTTAAAACACAAACATTCCTATCTGAAGCTTGGTTAAGGCAATCAACACCCGCCGTAAGTGCTTTCCTTTCACTGCCGCACCCAGATTCTTGTCAGCCAGTCCACAGAGGTCAACCAGACACTTTCCATTACCATTCCATGACTGGATTCCCATATTCCTGTGTCTCTAACAGGATGCACACAAGGAGGCAAATACACATTACTGCCAACAGCAAAGGGCAGTAACAGCTGGTGAGTGTAATGCACCAAAAAGGTAGCGATGCCCCATTGAGAGGGGAAGTCAAAGGGCGCCAACTCGTGTGAACAAAGCAAGTTTCAAAGCATTCAAAAAAGAATAATTTTCAAATGTTTTATGAAGTAGAAAATGCATTCCACGTGTCTGTTAAGGATACACACGATGTGTTTCAGTGAGAAACAAAAACCGTGTTTGTTTGCCATGAAGACACCACAGGGTACCATTAAGAGGGCCTCTTCTCAAAGTTTTCGGCCTCTGCTCCCTCATTACGTTGACCCAGTCAACCAACACATGATCACACGGAGGTGAGTAAACTGCACTTTGAAACACTCGACAGACTGCGGATAAAATCAACTGCTGTAAACCGTCTCCGACACGCTTCTCAAATCATTACTCACAATTAGAGAGACGCTGCCTCAATGGGGGACTGTATGCCAAGATGTTTACATTTCTCATAAGTCTGCTGGTCATGTGCCAAAAAGATATCATCTAGCAGATGAAATACTTGTAGCAATCTGTCTGATACGTGTGCTCAAGGAAGATAAATCTAATTCTCCCCAAAATAGGGACAAGGGGAATGGAAATTTGACAAATTATCATTTCATATTCAAATAAAAGGAGGACTTAGGCCAAAAATTAAATGACATTACTTCCACCAGCTCCACCTCTGTGGTAAGAATCAATGAAGATCCTTGTGCGGTGAGAAAAGTGCCAGCCTGATATGAATATTTACACACTCCATGGAGCCCCCATTTTCAGTAATGGCTACGTCTCACTTAGAAACCCTTGGTGCGAGAGGGGACATGTTATTCATAAGAGGTTAAGTGAGTTGACCTGCTCAGATGCCTGCTAAACGGACGACAGTCAATTAGACACACAGATCAACACAGCACCAAATAACAGCTTCCTTCCTCATCAGACGGCCGCAGCAGACGAGTCACAAAGGCAGACTATTAGTGAAATTATTAAAATGAGGCACACAGTAATATCGAAAATATAAGCATGCGTCAGACTGTGATTTCAGAGAATGAGAGGGATTGCCATGCTCTTGGGCCAGCTCACACAAAATGAGCAGCAACACAGCAGCGACGGCAAAATCACAAAGGCTAAAGAATGCACAATGCAGTGATATGTCGGCTTATATAGGAGAGTGACCATTCATTACATCAGCTTCATCGTCTGTATGTGTGGATACAATATCACATATAGAATGTAGTATCCACACAATATAGTACAAAGCGACACAACAGCCCTGCAGTAAATGTGGCCTATAAGAGGCTTATAATGTACATTTTGTTTTGTTTACCTTCTTTGAGAGAGGTCTGCCAAATACATCCATGGTAGAATAATGCCCGTAAATCATAAATGTAGAATTCACTGCAGGGATACTGTGTGTTGGTTTGCACACTTAACCTAAATCTCCTGACACAAACTCACAACTCACTTAGCTGCAGAGATTGGCAGCCTTCAGCCATCAGTCGGATTCATACGGAGACCCTAAAGTCCTGAAGGGTGATTATCTTGTGGGAACAAGTTATTATCTTGTGCAATAAGACAAGCTTGTTCTCTCCGTTACATGGTGGCTGTGTGTATCTGAAGTCATTAGAGACACATATGAATTTATAGTAAATTATCGTGGACTTCAGGGCCTCCATAGATTCGGGACTCATCATCATCAGAAAACTAAATCTGGTCTGTCGCTGAGAAAACCCCACAGATGAGATCAGAGACAATGAAATGATCCCTGTGTGTCAGTGCATCGTGTGTGTGTGTGTGTGTGTGTGTGTGTGTGCGTGCGTGCGTGGTATACACTCTTCAAGGACATCACAATCATTGGGTATCACTTTACACAGACAGCTGCAGGAGATAGACTACACCATCATCCCATGTTAAATCTGTAGTAGGTGATGGTTCGTTACATTGTCCAACACCTTTTACCAGTAGTTTGTTTTTTCATTAACAGCTGTTATTTGCACTGTGGATGGATGCAAATCAAGCCTTGGTAATAAGATGCATCACAGCAGCAGGTGGAGATCTGCCTCCCTTGTACTGCCCAACCCCTGATGTTTTTTCCAAGTCTGACTGGCATGCCTGTGACCTCCAAGGCCGCCTTCATGAACGGCCCTTTGATTATTAATGTTGAAGGCGGAGGTCTGGCTTTTGACCTGGCCCGACACCACGGTGCTTTTTACTTAGCCTGGAGAAGGAAACTATTGTTAATTTATGAGACACGCTCAGAGCATATCGGGTCCTACCCAGGGGAGGACAATCAGTATGTCACAGTCAGTAGGGCAGTTGTTCCAGGGACACATTAGTCATAAATCAACTCAACTAACAATATTTATAGAGACTTTATGTGTTTACACTGACTTTATAAGTCCTTATATCTGTCTACTGCAGTGGCCTTATCATGCTTTATAGCATTATTATCCCTCTTTATGTCACCTTAATATTCCTATAACATCCCTGCAGGAGCTCACTGTGCTCAGTGGTGACTTTACAGTGACGTTACACTAGTTTATAGTGTTATATCCTGAGGTATCACTACAGTGTTCATAAAGGGGCAGTTAAATGTCCCTTTAAATGTCTTTAGGGACTGCTAGTTAATATCCATCATGGGTAAAAGACAAGACTCCTTTTACAAAACTTGGGAGTGCGGTTCATAAGTGATAGAGAAGGTTTCTGTCACTCTACCTTTGCCGTAGTTGAAGTGCAGTTTGATGGTCTTGCCCTGGTTGATGTGCAGGTATGTGAACCACACGGCGGAGGTGAGCAGCACCAGCAGCAGCAGGAGCTTGAACTGCTTCCGGATTTTCTTCACGGGGAAGCGCAGCATCCTGGCTCAAACATCCTCCGGTAGCCGCCCGGTAGATAGTCAAAACGGGTCCGGAAGGTTGTCGCTCGGTCGCTGCTGCGTTTTTGTTTCTGGCTGTCCGCGGCTCTACGCTGAAGGGGGGGCTTCCTCTCCCGGTCACAGCGGCGGCATGTGACCAGTAAACGGGGAGCGTTAACTAGGCTACAGCCTTAAAGCGCGTCTCATTCCCGCGGATCCACGGGCTGACGGCGGCGCCAAACTCGTCTTATCCTCAGATCTGGGTCCGAACACCTCTGTGGAAGTCATTGCTTATGAATCCAACCCGGTTTGCCCCCCTTTCCCCGATGAATAGCGTGGCTTGTAAGCAGGCTTCCCTGCTGGAGTTTCCAGGCGGCTGCAGGCAGCAGGGAAAAGGCTGCAGATCAAAAGCCGCTAAGTTCAGCTAAGAGTGTGACGGAGGGAACAAAATAGCAGTCCGGCGATAATCTACACAAATCCCCTGTAGCTCAAGCCTTTGCTGACACCGCGACGCTGATTATTTTATCGGCTACTTAAGGATCATCCCCGGCCATGGGTTTAGCGCAAAGTACCAAAGAGCAAAAAGAAGAAATTTAGTTTCCATGTGGAGAGGTGGTCAGACAGAGCATCTCCACAGAGCTGCAACAACACTTCCTCACAGACGGACAGGTTTCCTGCAGAACAGACGAGGTGATTTGAATCTTTCCAAATTGGTGTAAATTAAAAGGGCCTTCAGTGAAATATGACCGAAGCCTAATAAACCTTTCGGCGGAATGGCCAGTGTGGAAGTAACCTGATCAGGGAAAGGTTAAGGTGGCAGTCAACCGAAATGTCACAGCCCCCCTGCGCTCCATCTATTGTTAAACACAGCTGAAACTGAGACTCCGGCTTCCAATGGAGGGCAGCGGATTCAGATGGAGCGCGTTTTTTATTGAGGTCCCGGGAGAGGAGGGGCGATCAGCTGTCATACTCGGGTTGGTTTGAAGCCCCGCGACGAGTAAATATCAAACCGATGCAGATTAAAAACTGTGATCGCTCCATGGCGGCGTAACAAGAGAGGGTTGGTAGAGATACTCAGATGCGACTGTCCGGCTTGAGGTCCAGGGAACAGATGTCCATGTGCTCCGGTTGGTCCGTTGTCTCACGGCAGGTGCATTTTTTTTTTTTTTACCCAATTCTCCCAAAGTACCTGCGATGTCCGAGTCCACTGCGCGCGCGAGAAAGATCACAAGCAGATAAGCTCACCCGGATCAAACTAATAAACACTGATATGTGGCGCTAGCGGCGATGCACTGCCTTGTGTTGTTATTCTGTCAGGAGCTTTTTTCCCTTTAAAACGCCGCAATAGCATCGTCCAACCCGCTTGTCGCCGCGCGCGGGCAGAAAAAGCAGCTGAGCTCCAGGGAAGGTGTCGCGGAGAGACCAGCAACAAGCAGCACGAGCGACATAACCAGGAGAAAACATGGTTTTGTTTTGCTACAATGAAACACGTCAGGGTTTCTCCTTTCACCGCACAGCTCAGTACGCCCATCAATTGAGCGTTTTAACGGTGCAGAGCAACCTAACCTGGGCGGACGGGCGATGACAAGTCTGGCATCCAATTACAGCCCTGCAAAGGGCTCAGAGGAGGCGGGATGACAAGGTTTGCTCTCACCGTTTGCTTGGTACCCGTGTGATCCATCATCCAATAGCCGAACGCACAGCCAGAAACTTGTAAGCGTACCTATTCTGCCCTTTTCCCCTGAATGCAAGGCCCCGTGATAATCTGATAAACGATGATTTGTCGTTTTTCAGATAATGAAGAAATAAATCAAGACATGAATACGCTAATATAGCAGCGTTGTAGTTGATCGAAATTCCATCTGTGCACAGAAATACTCGTTTTGTGTCAGAGTTTGGCTTGTTCATCTGAACAATTACTTCTTTAAAAAAATGTACGCCTATTTCTTAATTCATTTCTCCCAGGAACAAACATTCCTCATACCAGCCCTCTATACAGACCGTTAGATTCCTCAACTGGAGCGCATCCCCTCCGAAATCACCATGCATTTAATATTTATATTTCTTTGACATAAACTAAAATAGATGCCTTTTAGATGCATGTCTTATTTAAGTCAGAGGTAGCGGAAAGTCCATATAGGTTTTGAAAATTTCAACTTCAGCCTGATATTTATATAGATTTTTATATATCTATTATTTTAATTTGGCTAAAATAACACTCCCTAAATTGACTTTGAGGTTCGTTACACAGCTCGTTACAAAGTAATTACACATAATGTAGCCTGTGTGTGTGTGTGTGTGTGTGTGTGTGTGTGGACGCACACTGCAGACGCACTCAGGATACGCGCTTGACTGCCGCCCTCTGGTCAAAGATAAAAGAGCAATAACTACATTGAGTGAGGCAAGAGAGTCTCTGGTCTTCACTAACCTTATGGTTGGTTGTGTTCAAACTGAGAGAGAGACAAAATCCAAATGGAGAAGAAGTTTATATGTCTTTATATTCCATCTCGCCATCCACAAAACGAATGTACAGACTCGTTGTCATATTCATTCACTGATTGATTTAGTTGGCATTAAAACATTTTAACTTGTCATAGCAGGAAAAGCACAGGTGGAAATAATAAACTACCTAATATTTAATCATTAGGTGTAAATGTGCTCAGGCAAGTGACTGAGCATGCGCAGTACCTGGACCCTGGAAGTGACACACCTAACTGAAGCACAGCCATCAGTGATGAGTCAACATCTCTGCTATAATTAGGGCCTATATTTAAAGCTTTTTGGAGGGACTGAAAATATCTGAATAGAGATATTTAAAGACTCCAAACTCCTACACACACACAGGTGTTTTCATTTATTCAGGCTAATCAGACCTCCGCTCAGGAGCTATGCTGGGGACTATGATGTCATCAAACTCGATATACTAATAGGATAATAGCTGTTTCACAAATTCATGCTACTTACTTTTCTCAGCAGGTTTTGAGTATGTAGTGTGCTCACACTAAACAAGAGAATGTATACTAAAAAAGTGCAGAGTTATTTTTATGCGTAGTAAAAAAGAATATTTTGAGTGTACTATTCTCCCACAATATAATACACAAAATAAATGATTACAGCTGGATGGTGGTGACACAACTACATTTTGAAAAACCTTTTGCTGTCTCTATGTTAAGTTTAATTGGGTTTCTGAAGTCGCAGTTTGATTAATGTGTGAATTATTGTATCATTTTCTGTTAGTATAAAATGGTTAAGTATGTTTTTGTATTTGTTGTTTGCTAATTGAAAAACAAACATTATGCTACAGAGATTGGTCCATACTGTATACAGTTAGACACTGAGAATAATAAGGTATAAATTGTCCCACCCTGACAGGTGACATCAAGCCTAACAAGAGATTGAGGGAGCTGTCAGTCATGCAGGCTGTACACACCCACACAGTCCTGAGTGAGAAGATGTCTCATCAGGCAGATTAAGTGAAAACACCTGGGGGGGTGAGTCATGTGTATGTGTGTGTGTGTGTGTGTGGGCTTTGATATAAAATACAATCACAATGTGTGTATTAAGTAAAAGGAGCCTTTCACATAAACCTCTAAAGAACGAGTCTTCTTGTTAATGTGTCATTCGCTTTAGGTTGACAGAATGCATCAGACATGTGGTTTATCCGCATACAAGTACTCAATACAAGTCCAATCATCCAGCTGCAGCTATCATAAGCTGTTGATGCCATTATGAATCCAGATAAAGGATCAAATGGCATGAAACCTGTGCTATAAGAATATGACCTCAATTTAGTTTGTCCCAGCTGTGCCTTCCTGAAGCGGCCGGACCGTAAACCATAATCCTCTGTCTCCGTGGATTAATAATGTAATCTTCAAAGCAAACAATGAGTGTAAATGAAATGCGTAGGTATTCATCTGGGCCTTGCTGAAATGAGTACTTAGCGAATGACCTCAGCTGAACATCATTCACACTGAAACAAAAACTTTGTGGTATTCACCTTGCTTGGGCTGTTGCAGGGAAAACTGAAGGTATTTCATCACACTGGGTTTGAAAGTCATCCAAAGTGTGTAATCAAATAGTTTCATGTACAGTTTTCTCTCTCTCTCTCTCTCTATCATGGGCCTTTTGAGGTCCCGATTCCTTTCCTCTTTATGTTTGATCATCTGACTTGTTTTTGTCAGACTGCAGATAAAAACAAGTCTATTTTCTACTCAGTCAATGCACCTGATATTCTGTCTGTCTGCTCCTCTGTTTTCAGTTTCATCCAAGGACAGGCAAGCATCCAATGCGCAGCAAGGGACCCGCACACTTTTAACTCACATTAAAGGCGGACAGAAAGTTTCACACGCATATGGTTGCCTTTATTGGTGAGTAGCACAAGGAGAAGGTGTAAATTGGCTAAGAGAAAGGTTTTATAAGATCTGAAATGCTTTCACATTAAGGTACACATGTCTCTCTCAGTTTAAAATTGAACTTGTGCTGCCCTCTCTTTCATGCCTGCAGAAACATTTGGCACCTTGGTCCCACCCTCCAGGGATCTCCACACTTGGATGAATCCAGGAGGAGGCGGTGTGCAGTGGAATGATATGGACAGAGAGGGTGTTCAAGGTGGGGACTGATAAAGGTAGAGGAGCTGCCATCTCCTGGGGTATTACAGAGATCAAGCCCACAGGGTGGAGTGAATTCCCAGCCGGCTGTGACAGGTGTCAATGTGTGGCACTGGAGTTATGATACCACAGCTGAGGGGACTCAGTATGCAGGGAGCACCGTCTCAGAGCGTGATGGTGTTTGGCCTCTTTATTGAGGCTGCCATGGCTTTAGTCAGCCATTCATCTGATCCAAGACCTGCAGCTTTTTAAAATTTCTCCTTTTACTCACGACTAATTGTCTACCTCTGCCTGGCTGTTTGACTGTGTGTCCCTCAGCCTTCATCTTCTTCCGTCTCTCACAAACATCCCTCCTCGCCCTCCTCCGGCCTTCCTTTTCTTCACAGCTCACAGCCTTTGATGAGAGGTCTGAGCTAAAATGTCACAGAGATTAAGGGTGTTTTGCCTCCTGCAACCCACCGGATCAGTCCTGCCCACCCTCTGTGCCTGAGCTTCCTTCTCCCCGAACAGGTGTGGAGTGGCATATCTTCCTGCTCCGCTGTGCCATGTTGAATTTCCTTCAGGGGAAATAACATTCCTCCATGTTTACAGATGAGTAAGACCCATAATAGACACTCCTTGTGTAGTAGACTGTCCATTGTTAATTTTCACCTTTTTGTTTTTATTATTTCCATCGCAACCTTTATTGTCATATTCTACGTACTGAGCAGAAGGAAGGGAGGGAGGGTGGGTGGTTAAAGAGTATTTCTTTTTGTTTCCTTTGTGTGTGTGTGTGTGTGTTTATCCATATTGGATACTATCTGTTGTATTCTCTGGCTTTGTTTTTCTTAAATGAAAATGTAGACTGCATTCTCTAACCCTACATTTTGAAATCCTTCTTTTATAAAACATACTGAAAAACTAAAAAACAGATGAGTAAGGAGATGGGGAGAGGTGAAGTGAAGGGATGAGGAGAAATGAGGTGAAGAAGAAAGATAAATTGAGGGGAGAGTGGATCAGGGGGGAGGAGGTGATACATGAGGGAAGAAATGGGAAAATGTGTTTTGTACAATGGGAA
Source organism: Enoplosus armatus (assembly GCF_043641665.1). Taxonomy (NCBI): domain Eukaryota; kingdom Metazoa; phylum Chordata; class Actinopteri; order Centrarchiformes; family Enoplosidae; genus Enoplosus; species Enoplosus armatus. The sequence continues at coordinate 18,098,390 of NC_092185.1, forward strand.
TATTTGTCTGTATTAGCTTGGTACAGTAGTCCATACTGAGTATTCCTCACCAGCAAATGCAGGCAAACAGACATTTGCAGTACAAATACAAAGTCATGGTGATTATGCAAAGTCACAGTTTCATAAGTTCTAAGTTTGAGAAGTTGACTTTAATCATTTCTACATTCAGCCCCCGCCCAGCATCCCACACACACATAGCAAAGACAGACACATGCACTTATCTGCAGCTGTTTCCTCCATATACAGTTAGACAGATTTGAAAATGAGATGTCTCCAGAGATGTGCAGTTCAGACGGAGCACTTAACATCACATAGCTACAGCTGCTGCCATATTAAACAGCATTCTGCAGTGTTTTCTCTGACATCACCCTCTCGTACTCCCTGGGCCACTTTAACCTTTGCCCTGCAGATCTGCACCTACTGGAATTTGTCCACAAAAATCTTGTTGGTGGTGTTGTTGTGTGTTGCTGTAATGAATTACACAGTAAGCAACATTCTCATCTGAACAGGTGACGTGTCTAAACACAGCAACAGTAAAAATAGCTCTGCTGCCAGTGTTATATTAACCACATAAAATTGTGGCTTATTCAGTTTTCTTATTAAGTGTTAGTTCTAAGGGTCCTGCACAATATTAAAAGACATCAAAGGTATGCTTTTTGTTGACAATCACACAGCACAGATTGTATTCGTCATGAAGCCACTTAAGAAGTGACTATTGTAGCGTTAGAGGGTCTTTCATCAACAGCGAATATCCATGCTTGGCCTCGTTCTAAGATTCAACGCTGACAGGAAAAAAAACAGCAGTTGCACAAAATAAAATTCAACCAACTCATTCATTATGTGTTGTGAGTATGAATGCGCTGAGAGAAATCTAGGTCATTTCTCCATCATTAGTATGCCAGCCAGGTGTAGCGCAAAGAGGATTAGAGGGAAGTAATGCCAATGGGGGCTCTCTAAGTCTATTTCTCCGTCTTTCTCTCTCTCTCGCTCTCTTTCTCTCTCCAACCAAACAATCACACCTAAGTGCTCCCCGCTGTCACCTCAAAGAGCATATCCATGACAAGTAGTCCAGACTTGTAATAAAACATTCATGCATTACCCGTCTCCAATGATGAGCGTGTTTCAAGCCCATTAAACAAGGAATATTTCCTAAATTTGGATCTTGACATTATGTGAGATCATAAAAGCCAGGGTCAGCACGTTTAGTCAACAGGTCTCTCCCCTGGAGCTGCTCCACCCAAAGAACATTGTTTTTGCGGTGGACTAGTAGTGTGGAAAAGCTGGAATAGCTCCTAAGGAAGTTGGTGAGAGCAAGGAAGAATTCAAGACTACAGCTCAATATACTATATCAGTTTATCAGTTATCTATCTAGCACCTGTTGGCTAATGATATGCCAATTGTATGTGAATATTATTGTCAATGTGTTAAATAATAAAATAACATATTTTGGGGGAATTCCACATTGGTGGTTAAAACTCAGTAGCTACAGTAGCTATGTTTTTGAGGTAACAATGCTATCCTGTAACAGTTTAGCAGGATGCATCACTTTCCCTGAGGGGACAATGTACCTAGGTGACATGTAGAGTAATATGCAGGAATACAAACTAAATGAGGAGCAATTGTTAACTATTGGCTGTGTGCCATTCATAGTTAATAAACAACGATTCAAAAGTGGTTGGTATGTCAATTCACAGCAATCAGTTCTTAAGTAACTAATGTATAGTTCTTGAGTCAGAGTTACTTGTTAGTTATTTATTGTTTGACAGTTATTTCCTGGTTTCTTACTTGCTCCTTCGTAATTATTCATGATTCTGTGAACTTTATGCCAAAAAGTGTTACCAAACCAAAAACATGAAACATAGTGTACTCACAACTTGTGAGCACTTACAACAGGGGACTGGGTTATGAAGTTTACACTGTTCTTCTGTTCTTACTGTATGTACAGAGTAAGTATAGTAAGTACTCTGTAAGTATTGAGTAAGTACTGAATAAGTACTGAGTAAGTATTGAGTAAGTACTAGTAAATTGCAGGCTGTATTATATAGTGTTACCAAAATTATATGCATTTAATCTATGCAACAATTTAACTGCAATACATTATTATGTTAATATGTACGTATCTTCCTCTTCCACCACCACGTTCTCATCATTGCTGACAAATAGTTATATTAAATATTATGTCTGAAAATACATGATTATTTCTCTATAAGTCTATGTACAAGTGATAATAAGTTTCATGGCTGATTCATCATGTGTTAGGGGGGTCATCCTGTTGATGCTTTATCTTGACAACCACAACCTAGTTCACTGCTTAACAAGGGCACTGAAGAGGCAAGTACACACAAGGTCACAGGCCAACAGATAATAATAATAATAATAATAATAATAATAATAATAATAATATAATACTGTATGCCATTTATTTATTATTGTTTTAAACTGTTGCATTTTTACTGAAGACTGAAGACGCAGAAGTCGATGTGCATCAGAGGCAGAACCTGCTAAAATCTCTCCATCACCACATGCTCTTTGGAGAACGTTAATGTTCTAAAATACTAGCCTGAGACAGCCCTCAGTGGGTGCTCAAACTAACTGACCTGTGGGAAATATTAGCATGGTGGACTGGTCCAGCCCAGTACAGCCTGGCCCCAGCAAACCCAGGACAGATCAGTGCCTTATTTGTCCAGAGACAGGACACAGCAGGTGTTTCAACTGAGTGCTCCAGCCTTGGCTCATCCACCAAGAAAAGGAACCAAGAAAGCAGTGAAGGACCGCTGAGAGGGGAGCAGTGTGTGGATTAAGAAAATCATCAAGAGGAGACATTTGGACTGGAAGCAGTTGAACCAGAAACCTGGGGCGCAGACTAAATCTGTGAGAGAGTAAAGTCTTTGCTGTAACAAGTAAGTTTGGTTGGTGTCGTGCCTTGTTTTTTTCTGAAATAATAATAAAATAAAATAAACTTTTGCAATTTGCCATGCTGGATGCTGTGTGAGAAAGAGAGAGAGGAGCGAGATCAAGGACACTGAACAAAGAGGCAGAGAGGTAAGAAGGAAAAAGAGATGTTCTTGTGTTCCACTTGCAGCGAGACAGCAACCTGTTCAGCACTTTGTAGCTTCGAGTCACTTGCTACTCCTTTAGACTGTAGTTAGTTATACAATCAAAGAGTTTGCTGTGGCTGCTTGAAAACAACTTCCTTTGGTAGGTATCAAAGCTTACAGAACAAATTACTTCACTAAACCCAACATGTAGTGTATAGGCAGCAGGAAGCAAAATTTACATTTTCCATTCGGCGACTAATCTTGTGGCTAATTGTTCCTTTTGGCCAATCTGTCGCTGAGAAAAGAAAAAGACCATTCTACATTTTTATACCGATGTGATCATGCACACTGAGCTTTATGTGACTTTTTTTGTGAAGATGGAGATTTTACAAGTAGGTACAATGAGTGACACATTCATTAGAAGAATAGATGGGGCTTGACACTTGCTTGTACTTGGCATTGAACGGTTGTAACATCTGTAATCTTCTTCCTTCAGCTGCTGGTAAAGTGTATAGATTATGTGCAGGTGAAGATGCACATACACACCAATGCACAACTTACACACATGCTGAAAGAAATGAATGGGGGAATGGGCATGAGAGAGGAATCCAAATTCAAAGTAAGAGAGGAGGCGCTCGGTTCATCAGTGGTACAAGCACAATGCTTTATCTCCCACAGCAGGTGTGTGGATTACCTTTTTAATTGGATCTTTGTATGAGACAGGCAGAGGCAAAGGACTATTGTAGTCTCTGTTGAAAGGAGGATGATAGAGCAGAGAAAGGGCAGGGGATGAGCAGAAGGGAGGGACGTGAGTTTCGATCATGTCTGGTGTGTTCTTCTGGAAACACAAACCCAATTACCACCGAGGCAGAGCGAAGACGTGTGTTCAAGACATGCAAACACTCCAACATACACTTTAACAAACACAAGCATATGTCTGCTCTGAAAAGCCTCTTTTGCTATCTGAGTACACTATAGGATATTAGGATTACAATATCCGTGTGTGAATTTAGAGAGGATGGTTAGGATTGTCCTCTGCCCCCCTGGTTCCTCTTATCTACTGGAGGCAATATATCAGGACTAAAAGCTGTCACACGCAACAAGACCCAGTCGAATTAGGAGTCAAATGAGTTTTGTCTGCCACTTGTGAAATTATAATTTCACATCTCTATTTGTGTCTGGCACAGATCGGCACCACCTCAACGTCACTGTCATGGCAGCAGAGCTTCTCCAGGCCACTGGGGGCAGAGTGGAGCAGGTGGAACGGCAGATGGGTCAGATGAGGCAGATGTCAGAGATGCAAATGTCCTCCTCCTCCTCCACCTTCAGCTCCTCCGTGAGCTCTACCAAGCTGCGAAAGGTCTCTCAGGGCTTGACAAGAACCATGGAAGGTAGGAATTATCCACCAAGATCACCTTCTCCCCATCTGCCATGCTCTCTAATGTAACCTTTTTAATCACGAGACATGGCATGAAGGACCCTCTATTAGAGTTATCATTACAATTACATAGGATGGTTAAAATAGTAGCTTCAACTGACATTCCTCACCTGTCCCACTGTGCAGAACATTGTCTTTTTCGGAGCACATTGGGAACTAAATGATGCCAGGCTGCCATTTTAGGCTCCTGGCCAAATACAGACCAACAATACATTGAATGAACTACATTATTCAGTTCTACAGTGCAACAAAAAACATTCATAATGATAATATCACATTTGCATGTGATGCTGCTCTAACATAGCTCTCCTGTTTTGCACATGATTATAATGTGGATGTCCTTTAGAGCACTCTGGGGTTCAGCGAAAGACCTCAGCTGTGGCGGAGTCCTTCAGCCAGGTACAGAATTCCCCCCTGATCCCAGAGGGAGAGTCTGTCCCAGATTTTGAGGAGAAGCTGCGCCCCATCACTGCCCAGGAGGGTGAGGTGAACCGCTCCTTTCATCTCACAGCACCTTGAAATTTTCTAGAAACGCCCTTTGCGTCCCGTAATATCTCTCTTCACATTGAATTATAAACTGTGAGCCCTTGAGACTGTAAAAGTAAAAAAAAATTTTAGATCCTTGCCCATAGTTTGCCTAGAAACTCCACATGACACAAGCTTAAACTCTACTGGGAAGTAAAAGTTTGCAGCTATGTGTGAACTTTAGAAAACCATTTGTCTCTCTGGGTTGAAGGTACTGTAAATCCACGCTGATCAAAGTCCTGGCCAAGACCTCACAAAGCACAAAGATACTGTGATAGAGTTTGTGTGATGCTCTTGACCTCCATGGAAGAAACCCTTTGCTGCTTCTGCTGAATACTAGTGCCTATTCTGCATAAACTGCAGGCGTTTGAGCCGTATTCACCCAGGCTCTACCTGTGAATTATAGATTAAGAGGATTGTAGAAGATAGCCTGTCACAATATGCAGAACACTGCGGAGTAGCCATAGCATTAGCATTCATGGGTTCACCTGAAACTCACTGGTCTCAAAAGGAAAACAGAAAAAGGCAAGAGAGTGAGGTGATTGATCCGATGTTCATTAAACATTCATTCTCACTGCTCTGATATGATTTAATGTTATGTTTGTTAAAATAATGCAGAGGAGAGGAGCAACAGTCGTTACTCTGCAGCTCATTGTTCTCAAGCAGATAACATGCTTTAACCTGGTCTGTCATTCATAGGCGACAATGCTGTGTTCAAGGCCAAGGTGACGGGGAATCCCCAGCCCAGTGTTAACTGGGAACGAGCCAGTGGGTGCCCGCTGTCGGATGCCACTAAATCTTTCTATGACAACATAAACAAACAGCACATACTCAAGGTTTGCCACTGCACAACCCATAGTACCTCAGTTATTAAAGGGTGTCACTGACCGTTTTTGCTTTTGAAACAATCCCAAGGCTGTGATTAAAGAAAACAATGGTCCTGATACTAAAGGGACGTTTCTGTTGATTCAGATCTATATTGAGTCTCTATAACTTTCTGTGATATATCAGCAGGTTGAACCATTTTGTTTCCCTTCATTGTGTTGTCTGATGACTAATATCAAACAAATATTTTTAGAAATGGAGTCAGCTCTGTGTTTGTGTTCAGTCATATAAAAATATAAATAGTATGTAGCTTTGCATGTATCAATACAATCTGTTTTTTTCTGTTTCATTGACGGCTGATGACTTAAAAATACCATATTTTTAAAACAACTCCAGCACATCTATGCATGGATGTCATTGGAGCACCAATATCTGCAATATCTGCTACTACTAGTAATCTACTGCAAGTGCATTTACCAAGATGTGACCACAACAGACGGCTGCAGAGGGCAGCAGCTCTGTACAGACTATATCATTAAGCGGAGGGGGCTCTGCCATCTTGGTGCTGTCAACTCAGACAGCACACCGTGCATCATGAGGAAAAGTAGCTAGAAAGAAAAAAAAAACTCTCTCTGATCCTTTTATCTGTAACCACTCTGGAGTGGATTTAGCGCTTTCTCTGTACCAGCCGGGGAGCTTAAGTGAAGCTTAAATAGCTATTATAAAGCAATTAACTTGTGGGTGCTGACATATGCATCTCCCTTTGCCATCTGTTTCTCTGGTGAGGGATGACTGTTAAGTTTAAAATGTTTACTGGGTATTCCCAGCATGGCACTGCCTCCCTCTGCTCCAAGTAAGTACTGCAGTGGGATTTAAAGTGACCAGGCCATGTAATTACAGTGAGACAGTAGCAGCGTAAAGCAAACCATTTTAATTCATTTTATGTATCCAACAATGAATTTCCTCCACTTCAGATCAAAACCCTGACCCTGGAGGATGCTGATGTCTACAAGTGCATTGCCTCCAACAAGCACGGAGAGGCCACCTACTCTATATCCCTCACTGTTACAGAAAGTGAGTCTAGCCATTTCATATAACACACTGTGTGAACCTTTCTTAGTCCCGATAGTTATTTAGAAGCTGTTTTCACTCAGTGCCTTAGGTGAAGATGCTCTGTCTTCATTTCTAGATCCAGCATTGGACTTCAAAAAGATGCTGAAGAAACGGTAGGAACACAAGCCTGTTGTCTAATACTAGCCGTGACACTCCCAAAGCCTGTCAAGGTGTGATGGAGCGTTCTCTGATCCACCCCCAGATGCTTTTTTTTTTGCATGCATCCAGAAATATCTACAGGACAGGAAATCTAAAGAGCTCCACTGTGTGCTAGTGTTGCTGCAGGGGGCAGAGGAAGATGCTTTTGAGCTGTCATCGCACATATGCATACGCTGTCAGACATACATGTACATGTACACACACACACATAGGCCTGGCATAAACCTTTGTAAACACACATGCACGATTGTTTCCCGTCTGACGTCTCTCTCATGGTGCAGCAGTGTGGAGAAGAGAGAGGAGAAGAGGCCACCTACAGAGGAGGAGATGTTAAAGATCCTGGCTGGAGCTGACAAGAAGGACTACGAGAGGATCTGTGCCGAGCACGGCTTCACCGACTTCAGAGGCATCCTCAAGAAGCTGAAGGAGATGAAGAAGAAAGTGGAGGTGGAGGTGAGCCTGTCATACAGAGAGCTTGTTCACGTACCACAGGATCACATAAGGAACAAAAGGTTTGGGATGTGATATGAAAAACAGTTTAAAAATAGAGCAGAATGGAAAAAGAGAAAGAAAAAAGTTTAATGTCACACAGATACAGCCATTGCAACAAAGGTGTGTCGCATAGAAACACTCAAGTCAACTAATGTGAAGACGGGAAAATACTTTGCGGTGTTATGTTGTCTGGGTTTGAAATCTGTAAATAAGTGTTTGATCATGTGGTATTTTGCCAGATGGTACGAGTGCTGAAGCCCCTGGAGGACATCACTGCCAAAGCCGACACGGACATTGTCTTCGACACCATCCTGGAACTGAAGGATCCAAACATCAGGATGCATTGGTTTCTGGTAAAACTGATGGTGTCTGTTGTGCTTCAAAGTTTGCATATATATATATGGGATTTTCCATTACATAAAACACTTGTGAGTTCTCCCCTTATCTTGTTTACGATTCAGGATAAAGAGCTGCTGCGGATCCAGTACTCTCATGGGAAATACGAAGTGAAACAGATGGGAACCAAGCACCTGCTGTGCATTTCTAGCGTGAGCCTCGGTGACATGGGCACCTACACTCTGCAGGTTGCAGACAAGAGGCTGTCAGCCAGGCTTAACGTCATAGGCAAGTGCAGAATGGGACTCAAGTCCTTCCAGCGGCTCATAACTCAGAGAGACAGTGCACACTTGTTTTATATTGTTTAACAGATGGGGACACGTTTTATGTGAGCATAATGACCTGCATATGTGTCTGACTTTGTTTTGCTTTTACACTCTTACACCTTCCATTTAATGTCATTTCCTTGTCCTGTTTCTCATCTCTCATTCCATCTACAGGACATAAATAGCCAACATTTTTATATATTTTTTGACCAGCCAGAGATGATTTTCTCTCTTAGTCAGCTTTCTTAGTCATCTCATATTTCTCTGAACACCCATATATCAAAGCGCCAATTGCCAGATGTCTTACAGCAAATTACAAATACTGCTCTTTGGCATGGAATCCTTTTCTGTGAGGTGTTTACATGATTTAGTCTATACAATTTAAATCATATATTAGAGAGCCTTTTTCTCTCCTATGTCTCTTTCAGATGAACCTCTGAAATTCCTGTCTGACTTCAAGCCCAAGAAAGTGACAGAGCGCCAGACCGCCGTGTTTGAGGTCCATCTCTCTAAGAAGACAGATGCACCGCTCATCTGGAAGGTTTGCATGTGACTCTAAAAGACACATTAAATACACTTTTACACAAGCGCATAATATTCCATCTAGGATGAGATGTAAGAAGTTGCTCTCGAGGAACATTTTGTTTTCAGCATCTAGGTAACTCAGATGAAAAGAAACACACAAATTCAAACATTCTAGGCGGACGTGAACACCAGGGAAATACACACGATGGAAAAGGAATATGGAAATTGTTTTCCCAGAAGTGTTTGTATTTTGGCAGGTAAAGGGAAAGGAAGTAAAAAGAGATGAAAAGTTCGACGTGTCCCTGTCTGAGGATGGTCTGACCTACACCTTGAAGATTAAGGATGTGAAAGTCAGTGACACTGGAGATTACACCTTCAGCATCGGAGACCTCACTGCCACCGTGCCACTTTTCATTGAGAGTATGGACGGAAGTATTTTAAAGGCTTCACCCTCATAAAAAACTTTTTTTATGTGTGCTTTTTGTTTGTTATGGTTTGTTATGTTTTGTTTTCCCCAAAAGGGCTGTGTCTTCCTGTTTTAGTGGAGCTAGCATTTCGAAGGAAACAAACTTCCCCCTTCAGACTCAGTGGAGATAAGCAGTTACTGCTTTTTTTTTACCCTCCCCTGAGATTAGAGGCTTCGTTCCTTCATAGCTATGCTAAACAACATCATCTTCCCTCTATCGTCCAAATGAAGACGTATGGGTAGCATAATAAATCCTCCCTCCTAGTGCTGAGTTGAAAGTAATCCAACCAAATCCCTCCTCACAACAAGCTCATTTATTACGGCTCTGTCTAACAAGATGCTTACTTGCTCAAGGTGCAAGCTGGGGCATGTAAATATCAAGGACATGTGGCAGTCCTCTGGGGTTGCAGGAACAGAAGCATAGTAATTGAGGTTGTGTTAATTACGGTTATTCATGAGCAGACTATCTTTCTTGTTCTTTAACTATAATTCTACTATATGTGTTAGGAGTCAATATAAAGAATAAACCTAATAAGTGGGTAGAACATTTAATTCTGTTCATAACTTCACCCTATAATCATGCTTTTCACATTCCATGTGATTAGATTAATTTTGCATGTGTTTACACTATAGGAATTACCATAAAGGTCAAAGAGAAACATGCTGGTGAAAGCCAAATAAACCTCTAAAGTGACTCTCTTCCTTTTATTCTTGGTCTATTTTACTTTTATCCAGGGATTCCCATCAAGTTTACCAGCCTCTTAAAGAACGTCCGTGTGCAGGAGAGAGGCAAGGCCCGCCTGGAGTGTGAGATGAGCTCCAAGGACGTGCACATTCGCTGGCTGAAAGACGGGTGTGATATCACAGCCAGTCGTCGCTACATCTTCATGCGCGAGGGAAGGAGGGCAGAGGTTATCCTCGAGGACTGTGAGCTGACAGATGAGGGAGAGTACTCTGTCATCTGCACTCAGGACAATGATGCACACGAATATGTCACTTCTGCCAATCTGAGCGTGGATGGTAATGGAGTTTTTTTCAGTATCAGCCAACTTGTTTTAAGGTCTAACATAACAGTAGTGACTAATAAGTAAGTCATGTGTTCTTTGTGTGCTGCCAGAGCGTTTCGCCTCAGTGAAGAGTGGTATGTCAGACGCTCAGTGTCCTACAGGCTCCCCTGCAGAGCTGTGTGTTGTTCTTGATGATGAGAAGGTGGACGGAGTGTGGCTGAAGGATGGAGTGGAGGTAAGAGACAATACGGGATGGGATGAAATTTGGTACAGATATCCATGGTCCTCGGGGGATGAATCCTAATGACCTTAATGGCAGAAAAGTTGTGTTTTTTTGAGTGAAATGTTTGTTGGGAGGATTGCTATGAAATTTGGTACACACATTCATGTCACCCTCAAGATGAATTGTAACAAATCTGGTGATTCCCTAACTTTTCATTTATCTAAAAAACCTGCACAACTAACGACATTCCCATCAGTCTCACCTGTACCTTGTGTTTAGTGCTAATTAGCATATGTTATGTGAAAACTTAAAGTAAGATGGGTAGCATGCTAACATCAACACAAGCACAAGTACATCCTCACAAAGCCACTAGCATGACTGCAGATTCTTAGTCATGTGCAAGTGATACACAACTTTAATGCCATTGCCATAATCAAAAAGCTTGAAACAATTAATATCGTCATGATTTTAATCAAGTCGCATTTATAGCATTTTTATCAGTTAAGTTCTATCACCCACACACACTCCTCTTTTCATTTATTTTTCAGTCAGTGAAGTGTTTTGTCCTTCATGTTATATTTGACAGATTTCAGAGCTGAGTGGGGTTCAGGTGGTCAAACAGGGAGCCGTACACAAGCTGATCTTCTCTGGTGTGACTAATGGCCATGAGGGCAAGTACACCTTCAGAGCCAAGGGGGCTGAGAGCGAGGCCGTACTCGCTATTGCAGGTGTGTGTTTGTGTTTGATGTTTGAGTATGTATTCACAGGTGGGGCAGAGACTTGCTGGAACGAGCTTCCTGCCACTGGCATGGACACAAACATCCAGACAGTGTCTTTTTTGATACTACCACTAGGAGTCAGACATTTTCAAATCCTACATACTAAAGCTACCAAACCTGCACTGAAAACCATAATGAAATTGAAACGAAAGCTGAAATCTATATCCAAAATCCAATAAAATACCAATCTATATTAACCCTATTTCCCAGACCCTCCAGAAATTGATTCCTCTGTGCTGGACTTGTTGGGGGCCCGACCTGTGACTGTGAAGGCGGGCCAGACAGCCACCATTAAGATCCCCTTCAAAAGCAAACCGCCTCCCAAAGTCACCTGGTACAAGGACGGAGTGGAGGTCATGGAGGATGAGAGGACCAAGGTGGAGCGAACAGCTGACGGCACCTTGCTGGTGCTCAGCAGGTGGGTGAGCAGAGAAGGGGCATCATCCACTCAGATATGTTATGATCTTTTCAAAATCTTTTCTCTCACTTTGCTTTTTTACTAGATGTGTGCGAGAAGACAGTGGGGCAATTATGCTCCGTCTGAAGAGTGACTGTGGTACTGCCGTTGCCAACCTGCACCTCAATGTGATTGGTGGGTGACAACACATGTTTGGCTACAAAAGGTAAAGCAGTTTTCTTTAACACACGTTTGAATTACTTAACACGTATTTTGCTACACTCCCCAGACCATCCTAAGCCTCCCCAAGGGAAAGTGGAGTTCCTCGAGCTGTCAGGAAAGTGTATCAAGATGAAGTGGAAGGCTCCGCGGGACAATGGAGGTAAGCAAGTAAGCAGCTTTGTGATTGAACGGCGTGTGGCAGGCAAGAAGTCCTGGACCAGGGTTGGTGAAGAAGACAGCAGCACCACCACCTTCAGCGATGACAAAGTGGAGGAGGGCCAGGCGTACCAGTATCGCATCAGGGCCGTCAACGCGGAGGGAATGAGTGACCCTCTCGAGACAGAGGAGGTGTGCGCTGGAGAGCCCGTAGGTGAGAGCCAATTCAAACAATGAATTATCATCATCAAAATCATCTCTCAAAACATCAAGATGTCTGAGCAAAAGACACTTGGAGAGAAGAGTTTTGGGGGTCCAGAGGTGAGACTTGTAATCACCATCATTGTTCCCATCATTATTCACTCCCTTATCATTATCATCACAGCCATTGAAATTATCATGTCATTGTCAAGCTCACCTTCTTTACCAGATAAACTCCCCTTTCTTCATCATGCATGAGAACACTTCTCCTATTTAAATCCAACTACCCAGAGGCTCCAGGCACAGCGTCCCAGCCCCAGGTGTCTAACATAACCAAGGACACCATGACAGTGAGCTGGACACCTCCAGCCCATGACGGGGGAGCCCCAGTTCTGGGCTACATCGTGGAGAGGAGGAAGAAGGGGAGTAACATGTGGTTGCAGGTCAATAAGGAGCTCCTCACAGGTCAGACTCAGGGCAGTACATCAAGCTATCATGTTCTGTTGTCATATTTAGTTGCTATAGACTGACATTGTCTTTTGTTTTTCACTCTAATTATATCTTGCTGTTACAGGCTGTGTTTACACAATTTTAATGCAGACATTCTTGAGAAAGGACACAGTGTTTTAAGGTGTATCAAATTAAGTCATCACTCTATATATTCAACCCATATGGTTTTCATTTCTGTATTGACAGTACATACATCCTCTGTTTTTGGTTGCATTTTATTTATTGAATTTGTATCTGTGTTACTGTTTTCAGATACAAAATTCATGGTGGAAGGGCTGGTGGATAATGTGGAGTACGAGTTCAGAGTCACCAGTGTAAACAGGGCTGGAGCAGGCAGTCCTAGCACCATTTCTAATGCAGTCCTGGCCAAAGACCCAATAAGTGAGTCCTTCACTGTCCCTCTCTGTATCCATATTATCTAGACCATCTAACGTATAAAAAACCTTGGCTTTGCCCTTGTAGGAGCTCCTGGCCTGGTGAGGAACCTGTGTGTGTCTGATTCCACAAACTCCTCAATTTTTCTGAGGTGGACACCTCCCGAGCCGGGGGACGAGCCCTCGGGTTACATCCTAGAGGTTCGCCCTGAGGATGCTAAAGAGTGGATGAAGGCCACCAAGATCCCCATCGCTGGCACTGCCTTCAATGTGGGAGGACTTCAAGAGCGGATGAAGTACCACTTCCGTATCCGGGCTGTCAATGAAGGAGGGGTGGGACAGCCCATTGAGCTGTTGGAGGGTGTACTGGCCATGCCTCCGCCTGGTAATATGACTGCATTCTGTTGTTGTCTCCTATTTTTTTTCTCTATTTGGTTTTCTCTCTTCTGTTATGTTTTTTCCCTACACAGTGACACCCAGGTTTGATCTCCAGGGGAAGCTGAAGAACCAGATGGTGGTCCGAGCCGGAACGGCACTTTGCCTTCAACTCACCTTCACTGTAAGACTCTGATCTACACATTACTAGCATGCACTCCATGTAAGTCCTATAACATGAATTCTTACTCCTCAAGCCTTCCCTTCTTCACCCTTACAGGCTTCACCTCCCCCAGTGGTAACCTGGTTCAAGGATGGCATCATCACTACAGGACGAGAAGTCGTCACCAAGAGCAAGACTCACTCCCAGTTCCTCATTTCCTCCTCTCAGCGATCTGACTCTGGCGTCTACCGTGTACACCTGAAGAACGACTATGGAGAGGCTCACTATGATGTCAGTGTCAGGGTTACAGGTGAGTGCTGAAGGCTCCATTGTATATGCATATAGTCTTTAATTATGTGCTCTTTTTTAACATCTATATACTGTATTTTGCTTAACAATTTGGTCCCTCAAAGTATATGTCACAGGTTTCATCTCCAAAATCGGGTGTTGGCTTTGGCTTAAATAAAATATTTCTTCTCCTCATCATCCTCCTTCCTCTCTCAGACTTTCCTCGACCCCCGAGGAACCTCTGCCTGGAAGAGGAGGTTCCGGGTACAGTGACCCTGCAGTGGGATCACACCCTAGACCTGACTGACGACGACGAGGGAGCACATTACGTCATCCTCAAACGTGACACCAGCACTGCCTCCTGGTTCACTGTGGCCGAGCGTGTCTTCAGCAGCAAGTACACCGTCACCGGACTGCTTCCCGGGAGGAAGTATTTCTTCCGAGTCATTGCACAGAACTCTATTGGAGACAGTGATCCCTTGGACTCGAAGGAACCTCTCATCATCGCCAAGGAGAAAGGTGAGAAGGGAAGACTTCAGATTTCAGTATTACACTGTTGGTCGAATTAATACTAATTTTCTTGTGTTCTTGTATGTTTTTATGTGTTTGTACATCTGTTTCTTAGAGTGCATCAGCAGCCTTCGGTTAAGGGAATATGCCTCACCACCACGTCAGGTGAAACCTACATTCCTGCTGCCACTGAAGGACCACGCTGTTCACAGAGGCCATGACTGCACCATGAGCTGTGCCTATCAGGGTATGCCAACGCCAAAGGTATGAAGGACATGGCTATTGATATCAGTGTGGTGCATCTACTTGAAAACATCTGTGCATTAATAATTGAAACATGTTTTCCCCAGCCCCCTAAAGTAACAATAATATTGGTAATTCCCCTGCGTAGGCCTGCTGGTATAAGGGGGAGTCGAAGATCTCTGACTCCCCTCGGTTTTGGCAGAGCACAGCCAACGGAGTGTGCACCTTGGTCATCCCCACCTGTGGAACCAAAGATGGCGGAAAATACACACTGGTGCTGGAGAACACTCTGGGGACGGCCAAGTGCTCCTGCAACCTGGTGATATTTGGTAGGTTTTGAGAGAGGGAGTGGAGTGGAATGATGGTTTAATACACAAAAAGGTGTTTTATGCTTTCCTTGACTAATTGTTCATGTTTCTGTGTGTGATGTCTTCCAGATAAGGATGACAAGGGCCTGTTGGAGAGCCTGGCCAAGCAGGCAAACAAAGAGAAGCTTATTTTGTAAGAAGAAGCTTGAACTGTTGCCATGAAAGATGCACTTTGATTGGCCACTGACCTTATACTGCATGTGCTGTCACCACTAACAATGAATATTTAGCTCTGATTGGAGACATTAGACATTTATAAATCACATTTTTGATTGACTTGAATTTCAGATTGTTTTGGTCAAACATCTTGACATCATGATATTTTTCAACTCTTTTTCCCCATTTTCCTGGCTCTGATAATGCATCAAATGACCACCAGAGGTCAGACTTGCTCCCATCAATGTGTAGGCATTCTGCTCCAGAAGCAGTACTCATTAGTCAGCTCGCTCAGCCAGAGAGTCCTTTCTCTCTCAGTGACAAATGTTTTTCTTTCTATAAAGGAATTTGACTTTCATCTTTTCTCCAGTTTTTTGTTTCCCCCAAACACTTATTTCACAGGGCTTGCTGTACCAGGCCATATGCCATGTCAACTAAGTGGACTAGATGGAGTGTGTGTCTGCACATAAAATTCACAACAAAAATAATTTAATATAACAGTACACAGTGCATCATATCCACACTGCCACTTTGGAACCAGAGTTCAAGAGACTGAGGCTGATTTGAGTTAAGTGGCATGCACACTGCCAATTATGCAACTAGTCAAAATCCTACTTCCCTTTGAGGTATCCTGGTAGTTTAGCGTGTTAATCTGCATAACATGCAATGCCCTGGGTTTCAATACAGTCTACAACTTTTATCAGACATCATCCTCGTTCCCAGTTCTGCCTGATACATTCTACTTTGGATGATTGAAAAAAACATTTCAAACAAAAATAGAAAATATTTCACCTCCTGCCACTGTGCATAAAATGCTGCCAGAGAGTATTAGGACAGTGACACATTTTTATGCACTGTCGCTGTCTCGCACATTATTGGATTTGAAATGAAACAATGAGCTTTGCAGGTATTATCAGCCACATTAGATGAGCTGTGTAGAAGCTGGAGTCCTTTTTAAAAATACCAGTAGTCTCACAATTTTAGGTGACAGAAAGTAACTTAACAGCAACTTTAAGTTATCATATTTTTATGAAGTCTATGACTGTTAACCACTCATAAATGTCAGGAGACGCCTGTTATTTTTCAGCCAATTGCACTTCTTGCTTGTTTTGAGGGCTTTTTGCATTCAGTCTGGTCCTCAGCAAGTGAAACACAAGCTCAGTTGGATTTATGCCTGCTGATCAACTTGGCATGTCAAGTGGTAAAACAAATCATTTTTTGCCTTGTCTATATGTTTAGGATCACTGTCCTGCTGCATTGACTTAAGATATGGAGAGTGTATGTATGAAAAACGCTACAAGTCCAACATTGTTCATCCAATATGACTTGAATATAGATTCAATTTGAGCCTTTGAACCTGAAAGTCCACTTTAACCTCACTTTGATTGTTAATTTCAAATGTAATGTGTTAAAACAAAACATAAAAAGTGTCCTAATACTTATCGAATGCAGTGTGTGATGGCATCCCTCAGGTTAAAGAGGCCTGACAGCCTCTCAGAGTGATCTGCTGCTGCTTGAGAGAGTGAGTGTGGCCTGGTAAGAAGCTGCAAAATAGACAAAGAGCGGTTACAACCCCTCTCCATCCTGATGTCACTGTTCTGGCTCATACAGACTCCATTTCTATAGAGCCACCGGGGGACTGGCAGTGTCAGGTTGCCAGGTTCAAATCAATTAAGCGCCAACAGGCACTAAACCTATGTCACTGGTACCTTCTGACTCCTCACTGCTCAGCTAAGGCACAATAAGGTGGAAGTAGCTTGAAGTGAAAGCCTGAATAGTCAAGTTAAGTATTTGACAGAAACAAAAGGCTGCATTGCATTTATATGGCTACACCGAAGAGATGCAGGATGAAAATCTATTCAAAGTTTCCCAATAAATAAGTTGAATGGAGCAATATTTTACAAAAAGGAGATAACTGTAGTGTCTTTCACATTTATTGCTCATTGAATTTCATTATTTCAATGGAAGCATGTGTCACAGGGCCTGTTTTTATAAAGGCCATCACAGATATGCCTCATCATCGTAGAAGACTGGAGCTCTTTGATAGTAAGACCTTGGCTGCGAATGAATGAGACGCATTTGGAGAGAACTGGCACGGTTCCTACAGGAATCTATGAGATGTGGTATGTGTGTGTGTGTGTGTGTGTGTGTGTGTTTAAAAAAATGATGGAGAGAAAAAAGGAGACATGAACCAGAGGCAAGAGGAAGTACTGGTAGCAGTCTGGATGAGTTTCCACAGGGTTAAAGTCTGTTGAAAGCACATTTTCCACCTCGGCCAGACAATAGAGTGCAGCAGTTACTAGAACAGAGCTGTCTGTTGTCCTCCAGTCCTTTCTGCCTTAATGGCACTTTAGCTGCTGAGGTCCAACAGCTTCTGTAGAAACACAAAACACTGAACAGTTATAAATATCAGCTGACATTTTGAATGCAGCACCTTTGATTCTAGGACACAACAAAACAAACAAAAAAAGACCAAAGGATGTAATCTTGAAGTTGCATTGTAATTGCATTTATTTTGCCAATAGATATTCACATTCATAGCAGTTTCACTACAGCAAAGAAACTATTTCATCTCTACAGTCAAGAAAGAAAGAAATCACAAAGTGAAAATCAAGGACGACAAGGTAAAGTATATCATAGAATAAAAATAAGAGAAAAAGAACACATTTGTTCATGAAATGAAGTCAAATGATGCATTGTAATGGGCCTTCAATAAAAAAAGTTTGTGGTAAACAAACCCAGCTTTTTCCACAGTGACAGGCAAAGATAGCATTCGGGGCTGCTTTTCTGCAAATAAAAGGATAACACTTAAAAAAACTTCAAAAGCAATTAATGCCTTTTAACGCTGATTCTCTCACGCCTCGATGTGTCACTTTCTTGTACTTAAACCATCAACATCAAAACAGTGACTTAAGCTTTCTCTCTTAAAGAAAGAAGTGGGAAGAGTAAAGGAAAGCGGAGCATATACTTTAAAGGATACAGTACACAACAATCCTTTTCTTTGAAACACTTTAGCTGCTAGTTTTAAAGAGAGATTGACTGGCCTTACTCTGTACCAAAAAATGCAGCACACAGTAGATTACAAATATTACAAAGAGAAGATTCAGCATTATCTTTACATAGTTGTAAGCTCATACTGATGTTGGAGGACTGTCAGTCATAAAAACACCTGGGTGTGTAGTGTGCAGTTTTCTGTCACCGTAGATGAGCGTTGACATGGAGGAATCGTCTCAATCTACTTGTCATGCATGAGTAAAGATACGCAAACTTTACAGCTCTATGTGTTGAATGTCACCCGCTGCGTTATAACGGGTACGGCACATTTACAGCAAAGGTTTCAAATCAAAGAGCACAAACAACAGCAAAGAGAAAGAGAGAGAGAGAAAACTTGAAATCAAAGAAAAGTGCCAACTTATTCAAAGGACCGAGTGGAACAAGGGTCCTCTCTACTACAACAGCTACTGGCTCCAGCTCATTACTCACAGCGCAGGCCGAACCCAACTGGCCTCCCACAGCTCTCTCAGGTCCCTTTTGTCTGCACACACAAAGCTCAGAACAACAGGGCTGTTGACAGGCTGAGGTAAAGTGATGCGCCTGCTGGCCTGCCATCTGTGGGGGGACAGGATAGCAGCTAACGGGCAGGATGGAAACAGAGTCTTCCCCTGTGTGTCATATTTCACCTCCTCACCTAATTCCAGCTACAGTATCGCTCAACAATAACCTCCTTCCTAAGTGGAAGGCCAAATGCACTTCTGCACCAACGAGGGGGACCTCTGTCTCCTCCAAAAACAAAAGGTTGTTGGATACATGAGAGGGCTCTAATGCTAACAAGTTCCACTCAATGAAATGACTTCATTATACTTTCAGCTTCGGTTATCTGTGCCCAAGTCAAATAAAAATAGCAACGGTGGAGGAGAAACAGAGTGAATATTTCCAACTAAATCCTCCAGATAGGCAGATAGTTATAACAATAACTGCCAACTTACTGATGCAATAGTTTATTTCTTGCTGTACAGGCTACCACTCATCTTATCACTCTCACAAAAGCAACTTCACTTTCCAAAGTCATGGAGATTTCACAAAGTGTGGGTTGGCCAACAAAAATTATCTTTGAAATACTTCAAAGTAAAGCCTGCCTTCTGGCATGTAGCCATTAGGATTGTAAGAAGATTTATGTGGCAGAAGACAAAGAAAGTAGTGCTTACATAAATTGCCCACGTAGTAAGGATGAGTAAGACGGCTTGACTCAATCTCATCATCCCCTCGTGGTTTTACTTTGGACTGCATACTACAGTCAATCATGTTAACCAGCATCTCTCCTTGTGCTCCACTAAACCCTGATTTAAGACAGCATAAGCAGACGAATGCATGTCTGCTAGCAAGCCTCTGTGGATGTCTTTCAGCACAAAGGCTTATATTAATTGTTGACAGAACATGTTCTGCCGGTGCGGTGGATGAGATGAGAAGTGGGAGAGTGCTGCAGAATAGGATTTTGCAGCGATGCTGGGAGGAAAAAAATAAAAAACACGGGACAGAGGACTGGTCACAGAGTGGTCACACAGACGGACTGATGAAACACGTCTGACTGACAAAGCAGAAA
Organism: Enoplosus armatus; assembly: GCF_043641665.1. Classification (NCBI taxonomy): domain Eukaryota; kingdom Metazoa; phylum Chordata; class Actinopteri; order Centrarchiformes; family Enoplosidae; genus Enoplosus; species Enoplosus armatus. The sequence goes on from NC_092185.1 coordinate 18,118,205, forward strand.
TATTGTGCTGACAGGCCAAAAGGAGATTGAGGAACTATCTGGCAAAGCAGCGGTCAGGAATAGACGCTTGGGCTTGAGTGTCTTTCCTGGTCAAATAAAGACTGCGTGCTGCTGTTGATGTTGAAAAAACTTTGATGAGTGTCAACACCATGGTCTGCCTGCAGATCTGTCATGGTGGCTGATGTGATGCATAAACACATTTTGATGTGTGTGTGTATTTCTTTTGTGCGTATGTGGGTGTGTTACCAACAGCAACAGGGGTCATTGACCCAGCAGAAGGAACCCATAACATGGGTCTGTTTCTTTTCCATGCCTGTTTGTTGAATATGCAGCACAATATATCATGTTAAAGGTGCACGTGGACTGAACCATTAAACAACAAAACTTGTCCCTTTGCTATATTTTTAAGTGATTAATACTGTCAATTGCTAGTGCACATTTGTAATAAAATTGATTTTCTTTCCAGTATACAAACTGTTAGTGGTATTAATCATGAAGCCGGTGACATACACTTTGGTAAGGGTATAGTCAAGAGGAGGCATGCCCACCAATGGATATAGAGCTGCAACTATCTTGATAATCGATTAATCGTTTCAGTATTTTTTAAGCAAAAATATCAAACACTTGCTGATTCCAGCTTCTTAAATGTACGGATTTGCTGCTTTTCTTTGTCGTTTATGACAATAAATGAAGAGCCTTTGGGTTTTGGACTGTTGGGTTGAGGACGTCACTTTGGACTCTGGGAAATTGTGATGAGCATTTTTCACAATTATTTCACATTGTGTAGACTAATATTATAGATTAACTTGACCATAGATTAATCTATGATGAAAACAATCGTTAGTTGCAGCCCTAAATGGATATGCTTACTATTAAGGCCAAATTAAGTCTAAAGAATAGATATACCCCAGTTTGAATATACTGTACCCAATCAAATACTACCTTGAATTCATCCTTAACTGATAACACGTTCAGGGGCTGCTAGAAAACACACAAAGAGGTGAAGGGTATGAAGACAGCTTAAGAATCTTGTGAGAATACATTAACGATGTCCAGTAGTGTGTCTACTCCACATAAACTATGATGGTTCACAGCATTTATGGCCTTGAGTTGGTTCTGACTTGTCACAGGTACACACAGACGTTCAATACACAGACTCTCACACACTCAAAACATGCATATACGTAGACATATGAAGAGAGATTTACAGTACACTTCTTCAGTATCCAGTAAGACACGCCATCCTAGCAGGAACAATTTGCAGAGGGTGAAACAAATGAAAGGTGAGAGGGAGAAATGTGTGATAGATGAAAGACAAAATATCAGCCAACCTGTCTGGGATTAGCTGCGGTAGATTTTGCAGGATTAAAGCTGATGAAGTGTCCTGTGAGAGGGAATTATTGGGAATAATGGGATAACTGTTCCCTCACATGACAAGCCAGTTCCCTCATCTCCCTTTCTCTTTTTTTTTTTCAGTCAGGCTGCCCCGTGGCAATGTGTATGCTTATGTGCATGTTTGTGTGTGTGTCGCTATGAGTGAGTGAATGCCTTCTGAGGCCCAGATACACTCACGGAGGCTTGATAAACAAAAAAGATTCCAGCCAGTAACATAGCCCTTTCTTTTCAGTCTTCATGACATGGTCCCAGGCCAATGACAGCATGGGTCGGCTGATCTAGTCCAGCAATAAGAACCCCATGGACTTTTCCTAATAACTAAACCAGCAGGGGTTGAAGGTGTCAGGTGCGTGTGCACGTCAACATTTGCACTTAAATTTCTGAAAAAACTGGCAGGCAGAACACTGGAGAATGCCTGAGAGACTTAACACCAAAAGGAGAAGCAGGTGCACTGTACAGCACGTCACAATGTGTACAGTGGTCTGCTGTGACTACAGTGTTTACTGTGTTCTCTTCGTGACAGCAGGACAGTGTCAATAACATCTCAGCAGGAAGAATTAAGCTTCCACAAACAACCTCCAACTCTCCTAACACAAGTGTTCTGTCTCTAAAACTACAATACACAGTGGTTGTTGCAGTCACGCAACTTTCCCTCCTTGCCTTTCCACCTCACTGCCTTATTTTTTGTTCCCGTCTTTGTCATTCTTACATCTAGTTATTCAAGGACATCCTTATTCATTCATCCGTAGAGACTGGGTGTGGATTTCTTGAGGATGTTAAATAGCGGAGTGAACAAAGGCAGTGTGGTTGTTGTAAATGAAATGGAAGGGACTGCAGATAATAAAAACAGGTCTGGATATGCTCCTGACTTTAAGAATAGCACCCTTAATCCAGGGGAACACAGAGCAACAGAGAGTGACAAGCCAAACATGGGCAGTAAAAAAAAACAAAAAAAACAACATCTCAATTTTAACAAGGTCTCAGGTAACAAAACTAAGATGACACAAATAAGATGTTAAATTGTATTATTGGACCATAGAAAGTAGGTGTGTGTGGTGGGAGTCAGTGTGGTGACTGTGTGTGATGGAACTGTGTGGAAAGCGAGGTAAGAGTGTTAATCAAACACACATAAATGCACACACACATATACAATCACTCTCCCACGCACACTCCTTGAAGGTCCCCAGTGACATGCTCCCCTTAAATTAAAACATAACAGTTAAAAGTAAAGTAATACTCTCTATATATAGCTGGTTAATATTACTACACTTGAGAGACAGCCATTCTAGGATTGGAGGAGGAGGCAGGTAAGACTGTCATCAGGAGAGGCTGAGGATAATACTACCGCATCTTCGTGGTAAGAAGACAGGTGTGTGACTACCGTACTAGTGGGGTAGTAGAGTGATAGCCATGTGAAGACTGTAGTGGACCAGTTGTCATGGTAACAGCAGTGTGGGAGCACCACACTGAGATGAGGACTGAGGGTTTGGGGATCTGGCAGTGAGATGTGTCCATGATCACTCAGGGCCGGAGGGGGGGCGGCTGCCACCTTCGCTGCGGACAAAGCGGTACCTCATGTTCTCTTCCTGGCCACCTCCACATCCTGGCACTCAACGGCCGACAGCGCTATCAGCATCTGGGCCGCGTAATAGGTGGCCATGATGATGGCACGTGAATGCGGCACAGGGAAGCAGAACTTGTTGACGGCAATGGTGAGGTCGGACACCATGAAGAGCACTGCGCCCAGGCAGGCGGACAGCTTGGTCCAGGTCCACAGGTCGTTGGCCAGCTGCAGGCCTGCGACGGCCCTCCAGCCCATGAAGCCAATCAGGCCAATGTAGACGGCCACCAGGTAGGTGAAGGGGCCAGACAGATAGGGATACAGCAGCATGTAGCTCAGAGAGGACACAGCAGTGATCATCAGGCCAGCGGACACATTAAGGGGCTTCATCCCAAAGGCAGACGAGTAGAGGATGTGGGTGATGGCAAACATCAGAAGGCCTGTAGGACATTATATATATGATTTTAATCTAAATAAATCCTATAAGATGGCATCCAATCTGTTTATCCAATGTAAGTAAAGCCTCATGTTAAAACTTGAAGTATGAAACCTGATGAGGTGATAAGCAGCTCATCTAATTCACAAGAAATGAAAGGATCATTTAGGTTTAATTACAACCTGCCTCTTATATTTGTAGTTTTGGCCAGTGTCTCTTTTGGTTGTGATAACTTTGTACTCACCAAAGTCTGATAACTGGGAACACTGTGACTTTGCAAACAAGTGTGGCAGTCAAACACCTTGTAAACAAGCCAACAGTTCTGTCAGATTAGCTACCACTTTATTTAAAGTTCAAACGGAAAATGAGAGCTCCTAAAAACTCAAAAAAATGGAAAATTTGTGTTAACTACAGTAAGTACGGTAGGTCAAAGTTTAACCAGGAGTTATGTCTGTAAACGTTGACGGATGAACAAATCTGCTGTTTGCCTTCATTTTGTCTTCCAAGTATATTTGGCTAACCTGTTTTTTTTTTGGTTTTTTGTAACCTGCATGATTGCCTGACTACTCATGTTTTTGGCCCTGTTGAACTTCTCTTTAGTGATGTCACCACCTTCCCAGATACAATTATGCTATTATCAATAGCAATGATGACAAAAACTACAAAAATAAGACCCAAGTTGAAATAAACTGCATCCTTTAAGACGTCAAATCCATATGAAAAAAAACAGTCCTATAGATGAGACAATCGTAATAAAGCGACTCAGTGTGTAAGGGTTTCTCCTCACCGTGGACAAAGTAGCCCTGCTCCTGCCAGATGAGAAAGGCATCTCCCAGAGCAGAAAAGATGAGGCCAGCCAAGATCTTGCGGGCACTGGAGTGAGCACCTAGGAAGCTGAAGCCATGTGCCAGTAAAAACACCCACAGGCAGAAGATGGGCAGACACTTGATCAGTGCGCTGAACCAGGACGGGCTTGAGGTGGGTAGCCACAGAACAAAGTATACACAGGTTGCCTTGAAGAATGGCACCAGCTTGGGGCCTTCACTCTTGACCTGAAAGCAGATTAAATATTTAACTTATCAATTGAGTCATAGCTGGTTGAAATGACATGAGGTCATTCTATTGACATTGTCAGAACAATGTGACACTTTTGTCTCTCTGCCTCACTTTGAAGCAAATACTTCAAAACAGTTAGCACTTTGTGTGTTTGAGGTACAGCATCTGACATCTTTAAATAAAAGAGGAAACGTAAGCAGCAAACTTTAATGACTTCTCCTTATTTGAGAGAGTGATTAGGACTGGAACAGTCTTTAGGCTTGCATTGTGTGGTCACTACTTTACATCACTGTGTCAGACGTGCACGTGTTTTGTGGCTGAAATGAAACTCTGCAGAAACAGTAGAAGGGGAAGTGCATAAAGCTTCCACACTGTCCATTTGACTCCCTGTAACCTATTCTTTTTTTCTTTTTAGACTCTCTCTCCATCTTGTTTTTGTTTCTCCTCACCTCCTCACCTCCTCAGCTTCACCTTCTTCTCTGTATCTCAGGTTCTTGGGAACTGTGTAGTATTGTCAAGTCTCAATTGCTTTCTTCCAACTGTGTTACCAGTCATATTTCTTTCTGTCCAAATAGATGGGGCCCAACCGGGTGACAGAAATACAAAAAACAGGGTTAGAAAGAGGTTTCACAGCACCTCTGGAACGACCACCCACCTGTGGTTCTAAGGTTGAGTTGGGAGGGAGAGGAGTGAGTGAGAATTCACTAGAGCTGAGATCATGGGAGGAGAGATGAGGAGGATACAAGACAGGGAGGGGAGGACAAAGAAGGGTGTCATAGTGCAACAGGGAAAGGGTTGAAAAGACTGGGATGCTGTCTGATGTCCCAAAAGACTATTTTCCAGTGGCCATTTTGCATCCCCCTCCAAAAACACTCAGTGGTTAAGTAAAATGACGCAAGCAAAAGCAATTCTCCAATTGCAATTTTCACAAAAGACTAAGTAAGTAGGGCAAAAGAAAGGAAGCAAGAGGACGCGTGGGGAAGTGAAGCTTTAGTGGAGGGGGACAGTGAGCGTGGTGGGGTTACTGGTATTCAGATGACAGCTGGATTTAGGAGTGGAGAAGTGAGAAGGGGGGAGAGGTGAGAAGGAGAGAGAAAATGAGAGGTCACTCTAGTTCACGTGGTTTATGCTCTTGGAGGAGGGAAGGAAGCGGAGGACCCTGATTGCACAACTGCTCAATAAAATAGAGGGGCCAAATTACCATACAGGATCAGATGCAATGAGTGAGCTCAAGCCTGCCCTGGTGTAGCTGATATGATGTTCACACATGGTCTGTTCACTATGTTCAGACAAAAAAACCCCAAAAAGGCTTGCTGTTGCCTACTGTGATTTAAACTTTAAGATCACACAAAACTTTGGGGGAAAAAAATGTTAAATTCTAACAGGTTTACAAGAGCCCGAGTCTGATCCGACAAGACTGAAATGAGTATCAAAATAAGCTGATATAACTACTCTATGCTATGACTTTTACAAACAAAAAATCTTTTGCTTTCTGCTTACATAGCCATTTAAGATATCATCAGTCTCTTCCAGGTGCAGGTAGCATGAGAGGAACTTTTCCATCGAGGCAAAACTAAAGCAACGTGTATAATGTGAAATAATGCACTCCTCTTCTCTCCATTATGTACTTTGCCTGACCTTCATAAAACAAATGGAGACATAAATAAAGACTAGGCTAGTCTTGTGACAAAAATGTGTGTGTGTCTGTGTGTGAGTGTATGGTGAATCTATCTATCCCATTAAGGCCAAACGGGTGCCAAGCAAAGGAAACAACACTGGCAGCACTCCCAGACTAGCCAATAACATAACTCTATTTATCAGGCCACTGGTGGCTACTTAAGCTCAGGACACAAGAAAATATTTCTGTTGTGCTTCAAGGATGGCTCATCATTGCACAGATAGGGCCTGTATATTATTTCATAAAGTGCAGTAAAAGAATACTTTGCCTGAGATATGCAGACCGAGGCCCAATGATATTTAGGCTCAATGATCAAAGAACATAAAGAGTTTGATTGTTATCTATGGCAAAACCCCCCTAAAAAGATATGTAGATCGCCGGAGTCTCGTAAGGGATTTGGAGGGTGAATACAGATTCCAGAGAGGAAGGTGGGAGGAAATCAGAGATTCCCATAACCCTTGGTCCTTTTCATGTCGAGTTTAAGCCATACTTTGCAGTTTCCCTTTCATTGTTGTTCATGTAAACTGTATCAACACAATGAGAAAAAGGGCCGCAAGTAGGAGAGAGACAAGACTAAACAGCACTGACTACAAGTAAACACCAAAAGCTTCAGTACTCTTTCAAATCTTCCAAGACAGATTTGAAAGGCCATGTTCCTCATTTAGTTTAATGTTCAATATAAATAACTTATCTTATCTGCTGTGATATCTGCTGTAATTGTTCTTCTCTAATACACGGCTGCCTATCCTGTTAAGCTAAAAAGAGATTGCATCAAATTATTACACCAAGAAGGCCTAATTGCCAGGTGGAATTCATAAATTGGCCTAGAGTGGATGTGAATGGTTTCATTTCTCTTAGGCTCAGCATAATTCTCCCGTTCAGTGTCTTGTACCTGATTGAGATTGTCAAAATGAAATTAAGGCTGTTTGCAAAAGTGCTGTGGCACATACAGCTGACATGTGCTTCTGTCCCTTGTTAAAGAATAATATAGTTAATGATTGACTGTACTTGCATGGTCACTAACAAGCAATAGGCTTTTTTTGTTAAACGAACAATAGGATAGAATGACTACCTCTTTCCAAAGTGGCCTGGTATCCAAAACAACAGCAACAATGTTACCAAACAAAAAAAACTCCTACTAGTTCATTCCTGTTCTTTCAAACTACAGAGATGCAGTGCTTCTTCAGCTGCGTTAAACTACAAATCAATGTACTTCTCAAGCTAGCAAATGATGCAGAATCGCTTGAAAAATGCTAACTATCTTGCGTTATTGGGAGGAAAAAAACTACAAAATGATGTATATCCTTAAATATTTACTAATTTGTAACTGGCCAAACTATCAGCAACTTATTTGAGCCCGAACTTGTTTTGTAGCTGCAGTCCGAGAAGGAACAAGCAGCTATTAGACGATCATGCTTCTGCACCAACAATGAACCAACAAAAGCACTGTATTGAAGCACTGAATAACGTCCAGCCAGGATGAACATCTATTCAACCATTCTGGGTCATACGCTAGCCGGGTGTCAGAAACATGATACGCGTAAACATAAAAAAGATCTGTAACTCTTGTGTACTCAATTTGGCTGCGGGGAACTGTAACACAAGTACGGTCCTGGCAGGCACAGCTGGCATGTGAGTCATATGACGATTTTATTTCTAAGTAGCATCACACAACACTGTTTCCTTCCCTCTTACAGCTGCTTTAACTCCAAGGATAACTTGAGGTCAGTTGTAGTACAGCACCGTACAGCACTAAACTTGATCTCAGTTGAACCATGCACCTGTGTAACATAACCTTTTTGCTGCATGATATAAATCATTACGTTTTAGAAGTAAGTGAGTAATACTGAGTGCAGTAAAACCATTTGGGCACAAGGGATAATAGTCAGACGCCTCCACAATTGTATTGATAAAGCCAAAAAGCAAAGTGAAGTACTGTATCACTGGGCTACAACAGGCACCTGCCGGCAAGTGCAAAGTCCACATTAGTTAAGGAAACTATGTGCTGGTCTGAGACTGTATATGCTCAACATCATCTGTAAAGGACAAAAGTTGATAAAGTCCCTTAGGAGCACAACAGTCTGTACACCAGATGGCATGGAGTGTAGCAGTGTTTAAAATCTGGTTTAGAGTCAAAAATAAAACAAAAGCCTAAACATAGCTACACTTTAGGCAGATGTAAAAATAGAGTTAAAGCAGCCTCTAATGGGGTAATGATCCCATCACAATATATTTTACCCCTAAGCAGGAATTGAGGGTGAACCCGCATAATCCAAACCCACTGATATTTGCCATTGTTTCAGGTTAAAGTATTACAAAGTACCTTGTACCTTAAATGTAAATCTAAGTAACAGATCATACACTACTCTGAGACAACTGTATACAAAAATAAGACAAAGTATAAGGGAAACGATGATGATTAATTGACTTTGCAGCGGTCAATGTGATGTTTCATGATGATCAGAAAGTCCAACCGCGTTTTATATCAGCACATGCCTCTACATTCCCTTTCACTGAAATACTGGGACCAAGGTCTCATAGAAGTTAAGCAACCCCAGGACCTGCACAGCATCGTCATCACTAAGGCAACCAGTTTGTATGGCAAGCATTCCTCCACACAGGCTCCTCTCACAGCAACCCCCAGGCTCCACATCAGGGTTTGCTACAGGCCAAGTTACACCACACCATCCTTCATGGCCCCTGCAAATGGGGTAGGCTAACATTTCATAGCTCTGTCAAAGTAAGAGGATGCTTGGGCCGGTTAAATTATTCATGTGGCTGACACATTTTTTGTCAAAATGACCATTTACATGCAGTGGCATTTTGGTCATTTATGTGGTTAGGCTAAACAATAGAGTCTATGTAAAGCCCAGATACAGCAAAGGGAGATGAAAAGAAAGAAAGCCACAGCAGAGCACTGCTCGGCGCATGCGTTGCTGGAGGGTACAGGAAAGGAAAAAAAGACAACAAAAAAAAGGTCGTCACATGACAGGCTTTCTTTTTGTCAGGGGCTGCCTTTGGAAATTTGTGGAAACGTCCTTCTCTACGTGGAATATCGAGAAGGGAAAAAAACGCGAACAGTCGCTGCTAAAACGTGCCAAAATGTAGAGGAAGCGGCTACACTGAAAGTTCCTGCTGTGAGTCTCCAACACATACAGATATACTTAAAGAAATAACGAGGCGATAAGACGTTGACAACAACGTGGGTGTCCACTGGCACCTGGCTGAACATTTTCAACTTAAAAAAACAGTCTTCTTTTTTTTTTACTGCTAATCAAACTCCTCAAGTGCACGCGCTGGCCTTCGAAGACAAACTTTGACAGGCTATGCCATGAATAATAACGCAAATAACATATTAAACGCCGAATTAGTAACTCGAGACAGTCGATAATGGACATACAATGACAGAAACATTAATAAGGATGGATAATTTCATCTTCGGAAGTATTGTTATCACGTAGCTAAACTAGCTACCAGTGATTCCTCTTTAATGTGTGAGACACATCCACGCTGGTTTGAAGCTGATACTCACTACTGTTACCGGAGAAACCATTTCTCCCTCGGCGGAGTCCGTGTCGGTAAAAAAAAAAAAGGTATATAATGCAAAAATTCGGTTTGGGTCCTCCTGTTTATGTTGTACTGTATGAGGGATGCCGATTGTTTTTGTCCTCGCTCCGGTGGGCGGTCCGACGTCCAGTAGGAGGTGAGAGGGCAGCCGTAACGTGGGCAGGGCTTTCTCATTGACCAATAGGTGCAGAGAGTGGTCGTGACGGAGGCGGGCCAAGACGTCAGGGACGCCCGGATAGGAGGAGTCCGTCTGCTGTTTACATATCGGAGCAGATGGCCTTTATTTACATTTTACAGAAAGGGAGCTGTTGGTATCATTTATTTCGAGCTTATTGTTGATTGCGCACCGACACTCTTAGTGAATGGGTCAGATTAGGCATTGAAAATCAATATACAAGCCTGACAAATGTTGCTTTATTAGAATACATTGATTGGAAGCTAGTGTAGATCTTCTGTCAGATTTTGATCCAGAACCATTTTTTTTGGATATCTGAGCTCTCCACTCAGCTTGTCTCAGATGAGGTGTTACCAAACGTTTTCCACAAAAATATCATGATAGCCACATAAATATTATAAGAACGGTGCTATTATTAGTGGTATTAAAAAATACGAGTTTACACTGCCTAAGATAGTCCTGTGGTTCAGCATTGCATACAATTTTGCTTTGAAATTCGCATTCATCACTGGTTTTCCTTTCTCTCCCTTTTCTCTCAATTTTCTTTCTTTCTTTTTTATGTTGCTACTATATTTTTAAAGAATAAATCACTAGGCTGGTTGAATTTACATTTTTGTTGTAGCTGTATGTTTGATGTGTCTTGACTTTTTAATAAAACTTTTCTCAAACTTACACCATGAGTTATTAACCAGACATAATATAAGATGGAATACAATTAATCACTTAGGACACCAAAGAGAAGAGGTCGGGAGCTGTACAGCTAACATACTGACTGACATTATACAAAAACAACATACTTCATAAAACTAATACTTGAGCATTTTTGTCTCTGTGGCTCACAAATTGCAGGAATGGACCCATGTGTCGGAGCCACTGCCTTGAATTGTAGGAAAAACAATCAAATACTGTACCAAGTAAAATTTGGGGGTACTTTGGGTTACTTTGGGGTAGAATTTTCAGTTTTTATTTCTCTTGATTTATTTAAAAATATAAAACTACATCTTATGAAATATGATGCTATAATATTTATACCCAAACAGGACATAAAGTATATATTACTAGCTACATTAAAATGCTCTATTGTGTGGGTACTATAATAATGTAATATAATGTATATATTGATATAACTCCCTGAAAAGGACATTGTGCTATCATTTTGCTGATGGTGCTTCTGCTCCTTTGCTCAAGTATAATTTTGGATGCAGAATCTTTACTTGTAATTGAGTACTGTTACATTATGGTATTGCTACTTTTACTTCAATAAAAGATCTACAGTAAATTCTTGCACCACTGGAAACTATGTAGTTGTAACAGTTCTGGTATGGCTATTTTGTTAATTACCTCTGACCAATATAAAAACAAGCAAAATGTTGATTTGATGAGGAAGAAATGGCAAGAGTTACCAAATGAAATAGCTTTGGTGACACCTCACGGTACATTTCTAGAGTATTCTACATAAGTGCAATATCCACAATGGTAGCGACATCATGTGGCCTACAAATGTCAAAAATCTTTTTGGACGCACATTGCGTAAAGGAACCACAGGGCGAAAGGCGGAAGTGCCAGTCACACATAAAACCTGAGCATCTTTGCTGAAATACATTTTATTAACGGAACGGGTTAAAGTGAAACTACAGTGAACAAATGTGAAGTCACAAAATGCCCTTAGCTTTAGGACTTATCTGTCAGACATATACATTAATTGATGAGCACCCTTCTGGCTCATTATTTTTAATCTCTTGTTAAATATTTGGCCTATATTTAAATTAACAAAAATGTGCTAAATAGTACTCTTTTAAATATGTTTATTGTTAACAAATCTGTTTCAGATTTTTGTGTGTTTGTCGTGTGTCAAATGAATCGTCATAATTTCACATGCTAAACATTTTTACTGAAGCAGATACAATTAATTTTCACTGATGTTAAGTTTTACAGTCAAACACCACTTCGCAGAACCGTTCCTATACTTTATTATACTGTCATCTATCAAGATAGATAACCCCTTCTCTAGCCATGAATTTACTTAAGTTAAAAGGGCAAGTCGAGTGTCACATCTTAGTACAATACTAGGTTAGTTCAATTTTAGGAAACCGTCCTCATCTCGAACATGCCCAAAAATATGTAAAATGTAAGTATTAAACCACCACTTTAGCCAGTTAATTAAAGTATTGTATCGTTTATGCCAATATCCTCGTTTCAACACCGACATCAACACCCCCTCACTTATCAGACATTAAACGAGTACAGGCATTTTTCTAATAACATGGTAACCGGGTAGGCTATTTGTATTGTTCTGCTGAGCAACATCTTATCAACCATAGACTGTACCCAAAGGCGAACCCAGTGTCTCGAATTTTATATATTTACTGACTCTTTGTAATCTCGCAAAGACGGAAGTACGCATAAGTGAGTCCTCTCACTTCCTTAGAGTACTCTCTGGTCCTTTTAATTTTTCTGTCTTTCTCGCCGTCTGTCTCTACCAACACCCGGCGTCTGTTATGGCTGAGTTTGAAGTGCTTTTCTTTCCGTAGGCTTTAATCTTACGGATATTTTGATGGATTTCGGCCTTAATTTTGTATGTTATATCCGTACGAAAGGGCAAATTCGTCTTTCAAGCTTCTTGGTCGCTAACGTCAGCTAACTTCGCTAGCGTGTGCTAACTTAAGCTGATGAAGTAACGTTGGCGTTAACTGTTTAATATACAGTTTTTCTTCCCATGGACTGTGTTTGATAAAGTATTTACCTTACAGCTATTCAAGTGTCGTTTGGTAAATCCAGAGCTAACTTAACTGGTTTGTAAGCTAAACGCTAACATTAACTGTAGCACATCGAGCTGAGTCTTGCTCGATTCGCCTCAAACAGCCAGCTTGTATCACCTGCTGCCAAAATGATGGATTTTGATAACATATTGGACATCGCCTCGCAAAACCAGGGACTGAGCAGTGTACAGGTAAGTTAAAGGCTGTCACTTGAAATCAATTTACTCAGGCCACAGAGTAAAATGGGGATTTGTGGCCAGCAAAGTTGAGCACACAAATGCCAGCTCATCTATCAGGATCTGATTATGTAGCTAGCTGCTAACGTCCACCCTCGTCACCCTGCATGCAAGGCAGACGTTGACAGAAACCTGTGTGCCTGTCACGTTTTTAAAGATTACCAATCAATGATGATCTTTAGAGCAACTTGTCCGTTAAATAATATCTTTTCTCCCTACAACTAAGACATCTGAGCACAATTGTAAAGAGAGCTGTGCAATCACTCCATATTCGGTAAGTTGTAGTTTTTCATGTATTATTTGTTTCTCTGAGCAGAAGAGATACAGTTTACAAGCTGCACCACCCAAAAAGGACCCGAGGTCGAAAGGTGTAAATCCTGCTGCTGTGCAGGCACTTCTGAAGAAGCAACACCATGACACCAAAAAGAAAGGTAACATTGACAAAATTACGTTAAGCTACCGTTGGATAACTTGGATTTGATAGTCGTGTACATACTGTATAGAAAGCATTCGTCATTGATCATTTTAATATGTATGTATTTGTATTCCAGAAAATCAAATTAAGAAAGAGAAGGAGGAACTATTAGCCAAGAGGGTTGAGTTAAAGTCGGACCGCAAAGCACGAGCCATGGCCTCCAGAACTAAGGACAATTTCAGGGGCTACAATGGCATCCCGGTGGTAGATGTTCCTAAGAAGAGGAGATCAAAACTAGATATGCAGGAAGAAAGATCCATTGATGAGGAAAGATTTAGGAATAACTCAATTGACCCAGAGGATGATGAGGATAATTATGAGTATGAACAGACAGATTCAGAGCCTGACCAGGAGCCAGAGCTGCTGAGACCAGGGAAAACAACAGGGGTTAGTGGGAGGAGTATCAGCAGCAGCAGCAGCAGCAGCAGCAAACCCTCCTCTAAAAGACCCAGTGGGCCACCCAAGCCCGCTCCACCTCCCATGAACTTTGCAGATTTACTCAAATTGGCAGAGAAGAAGCAGTTTGAGCCAGTTGACCTAAAACCCAAGGCAGTGAGAAAGGAAGAAAGACTCCGCACAGCTGAGGAGATAAGGGAACAGGAGATGGAGCGCAAGGCTATGAGACTGGACAAAGACCGAGACTCAAAGTCAGAGAGAGAAAGAGACAGCAAGTCTCAGTCTAGCTCTAGTTCAATAAGAAAAGGCACCTTTGAGAAGGAGCAGAAGAACTGCAAACCACAAAAGAACTCCTTAGAAAAGCCAAGTCTGCCCAGTGGGTCAGGAAAGAAGTCACACCAAATACTGACCAGCGATAGAGGGCACCCTTCTTCCAAGCATACTGTTAGTGACCGAGAAAGAGATAGATCCAAGATGTCTCACAGTGATAGAGACAGATCCAAGACAAGCTTGTCTAGTTCATCTGGTGCCATGAACAGTAAAGCTTCCTCCTCTCAGGTTTCAGCCAAACAAGGGGGGCCCAAGCCCTCATCTAGCCACAAATCCAGCACCTCAAGTGACCTTAGCTTCAAAAGAGAAAGCTCATCATTACTTCAAGGAAGAGCTTCAGGTATTCCTGGGACCAGGCCTTCTGGTACAGCTGCAACAGGCCAAAAATCTCAACATGGGAGCGTCCAACAGGCCAGGCCCAGTCAAGGTAGCTCATTGAAGCAGGGACCTACAGTCGGAGGCCACAAGTCTGGAAAGGGAGAACCACTAAGGACTGGAATTAATTCTGCGGTAAAATCAAGTGGTAATTCAATGATGAGACCTTCATCAGGCGGCCCTCCTAAGGCAGGGAGCCAACCTCAGGCAAAGCCTAGAGGCACATTTCAGGCAAAAGCTGCTGGTGGTGTTCCACAGGCCAGGCCTGGTGGGAGTGGCCTGCAGGGTCACCCTGGACGTGGTGGATCCCGACCTCCAGGGATTGGACCTGGTCAGCCTGGTAGTGGAGGACCAGTACCCGGACGGCCGACTGGCAGCATTGGATCAGGACCTGGTAGACCCAAGTGCACTGTGGTGTCAGAGACCATCTCATCCAAGAATGTTGGTGGACCCAGATCTGGAGCCCCTCCTCGGCCAGTCATGCCACAGAGACCTGGGATGCCACCCAGACCTGGGATGCCACCCAGACCTGGGATGCCACCCAGACCAGGGATGGCACCCAGACCAGGAATGCCACCCAGACCAGGAATGCCTCCCAGACCTATGATGAACAGACCACCAGGTAAGAACCACAGAGAGACTAATGGTATAATATTACCAAAGAACTGGATTTGTTAATTGTTTACCTCAAGTACACATTTCAGTTGTTGTAACCTTAAGTTATACAGCACATTTCAAAATTGCAAAGTGCCAATGTTCGTACAGATAAAGCCACTAACATGAATAAAACAGAAATTATTATTTCTGAAACTAAAATAGCATTATTATTATTATTCCAAATCATAGGGAGACAACAAAGACTGACTTAAAAAGTGTATTTCACCAAACGGGTTAAAATCAAAGGCGTGCAGTAGGTGGGGTAAGAGCTGCAGTTCACAGCATGAATAGAGGCCTTTTGACAGAAGTAAGCCCTTCTCTACTTGGGTATTGGGTTCATGCTCTTAGCCAGAGTAACATAAAAGAAAACATATAAATCTAGTGTCTTGCTCAAGCCTGTTGTTGGACACAGCTGATTGTAATGAGAATTTTTGTTGTATGGAAATCACTTGATACTATCAAATCAAATAACCAAATTAATGTGTTTGAAAATAAATAATTCAAACTCAGTGATTGCATTAGTAATGTGTGATATTAATAAGGTAAAGGTAAAGAACATCTCTTTATATATATATATATATATATACACACACACAACAGCTGCTGATGTTTTGCAAACAGCCTGAAACAACACAATCAGTACTACAGTGCAAAGGGTCTGTTTGCCAAACTGAATGAAGTGTGTCAGCAACACTCAGCCTTTGTCGTTATCCATGGGTCATAGAGCAGTGAACTCTCTAATACAGATAAACAAAACATAATTTCAATGTTCATCAACCCCCCAAGCAAGCAAGATCAAATGTCCTCTTCATACAATGTGTTTATTTTCTAGGAAAAAGGGCAAACGCCCATACCCATACAATGCATATTGAGAATGAATTTCTGTATGTGTTATCCAGGTACAATGTTACCACCTATCACCTCTGCATACAAGAGGAAATATGAGGATGAGGAAGATGAGTATGACCCAGAAATGGACGATTTTATTGATGATGGAGGTGACGAGCAAGATCAAATTTCTAGGCACATTAAGGAAATCTTTGGCTATGATCGATCCAGGTACGTGATGTTTCCATATATTCTGGTTGCAAGTAATTTCATTATATTGTAAACCAAATTTTATATTTAAAAACTTTTTTTTAAATGTATTTGCTTTTACCTCCTCAGATACAAGGATGAGAGTGACTATGCCCTTAAATTCATGGAGAGCAGCTGGAGAGATCTGCAGAAAGAGGAGGCCAGGAGGTAAGACAAAAAATTTCTCACCTTTACTCTACATATGTACTTTTTGTCCTGAGAACTGTTGTATTTACCCCCCTTACATAATG
The DNA here is from genome assembly GCF_043641665.1 of Enoplosus armatus. NCBI lineage: Eukaryota > Metazoa > Chordata > Actinopteri > Centrarchiformes > Enoplosidae > Enoplosus > Enoplosus armatus. The sequence continues at coordinate 18,134,629 of NC_092185.1, forward strand.
TTATTTTTTCTGTATCCCTTTACTTTGCTACTTTAGCCTGAAAATGGCTGTGCAGGAAGATCTGGAGGAGGAGAGAAGAGAGGAAGAGGAGCTGACAAGGCTAAGTGCCAAGAGGAAAAAGAAGAACTGAAGCCCCTTTGCTGCTGAGATGAATTTAAAAAAAACCCTGGTGTCTACTGAAAGATGGGACAGTGGGTCTGCCATCTTTACACAAGTAACTGTGTCCACATTGGCCTCTGTTGCTTTCTCTCTGCTTCTCTCCCTGCAATTGGACAAAAACTGAGTGGAGTGACATGACATTGACTCAAGAGGAAAAGAGAAGAATTTTAGTCAAAGACATTGTGAAAAAGTCAAAGACAAAATATGCACAAATCATTGAGGCATTAGGCCATTAGGATGTGAATTCTCACATTTTTCTTGTTATATTTATTTCCCCCACTGTGTGCAGGGTTTACACTGTCAACAGTCCCAATTTCCCAAAGGAACTGAGTTGCAAAGAGAACTGTAAATATTCAAGAGTGACTTTTTTTTTAAGACTAACAATGACATACAATGTCAAGTGTTGATAATGTGCTATTTTTGACCAGAAGTTGTTGCATATTTTTCCAAGCAAACTTTGATTGTAAAGTCAAATGAATATGCAGAAAACGTCACCACCTGATGTGTTGTGTGTTTCTCTTGAAAGGGATTTGAGATAAATTATTGCATAAAGGGTTTTATTTAATTGTCTAGTTTTATGTCAATGTTTTCTCCAGATTATGCCAATCTTGGTAATATATACAGAATTTAGGTTCTACTACAAATGTCACTCAGAAAATGGTATGAATTTTGGTTGTCAGTGAAAGAAATGAGATATTTTCTTGCCATATTGTGTGGAATGTTATTTAATTTTGTTGAAAGAAACGTCATGACTTGATGTTGTTTGTAACCAGGATGTGTGCAAGAGGACCTATTAGCAGCGTTAAGGTTAGCATCAGGTAAATTGTAGTTATGCGTGCCTTTACTTCCCTCATGGCTTGCCGTACCTGACGTAGCAAATGGGAGGGATCTTTCGCTTCGCTTAGCTAGTCCTGAAAGTTTGCGGAAGTTTTTTTTATTTACAGCTGCGGTTGAAGTCAACCATCAGGAGGATAAAATCAGCAAGGCACGTCTGTTTTGTTGTTGTACACCAATAGATGGACCTCCGTTCCGAGAAAATACAGCGGATCCTCTCCAAGGTTAGTCATTTACTAGATAACCAGTTTTGAAAACCTTTCATTTTTACACTGTCCCGGTATCGGTGCCGGCTAGCATAGCAGGCTAGTCCATGTATGCTGCTGTCAGCCTTCCCGAACTGGCTGAACCAGCTTTGTTACTTGACATGTCCCGGAGAAAAGTAGGTAACACGGAACTATGACACAATGAAAGACGAGAACGAACTTGTACGAAACAAATCCAGCGATGGGAAGTCTCGAATACAAAATCACTGCCCTACGCTGTTTGCCACCACTGTGCTTCATTAACTTGTTGCCAACGCAACTTATATATCCGTTGAAAGCTAACGTTAATTCGTATCCCTTCTGTCAACTTCTCTTTTTAATTGCCGCTCGAGCAAAAAACATGTAATTCTAGTGTTGCTGGTGAGTCCATATATCTGACCGGTGTGCAGGTCAGCTCATTTGAATGTGTGATGGGAAGCAGCATGATGACAATAAAATCCTGAATGATCTACTGAACCCCTTAAGAATTCGGCAGTATATTATTGAGCCTTGATTCATTGATGGATCTTAATTATGATGCTGTGTATACAGCCAAAAATGAATGTCTAAAAGATTATAACTGGATAAAATGGGTGGGCTGAAACTGTAGTGCACCTCCCCTGTTCACAATAGCAAAATAGAAAACTTCACTGTCCTGACTGTAAATAAAAGGTAGTCATGCACATACACAGTATACAGACATGCATATACTGTATACACACACCTTCATCTCAGTAACCACAGATGAGTCTCTCTGTTTACTCTTGGATAATAGTACAAATTCCATGATGTTGCTGTGGATGAGCTGCAGAAAATCCATCGCGTCCACCCTTTGATGAAGCCTCTCACAGGCACATACAGTGAGTTTTTCATGGAAAACACAAGTCATTCATTTTTTGTAGACCTGTACACTGCTACACACATCACATCTGTGTCTTGTCAATTTCAGCATTCAGTGACGGCACCCAAAAAGATCTCCTGAAATTAATTGGTAACATCCCTGTCCAGTATGAAGGTAAGGATGATATCTGACACTAGAGCTGTTCAAAAACTCAGTCTGGGAGAAAGGTTTCAGGTGTGAGGTCATTATTATGTACTGATGGCAGCATCTCTATCTTAAGGCCGCTCCTACAACTTCCCCATTCAGCTGTGGCTGATGGACTCATTCCCCTTCACGCCTCCCATATGCCTCCTGAGACCAACACCAAACATGCATATCAGAGAGGGTAAGCATGTTGACGCTCGAGGACGGATCCACCTGCCGGGGCTGCACTGCTGGGATTATGTAAGGTTCTATACTTTCTGGGTTTTTGAAATTGCACAGAAGATGTTCTGAAGTGTTCTCATCCATTTTGCTCCTGTGTTGTTGTTTTTTGCTCTCTAACAGCCCAAGTCATCTGTGGTGGGTCTTCTGGCTGAGATGACTGCAAAGTTTGAGGAGGATCCTCCACTGTCCTCAAAGACCACAGGAGAAAATAAAGACCCCCATGAGCTTCTGGCTTTTGTCTCTAATCTACAGATCAATGATGGTGCGTCACTTGATATGCAGCTTTGCTGTTGATCAATAATCAGATAATTCCATGCTATTGTTAGCTTAACTCATGTCTATTTCAGGTGGAATCGGACATCATGATCAACCGATCAACAAAATCTCAGTAATAGGGGGAGGAGATTTAGGCATGGCATCAGTGATGAGCATTTTATCCAAGGTAATCACCTTTTTTCATTATATGTCAGGGATTTTAATTGATATTGTATATTTAACCAAATGTCAAATTATCATATTGTAATGCTGACAGTTGTTTGTTCTTTTAATTTGCATCCAGTGTAAAGTGGATAAACTTGTTTTCATCGACGTCGCTGACAGTTCCACCAAGGGCGGCAGTGCAGATCTAGAGATTTTCAGTCTGCCGAGGGTTGACGTATCCAGAGGTATGTCACTTTCTGCCATGTCACACAATAATGTAGAAGTGCCTCTTGGCTGAGTCATCACTGATGTCCGGTTGTTTCAAAGGTAGCAGACTGGCATTGTGCTTGGAGAGGCTGTCCTTGATGGCTCGCCTCTATGACAGCAAGCATTCACTGAATCCCAGGTGCTGTTCTGTAGCTGACCCTGAACTTTGACCTGTCAGAGGGATAACAGAAAACTATTAATTTATCAGGGATTCATCCACAGTTAACACAGTATCTGTGGCTAGAAACAGCAATGCTTTAAGCTTTGGCTATTTCTCTACATGGTTCGCTGGTAGACGTGTGCAGGAGTTAACTACTGATGACTCTCCCTTGTTAGATATGTCAGCCTCTGCGGGCTCCAGGGTCATCGTGGTGACAGCGAATGCGTGGAGCAGCGAGCAGTCGTATGTAAGCGTGGTTCAGACTAATGTGGACTTGTACAGGGGAATCATCCCAAATCTGGCACGTCTCAGCCCCAACGCAGTAATGCTCATCGCTTCGCAACCAGGTTGGTGTTGGAAAAAAAGACGCTCCCTCTAAGGAACGGACCTCTCTGCTCATTAACCTTTTTATATACCGTCAACTCTGTTCTGTTTCTGGTCCAATTCCAGTGGACATCATGACCCATGTTGCCTGGAGACAGAGTGGCCTGCCTCCGACACGGGTGATTGGAGCCGGGTGTAACCTGGACTCAGAGCGACTTAGTCACATTCTGGATATAAACCTGAACACTCACAGACCAGCCTGGGTCATAGGAGAGCTTTCAGACAACAAAGGTGAGCCAGCAAGGATCAATTGGATATGTTTTGTTCTTCCATTCATTAAACAAATCTCCCTCGTTCCCCTCTCACTTTTTGTCTTTTCATTCCTGGTCCTTGTTTGATCATCTGGCTTTTATTTGTTGTTTTGTTTTGCATAACCATCTCCTACATTCTTTCCATTCTCGAGACTTGGAAAGGCCCTTTTGTAAATGACGCACATAATTGAGCTCATCAATATTTTTGTCTTTCAGTTGCTGTGATGAGTAACACTGGGCTGAGCTCCCAGCAGCCGGAGATCGCGACAGGATCCAACTCTACCAAACCGTTGTTAGACAGGTACTGGCATGAATTAGCATGACCTCGAGTGACGGATTTATTTGTAGATGAATCAACTAGATCTGAAATTGTGGACCAAGGTGCTGTTGAAGGAAGTTAGATAATTAGATGGGATTAGAAAATGAAACATTCAAAGTTAAATTTTAAGTTACAGTTTAAGAGCACATATTGTTTTCTGATGCACATTTTGCTGTGCTTGTAGAGCATTTGAGATGATGAAGAATCGAGGCCAGCGGTCATGGTCTGTGGGTCTGTCCATTGCTGACATCGCAAACAGTGTCCTGACGGATAAGATGAAGACCCACTCTGTCTCCACACTGGCTCAGGTAGAACCAACAAGTGTCTCATATCAAAACAATAGCATTATTTTTACTGTCAACCTCGCTGTTATCGTGTGTTGTCTGTTCCGTTGCACTTCATTTATTTATTTATTTCTCTCAAGTGTACGAAGTCAATAGCATCAGTGCTTGACACTGCGGTGAAGTCATGGGGGTGTCATCTAAAACAAAAAAGACCTTTGCCTTGACATATGAATTTTAAGAACTTTTGCTTAAGGGTGTTAAGACAATGACGCCAGTAAAGGAAATTAAATTTGATCATGGCAGATGTTATGTTCAACTGTGTTCTCTGTTTGCTTTAGGGCTGGGGTGGCATAGGTACAGAGGTGTTCCTCAGCCTGCCGTGCATCATGGGATCAAACGGTTCCACGCGCCTGGCTGGAGTGTCACTGGGACAGGAAGAAGACTCCAAACTGAGGGACAGTGTCACCTCCCTTTCTGACCTCATGAGTCAGCTCAGGATATGAAAGATGTGATTGTCTGGGAGCAGCAGCTGCTTACTGGCAGGGCAGTGTTCCAGTTAACACTTAAACTGGAATTTTGTCTTAAATATGTATAATTTAATCATAAGATTTGTTTGTTTGTCTCATAAAAAAGTGCAATTCGGAACAAGTTATATTTTTTGAAAGCCATGAAATTCTATGCAAAAGTATCTAAACAATAGTGATGCTTGTAATTTTGAAGAACTATATTTTTGTCAGTAACAGCTCAAGTTGGATTTGGCCTAGACTACTTTTACCAAAGATGTATGTGATAATGTAATTATTGATATTGTACTAACCCAATCCTTAATTCCTTTGGAGTAAATCAGGGTGTTGGCAGTTCAGAGTATGAAGCATGTATATTCTATGCAGTACAGGGTGCTGGTGTTGAGTCAGTAGACTACCTCTTTGATGAAGGATAGCTTGTATATTTTAATGCCATTTCCATATTTAATGACAATATGAAAAGCTTCTCAAATGCCTTTATATTTAAATGGCCTTTGCTCTTACTTTTGTTTACTTTGCACAACTAGAACCTAGGATATGTACAGTAAGACTACACGATTTTGTGGGTGTGCAATAAATATCTGAAACCAGATCTGGATTGTCTCTGTGGGAAAGAGAAGACAACAGACAACTAAGGTTTATCTCTTTATAAAACTCAAATAAGCAGTTGCATAAATGTACATGAGCTTTGGTCTGAGCCACAGCATCACTGATGTCAACCAGATCCATAAAAGGAGCAGTGATGTACAATTGGTGGTTAGGTCACGTGACCAAAGATACTCCGTCAAGGCAAACAGGCTTGTGTGCCAAGATCCAAGTTCTTAGGTAAGAATCGCAGCAGTGAGACCAAAGTTCATGAACAAACATCTGTTAACATCACTCCCTCCCATGAAAATAGTTTTTAGCAGTAACCTGGAACTCCATTAGAAAACAACTGAATACTTACAGAGAATTGCAAAACCTCTTGGTAATGATAAAGGTCAGTGCAAAAAACAAAACCCATGTTTAGGCATAGCATACAATGTAATATATAACTGAATGAAACAACAATATAAACATGTTTGACTATTAGGTCCTTGTACAGTATATTATGGCTCAACTTCCATTTCTCAATAACTTTTGCTCAGCAATTAAAATAAATTGACACCACAGTCACTGCAATGGCTCTAAAACATGGTTGTGCATATGAAAAAAATTTAGCTTTGATTCATTCGCGGTCCGTGTCGGTACAAAACAGTGTAACACAGGATCTGTCCTTCTTAAGTCTAGCTTACTAGGTCGTTTGACACGTCTAAAGGTGGAAAAGACTGTGTGCACATTCATAAATAGGCAGTGTAGGTAGCATTTATGTCATGGTCAGAACTAGTCTTCCCAAAAGCCTCTTGTCACTGGACATGTGTGCTTAAAGCCAATAACTGTCAATCTGTAACACTTCTGACCACTAGATGGAGCTACTCTTCATAAATATTGTGACATGGATTTTAACTATAACTCAAGTCTGTGCTGACAATATGTTGCATTCATTAAATCCTCCTGCCTTATGCTTCCACCTTTTTTAGGCTTGATACATGCATGTGTATACACATGAAACGGTACATTATTGCTGTGAAATCAAGTGCCAGACAAACACATATAACACTGAAACCATTGAAATTGACAGCAATTTAAAACATAACAGAGCGGGAAAATACCCACAGAGTACTCACTGCTACCTGCCTGGGAAAAAAAATAATGAATCAAACTAGCTTCAGCATTTACACCAGTGACATATTGCACCATGTCTTTCCTGTTGCTGGTGGTTACAACTTCAACGATGCTTTTAAAAGTTTACATACAAACTGCTTTGGTGCAACCTGGTTTACTGGTCCTAACGATACAGTGAAGAAACTGTTACTCATTACAGTCTGACATACTGTTAAGATGTGTGAGCCTGCTCACAGTTTACCATAAATGCAGTATAAACATATAGGCTTTGGGTGCTTTTGCGATGATGACCTTACTCTGCAGCCTCAAAAGCCCTTTGTGTTAAAGTCGCTATCCTCAGTGCCTGCGAACAGGTTAAGACACTTTGTTGGAACAAAATGAAACTAACTAGAGATTAAGCAATGTTGAAACACACGGCTAGTATTGGATCACCTTATTTCTTTTGTAAATTTCCATCGAATTGAACACCAAATCTGGTCTCACACACTAACAGGAGCAGGTGAGTTAATAAACTCTTTTTAACAACTTTTAAACAGTAGCACAGACAGCGGTTTTAAATACAAGTTTGACACTTAGAAAAGTTAACTGACCTTACAAAAAAGGTGCAAGTATCACAGAAATCTGTACATATCAATCCTTTCACACACACACACACACACACACACACGCGCACACACACACCTGTGACACAATGAATATCTACTGGCCTTTCGCCTCTTAAATGGCTTTGAAAACTAATCAAGCCTCAACAGAGTGTCCAAATCATATTGGCATAATCAGAAACACTTCAATGAAACTTCAAAAGGTCACTGATTTGGGCAGTTGCTGTCCACCTGGAGGCATCCTGCAAAAGTCTGGGCTGGATCGGACTAAGGGCACCCCTACTGAAGACTGTCCTGAGGGCCTAGAGTGGCCTGGGGGAGACCCAGTGTACAACAGTGGTGCTGGGAAGGCAGAATGGTCCCTGGGGCCCCTAGAGAAAGGCTTAGAGTAACCGGGCGAGGTGGCTCTGTGTGTGTCTGAACAGCTGGCAGCCCCACACTGGAAGGGAGTGAGTCTGTCAGCAAAACTAGGTGGAGGAGGGGGGATGATGGAGTCCTCCACCCAGCTCTCCTCTCCTTCATATTCTGGCTCCTGAGGCAAACTGGGGAGAGCACACAGCGAGGGAGGAATAGGAGAAGGCGAAGGAGGGATGAACACAGGCGGTGGAGGCACAGGGTAGAGAGCAGGGTCATAGGGTCTGTCAATGGTATGTGGAGAATTGCTGTGCATGCTGGGAACTTCCTCAGGCGTGGAGCCCAGCAGCCTCTCCAGGTAGCGGTCGTCTTCGTCGGCCTCAGAAAGGTTGTCATACTGGGAGGTGTTGGAGGGCCGTCGGTCTCCCGTGGACACCGGGACGTAGAGAGAGACTGGGAACTTGGTTGGCTTTGGGGAAGGAAGTCTGGGAGAGGAGGACGTGGTGAAGGCATGGGGAGGGGAAGGCATGGATGGAGGAGGTTTTTTCTGCGTGAGGTTAAGAGACGTGGGTGGTTTTAGGCATGGTTTTGGAGATAGCTTCGGAGATGGCTTCATTTGCGTGACCAGTGGAGAGGCTGACCGGGGGGAGGGAGAGCGGCGCTGGGTCTCTGGGCCAGTCCCAGTACCCAGGTCACTGTCCAGGGGCCTTTGGTCAAAGACAGGCGGAGGAGGTAGATTTGGAAGGTCCATGATCTCCTCCTCAGTCTGCATGGTAAGAGCATCCAAAGGAGGGGGCTCATAGGGTGGAGGCCAATCCACAGGCTCCTCCTGGGTCTCTGGGTCTCCAGGCTGGCTCTCCTGTTTTCCCCCATCTTCAGCCTGGCTAACCTCCGGAAGCGACTTCTTCACATCTCCGTCCAACCCGACCTCAGCACAGGGTTTGTTCACTTTTGGAGGTAACGGAGGTGCTCTACAAGGCCTTAAAGGAGAAGGTGTTCCTTGTGTGTGGACTACAACTGGGTCAGGTGAAGGCAATGGAGGTGTTCTAGAGTCCTGGGGCTCTGCAGGAGAAGGGGTCTTCTGGTGAAGGGTGATGCTGTCTGTTTGCTGGGCCTCTGTATTGGGTTGGCTGTGCGGCTGCAGATTTATTTTGACCTCCAGAGGAGAGTCAGGCTGCAGAGGCAGAAGGAGAACTGGTCTCTCTTGACCCAGAGGTTTCTTTGGCATCTCCTCTGACTTGGCTAAAAAAGGACATGGAAAATAGGGGATACATCAACAAAGGAAAAAAAAGATACTTTATCAGACAAAGAGGTGAATGTAGCTTTATACTGAAAAATAATAAAAGCATAAGAGAACACACCTGGAGGAGGTTGGTCCAGCTTTTTACTGCGAAGCTCAGACATTGCAGCCTGTAGCTGTTCAACCACCACATCATCAGGCAGGAAGAAAGAAACAGCCAGCTGCTCCTGAAGAAACTCCCTCAGGTCCTCTAACTGAAGCTTCTGCAGGCGCTCTGATTGGACAAACACAAGGCAGATACAAAACAGAGGTTAACTCATAGAATGGGTGCACACAAATATACAAGGTTACATGTAAGGTAACCTATGATTTTACAGACAGTCCTTCGACACGGGCTTAACTTTAAGATACCAACTAAAGAAGTGGCCTGTCAAAAGAGTTGTTTTGCCAGAATTCAACCAATGTGCTGAGGCAATTGGAGCGTCCAATGAAAAGTCAGCTTTCGATTCTTCTCCACAGCAACCGGCCACTTGCATTATGTAAGCCATCCAGTTAGGAGGCAGCCAAGCGAGAGGCAACAGCAGCCATGGCTGTATCTGGGCATGAAGCTGGTTTGACTCATTTAGCACAGCACGATAATGTAATAAGCCTCATACTCACTCTTGTGTAACTTGAAGGTTGTGTAAGCCATGGCATTTAGGGTCTTCTCTCCCTCCAATATGTAGATGTCCCATAAACGCAGGGTGAGGGTGAAAGGGGTCTGTTATGTAAGACACACAGCAGCAGAGAGTCAGACTGATTAAAAAATAATAAAACTACCCCAGATGTGAATTTTCAAAAGTAAAAGCAATGAATGCACTGTGATCTACTGATTAATGACTGAGTTTAAATACAGAACACATCTGGGACTAGATACAAGCAGGGAGGATCTAGAGATGCAACATTCATGTTCTTTAGGGAATCCAAATACTCACTCTGTCAATGAAGCACTGCAGAAACCATTTGGTGCTGTAAATCCCTGTTGTCATCTGCTCCCTGTCCTGTGGGGCAAGAAATAATGAGAAATATGGGTCTCTATGGGAAGTCACTCTTCATAATCTCTTCTCTGTCTGTTTGTAAATCTCACTTTCCAAATAGTTCTGTTTCTTGGACTGGCAGTATCACCCTGCACACGTGGCCTTCTGCCACTCAAATAATGAGAAATTACCAGAATAAAAATCGATTGAAGCCCATGACCATGTAAACAATCAAGTAGCTTCGCGTCTCTTGCATGGACAGCAAGCGTCAGCCGTATAGATGTGCTTTAACTTACCAGGTGTTTCTTTAGCTTTGGCAGCATTTTGGAGAGGATCAGCTCATGGTGGGCCTGGAAACGCTGCAGCTTGGGAAATCCTGGGATGAAGAACCCTAGCGCGGTGAAAAAATAAATCAGCAGGCCATAAATGGTGCGTGGTAATGTTAGAGACATAATATTTACAAATGTGCGAATTACATTCACAAACCTGAGTAAACTCGTCCAGATTGAGTTACAGTTTCACAACTCACACACACATTTGCATATTGCTACAGTATTGGCCCCCATACACTTTTAGCATTTTTAATAAGAACAGTTCTGATGTTTGATATGTCTGAACATTTTCTGCTGTCTCACCGTGCATGGCATGCTTGCTGTTGGTGAGGAGCTGGGACAGAGCCCAGAAGGCATCCTCCTCATTCAGGTACATGAGCAAGATGGCAGCGATCTGACTCATCCCCTGGCAGTAGCTCACCTCCTGGAGGATCACAGGAGAAGAGACAGGTTCAATTACACCGAATGGGCAGATGGGAGGAATTATTCATAATTTAATAGAGCACACACACAGGCCAAGAAATGAGGGGAGCACCTGAATGTCTGATGTGGTCTGAAGGCAGACTACAGATGTGCGTTGTTGTACTGCACACGAGGAGCTACATGCCGCTACAATATTATAAACACTTTTACTAAAGGTTGTTTAAATATTTACTGTAGCCCAACATACATTCTCAGTAATGTCATGTCTTCAACCGCCAATTTCACTCTGCAATGATTCAATGATTTACACTAAACGCATCGCCCTTGGCAAGCACAGATACACAAAAGCAGACAGACACTTTGGTAGTTGTCCATATTAAGGCAGATTTATTGTGTAGCTAGAAATGGACACTCCAAAGTATCCTTTCAAGGAAATACAGTAAAGATAATTATTGTTACACAGAGGTTAAACTACACATTCTCCACATTCTTCTCTACCATCACATAGTCAAACAGGACAAACACACACACAGCCCCTCCTCCCTCTTTCTCTCTCACTCTCTCCTACTGACCCAGTTTCTTCTGAGCAGTGTGTGAGAAGAGGGGAAAAGGAAAAAGGGAACAGCACATGCCCATTTCCTCTGGCTCCAACACCTCTACCACGCAGGAACCGACTACAGAGCCCAATCAGAAAAACAGACTTGGACTGTGTTTGCGTGCGGATGTAATGTACTGTACACGAGACTGTCCTTGGATGGTAATATTTCTATGCCTACCAGACGGCAATCTGTGCTTATATAAGAATTCATATATACGGATTAGTCTACATGCATATGTTGAGATACACATGCATTTATTGTATTTTAGTAAATATGTGTTGACACAGAGAAAGCCCTATTTTGGGAGACAAACGCTGGAAAGTACAGAGGCACTTTAAAGTAGATGCAAGGAATCATCATCATGTCTGACTTCAGCATCCACAACTGCATTCCAAACACATTATTATAAAGCAAAGACTGTTAGGATTTTAAATTAATGTTGTTGTTGTTGTAAAATAAAAAAGGATGACACTGCCTGGCTTGGGCTGTCATGAGAAATGAGCACTTGAGGTGGACAAAATGTTATGTTAGTCATTTTTGTAAAAGCAGGCGATGTGAGCGCTGTGCATGGATGTGGGTTCACTGGTGGTCTGACTGGTACACAGTGTTGCTGTACATTCAGTCGGAGCCACACTCATAAATAAAAGATCTCACCCAAGGCTCCAAACAAGAACGAGAACAGATGGGTTTAGAGTGCCTGGCCTGTTCTTTGCTGTATGGAAACGAACACATTCGGTGGACTCGCAGCTGTTGCGCCACTGTGTATGCAGGACTCCTCCATATTATGTAACGCACAATTAGATATGCACACATCTTGACGCGTACAAACAAACTTACCGTGTTGTAGACGGAGTAAGCTGCCAGTACGTGAAACAGTGCCTGCTGCCTAGAGAGGGAACAGAGAAACCACCAGTTAAAATGAGGATGTGATAGCAACAATCTGCTCAGACAGTGTGTCAGACTATAGTGTGTTTATAGTTTATAGTAGTTTATTAAATGAAAATCCCTGAGGAGTGATGAGTTCTCAACCACCTCCTCCCTAAATTAACTCCATCAATCAGCAGAAACAGACTCAAAACAGCTGCATATGTTGCTGTTGAGGCTAACAAACCTTGGCTGAATCATCCTGATGATGTTTGTATAACTGCTTTGGTTTGTGGAAATACTTTTCTTTAACCAGAGGTCCTTTGCCTGAGCTATCCAGCGTTGCAATAATATTCAAGTACTAATGAAAAGTGTGTGTGTGTGAAAGGACTTCTATTGGGGCTACAGTGACACACTAGGACATCTGACATCACATAATTTCTTCCAAAGCTTCTATCCAGTTTCTATCATCGTAGGGTTGTGTGCTGCGTTGCTGATTGCATCTGGAGTCTTGACTGTTTCAGACAGTGAACACAAAGTAGCTATTGTGTGTGTAAATGTGTATGTGAGTGGAGCCGCATGGAAAAATATAATGTAGATGAGAGAGGATGTCTCCCCTCCAGGCCTCTATAGTAAATACACGTCTTATAGACAGTGACAGAGACAGGAAAGGAGCTTTAAATAGCTGTCAGTGTTTTCGGTGTGAGTGGGACAGCTGTTGACTCGCAGGGAAGGAGTGGGCAGCCAAGCAGGATGGAGCGGTGTTTTGGTCTGTTTGGACTCAATGGCTTTGAATTGAACAAAGAGCAAGAGGAGAACACTCAGTCACACTCTCAGAGAGTTAAAATGACTGACTGAAGGACTGAAGGACAAAACCAGTAGCTCTAAGATGTTCTGAAGCTCATTTCATATGCACAAGCTCATTTCAGATGTACTTTTTCATGTATCAGCATTATATTGATGTGTTGTCTCAGAATAACACTGTGGGCAGCGATATACTGAACATGTACACTTGATGTCAGTGCACATTTCTGTATGAATGCTATTTCCTGTGGGGCTTCATGCACTGACAGGAAGGCTAATAAAACACAGAAAGGAGGAAACCACCGCTTTGACTTTGGTTTTGTTTGTGTGTGTGTGTGTGTGTGTGTGTGTGTGTATGTGTGTGTGTGTGTGTGTGGCTGCCTCAAGGTTTAAGTCAGAGGTCACTCCCTGTAAGAGACTTAGCTGAGGTGACAAAAGAAAACAAAAACAAGAACTTTGGAAACATCTATATGACACAAAACGGGTTGAAGTTCAGGGGAGTATTCCTATGATCCACAGAAACATCAGCAGTTTGTTTGCTTAGTACAAATTACTCAAAGTTTCTATTATGACTCTTTTAGGTGGCAATTATGTCACAGATTAAAGAAAGGGATGAATAAATGATCACACTGCATCAGGAATATTTGCAGATAAACTGAAATACAAGCTGTTCCACACAGCTTTCTGCTGAGTCAAGCTAAGAACTCACTTGACTCCAAAGCGGTCCATGAACATGATATGGTTCCTGAAGGTTCTGTTGACGTCCAGGTCAATCTGTTTGATCTCTGTGGAGAAGCTGCAAGCCTGCTGCTTCATTTTCTGGAGGATAGAAAATGGACAAACATGTTCTAAAAACTAGACAACTGTCAGCATCCACATTTTAGAGGAATTGTCATCCTTTTTTAAAGATTCATACCTCATATTTTCCCTTGTTATCTTGTTTGACTTTCTCTACGCCCAAAAGCAAGGCCCAAGCCTGGCCTCTCAGCTGCAGAGGAATGCCTTTATACACACGCTTCACCAACTGAAACACATGTGACAGAGACATATGAATAGGGACTCTCTAAGCATAAAGAGACAGTCTTCACCTCAACAACCAGAAGAAAGGGACAGAGGGTCACGTATGAATGCTTTATAGGATCTAGCCTTGTCAACTCTCTTGGACGACAAGGAACTCATCACTTGAACTTATGGACTTGCTTTAACTGTCTAGACCGCAGAGGAGGGTGGGATAAGGGAATAAGCTGTGGTCAAAAAGGGAATGGAAAACAGAAACAGAAATAATACCTCACATAGTTGAAAAGGGAAGCAATGGTTAAATTGTGTCTTTACTGAGTTACACACCTTTTCACTGTTCCTGTACTTGTCCCAGTTCTTCACCATCTTCAGCCATTTCTCCACTCGCTCTATCTCCTGCTGCTTTTGCTGGGGGAGAAGAAACGCAGACATACATGTGGTTTACTGCATATGTGAAAGGGCGTAAAGAATATATATCACATGCGAGGTCAAAATCTGGACTTGCTATGCAGGTTAAAAGTTGATACCTTCTCTTCAAGCGCACTGGGTGTTGGCAGCTCTTCCTCACTGGAGCAGAAAGGCAGAAATACACAACATGTAATAGAAATAGGGATCAAGAGGATACGCACTAATATAAGACATCATCATAGTTTGAGAAAGGTGAGAGAGAGAAAGAGAGGAAGTGGGACAGAGATAATCTACATACAAATGAAGGTGTTCTCCTAGAATTCAAACCACTTCAAGGAAGCCGTCAGAGTAACTTACTGCAGGAAGCCGAAGCGGTCAGTGACCTTATAGATGCTGTAGTCAGCATCCTCCCATGGGTCAATGTTGACCCCCTCCCGCCTGCCCTGAAACACCCACATACCACAAACACTATTAGAAAATATTGTATGCAAAACAAACAGTTTAGACGAGATTTAAGATGGTGCTTGTGTGTACAAATGAATGGAGTAATGGCCGCATAAGAGAGGACGGCTCACATGTTTTACAGGCAGAGCTGAAGCAACAGCAATAATGAATTTTCACTCATTGGTTTCTCTGCTTTACTCGCTTCCATCAGCCTTTCCCATGTTTTTGTCGTCTCTTTCACATGTGGTTCTCTTGTTTTCCTATTCCTAATGGGTCACTTGAAAGTGTTTTAACCCTCATTTCTGAACTGCACATCCAACACTCAAAGTCGCAGGCGTGTCATTAATTGATCATTCCTAGTTATCCCATTTCCACTGCCTGTTGGTGACAAATCTATTCACACATCACAGGCACCACTCAGGGCCTCTCTACACACGAGCCCATCAACTCCCCTGTTTGGATGTGTTAGATACACCTTGACTGCCCTTCTTTGAGGGAATATTATGTTCCAAAGGATCATGATTTGACTTGGCTGGATCATCTTTATGGAGACTTTCATGAACTGTGGTACACTGTCTGCCCCTGATATATTTGGCAGTGGCTGAAATCTGTCCCAAAGAAAAGCCAGTGAGTGCAGAGAAATGCTCAGCTGAGTAGTTTCCTCCAACTGAACCATGACAAGTTGTGGCAAGTTGTGTTTATCATAAAAGAATAGAGTATTGTGAGAGTTATGGGATGGTATTCCCATGCACACACTTACCCTGTCATATTTCAAGATGATTTCAGCGCGTTCCTCTGCTATCAATGTGTCAATGTCCTTCTTCATGTCAGAATCTGGAAGGAAGCGGACAAAAATTGGCATAAACCACATCAATGTGACAGAATATTTACATTTATAAGATATCGTAGTTTGGTGATTTACTGCTGGTTCTTTGTGCGGATTTCATTCAGTGTGCTGCTCAAAAAACAGGGGCTCCAACCTACAGATGGACATTTTTGCTAGCGATGGGTTACATTTGTTTGAGAAATGTTTATTATGTCTACCATAATAACAGGAGGTATTTGCAGTCCACAGAACAGGCATCATTTGAGGTGGTGAAACCACAGTCATCTTAAGCCTTAAAATGAAAAATACCACACAGCATGCTATAGTTCCTTTCCACACATCTCACCATCAAATCAGCTTAATATGAATGACTTGCTATCTTATTTATCCATCACCAAAACCCAAAATGAACAGTGACATATCTGACAAATTCTACAAATTTGACACATCACTCGTCAAAGCCAGGATTATGCTAATGCTGCGTAGATTCATAAGGCTTACATCACACTTTGTTCTTTAAAAATACATTTTGCATGTAGCCCGCTGAAGTCTGTAAGGAGCCAGAGTGTGAAGACACAAGGCCATCAGCAACTTCCTGTTAGTGTGCCCAGAGCCTCAGCTAACAAAACGGTTGGTGCCATTAGAGTTCACACATTCTCTCTCTGTCCTTTAAAAGGATGCCGTCTTTGCATAACTAGGTTAGCAAGCAGTGGGAAGTAAAAGACCCAAAGAAAAGAAGATTTAATCCATTTCATATCCAAGTGGTTTCAAAAGGCATACAGAAAGAAAGGCATCTTTCAAATTTGTCTAAATTTCAGGTTGTAAATCCAATTAATTTGTCTGATAAGGGCAGCTCAGCGAGTTGGAATGGTTTAGACTGAACCACTAAACCTCTCACAATATCAAATGAACTGTGTAGTGAAATGGTTCCTTGCTTCCCTCCTTGATTTTGGAATGCACAAATGTAAAACAACCCAATAATCCTCTGGTGTGTCTCCCGACTCAGACAGGTTTTATTGAACCACTTGACATACAAGTACATAAAAAAAGGCATGCATGAAGAGTGACACAGAGTGACATTCATGGGACTTTATGTCTCTAGTATGTGTGTGCGTGTGCATGTATGAGGTCATTCGAGTCTCTGCCTGTGTGCACCCTGCTGCATTGGTGCTAACTCACAATACTCAAGAAGCAAGAGAGCGACGGACTGGCCTGAGCCCATGAGAACAGAAACAGAGAAGTAGACAACTGAGGCCGGAGCAGTTTGTGAAACCAGAAGTCAGATGCTCCTGGAGCCTCACACCCCCTCCCTTTTTCTCACAGTACAACCACTACCTGACCCCAGTCTGCCCCTCTAAGCCTGCCTCTAGCCTTCCCTGGGCCGATGCGCTCTGGCAGCAGGCTCGGCTGTTAAGCAGTTGTCAGGGAATCATCGCCCAAGAGAGAGCAGCCTCGCCGCTCGTTTGCCAGATCAGCGTCTCACAGTAATGTTTGGATATTAAGAATATGCCAGTTATGCCCCGCAGGCACAGTATATGATAGGAGATAAAAGAAGCAGATAGAAAACCCAGGCCAGTCACACCCTTTGACTGTACTGTAGGCATTAAAGCATCAGGGTTAAAAAAACTGCTACTATCTGGTGATTATTTTAAGGAACAAGTTAGACAACAAGGCCTTTGTTATGCTGCAACCTTAAAGCCCAAGCTATGAATATTAAAGTTAAAGTCTTTGTATTTTAGTGTTCCTTTAACAGATATCTAAATGGGTTAGATTTGTAGGGCCAGCTACATTTTAAATAAAATGAATTTTCAATCTTGACAGTCCAAAACCAACATGAATTGAGTACACTGTCTTTTGTTTGGTATGGTCACGTGCTATAAGGATAACTCTACAGATGAGCCCATTGCAACAAGTGCTGTGCACTGAGGAATACTGTCACTGACGCCTGACAGCATGTGTAGCCAGCTGAGGCCTCAGGCATATGGTATGCATGTCTGGCATGTCTTGCAGCAACAGGTGAGAGACCACCTGCCCCCTCACACAAAACCTCTTTAACTTTTCCCTACAGAGCCTTGTGCCGACTCGAACGTGCTTCGTCTAAAGCGATGTGACATTTCCCCAACATAATTTACACATTGATGCTGGAACAGTGGGCGCACTGACAGATAAGTTCAGGGGGTAGGTCGTATATTTCTACACACAACATTTACTGCCTTAGTTAGTTAGTAATGATTTTGGAGGGTAAACCTGCCAAAACCTACTGTCAAGAGTTTTTATTTAGCAAGTAGTTTCACCTTCACCTTTATGATAGTCATTTAAATTATACACTATAGTAAGCAGCATGAAAAATGATAAGTCAATTGAAGACTGACCTTCTAATAAACAAACTAAATCAAACAGGAGCCAAACCCAATGTTTAATTTGACCTCTGCCTCTCCTAAAATCAGGACTTATCATTAAAGATGTTACTATTGATGTGTTATTTCCTTTTCATCAGGTACCAAGTCGATCAACCACATAAACCTGATCTCCAAAACCCAGCATCCAGTCTTCTCCATCAAAACAACAGCTGAGTCTGTTGTTAAACAGGTGGGCAGTGAAACCAGACCACTGAACAAATGGCCTCTGCTGTCCTATGCTTTCCTTTTTACAATTTCCCTCTTCTCATCTATCTCAGGTCAAACTATTTCAGGTTTTTCCGAGGCATCAGCATATTTTTCTGAACAGCTGAGTTAGCTGTCTGCAGGGTGGTGCTAGTATTACCTTTAAAAGGCCAAACGAAGAAATAAATATAAAGCAGAGATTGGTAACTTTCTGTATGTTGTTGCCCTCTCCCGGTCTGAACTACAGAAACATTATATTGTTGATTTCAGTGCATGAAAACACAAACGTTGTGTGAAACGTTATTTAACATTAATGGCATTGTCAACTAGGATACACAGTACTAAGTCACCCTATTTAGCATTTATAAGGAGTATGCAAACATTTAATAAATGGTTTTATAATGTATTTGTATGCAGATGTAAGTATTTATTAAATGTTTATACAATGTTATGCTAAAATCCTAAACAGGGGTACTTAAAGTAAAGCGTGACCCTAAAAATATTTTTGTTAGCAAACGGATACCAGGCAAACCAATCATTAGGTCTGTGTTTATGCTACAGGTCATCATTATCACAAAATAACCTTGTTTTCTTTTCCAGTCAACAATTCTCATTTCACAGATGAATAATTTTACCAAGTCAAGACATGGCCAGTTTTTCATGCACACTGCTCGTGGGGGATTGTGAACGGTTTTTAAATCACTGTCTACAGGGTAAATTGGTGTAAAAGGTCTGTTATGTTTCATCTTTAGGTTCCAGCTGCTTACTTCCTGTGTTGAGTCTCCAGACTGCTGATAGTATTGTGTTGGGGTCAGGAAGAAAAGGAAACCAGTGACCGCCACTCCTTCAACAACAGGTTCAATGAGAACTGCAAAAGGAGTGTGACAACAAAATGGGTCTTCCCCCAAACCAAGGAAAACCATTTTACTGACAAAGCCTCAAATTATCCAGACTTGGTGTTTGTAGTCAGCAGGAAAGACATGAGTAATACCACAAGGTGGTCACTTCACATTAACACTACTGGCATTTTGCTTGTGAGTCACCAACAGAGCCGAGGCACTCCTCACTGGGCGCTCTGACAAAAGCATTACATGTTTCGTTTGGTTCAAAATTGACTTTGAACAGCTCTTTTTCAAGTGGTGACTAGAAAGGTGGCTAGTTGTGGTGGGGATCAGGGTGTCAAACAGATGGAAGCTGGAGGGAAAAAAGTGAGTAAGCAGCAGAGAAGGTCACAGAGTGGGAGAGAGATCACGCACATACAGTTAAACATCACACCTGGGGGAGCTGGGAGTTAAGTGCAGAGACATGACATACTAATTCTTTCACATCTCTCAAAATGTAGGCGGGGTGAGGCAGAGGTGGGGAGAAAGCGTTCAGTGGGCCCGACTTGCAGATAACTAACGGCTCTGAATATGCAGTGAAAAAACACTTTCCTGTATGGCTAAATTTTGATGACCTGATTGCTTACAGGATACAAGACTTTGAGCGTGGGGCCTTGGTGACATCATTTCCTGTTATGACAGAGCTCTAAATCTAGCTTGCGTATATAAGTTCTTAGTGCACAGTTGAAACCACAAACAGCTTGCAAAGCATTCTGAATCACACACAACTAATAACATGGTTTTAAACAGAGATACAGCTGACTTATCGCCAAAATTTCCTATCTCTAAATGTATTGGATCTTTGTGCTGTGTTCAGCCCAGGTATTACCCGCATGCCCTAAGGTGTAATGGGTAAAGCCATAAATAATCTCATGAGGCAGAATTATTAGGAATTTATTCCTGTCTCAGAGCCTGGTAGGCTAACTGAGACAACAAAATTTGAATAATAAGAAAAAATGAGACTCAGATCAGTCAGTGCTCTATCCATCAGCAAATGTCTACACAAAAAAATAAACTGATGAAAATAAATTTAAATTGATAAATTTAGATTGTTACACTGAAATTTAACATACACATTCTGCTGTATTTGTTTGCATTTTATCTCATTTCGCAGAGATGACAAAAGCACAAGTCCTCTTTTACATATATTTCTACTTTTCCTTGATCCATAATCATGTCTCTTCTGGTTTATGATCAATCTTAATCTGCGTGGCAGGCAGGTTTAAGGCAGAGGATTATACAAGAGCAAAGTCAGAATGAAAGCCTGAGATTAGAAGGAGTCTGGCAGTAGTCAACTGACTGTAGGAGCCTGGAAACTCTGAGTGCAGCGAGCTACACTGGACTGATAGTTTGGGTTAGGTAAGGGGTGTGTATTTACTGTGTGCATCAGTGGGCAGACATCCTGAGCTGAAACCCTTAAGTGAAACTATATCAGGGTGTGGAAAGTTTATACCAACAGAACGAAGGACAGAGAAAAGTTGAACTGCAGTCACAGTGTTGGAGACATCCTTCCATCCTGTGTCATCCTGCTTACACATATTGCATTGAAAACCCAGAGGGACAGATTTATCAAATTCTCAGATCTGATCAAATTTCTCATGGAGCAAGTTCTTTGTGGCTGGCACTCAAACCCTCTCCCCGAACTGCTGATGGCGTGACGAAGAAGAAGAGGACAGATGTTTGGTTCTCTTTGCCACTGGATGATTAGTCAATGCTTGCGTGGTCAGCCAAAGGACGCTCTGGCTCAGAGATCAGACAAGCTTGGGCCATGTACTCATTCAACCTGGTTAACCTCGCAGAGCATAATCCCATACCATGCCTCTCCTATCATACATCGGTGTCATTTATTATCTGTACGTATTATGAACCATCATCTGTCCTGCACATGCTTAGATTACCTGCCCGCCAAATACCAACGGCAAGTAAGAAAATACCATCTTATTTTGATGATTCATAAATGGAGGGTCCTTAAAACTTCTGCTTTTGTATTTAAATTTAAAAGATCTAAAATTGAAAATTCTGAATGTTATATAACAGACTGTGCTACATCAAGGGGTTTCTTCTAATCCAACAGAAAGCCTTACACATTTGTGTGATTGAGTCCTTTTCTATCTGTCTCCAGTATTCCTAAATCCCATGACATCTATGTTTTTGAATGTGATTGCACAGTGTTATGGCATCTATAGAAGACCTTCTTATGGTATTATAACACACATTAAATGTGCTGCTGTTGAAACTGTGGTGGTTTTGTACATTTCTGACTAGGGAACTGATGATATGTGAACAAGTAAAAGGTAATCTTCTCAGCAATAACTGCAGTCATTACTAATACAATTCACAGCAATAAACTTCAAAGAATGTCTTGTAATGCACTCTTTGTTACTATCCCTGTCATTACATTAGCTTAATGCTGTAGGCTCATGGTGATTGTAGAGAACAAGCATATCATTCCTGTTCAGAAAAGGAGGGAGGCTAACAAGCAACCACATGGCTCTAATTTCCACATGAAGAAGCCTGAAGTCCCAGATGGCTTCAGAGCTCCAGTTTTTAATGGGTGTCAGACACACAGTGTGTGCATGTAGGCATGCATGTGCCCAAAAGAAGCAGAAAATAGCAGAGAGAAAGAGAGAAATTCAAAGAGGTGGCAAGGTAGCTGTGAAAATGAATCAGAAATGTTTATTTGAGTAACAGATTTCTTTGTGCTCTACTGTACAGAAGGGCAGGAAGCTTCAGTGTTAAGTAATGATAAAGTAGCTCCTGTTCCAGGTCCACATATTCATAAGTTCACCCTGAACAGATCTTTTGTTCATTTTCTCTCAACACAACACCGATTTGGCAGTTGAAAACAAAGTCATGTTATAAAATGGGAGTCTCTCAGAGACTAAGAATTTCACTAAGTCACCCCACAGGAAACCTAAGCAGGCTGGTACGAGATGTTCAACAGCCGTCCCTTTCTTTAAAAAGGAAGGTATTGAGTCCAGATGGAACTTCAGAGATACAGTAGAGCTGCTCAAACTGGGTAAGTGTTGGCTCAAGGCTCCAGTGTAAGAGAATGATTCAGTATGAGTGCATGACACACAATGACAAGTAACTTGTGTAAAAAACATGTTGTACTGCTGAATCTTATCTTGTTTGCCATCTTCAAGCATGTTGCCCATAGTGACCAATCTCTACATATACAACGATTATGTGTGTGTGTGTGTGTGTGTGTGTGTGTGTGTGTGTGTGTGTAAATATAACCCAAACACTTCCATACCATCACCCTCCAGACACAATAAGGATGCAAATGTCAAAGCCCCATGCTACCATACATGTGTTTTGCAGGTGTGATGGTGAATGGACAATGGCCAATTGTTTACCCTAACCCCAGTGGTTCCTCTCAGGACTTGTACATAGCAGCTATTGACTCACAGCAAAGCCTGACAAACAGTGTGCTAACTAAATCTACTCTTGACTGGGATGAAGCGACCACTGAGACCACACAAACTAGGAAATAGACTTAAGAAGAGGGAGAAGTATGATACCAAATTAGGCCAATGAGAGAAAACGGCTGGGAAGCCTTGAAGGCCAGCCACAAAGTCGCCTGAACAAGAGAGTCCTTGTCTGTCTTGCTGTCTGACCCTCTCTTTTCTCCGTCTCCCTCCGATTCTTTTGTGCGGCTGTAGTGTTTGTGTTTCTGCGTAGAAAATAGCAGCGATATAGAGACTGTGTGACCCAGGGGCGAAACATCCAGAGCACATGGACTGGGGAAAAGCACAAGGCTTGGAATAGCATGCTGTCCCCAAGGGGCTTTTCTGTCCTGCTCCACTCTGTATTACCACTGTCACTCTGCTTTATCGTTTTTCCAAAGCTGAGCATACAGAACACAGATTCACCAACAACATCCCAAACTACCTTACCTTTTCTCCCATCTTAACAAAGGAAATAATAAGCTGGAGTCTGAGGAAGGGGGCTCCCTATCACCTATTCACCCTGCATCTGACCCAGCCTGAGAACCGTCTCTGGTCCTCGGTGCTGCCTCCCCCATTACCTGGGGGGGGCGGGGGGTCTAAATATAACAATGACCACACAAAGTTTTAGATGCTGGAGTAGCAGGCCAGCAAGAGAGGCCTTGTTTCCCAGAGTGGCAGCACTTTTTCGAGAGGTGGTATGAGGAGGACAGGAATGTCAAGGGAACAGCATTCATAAACACACAAAACCACAGGACCCTGCTGAGAAAGCCACATTCTCATAAATGGATCCTCTTCCTGGATGAATGGAGTCATAATACTAGCAGTGAAGCCAGAGGAAAGAGTTTAAATAACTAGTGCTATTACATTATAAAAGCTTTGTTGAACAATTAATAATGCAAGGTTAAGGAATGTACAGGGGGAATACACAATATTTGGGGAAGTTATGCAACCTCACGCTGACTGTCATGTTATTTTTAAATTCCATTTTGCATCAACCCATTTTCAAGAATACCCTTAAAACCTCCACAAATCTTTCTGCAATACAAAACTCCTTTACTGCCGCAAGATGCAAATAGCCAGGTCATCAATAAGCTCACAACAACATGAGATCTGATACTCACTGTTTGTATACACACAGCACTGGTTTTTACAATGCCAAACTGATTAAATCATTCAAAATGATGGACACATAGAGGGCCAGAGTCAGCTGGTCTTGAGTCAAAAGTTAACAGAAATTATGCTAGGTTCAATGATGCGCTATCCACTGGTGATTTGGATTTCATAGTTTTCATGTTCAAATGATGTTCACAAGCACAGAAGCAGAGGATTATGGTACATGGAAGGGGATCAGCCTTACACTGGAAACTGGGAAACTGTCATTTCACCATGATTCAACAACACAAGGAGGTTAAGTATTTGCAGGAAAAACAAATCTTAAGTGGCATCTAAAAAAAGACACAAACTAGAGACAATTATAGAGGGGAAATTCCAAGATAGCCCAATATAGCCTTTATACAAATGCCAAAAGACAAACAGCTATTCGGGCTATTATCCCATAGAGCAATCACTCATCTCCTCAGTGGTGTGGAGTGACAATCTACAATCAACGAAGTGTGACCTCAATTTTTCAAACGAAAGAGTGTGGGGAATAGATTTGGCTAATTTATAGACAAAATAGCTCATGCAAATGTCGCACTGGCTTCTGGCTCACTCTACAGCCCAGATCCAATGAACCAACACATGGTATCATTATCACTTTGTGTGGCAAGCAGGGCTGCAATTAACAATTATTTTCATTATCAACTAATCTGTCATTTTATCGATGAATTGATTAATCAAAAAGATTCAATAAAAAACAATGCTTCTACTAGCTTGGCCATCATAACCACATGCTTAATGAAGAATATTCTGTGTATGACTATCCTATAGAAGGTATTAATAATTATTGTGGCAGTGTGAAGATCTCAGGTATTAGTTCAGATACATCATCCGAGTTCAAATCCACTGGCCGGCTTTGGTTTTTTTTGTGTAGTGTGGTGATTGCATGTTCTCCCCGGGGCTGAAAAGGTTTTAGACATGCAGGTTTAGTGAATGGGAAACTCAAAATAGCATGTAGGTGTGAATGTGAGTGTGACTGCGTTTGTTTCTGTATAGTAGTCCTGTGATAGACTGACAACCTATTCAGGCCGTACCCCTGCCTCTCGCCCAATGTGTGGTGGTGTACGCTCCAGGACCTTGTGAGTCACACAACAGGGGCTAAAGCCTGTCTGTCTTTTTGTGGTTGGCAAAAGGCTTCACTATTTGGTCCATTTTGTGACACTGGTGCGTTTGTAGGCCTTTGACGTCTGTCATAAAGCCGCCATTCAGGCAGATAAAAAGGCTATTGATGCCTCTTCAGTGAAATAATATTACCACAATATAATACAATGAAGGCTGCTGACTGAAGAGTTATAAGAGAACCATAGATGGACATTAAATTTGGTGTCAGAGTAAGACATTGAAATTCGTGGATAATATAACTATTAATTGAATTGAAATTATGTTTTTCATGTCAACTATACCTTATCATTTGCAATGCTGCTGCAATGCTTTCATCCTGGAAAGAAATATACATCACTGATTTTTGATGCCTCAAAGTCAGATCCGTAGTGATTTACAGTAGAAAAGTTACAAAGACTTAGTCACCAATTCTGAAGAAAAGGCTAAAGCTGCTGACTGAGGCCCATTCACAGGCATAAAAACAAAATAAGGGCTCACATACTCTGCCTCACACGTGGCTCACATCCTGTAGGCATCAGAGAGGGCAGTCAGATTATTGTTCAAGAGCACATTCAAGTGCCTGAAACCTTTCTACAAATAAAAGTTCAGTTTGCACCCATTTATCTAAGTCAAACAGTTCAGCTGGATTCAGCTTTTCAAAGATCAAACTTCTCCAGCAAAGCACAAAGTTACTCTGATCCAATGAGGAAATAAGCCTACCCTAACCCTTTTTTAAAATGCCCTTGTTGTAAATGGGCATCACAGTAAAACTGACAATTGGTCCACTCATTGGGACTTGATCTCTCAACATTTTGTTTACCATCTGAAAAGTTTCCTGGTTTGAACAGAAATTAGAAATCACACCATTTGACACCAGCAAGAACACAGAGCAGAGAGAGGGACACTGTGAAAGAGACAGAAATGCTGAGGGATGGGGGGCACTCACATGTTCTCACATCACACAAAAGTACACCAACAGTGCTGTCACCTTTCCGTTGTGTGGGGCTTCCTCCTCAAACCACAAGCACTATGTTACACAACGTGACACACACGCTAGAGGCTGAACATAGCAACAGTAAAGAAAATTCACAACGCTCTGAGTGTAGCTATGCTATGGGCTTGTGGACGCGTGCAAAAAAGAACTCATCGTTTTAAAAACTGTCTGTGGCCCGTAGACTTGTACTGAGATTATTAGATCTTGTGCATTCATAAGCACATGACTGCAAACATACACCAACTCATTCACAGAAACATCATATCCTTCAGCTACCATCACAAACAATGTTGTACACCAATTAATGCCAGTGCATATTTTAAATGTGAGGGGGGGGGGGGCTAGAGATAATGTGCACTCATCATTAGCAGCATTCACATGTGCTACATCACATGGAAAACAAAAACACAATGAGGAGGGCAAACAAAAAGTAAAACAATGACCACCAGACATCTGGCAGAGAGCTAAATCCTGCTGGAGATCTTTCACTCAAGACCGTCTATAACCTCCCCCACTCCATATATGAACAACTGAGACGCCCAGTTAACCTTCCAAAGGGGACCACGCATGGCATGACATGACATACAGACCAGTATCTGGCCTACTTCTGGACGCTGGAGCATCTGTGGTCTGTGTAGAGTGAAATCCTGCTTTCTCCAATGACAAGATCTATGTCTCCTTTTAGAATTAAATACACACAATGGTGTACAATCTGGATCACAAGAGTAGTTCCTGATACTGACACACATTGTCTCATAGCTGCTATGTATATATTAATTAAAATGCGGAACTGGATGTAACGGCTAAAAGAGATTGGCTTCACGCGCAGATAAACAGTAAACAGATGCTGTTTATTGTAGTGGATACCCAGAAAATTAAGGACAGAGAGGCGGATCCCATCGCAGGCACATTTGTCGCCATCCCAGCCAGGGTTTGTGTGCCATCCAACTGCTGGAAAGCCCGTGATGCAAAATCAGAAATTCCCCTAGAGGTGTCCTCACCACAGAGGGTTTGTCAGGCTAGCCATCGACTCTTACAGTAAACGGTATCTGATCCCAGAATGGAAGAACCAGCATTAAGCTTCATTTCTATAAATCACGTGTACAATTAGATGGGAGCACAATTGCGAGAAGCCGTTACAATTAGTAGGTACTGTCTATTTTATTGA
This sequence comes from Enoplosus armatus, assembly GCF_043641665.1. Taxonomy (NCBI): domain Eukaryota; kingdom Metazoa; phylum Chordata; class Actinopteri; order Centrarchiformes; family Enoplosidae; genus Enoplosus; species Enoplosus armatus. Next base: position 18,161,733 of record NC_092185.1, read on the forward strand.
TTGGTAGTGGATTGGGCAAGTTGTAAAAACATAAAAAGGACCAGATAAAGGGATCCAGGCGACATGTCTTGTGCCACCCACATACTAGCGTTTCCAGCGCTAATAACTGTAAAGTGAGAGAAGAGTAAACAGTATAGTAGAGGCGCTAACGTTCAGTAGTAGCAAACCATCGTCGCTGCTTACCTTTTGGGGTGACTTCCCTTCTTCTTCTTCTTCTTCTTCTGCTGCTGCTGCTGCTGCTGCTGCTGCGCTGTACCTACAAGTAGAAACAAAATCCACTATTCTCATTCTCTCCCTCGCTGTCCAGGGGAGCCGTCACCTAAACGCTGTCACTGTGCTGAAGGCTTGTCCCCGACTGTCGACTAGCCTCGCTGAAATCGATGCTGCTGGTCAAACGGACTCACCCCCCTGCCCAGCTCCACGCGCCGCGAGCTGGCTGCAGCTGTCTGGCAGGCGGCACACCAGTGAAATTACGACGCACGCGCGCGAGCAGCGGCGGGAGGCGCGCCCGTCAACGAACAAAAGTTTGAGCATAGGTTCCTTGTTTGATGTGCAGGAACTGACCTGAAAGACGGTAAGTTATGATATTTATCAGGTGTGTGTGTGTTTTTTTTTTTAATGTGGTGCATCAATTCAAACAATGAGGGAAATCCACTTCCTCCTTTTAAGCTGTGGTTTTTGTAGCCGGTAACTGAAATCCCTCCAACTAACGCGATGAGTTAACTTAACGTTAGTTGACTGGTGTCAATGGTTAATGTGATGTTAACGCTGGCTTGTTGTAGCTTCATACATTCATGTTATTTAGCTATTCGGTAAACACTTAGAGAGGTTTTAACTTTAAAATAAATAGTTGCAGGCAAATTAATCGGCTGAATAAACTATTTGACAGAAAATGGTCATCTTGCGCCCTCTTTTGGATAAACACTAGACGTACAGGTGATACAGGGATGTTGCCTCGTGTTGTATCTAGGTCTAGTTAGATCTGTTTGACCTGTAACGTCTTAAAATAAAGCAAGGTTTACTTATGAACTTGTATCACAGCCAAAGCTTTAGCTGACACTCTTTGGGACCTCCATATAGGTTAACATATCCAGTATTTAACAAGCAAAAAGAAAAAAAACATCTTCAGGGCCAAATACACATGGCACCGGGGGTAAAAATGGCAGGGATGCTCTTTCATGTTGTGTTTTTTAATGGCTAAACACAGGCACCTGCGTACATTAGAGATCTGCTGCAGCCCTATATTACCAGCAGGTCTCTAAGGTCCTCTGATCAGGGTTTGTTGGTTGGTCTTCCATCTGGGTTTAAAACTAAAGGGAACTGTGACTTTTGAGGTGTAAACTTTGGAACTCTTTCCCTTTGGACTTAAGATCTGTGGACATTTTTAAAAAGCAGCTCTAGGCCCTTTTCTTCAGACTTGCTTTTGCGTGATTCTTTATTTTTATTTCTATTTTATGGTGTATTATGTTCATGTGTGTGTTGGGTGCTTTATTTATTTTGTAAATCTCTGCTCTTGAAAGGTACTATATAAATAAAGTTACTACTAGTGGTATCCTCTCCAAGTCATGCAGTTATTTTAGGGTGTAGCACAGAAGAAGAACAACCACAGCAGCTGTTATATTCTCTTATTGTTACGTGCATATGCTGTAAATAACAAACCGCAGAATACTGAGCAATTAATACAAAATCAAAATCTGTCTGCTGAAGGTTGTCTGTGAGGATTGGCCCATGATCTGCATCAGTGTGCAACAGCACCCCCCTGTGTCTGAATGTGCATCTAGTCTCATGTTGCTTTTTCCCCTGAACTGATTTTCCTTCTCTAACTATAGGCCTTGTCATGGAAGGCCTTTGACAAGTTTAAGTAGGAAAATGCAGAATGCATAAATAATTAAAATGAATGATGGCTGAATTCCATTTAGCTGCTTTGGTTTCAGGGTCCTGGTATTGTGCATGCTGGTTCACTGTCATACTATCATGGCTTACTGGGACACTTAGAATAGAGCGGAGCCATTGTTAATGTTATTAGTAACACCTGTGATTTTTATACTACAAAAAGTCCAAATGTCTGCTGTGACAAAGGCCTTTTTCCAGACTTTCTTGACAGATATTTTTCACAGCAGAGAGTTTGACTTGTCATGTCTGAAAGCCCAGGTGTAACATTAACAATGGCTACACTCATTTGGGTGTCCTTATATATGTGGTATAGCCATACCACTGAGTCAGCAGGAACAATACCAAAACCCTGAAACTGGGACACCTAAGTGGAATGCAGCCTTCATTAATGTTATTAATTAAACATGTGCTTTCCCTGCTGTCACATGTCAAAATGTCTGCTGTGAAAAAAGTCTATTGATGGATAAGCACTGTGAACCAGTAGCTGACACTGAGAATGCACAGCCACACAGGTTTTTCCAGGTTATTTGTGGTTGGGATTTTTGCTGAGGTCACCAAACTCATTATACTTCATAAGGGTGTAGGCTGTACCATCCTCAAAGGCGCAACAAAACAGAAGCCTCCAAAAAGAGGTCTGTGAAGCACAGTGAGTCACGCGGGTTGCGCTGGGCCACAATTCTTACCGACCACCGGCACTAGTGACTGTGAGTAAGTGGCCTGCACAAAGAGAGGAGGGATCTTAGAGGGAGCAAGAACCCTTCAAGTGAAGACCTTTGCTGACAGGAGGGGAAATAAACATCTGGCAACATCAGAGAAAGCACATGACTGTATACACCCTCCTCAGGCTAACAGTGGGAAGCCACAGGAGAAGGGGGAAGTAATTAATAACATTGAAGATGGCTGCATTTCACTTAGGTATGCCAGTTCCAGGGCCCTTGTATTGTACATGCTGGCTCACTGGAGTCGCTGGCTGGGATGCCACTTAAATATCATATCAACCTGGGCACGTTGAGGTCTGGGTGCACTGAAATGCTGGTGGTTTCTGTGATGTCATCGGCTCGTGTCTTTTCGTTTGGTACCTGCTGTCCTCACACAACCCTTGTTGTAGCGCAGGAGACCTCAGGGGGCGCTGTAACTACCAGGACGTGTTCAGTTTGCCACCGAAAGGGGCAGGCTGTGTGTACAAGTCTGTGCTCCCATTCATGCAGACGGTATAGCAGTCCCCGCCGACAGCCAAGCCAGGCCGTGTCACATCCTCGTCAACAGAGAAAGCTCTACTCTCTCAGACTGATAGAAAGAGTTGGTGAGTAATAATTCTCCTTTTTCAGTTCGTGTCTCAGCGTAGCGACTCTTTCTCTTCAGTTTTGGAAGCAGCTGTGAAAATATGGCTGCAGGGGAAACATCGACAAGCAAAACAAAACCCTCTGAAAGCTGTCGTTACCTCTGCGCAGTTAACGTTAAAGCCAGTTTGTTGCATTTCCGTGTCGGTACAGATCTTAGAGCCGTGCGGCGTTTACGTGACGCACGGCAGATTTTCTCACCTTCGCATTGACACAACCGGGCGGCTACTGTGCTGCTTTGGCCTGTAGCAGTCAGAAATTAAGTTTACAGGCTAATCTTGACTTGTGAAAATCGAAACTAATTCTCGAGCGAAGCGGTCTATCGCGCTCACATCCACGCTCTTGGGTTTTAACAACAAGTTGTGAAAATATGCGTGTTGAAGAGGCCTCTACTGAATAACTGCATTCAACATTTAACCTGTTATGACTTTGTATTGCTATCTTATGTTTAACGGTCCAGGTGGGGACGCCTCATAACATGAATGTAGGCAAAAGTCCAAGTAAAGGTCATTCATTGACATCCACCTGGCAGCTCTAATACAATACATATACAGCTCTATTATTTAGTAATAATACCCTATAGTATGTGTACCTGACAGCGGCTCATGTGTGAGAAAAGAGACATTTAGAAAAGGTAGATATGTGTGCAAATGTCACCTGCCAGTGAAGGTCAGTAAAAACTGGTTCGCCATGGTGTCCTTTTTGTAAGAGCATCATAAAAGTAGAGATAACATACTTTGTTTATTTATATGGGGCTGATTATTTTGATAAACAGAATATATTTGATTGGCACCCGGGGTTGCACACTAGTGACCCAATTTCTCATAGACCACGTGGGTAGGATACTTGATATAATACCAAAAAAAGTGTAATCCACATATACTTCGCGTGTTTGTCTGGAGTGAATTCGTGTCTGATGGCCTGTTTAGAAAAAGTCTTTATGAGGTGGATGATGTGGCGTTTGCGGTCAGAATAATAATGCAGATACGCTACGTTAAGTGCATTAAGACTGGGGGATAGTTGACATGATTAATTGACGTTAGACGCGTTTTGCATCTGCTTTAAAATATAGAAAATTGACAAACGCCGGCTATACTATATCCAAAAGAAACTATATGATTCCGGTGGCTTCATTGTAACCACAATGGGATATGCTTGCTGGCATATGAGGATTTGTGAGTACTATGTTGCCGGTTTTACCCGGTATCCAAGCGGCGCAGCGCTGCGACCTTTCCCCTAGTTTCTGCAGCACAGGGTGGATCATGTGATGTTGGAAAGTAGCTGGGGGAGGGGACTGGCTGCTGAAACACTGCTCTGTGGGTACTACGCCTTCCTAGGACTGAAAACGCAGAAACGACGTGTCCTGCTTTCAGAGTGCTGTTGTTGAATTAAATAAAAATGGACTCTGCAAAGAGAAAAGCATTGCTTTTCAGAAACAAAGTAGAGCTTTGTGGGAGAAACGTTGCTGTAGTCTCGTAGAAGCCAGTGTGAAGCCCTTGAAAACCTAATGCAGCAAAGCACTACCATGGGATGCCAAACATGAACATAACCATGAAAACATCATTTTTAATTAATCACTGTAATCAATGGTCAATGTTAGACTTATCCTATTGTTTTAGGCAGTTACTTTATAGGTATGCTCATGTGGCAATTGTATTTCCGACAGCAATTGAAGGCAACTGGAAACAGCAGGTCCCTCACAATGCCACAACTCAGTTTCATCATCCAGGTGGTGTTTGTAGTTCACACATACTGCTGTCTCCTATATCAGTGATGGTTAAATAAAGGCTTAACTAACATCATTTCAGATGAAGACCTGTTTTCTGGGCCTCTAAAACCATGAAAAATGCTGGTCATTTTATAGGTTTATAATCCCTTCCATATTCATTTATGAGAAAAAGCACCACTTACATTCAGGGTTACCATTTCATATCACATGTCACATCCCAAGAGGGATTTCTGATGAGAAAAAATCCATAAGAATTCATAAATCTTAAGATTTCTTAAAAAAGATGCCTAAAATTATTCTAACGTCTACAACTTGTCATAGGCTCATTCACATATTATCTAAAGTGGTGCCGTATATTTAATGGATTTGCTTTACTTGTGGGTAAGAAATAATTAAATCTGAGGTTTATTACAGATATAGCAAAAGACCTTCATACTGTTAACCATCTTGCCCCAGCTGCACAATCAGTTAATACAAAAAAATACCATTTAAATCGTAATATTAGTAGCCTTGATAGTAACCTAATTACAAAAGATATTACAGAAAAGAAATCTGCAGTCTGCAGTCCACTTATGACCAAAATATGAGCTTTAGACCAGACTCCCCTTTGATCAAGGTTATTTCCCAGAGCTCCCTTTATTGCGAATATTTTGTATCAAGAAGTCTTCCACCACTGAAGGTGGGGAATGATAGCAGCAACAATACAATAACAATAGACAAAAGAGATCCCACTAAGCTTTCCTTTATCTCCGCACTCTCTCCTCTTATCTCCCTTACCATACCAAATCAAAAATAATTAAATTCAAAGATTGCATCCTAACATTTTTTAAACATGTAAAAGGTTTACAATTTTAAAATAAAAGCTTCTAGGTTAGAGTATAATTGTTTGCCTTCTTGTTGTAGCCTCAATGGAAAAGATGCCCCACTTGCCTAACCAGCTAAGATGGGTAACAGCAGTGCAACACAGTCACCTCCCAGTGCATCTCCTTTGGCGTCAGTTTACAGGAACCAGTTTAAATACAACACTAAACAAACTGAATACAAAAACATGCACATCAAGCTGATTTTTCCTAAAAAAGGATATGTAGCTTTTGTAATAATTAAAATGCTAATAGTTAATAAGCATTCTTAATGCAGGAAAAGGGCAGAATGCACCCTAAAGTTTCAGTGCTGCCTCACATGAGAGTTTTTTTTAGAAAGGACAGCAGATAGCTCTCTGAGACATAGTCAAAGGACTGTGTGCTTGACTGGTCTTCACACAAAAAAACAACTCAGTTCTGAGACAGAATCAAAACCAAGTAAAGTTACAAGCAAGACCAAGATGATACAGAGGCCATCAAAAATTGGGTCAGTGCTGGGCTACAGTAACTAAGAAAGGGGACTCAAAGCTACAGTCATGGAGACATGAAGAGGGAAATGTCCATTATAGTAACTTAAAACAGCTCCTCATCTTGCACAAATGTTTTCACATTTTAGCGCCGTATCAATTTTGCCTCTAAACCATTAGATACTGTGCCTCTGAGTATGCATGCAGTTATCTGCCTTACTCAGTGTTAACTCTATGTCAGTGTTGTTTTCAAATACAATAAGATTAATTTCCCACTCAGTGGCTGTTTCCCTACAAAATGCATGAACTGGTTTTCAACAGCAGAAACACATTTCCTTCAAAATGTTATCTTATTAAATCTTAGAAATGATGAAACCTGCACCGTTGTTGAGGAATAAGGACTACTGATTTCAAGGAACTGTGACAGGAGCTGGTCAATATGAAAGTTTGTTTTGATATTTGTTTGGCAACAATTATTTACAGCCTCATCCAGATATCAGGATATAGTGATTGTAAATCGTTGTTGTGCTCTGATCATTCTGGAAGTCAGTATCCATGTTAACCTAACTTTGTGAGGAATTTAGCAGATGGTAATGTCGTCCACATTAACATAAAGTGAGACAAGATTGTAGGAACAAGAATTAAGATATGCGTGGGTCAATGTTACAATGCTACATCTTCCATGTACCTTTTTATGTTTAATATAAATGCTCTTGAAACTTCTAAATTTAGTGTCTTGCACTTTGCTTACCCTCAGTGACCCTACAGTACAGTAGTAGCCACCATGGCAGAAGCTCACCAGGCGGTGGCCTTCCAGTTCACCGTCACCCCTGATGGCATCGACCTACAGCTGTGCCATGAGGCTCTACGCCAGATCTACCTCTCTGGCCTCCACTCCTGGAAGAAAAGGTTCATTCGCTTCAAGGTGAGAGGTGTTTAGAAATATGGGAGAGCGAAGTCCGGAGTGTTTTCTGTGGGGGAATTTTTGATGAGCTTTGACTAAGTTGCTATTACTCTGTTTGTTGCCTACTATTAATAAAACAGTTTCTGGTCATTTCTCAGTAACTATTCCGTTAATAAACAGTATTGTAAGGGCCCCAGTAATGCTGTGTTTTTATTTATTGATTGCTGGAAGGTCACACACTTCCACACAAACAGCTAACAGTGACAGTAACCTTCCTGTCTGTTCTTTGTGTCCTAGCCTTTGGCCTAGTTGTCTGTTTACAGTCATAGTCATAGTGAGTCATTCAAATCCAAACACTTGCTAGTTTTTTTCACACTTAGCTCTTTTGTATAGATGTTTGTAATTAATGATATCTCTCATATGTCATAAATCTAAAACACTATGTTAGGAAATAAATTATTTTATAAACTATGTCCTTTATAGAGGCTGTGCACTCTGTGATCCTGATGGCCTTTGTAACCCTCTTTTTGGTTTACCTTTCCACAGAATGGGGTAATGACTGGTGTGTACCCTGGCAGCCCTGGTGGGTTCATGGTGGTGGTTGTGTCCTACATGTCCTACAATAAATATAATCAGCTGGATCCCTCTCTGGGGTTGATTGCCAAGCTGGGCCAACACATACCCATCAGGTAAGACCACTGATATGAGGTGCTGTCTAGGACATGGTGGGTTTTTTTCTATAAACAGACTGAGAAAGCTAAAAACCGTCCATTATTGGCTGAGGTCCTGTAGTAGAAGTTTGGCTAGAAAGGATAATAGACATGAAAGACATCTGCATTGCGATGGTGGTAGAATGCGTATGACTCTGTGTCATCAAGCGTTTACTACTTTAATGCAGTTATGCACATGCCTCAGGTATTTACGAGAAAACACGTAGGCCTGGGCCTGTTGTCTCCAGTACCTCCTTCAGTGGCAGTTCTAGGTGTAGTTAAAGGGTTTTATAAAGTGGTTGATTTAATCTTTGTCAATCTGATTCTGACATCACATTATGTTCCAACTGTTTACAACACCTCATCTACATGTTTGCTAACAATGTTGATCATGTTTAGTGATATTATGCAAACACTTCCAATGCCTCTCCTATCAACAATTCTGGGGATTTTTTTATGACAGTGTCGTTAAGGTTATTAGCCCCCAGAGCTGTATAAAATATTTCACTGTACAAGTACATATTTTGTCTAAGGTTAGAGCACCTGGTGTTAAGCTGTTTCAAACACTGTGAATTTGCAGAAAAGCCACACCACTTCTTAAATTTACAAAATATATCATCAGTCATACTGATTAAACTGTATGACTGATGTCATAGTGTGTGTGTGTGTGTTTTTAATACTGTCAAGATAAATTATTTATGAGACTTGATATAATGGGACGTTGTTGACTTTGGACTGGGCCAGGTCTGGCAGTTGCTATATGACATTAATTGTCTTTCCATTGTGTTGTTGTAGTGCACTCTTTTAGATTCCTCAATTGGTCAAGTTTGAAAATGAAATGGCCTGTGTTATTACCTTCAACACCATCATCTCGTTGTTCATTTTTTTTCGTTCAGTCAGAATACAAATTCACTACATATCATATAATGTTTACTTTTCCCATCAAATATAATTTCCCATACTTTTGAGTCCACTGTACAGTTTAATAAGAAAGTGTTCATTTGCTACTGTTATATTGACCCCCTCTGTGTCTTGTCCTGGTCTTCCCTCCCATTGTCTTCTTCTCTCTCCGTCTTTGTCCACAGTCGATATATGTCCACAGACAGCCAGAGGATAGTTGGAGGAGTTCTGGTGGGCACGGGCCTGTGGGTCACCATAATCATGATTATGAGGAATGTCCTAAAGTGCCTGTTGTCGTGGCATGGCTGGATGCATGCACGCCATGGCTCTGTGTCCTGGTCTACTCGTCTGTGGATGGTGAGGCAATGAATGTAGTTTAGTTAAGCTTAACCCACTGGTTAGGTATTTGCACTTTGCCTCGACCCCTGCAGGTTTCTAAGCGAAACAAAGAGTGTAACTTTGAATTTCCTTTGCCCTCTCTCCTCTCCCTTATCTGCTCTGCTTGTCCAGTTGTTAGTGAAGGTGTTCTCTGGCAGGAAGCCAATGCTCTACAGTTTCCAGAACTCCCTGCCACGGCTACCCGTTCCCTCTGTCAAGGACACCTGCAGAAGGGTAATTTCCATGTAATTTCCTGTCTGAACCGTCTCTTTCTACACATTCCCGATTGTTTATAATGGTCCCAGCAATGGGACTGAAACCAAAGGTTGCATTTTTAAGGAAATTATTGAAGGCTTGAAATTCAAAGTTTTCTTTGAATAACCAAATGAGATGAAAGCTATTTAATACCATTGAATTGCATGTAAATCCTTATCCATGCAACATAGTCATGGGCTCTATTTGTACAGTGAGCATGTACTTGCTTTAAGCAAAGAAATAACTTCTAAGCAACTTCACAATATCCTTTGTCACATCTAGATTTCAGGAAGACTCTGAAAGGAAATTTGAATTTTCAAATCTGTCCCTTTGATTATACAGTGCAAATAAAAAGCAGTGTGAGTTTTTATTTGTGTCACCTCACACATTTCCCCAGGTCATCTTTTTTGTTCCTAGACTGTTGCCTAAAGCCTGATTTACACTTCTGCGTCGGTGTATAGCGGCATAGCCGCGTTACCTACCCTGTGGCAACATTTATTCTACATTTATTAGCTCCAACTCAAACATGATCCTCTCAGTTTCAGTCGCCATTGTTTATTGTACATGAAGAAACCAGAGGAAACTCCAGAAATTGCAGAGCGATGCAGACACGGCAGCGGAAAAGGATAAATGCTCACAACAGTGTAACCTACATGTAGTGTTTGCATAAATTCAACACAGAAATATAAATCAGCCTTAAGGCTGAGCTGCTAAAAAAACTTCCTGCCTGTCATTATCTGTCAGGGGAGAAAGAATGGATGGCTAGTTTTTCTGGCCTACCTGCTCTCTCCTTGTTTAAAACTGATGATGCTTTGCTTCACTCTTAATGACTATGCATTTCTGTGTTGATAGTACCTGGAGTCAGTGCGCCCACTGATGGATGATGAGCAGTATGAACGGATGGAGGGCTTGACTAAAGACTTTGAAAAGAACCTGGGACCCAGACTGCAGTGGTACCTCAAACTCAAGTCCTGGTGGGCCTCCAACTATGTGAGTTTGAAAGAATTCCTCTCCCTTTCTCTCCTCTCCGCTCTTTTGTCACAGCTTTGGACACTGTCCCAAGTCTTGAATCGGCTTCAAACTGTCAAGAAAAGCAGTGTGTCTAATAACATCACCCTCTGTTCCTTTCTCCCCTCCTTTTCTGTGTGTTGCGCAGGTCAGTGACTGGTGGGAGGAGTACATTTACCTCAGAGGCCGTGGGCCCATCATGGTCAACAGCAACTATTATGCCATGGTGAGACGTCTCTACCTTTGTTTGAAAACAATGGCTCAGCCTTTTGTTTAAAGATTAAGCAGTAAGCTTCTCCATGTAGGTTGTGATTGATTCTCTGAAGGTGTGTGTTTGGTGTTTATTGTTATTAGACTATTGTATGACTAAAACACAGCTTTGAAAAGTGGAGAGTTAAATACAAAGGTTATTTCCTCTTTGATTATTAACTGTTAATGTATAATCTTAAAATAATGTGTCACTAAAGCTGTGGAATGACCTGTGTCACCTCCAGGCACACCAACTGAGATCGGTTTGATATACGTCACTGTAAAGGACATATAGTAACATGAGCTTTGTGGCACACGTCTTAAACTAAATTGTGAATCATAGCCATACATACTGAAAAGAATTGTATCTGTAACAAAAAGTTCTTGGTCTGAAAACTTTGATTTGGCTGAATATTGTTTTGCATTTATTTAGTAATAGACAGATTTGAGAGATTTGATAAACAAATCAAAATTAGCCATTGGATACAAGTATTTTTAAGGTGTACCTCTAGTCTAATCTTGAGTGTGATAGCTGTGCACAGTTGGGTAGCAAATATTTTTCTATGTAAGGTAAGGAAACACGTCCCATTCGTCCGTGTGTAGAAGTATACTTTATGACTGTGTCTCAGGGGAACTCATTACAGTGTTCCAGTCTTGGGATTTTCAGCATCTTGGCTGGGAAAGCTACAGCCACTGTATTACAATGTGTCTGTACTTAGTGGGCAGTTTGATTGCTCCAAATCTGTATCAGATTTGTGACGATGGACCCAGTGAACTCAACAGGATAATTATCCACCGCTGAGGGCCTATAAGAGGGACTCTGGCACAAACTCACAGCTCCCTCTGTGTGTTTCTGCCTGAATGAGTGAGACAGTAGACTGGACCGTCCCTGCAGCTGGGCAGGCATGACTCACTGCTCCTAGAGACACAGCACTGTGGATCTGTTTTGTCTGTGTGCAGTTATCAAATAGATCGAAATGTCCGTTTTGCAGCACAAAAATAGACAAAAAATAGACAAAACTCATGCTCCACCAGGTGCGCTAACCTCGCATGCTTTAAACAACAGGTCATGCTAGCTACTGTATGTGTACATATAGTCCTTGACCAAAGTAACAACGAAGAATTTATGGTTGGATCACACAGTGATATTGTTTAAATCACGTCTTATGCCCTTTTGTTTTTCAGGACAGTGTGATGCGTTGGATTAAATGTGACTGATTATTGACTTATAATTACTCTCCTTTTCCACAGGATTTCCTGTATGTGTTCCCTACCTCCATCCAGGCTGCCAGGGCAGGTAATGCCATCCATGCTATCATGCTCTACAGGAGAAAACTGGACAGAGCCCAGATCAAACCAGTGAGTATAGAGCTCCTCTGTCTCCCTGTTTCACTCCTGTATTGATTTTGTTGAACTTGGCTTGATATAAACTACATTAGTACATATGTGACCTTATCAATCATATGTAAATGTTTAACTTGCTCATTTATGATTTATTGATTAATAGCTGTTATCTCAGCGAGTTTGTCTTTTAAGTTTACAATGAAAGCTAAGCTGCTTATCTTTCACAACACTTTCTTGAGTACACTGAAGTAAGTTTGTTATCCACAATCTTACCAATGATAATGTAGATACTTGATATTGTACTCAGCTCACTGTGTCTAACTCTGACTTTGGAATGAGCCATGCGCTGTGCTTCTTGCTTGTTTTGATGGAAGTACAGCTGTGATTACCTGCAAAGCAAGATCACAAGCATTTTCTGAAGGCTTAGCGAATGAGGCTTATTGAATGCTGGTGATTTTACTGACACACATTTAATGTCATGTTTTCCCGCTCCTCTGTCAGTCCTTTTCCTTTACCAACCTGCATGATGCTTAAGTGCAAATTCTTTATACATTTGCCCACTCCTGACACACACACTACAACATGTTGCATCAACACACATTGATCTTGCGGAAAGACTGATTGTATGTATTTATACAAACACCAATGCATGAGCTCACTCTGTTACACACTCACATTCGGTTGTCTCTGTTTTACTGTTTTGTCCCTTTGCTGTGTCGGACGCTGCGTTAGATATACTTGCTGGCAAACAAGGTTCCTCTGTGTTCGGCTCAGTGGGAGCGGATGTTTAACACCACCCGCGTCCCTGGTTTGGAGACAGGTAAGAGGAGGGCACATCTCCGCTGTGCCCTCTGACCCCCAACCCTGTGCCCCTAGCTATTGTCATGGCAACAGCCATTGGAAACCCTGACTCCTAGACTCAATCTCAACAGCACAGCCCTGAAACAATCCTACGTCTCATTGGCTTTTGTTAGTTTGATTTTAGGCATCTATTTGGGAGATATACATTTCATTAAGTGATTTGTTAAGTGTAAATATATAAAAGTATCTACATTATAGTACAAATCCTACTGCAAATATCAGGGCTTTGCTGGTGGCATTGAGATGGCAGACCACTGGTTTCTGGACCCTGCCCATGTCTCCTTCCCTAGCAGCCTTCTGAGGCCTCTTCTGCTCCTTAAATCTATCTATCATACCAATCCGCATCGCTCCCTGTCCACTTCATCCATGCTCCTGTCCCTGTAAGTGTGTGTCTGCTGCCACTCTCTGGGGATTTTAGTGAATTAGTTTGTCATCTCTATGTGTTTGACTCTCCCCTTTTGCATTTCAGCTCATGCTCCTACACACTATTCCCATGTGCTCAGCCCAATACGAGTATATGTTCAACACCAGTCGTGTCCCAGGTGTAGACACAGGTAGAGTCTTTAGCAGTGCCGCCTCCTCCACACTACTCCTACTATACTTCTCCTTGGGACATTTGTCCATCTGTTTGAATTAGAAATAATCTGACCTCCATAATTTAATAATGCATGTGTGCTGGTCTGTGCACATTCAAGGACTAATTTGCATGTGACTCAAATCTAGTGTTTGAGTTTGAGAAGGCAAAACAGTGATAGTGTTATGTAAGACATGGAAAAAACGTGTTACACTGGCCTGAATACATAAAAATACATGAATTCATATATATTTCTTTAGGAATTTATGGGTGTTATTTCACATATAGTTCATTATGGGTTCCATGGAGTTTTAAAGATAATAAAATACTGTTATCACTTTAACTACTGGGTGGTGCTTATGGGCATGCGTTATCTAAAATTAATAAATGACAGAGGGAAGGAAGCCACTCTGCTGTAGAAATGTCATGATATGCTTAAAGCAACTTAAACAACAACTTTTGGATTAAGTGCTGTTCAGTAGTAGTAGTAACTAATATGATATGAAACATGCATGGTCAGTGTGTAAATGACCTCTAATGCATGATGTAACACTCAGTCCTATAACCAAGACGAGGACCTTGAGCTGTAAGTTCATCTAAATGTATCACAAAATGTGTACATTCATGAGACATTAGATGCTTGGGGGGGCCCTGACAGACTGCTTTTATCTACCTGGCCGTAGAGGACAGAAGTTAATTCTGACTCATTTTAATTGAAGTGTATAAGAAAAGTAGTAAGATTCAAACTACTTTTGAATTGAATATAGGCTCAGTGATACTTTTACAGATTTGAATAAAGAAGGAAGTTACTGATTCTAGTAATGCATGGGGCGTCAGTATTGTATTGTAAAGTGTTAAATAGTATTTAAATAATGGACTCTCAGTGGTCGGTCCCCATATTCATAGTCACATTGCTGGAGATGTCGGAACACAGTAGGCGAAGTATTACCCGGATGTGAGGTTGTTGTTCTTGGGGTTATTCCTAGTAAGTATCCTCTCCTTTGTCTTGACTGTAACAAAGGCAGTTCTTGTTTGAACACTGCAAGCATCACCAAAACAATATCAAAACTTTGGAAATTATGTTTTTGAATTGGTTTCTCTTGGTCGTGCACAGTGCTGTTCAAACAAACATTGCCTCAATTCATTGTATTCCAAACCACTGCCCTGTTCCCAAATTACTTTCCCTTTTCATCTCACTTCCTACACTTCCCATTTCAAGCTGCTTTAGTTTTTGAACTGGGTAGTCCCTCCCATCATATAGTATCACTTTGAATTCAGTAGTTTTTTGCCCTTCAAATGAATAGAAGAAGGATGTTCACAAAAATAAAAGAGCCAGCGCTGGATGTCGTGGATATCACATAATTTCACCACTGGGACTTAAGAACTGGTTACTAACACATTCCCAGAAGTGAAATGCTGTGACATCCAGACTCCATTCGACCCGCTGCCTTCTTTTTCACTTTATTTGAAATACAGATTGTACATGGATCTCTGTGCAGCTTAAAATTTAAACGGTAAACAAACACATACATCTACTCTACCTGACACCTTCCCCAATACTCCTCCAATTGTCGTCTTTTTGATCCCTCTCTCCCAGATACCCTTCAGCACGTGAACGAGAGCAAACACATAGCTGTGTACCATAAGGGCCGGTTCTTCAAGGTGTGGATGTTTTATGACGGGCGGCTGCTGTTGCCACGAGAGATAGAGCAGCAGATGGAGAGGATCTTGGCCGACAAGTCTGAGCCCTTGCCAGAAGAGGAGAAACTAGCCTCACTTACTGCAGGGGACAGGTGGGTGGCAATACAGAGCGAGATGCAGCCACCAAATCTATATTATGTATTGTAGCATGACAGGAAGTAAAATACTGTAGATATACATTTATTGCAATGTCCCAAGGTTGATGAGTGAGGTAATAATTTTAAGAGAGTTAGAACTGGCTAATGCCCAACTGATATCAATATTAAAGAATAAAAAAAATCACGTTCAGCTTTTAAAAATAAAGATTTTCAAATTTTCACTAGGATTACTTAAATTTGATACTAAAGAATTGTTCCCAAGATGAGCGGTACATTATGCTGTTGAAAAATAAACATGGTGAATATTCTGCAGGACCCCGTGGGCCAAGGCTCGTGAAACCTACTTCAGCCGTGGAAAGAATAAGCAATCTCTGGATGTTATTGAGAAGGCAGCCTTCTTTGTAACCCTTGATGACACTGAGCAGCGCTATGATGCAAACAACCCAGTCAAGTCTCTGGACAGCTACGCCAAGTCCCTGCTCCATGGGAAGTGCCACGACAGGTGGGAAGATAAACTTTATATACTTAGTTTCAGGTTATTAAAGAGTTCGCTGCTCAAGTTCATTTATAAATAAACTGAAGGTGTTTATTCTTTGTTTTCATTCAGGTGGTTTGATAAATCCTTTAACCTGATAGTTTTCAAGAATGGCACCATGGGACTGAACGCAGAGCATTCCTGGGCAGATGCTCCAATCATCGGCCACCTGTGGGAGGTACGTCAATGTAGTTTTTATCTAATGAATTTTTGCATTAAGCCAGTTTTTAAAGGAAAACAACAAGGAATAAATGTAACTAGTTCAACAATCTGAACTAACACAATGGAATGGAAAACAATGTTTTTATGTTCTGATTGGCATCAAAGCTTTTAAGACAGAAATGTGTCAGTTAGTCATGTTAAAACCTGACTTTGCATTGCAGCATGTACTTTCCATGGACCCTGTGAAACTCGGATATACTGAGGATGGTCACTGCTGTGGAGAGCCCCACCCCAACCTGCCAGGTCCTCAGAGGCTGCACTTTGACATCCCTGCTGAGGTAAGGGCCGGGCTGTTCTCAAAGAGAACTAGTTCCTACAATGTGTTGTCAGACCACGTTAGAAGGCAAAAGTGCTTGAAGCTGTTTCAAATGGCCCCTCTGAGGGTGGGCAGAAAAGCCAGCCAGTATAAAGAGGGGGAGACATGATAATCATTGGAAGACATTCATAGTGTTGCATTCGTTTGTACACATGAAAAGTGACAGAAATAGTAAATAATGAGCTGTTTGACTATCTGACCAACATCTCTGATGAAGCATACTGGCAGTTTATCACTGCTGGAATGTCTCATCCACTGTGAGATGAGATATTCATTGGCCTTGGCTTCCCTCTGCTGGTAGCTTGAACTATGTGCACCAGTGTTAATATTTTATTACTTACATTCAAAGACACAGAAAGGGCTGTTGGGTGTTATATATTTGAAATTGAATATGTGACAGTACAATAGCTGGTGTTAGTCTAGAAAGAAGTACCAATGTCACATTTTATTAATGTGAGCTTTCTTAATAAAAATACTGTTTTATAAATATTTTGTCAGCCATGCCATGCTGCAACTGCTCTGTCTAACATACTCTGTCTCTATCACCTCCTCCAGTGCCAGGAGGTCATCCAGAGCTCCCTGACAGTAGCCAGGGCTCTGGCCGATGATGTGGACTCTCATATTTTCCCCTTCAATGACTTTGGCAAGGGTCTGATTAAGAAGTGCCGCACCAGTCCTGATGCCTTCATCCAGATCGCCCTACAGCTGGCCCATTACAGGGTAAGTACATACATCTCCCTGCTTTATATCTTAATAACACTTGTATGCATTTATTTATTCGTCACTTTGTGGCCTTTGAATGTTATGCTTATGATTATAATAACTGATACAGTCCAGTTAAATTCCAGCAGAGGGCAGTCACAACCTGCCAGCCAACATATCATTGAAGACTGTCAAACATTGTCAATGAATTATTTGATCAAAACATTGTTCAGCTTTAGTTTGAGGCTTTATTTTCCTGTTGTTTTGCAGTTTATTTATTAGTAGAAAACACAGCACAAACGCGTATAAACGGGGCAATAATAGAACATCTCGCTGTTAAATTTAGCTTGTTGCATTTAGCTTCAGATCATTCATTTATGTAGCAGTTTATGTATTGCAGTTTAGATACGGTACTTCCTGTGTAAATCCTTTCTAAGTGTAAATGTAAGCTGACATTTTTTTGTAATTATCAATATGTTAAAACTCTACTGTTAACTCATTAACTGTTTGTAAAACAATTTCCCGTGGTTTCTCTTTTAAATGACGACCCGTGCCGTCTCTCAATAGGACAAAGGAAAGTTCTGCCTGACATACGAAGCCTCCATGACGCGTTTGTTCCGTGAGGGCCGAACAGAAACTGTGCGCTCCTGCACCATGGAGACTTGTGCCTTTGTTCGTTCCATGATCAGAGATGAGACGGTAAGGCTAAACGGCAGCAACACGCCACGCCTGTGATTACAGTGCTACTGTCAGTCACCGATTGTTAATCCAATTTTCCTGTCCATTCAGAGAGAAGAGCGTCTCAAGTTGCTCAAACTGGCAGCAGAGAAGCACCAAAACATGTACCGCCTGGCAATGACAGGAGACGGCATCGATCGCCACCTTTTCTGTCTCTATGTGGTTTCCAAATACCTCGGAGAAGACTCACCCTTCCTCAAGGAGGTACGAGG
Organism: Enoplosus armatus; assembly: GCF_043641665.1. Lineage (NCBI taxonomy): Eukaryota > Metazoa > Chordata > Actinopteri > Centrarchiformes > Enoplosidae > Enoplosus > Enoplosus armatus. The sequence continues at coordinate 18,179,729 of NC_092185.1, forward strand.
TGTTGTTGCAAGTAGTGAGATTTCTGCTCTATAAGTTGTTATAATGGTTCTTGTAAATTGACCCCCGCAATGGGATATTGTCCATGTGAATCTATACATATACAAACAAAGTGGCTATGGTCCGAGTGCAGCTGCTCACTTCTTCATACAATGAAGTGGTCACCTGTTAAACGTTGACCTGACAATTTTGCACTTAAAATGATGGTTTCCAAAGTCTAGGCTGAAGGGGCCTTTTTAAAACAAATCAATAGGAGTTTCTCAGATTTAGTTTGGACTAGTTGTAAATTAAGGCTTGTCTTGAATTTACCAAAGGAAGATTATTGGAGGACGGGGTATGTGGTTGAAATGAATCTTGTTCAGGACTCCATAAGTGAAGAAATAACTAATTAAAACCAGGATCAACTATTCTAGATTAAGCTGGCTCATAAAGTTTACAGGTGCACATGTAAAGCAGTCGCATCATTTAACTCAAAGATTGAAAAAGCATATTTCTTCACCTTCTACTTACATGGTATATGTATATGTACAAGTATATGTTACTTGGTATATTTAAATCCATCACTGTGTCACTTCTCTCCTTCCCTCTAAAACCTTCAGCTGAGTATCTATTAATGAAAAAATGCATCTACATCCGGCTAGAAAAAAATGAAGATCACCAGTGAATTAAATGTATTTTTACTTTTATGTGTAGGTCCTGTCTGAGCCGTGGAGGCTGTCCACCAGTCAGACCCCTCTGCAGCAGCTTGAGCTGTTTGATCTGGTCAGACACCCAGAGTATGTGTCCTCCGGAGGTGGATTTGGTCCGGTAAGTTATCCATCAGTTTTGACATTTTTTATTTTTCATATTCAAAGACAGAGTGATGTGTTCCTGCAACTGAAAGTCATTCAATTTGTGTCCATCACTCCTAAATATTAGTTTCCTCTTGAGTAAGGGATAGCATGTCACACATGTCTTTGTCCACCTTTTTTTATGTACATCAGTCATTCAGGAATAAAAAGTCTGGATGTACATGTCAGAAATTCTCACTTTCCTGAAAAATATAGTTTGAAAACATTGCGACTGTTCTTAAGGTTTAACTTGCATCGTTTTTGCTTTCCTCTTGTGTCCTGAAGGTGGCTGATGATGGTTACGGTGTCTCCTACATCATTGTTGGTGAGAACCTCATCAACTTCCACATCTCCAGCAAACACTCAAGCCCAGAAACCGTAAGTTCACTAGTTTTCCATTTTTACAGACTATTTAGATTCTTCTTTGTCCTTTACGTAATGAAGAGAAAAAAGAATACATTTTTTTATTTTATTTCAGGACTCTCACCGTTTTGGCGCCAACATCAGACAGGCCATGCTGGACATACTGGATCTCTTCCAGCTCGACAAGAAAACCAAGTGATTGTCCTCTCCGTGGGTGGAATAAACATAAGAAGTTGTCATTAGCAAAAGATATATTCTTCCTGAAGCTTGTACAGAATCAAATGTTGGATTTTGGGTTATTTTTAAGTTAATTGACGTTGCAGAAATAAGGATGATTAAGGGGGATTTGGAAACTTCACTATCAATATGTGTGTGAGGCGTTTATGTATACTGTATGTATAGGCAAGGTGAGATTCTGGTGGTATTGGGTACAGGTAGTGCACAGATCAAAGTTTGTATTCACAGGACTGTACGCACTGGTGCCTTAGTGACCCACTAATGTAAAGAGAGCAGAAAGGGAGGAGAAAATAGCACAGCTGTAGTCTGAGATCAAGTCTGTATTACCAGAGTAGGAGACCTTTCAGCTAAAGGATTGTTCAGTAGCATCATCCAATATCACGTTTTAAGTCGAGAGATGGTGCAATACTTTTACTACTTTTTGTCCCAATTTTGAAAATCCAATGAATTCTTTTTGGTTTTTAGGTTCAATTGCAGCACCTGAGGCTTGTATAACAAACTTGATGTGAAATATCCAACAAATTGCATGTTGCCTGGTGTCCATTAATTTCACATGGCTCAGTTTAAATACTGAGTCTGATTTGCCAGGCTTGAACAGTTGTATCCAGTAATCTTAAAAAAAACAGTTTCCCTATACCTACAAGAATTATAAATATTCAGCTTTGATCTCCGTGTGATTCTGGATACCAACACAGGAGGCGGGGAGCTGTTGCTACTGTCTAATCAATGCATCTCCATCGCCTTTCTGACTCAAGTGCACAGACAGTGTGTTTGTTCTTTTTAGCTGCCATAATTTTATGATGTTGCGACGAAGGCAGATCATGTTGGTGTGTGCGTGTGTTTGTTGTTTTCATACTCAGGTTTTACTAACTTGGCCTAGTATTGTAGGGTGCTGTCTGCAGCACTGCAAGATTAGTACTTATGTTGGCGTGTACATGTGCAACCGTAGAAGAATCTGAGATGCAGTAAGTGAAGGATTGGCCGGACGGGGTGTGTGTCTGCGGTGAATCTCACTTGCACAAAGGTGTTGAATTTGACTGGCCAACAGTGACTTTTTTTCTGTTTCTTGTGTTTAAAAAAGGTGTGAGTTCACTGTACTTTAACTCCCTTGTGCACTCCATGACTGGCCCTTTAGTTCAAACTAACCAGTTCCTCACTATCTTGGTAGCCTTTTTTCAAATCAAGATGAATTGTAAACTTTTATGAGCAAACTGTCAAGTTGTCAGTTACAGCATAGTGGTGTTGCAGCTTAGCATAGAGCAGGGCGGTCATGCGTAGGAATGCATTTCTATTATTATGTATATGTTGTCGGTTCATCATATTATTTATTTTTTCCATGTTTTAACCTGTTTATTCACAAAACAAACATGCATATTTACCAGCTGAATGCGGCGAATCATAAGCACTAAGTTAAAGCTTTGCTGACTTCAGAGGTTAAATGGACAAAATGCTTCCTTTTTTTTTTGACATGACAGTTTTGTTATCACAGACTTTGCCAGTATGTTGTAGTTGTATGACTTTTTATCTCAGTAGACCTCATGTTTACACTGCTGCATGGTTTTTGAAGATGAAGCTGTATGTTTTCCTTTTAATTTAAAGATGTGTAAAAAGACAAGCAGCTGATATACCAAAACAAGTTTTAACAATAAAGTGAATGTCAGACAGCTGTATCACCTGAGTATGTCATCTCTTACTTACAATCTTTTCTTTTTATCCTTCTTTTCATAACTTTGGGAAGAAAAGCACTGTGTTTGCCACGGATGATGTAAACACCAAGACAATCATGTTTTATTCAAAGTGATAAGTCGATTAATAGATTAGCTGATTGACATAAACAGTTCTGATAATTGATTAATCTTTTTTTTTTTTCAAGCAAAAATGCCAATATTTCTCTATTTTTTGATTTTCACATGTGAAGAAGTGCTGGTTTTCAGAATATCTGGGTTTTAGTTTTTTAAAAGACTTAATGAATGATGAAAACAAAAAATTGTCTACAGCCATGCTGTGCTAATGTCAACATGCTTACATGCTCACAATGACTGCTAATGCTGATATTTAGCTGGTATCATGTTTACCATGTTCACCATCTTAGTTTAGCCAAATGTCATGGTAATCCATCCTATAGTTGTTGAGACATTTCACTAAAAAACAAAAATATTTTACTTTTACTTTGTGGTGGCACTAGAGGGAAAAGTCAGGGAATCACCAAAGTCATTGGGAGTCGCCACTTGGGACCCAGGTGGTATTATGACCCATGTTCATTAGCTCGGTGAATATAACCATCTCCTTCCCTGAGGCTTTAGGCAAGAAATTTTAAATGGCCCCCATCAAGCACAAAGGTCATGTGCTTTGCACCATGATGACGGTTTAGCCCTTGTTTATTCCAGATGCTCAACCATCATTTGCATCAGAGGGTTGGCTCATGGTGATGGCCATGTTTATCAGTTTCTCTTAGTTCTGACAATTTGTTAACCTCCTGAAACCAGTCTGGTGTGAAAATTAGATCTTTCCTTCGTTAGCTCAGTGTTTAGCTACTTAATCAAAGGGAAGCTGTAGCCTTCCATCTGGCCAGGTGGTTGAGCTCAAGTGGACGGCACAGAGGAGCCAGTTCCGTCTCTGAGGTTATTAATAAGTCCCTCCACTGAGGTTGCTCGGGGCATATTCAGCTATTAACTTGGATTAAAGACGTTTAAAGACATTGGGATGTGACAGATTTCCAAGAAGGGCACAGGCAGGAAGTGATCACATGGGACAGTTTCCTTCTAGCTCATGTCCACCACTTGTGCGCAGTCTCTCTCACACACACATCTCCACATTGGTACACCCGCCCCGATGTCACCCAGCCCTCGGCTTCCGATAGCAGGCATTTCAACATTTCAAGACTGCATTCCTGAGGCCTGCTTACTCCTCATCTACTGTGGGAACCTGCAGTTTGGCCACTCGAGAAAAATTATCACTTTCAAAGCCAGTCCTTTGTATATCTTTGTTTTTGTATATCTTTATCAAAACCATCTAGTGTGTCCTGGCTTTCTGTGCATTAACAGCTTTTTTTTGATTAGTATTTACAGTATTTACAGAAAAGCAGCATCCTCTCCATTCAAAACGCAAGACATGCAAGCAAACTATGACAAATCCATATAGCACAAGCAACAGACTTCCACCGGCTGGCTTCTGGACAACAAGCCTTTAAATTGTACACCTAATGGGCAAGCTGGAAAACCCATTCACTCAAGAGCAGACGCTGAAACCTAAAACCTTGACTTGCACTTTCTAAAAGTAGACTTTGGGAGAGATCTGCAGCCTCTGCTTGTCACCAGTTTAATTCATGTGTCACTTGCTCCACAACACCTTCAAAGAAAAGAGGGGAGCCAGTGTTGCCTATCCTGTTTTATAAGCTAATCATTCATTGGAGCAGGGATGTTCCCATTTTGTCTGGTGGTAATCACTGGTAGCTGTTAACAGTGGACAATAACATTGTTCTCATTGCAGCTACTGTATGTAGATCATTCGTGTCATTCTTGATTTGGGGTTTTGGCAGGACAATTTGTTTTTCCTGCACTGCTGGACAACTTACGTAAGGCTCCCTTATGCCCCAAACTAATAGGGTTGAATGTTTCATGTTGATTCAGTGAATGAGGAAAAAAATAATTGGGCCGCTGTATGCTGCTGCTAAATGTTAGTTTAAGGGTGGATGTCTTTGGCTGCAAGATCTCTGGAAGGATTTGTGTTATTGTGCCATGATTTCAAATTAAAGTGGACCTTTCAGAGGAGACAACTTCACTGCTCAGAATAAAGGATCAATATCAAACCTATAACAAACTAATGTATTGTACACAGATGGGGGTGGGGTGGGGTGAGGGGGTTATATTTATCTTGAATTCTTGAAATAACATAATATTAAATGAAACTTTGTCAAAAACATCATATGGCATGATGAAAGTAACTTAAGTTGACCCTAGCTCTCTAACCTCTGCTGTCCTCTGAAGAAGAGTCCTCTCTCTCAAGCCTCTTACACTGTAACTTCATCACCTCACAAACCATGGAGCCACACTCGTATGTCTTGTGAATTTTATCTGGCTGAGAACTGCGCCCAGATTTTTAAAAAGAGCCATATGAATCTAAGTGATTAAGGCGAGGGTGTAAACGGAGAGGGTGAGCTCGGCGGTTGGCGTGGAGGGACCGTGCATGTCTGTGGCCAGCTGCACCTGTCTAACTGCGCTAAAGGAGCGGGGCCTGGGGCCCCAAGGTGGAGCTCAGCCAAGGGGCAGCAGGAGAGGAAGGTAAGGAAGAGAGCCTTAGCGGAGGTTGAGCTGAATGTGATTCCCCTGAGAATCTCTCCCACCGCGTGCTCACCAAAGCTATAAATAACTTTTATTTGGTTTAAGTGGAATTAGTGGAGACGTTAGTCGTCAGCATGCTCACAGATACATAGATGTAGACTTTCTGACATGAGGAGAAGGAGGAGCAAGGAGTGTTAATAATAAGAGCCTTTGCAAACACAGATGTACAGTCACACAGGAGCACGCACATGTGCAAGCAGACATGGACATGGATGCAACAAGTAAAAACAATGAATTCACATGATGAAATAATTTCTATTTAGGGTCATTATGGGTGTTGGAGCCTATCCCACAATCCTTCGGTGGCAGGTAAGGAACCAGACTGACAGGTTGCCAGTTCATTGCGTAGACAGTGAAACACACAGAGGCATATTGTCAGACTGGGTGAACACGAAGAGAAAACCAACATGAACACAGAAAGAGCACGCAAAATCAAGGACAGTGGCAAAAAGCAGTCCAGACAAGTAAGTCCCGCTTGAAAGGTGGACTTACTCTTCCACCCTAATGCCCCTCTGTGTTGACTGCTAATATACAACATGAAGATGTCTCGACATGAGCATGAACTTAATCGCTCGAGGAAGTGAAGTAAGAAAATGTAAACTTTATTGCAACTTTGTCATTCTAAGTTCTCTGATTTACAGAAGAGAAAAAAACACTTGTAATGGCACAGTCATCGTAATATGTACATTGCTGATACTGCAATAATCCAGACACGCGTGTTGTCCAGATTTAAGAGTGGCATATTAAGGCACATGGTTCGCTCGGTCTGCAGAGGGAAGGAATAACACATCAAAGCTCTTCCTGCAATGTGTACGTGAACATACCACAGCATTCCATGAGGGCATTAGAACGGGAAAAGCTCTTCAGGCGAAGGGCTCGGGTTGGGAAATCACAGTTTGTCCATTGTACATTCAGCTCTAGGAGAGATTAAGACGTCGATGTGTTCACAACATACTGCGTTGCACTAAGACATTTGGTGATTTGATAAGCTTCAGTAGACCTGAGTGTTGGATACAGTAAACTTGTTTCGATCTAAGTCACACAGTCAATTTAGTGGTAAAGCATTCACTAAGTGATAAGGTTTCAGAGTCTGTATCATCACTGCTGGCCAGTTAAGATTGTCTCGTGAAGAACAAATCAATAAAGAAAAAGCACTGCCAAAGAGCCCTCTCAACTAACTAACTGTACATAGAGCAATGCATCATGGTGCAAAGGCGGTTACATGTCTCCATGGGCTAGTTTTGAATATAATCACAAAAAGAAAATCAGTTATGTCATTTACATATCATTTGCTTAACGCATTTAGTCAGGGTTCAAACCAAATAAAAAAAATATCTTACATAAGTAATCCTACTGAAATAAAGCAAGCGATGGAAGTGGATGTGATAACAAGAACGGTCCAAAGAGTAAGCTAGGTGAAGGTATGCATGAGGGCAGAATTACTCATCAGGGTTTATGTGAAGTGGCCACAGCACCTCTGTGACTTTAAATGTCAGGTAATGATTTCAACAATTTCTGATGAATCCAAGATGGCTGCAAGAGACATTTCTTACATGTATTTTGGGGTCTGAAGAGGTCTTTCCCCCACACCATCCTTTTAGAGGAATAGTTTGACAAGAAGCTCTTTTGCTTTCTTGCTGAGACTTAGATGAGAAGATTGATACCACTCTCGTATCTACAGTTAGGAGACGGTTAGCTTAGCATAAAAACTGGAAACTGGTAGAAGTCACTGCTTCTGGCCAAGAAATAGCCCAGCACATAACCCCTCGTAAAACCACAAAGCATCATTTTTACACATTGGTTTTTGTACAGATGAAACAAGACATAACCTGTTAATTAGTGAGCTTTAGAGGTGCTGGTACACTATGCTAAGATAACCGGCTCTGTGCGGTAGCTTAATATATGTATTTCCCAACATGTGTAACTATCTATTAAGAATCTCCTTTCAACCTCTGTGGTGTCGTCAACAAGGCTTTCTTTAGAACTTCATTTGGCACTCATGAAAGAGCATATCAACACAACATCAGACAGAGTTAAAAAAAAATGCGCAGCCCATTTAAAAGCCCTTACTACAGCAGGTTAGCAAGAAGGTAAAATCTAAATTCAAATGTAAATTGCCAGAGTTACAATTTACAGTGGCTTGGCCTCAAGTCCATGTGGCCTACAGTACTAAGGGACATTCAGATGTGTCCGACAGAGTGGTATGTTGATAAATTAAGTTAAAGTACTCGAAGAATAAGTGCTAAGGGGTGATAGGTTGTTGTGTGTGATGACTCTGTAAAGCAGTGAAAAATCATAACTTGAGGTACATTCATAAAACATCAGCCCGTTGGCCTGATAAGTTCAAGTAAAAGCCTTTCCGATTAGTGAGCAAGACATACGGCACCGCGGTGCGTCGGTCTTAGTACCAGGCTTTTTCTCTGAGCTAATTTCCTCCCAATAAGCATTTCACCCCCAAAAAAAAGCTCCTTCAAACGTTTTCCTTTGTCCTTCTATATCTTCATTTGGTCTTCTCGAGAGATTCAGGTTCTTTTTAAGCAAACGAGGGGCTTGCTTTGTTCCTCCTTATCAAGAGAGCCAGCAGCAACTAAAAATGTAAAGACTGTAGAAATGCAGTATGTAAACACACAGATTTCATACAAAAAAACGGCAGAACAGATCGAAAAGTCCGGAAACAAATCAGCCAAGAGGTAAAACCAATTAACATTTTAAAAAAGGAAGAAAAAAATTGTCACAAAGGAAAAACAAATCATTTTGAACTGTAAAGTGCAAGTATATAAAAAAATCTTTCTACATATCATCTCAGGACAGGGCCTTGAGACGGGGTCAATGGTCTTTAGTGGAAAAGTGCAAGTTGAGAAGAGCACAAGTATTAAAAAAAAAAAGAAGAATTTGATTCAAAACAGTAACAGGATAAGTCAGGTGACTTGGTGGAGGAGTCATGTGACTCAGCTTCTCCGTACGAAAACGGCCACCTCCTCCAGGGGCACAGGGTAGTCCTGTAGGAACGTCCCCCCATCGAACACCTGAGCGTTCTGGCTGTCCTGCCACTGGAAGCCCCCGTCAGGTAAATAAATATCCCTCCGCACCGCCCCCTTCTCCACCACTGGTGCCACCAGGACCTGGAAACACACATACATGTTGGTTTGGTGAAAAAAAATTCAGATGTCAGGGAGATTGTACACTTAATTAGCGAGACATCAGGTTACAGGCCAGGGGTTGATTCGTACACTATCGGATGCCAAGTATATCGGATGCTGACGGAGGGAACACGATCCCTTCCCATCAGAACATCATTAAGTCACCTCGTCTCCCATGAGGAACTGGTCATCGATGGTGAAGGTCATGGGGTCACTGGGACTGAGCCACCACATCGGCCGGTAGATGGGGTTTCCCGTCATCTGCCACTCCTCTGCATACTTTTCTATCAGTGGGACCACATCCCTCTGGTGCTTTGCTATGTAGGTCCGAGTTAGGTTTAGCACCTACGGAGAGAAAAACATGAATGAGGATTACAGTACAGATAATTAGTAGTGTATTTTTTGAATAACCCTGTATTTTCATAATTAGGAGCTGATGTTGCCATTCTGAAAGTTTTTAGAGTCATTGTCAGCCCTTTTGTGGAGCTTTGTTTTCATTCAGAACCACTTATGTCTTTTATTAATATCCAGCCAAATATATTTTCAAGAATTCTGGAGCAACTGAGAAACTGAAACCAACAGGAAAAAAAGAAGCCCTTTCCTAAAGTGAATCATCTGCCACAGCGATTTCAGGACAAGAATAATATTGACAATGAGGCCTGCGAAAGACATTTGTGCCATCTCGACACACAGACATGCAGACAGAAACCCGTTGTTGACTTAGTAGTTTCACACTGTCCAAGTCTTTCTCCGGTCTCCCTCTGGCCACACTACTTCAGCATTCCTGGAAGGGTCACATCTTCTTCAGTGTCCCATGACAAAAACAAAACTTGACCGCATCTATAAAAAATTTATTTTTATGAGTCGGGATTGAGAACATTTGTAGGAATGAGCTTGAAGTCACAGCCCGGGTTTGAGTGGATCTTTCTCTAATTGAGAAGCCAGGCATGTGTGTGGTTTTGAGGTTTTATTGCTATTCGATTCCAATGCGGCCGCTGCTGTGACCTGTCTATGACTGACTGGAGTATTGCACATTCTGGAAATAAAGGTGCGCCACATTTAAAGTACAGTAAGACACCCGTACAATAAAAGACTTGTTTATCATGTGTATTTCTTCTCAGTCTCACTTCCTCCAGGGTTTATAAACCGAAGGCCATGCGAGAGACCAAAATGGAAAACATTGCTGCTGTCAAATGTCTCGCTGTCCAAAAGGCCTATTTTTATCTTTGTCACGCAACACAAGTCACAACCAATATATTTTGCTGCCTCAGGCCTCTCCTAGTGGAAAAAAAAGCGCAGTTGATCACTCCCACTCTGTCACACTTGTCAATTACTCATGGAAATCTTAATTGCCACAATAAAGTATCTTTCCAAGACTTGTCCTCAAATTCATTATCATTCCAGCTGAAGTGGCTCTCGAGAGTGAGAGTGAGCCATAAATCGAGAGGAAGGATTATAATTCAGAACAGATGGACTCTTAACCACAGGTGATGTCGGAAGGGGGCCAAGTAATCGCTCCCATTGAGGGAAGAAGGGAGGAGCAGGGGAGGGGGACAAAGACATAGCATTCGCCCTCTTGAGAAGCAGCAAGTGCTTTTCTTGTTCAGGAACCTGATCCTGGGTCCCACATTGTCAAAAGTATCAATATCTGTCTCCGGACTCTCTGAGATTGTGGGCTTTGTTTTTCTGCCGTGCATGGTGAACAATACATTCCTGATTTCCAGCGGAGAGGGACAGGGTTTAGTCCTGCCTCTCCTGCTGGGAGGGGGTGCCAGGTCTGAGTTTTGACAGACGAGGTCTCAGCAGCCCTCGTGCAAACACACCGGTGGGAACTTCTCAGCATAAGCGATCTTAACCACTCTGCAATAAGGAAGGATAATCTCCCATTCCCTTTTAGAACATCTAATTGACATTCACACATCACTGCATTTGATCTCTCCACTGTAAATCTTCACAAGTGAAAATCTTGTTATCGGGAAAAGAACGTGAACATGAAATTCTGCTTTGTATACCCGGTCCTCTCCGCAGACCCAAGGAGGTGTGTGGAAGCTGATAACAGGGAGAAAGGCTGTGATCTCCAGCCAACGGATGAACAACTCCTCATCTGTGACCAGGTCTCCAGACAGAGAGCCACCTGTAGGAGAGAGGAGGCAGGCAGAGGCAGAGAAAGTTAAGAAACATTAGTAGAACAGTTGAGAACTGGTACTGTGTTCTTCCTCTGGCTTGTGAAATTGGTATATTCAAAAATATCCAGGAGGGATGAGCTGGCTGATTCGGGAAATGAGACCCATTTTCTTTAGTGCTGTATATACTAAAGCATGGGACCATCCTGCAAATACTGGACAAACCACACATCAAGATTGTTTCCACCAACTGGCACAGATCTTTTAGTCTTTGACAGTCAGGAAGGAGTATAAACCTTACAACACACAGACTGTATAACCTACAGAGGAAATTGGAGATGAGTGAACTTCAGGTAAAGCTGTTTATTTACCAGCAAGTTTCCCTTGGGCAACACACAACTGGATCTGGATCTTCAGATTAGAGTTTTTATATACGATATGATTTTATCTGCTGGCTGCCAACACCAGCTGAACCTCGAACCCGGGCCGCTGTGATAAGGACTCAGCCTTGACACGTGGTACGCGGTCTACCCAGTGAGCTACTGATCTGGCTTATACAAGCATAAAATGAACAGTCTACCATGTTTCATGAGAGTACAATTGTATCAGGTCATCTATTCTGTCTGTAGTACTGACAGCTCTCTGTTTTCTCCACTTCAAAGTAAATAGTTTTCTCTCAGACATCAGCTGTTTGACTGGCTGCGATCTGCCATCACAAGAATTTGGAATTTTTGTGTCAAAACTCAGAAGATCAGATGTGGTCTTTGTCCATTTTTTTTTTTTTTGTGAAACAGCAAAGAATTATGCTCTTTTTCATTTAATGTAATATACAATATATATATATATATATATATATATATATATATATATATATATATGTAGTATACGATTAGAGGTGAGAAAAGTGAGCCATAGGCTATGGTATTACCTACTGCATCAGGAATGAGGAAGTTGTATCCCAGCAGAGTGTGGTGCAGCAGGGAGGGAATGATGCCCTTCAGGCCCATTGGGCTCCAGTCGGACTGCAAGGGGGTCATCCTCACAAACAGAGGCTTGTGGCTCGACCTGAGAAGAAAATAGCATCACAACAAGCATAAGCACACATAAGACAAGCAGACAATGGCAGTTGGTACACTACAGATGATAGAGCATACAAACAAGATAAGGTGCTCAAGGGCGTTACCGTGTCCCTGCTGTCACGATGGTGGAGTCTCCTATCCTTGTGGCCAGGTCGGCCAGCAGGCTGATGTACTTGTCTCCACCGAGAGCTTGTGGTGGCCGCAGGGCTTGCTCCTCAAACAGATTCCCTTCGCCCCCCTCCAGCATGACATACTCCATCCCTAAATGGGCCTGCAGGGATCCCACTCTGTCCAGGAACCAGCTCACCGCTCCTGGGTTGGTGATGTTCAGCTTTACACAGAACTTTCCTTGCCACTGACTCATCACAGGGACCTGAAGGACAGAAGTGACTGGTTTATTTTACGCTACTATCATTTTCTGTTTTGGTTAATTCATTATGAACCACAGTGCCTCTCCTGTTGCAATGATAGGTTTTCTGGATCAGGCCATGTTCACACTGCTCTGCTTTCTATCAAACTGCAACTAGTCATCAGAGACAGGCTGCAAGGCAGATGGAAAGTGTCCACATTGGAAAACTTCTGTCTGGTTTCTTTTTTATAAAGAGTAGAGTGTTCCTACAAGTTGAGGAAAGTGTGAGTGTTTTAGTGTTTTAGACATGGAATATGTTTTCTGTGAATGGACCAATCACAATGTAGAGGAAGTGGAGTTCCTTACTACAACAACCTGAATGAAATGAAAGAAACCTCACGCAGAAGTTAATATGCAGAGGACTGTGAACACAGCTAAGTGCTTTACGGGATCATGAGCGTGCTCTACTCGGGTCTCACCAGCTGTCCCTGGGGGGCTGAGGGGAGACTGAGCCAGTAGGCCTCAGTGCCATCCATGAGGGAGGTGTGGAACTGCGTGGTGCCCACGCCCAGGAAAGGGGACAGGGTGATGGAAATGTTAAGAAGCTTGACAAGTGGGAGGTCCCTGGTCAGTCTCTTGGACATCCCCCTTTTCCTGCTGTTGAGGTAGTCATGGTCCTGTGGAGAGACAGAGAGACACACTGCATTAACAGAAAAGTCGACACTTTGCACGAGTAAGGCAACATCATTTAACAATAACTGCCTACACTGCATCTAAAAAATTTACATTTAACAATATAATGTACTAATGAAACAATTCAAATGTTCGTAAACTGGTAGGACAAAGAGTTTTATATTTGACACATTGATCTGTCCATGTGCAAACTGGTAGCTGTGACAACATGGCCTCTGTCAGAACCATTTAACATGTATCATAATCCTTTGGAATTTATATGTTGAAGTCAAAACATGATTATCTAACTGTGGAACAAAACCTTTTAAGAATACAAAGACTGACCCCAGGAGGTGAACCTGCTGTGGGAAGAAAGGGTAGATTAGCACATATTATTCATTTTTTCCCCTGATCTTTCATTTTGTTTTGTTTTTTAACTGAGGTTTTTTTCCCCCAGGCATTTTGCCTTTATTGGATAGTGATAACTGCAGAGACGCTCTACCAGGTGAGCTACTGGGGCTCCCCTTTAATGAGTTTTAATACGAATTCCACATCATTGTCAAAATACTAAAAACTGAAGCAAAGAAGACCAAAACATAGGCTAGCATCTGGTCTTTTCTAAAACTAGGTTTATGAAAAGCTGCATTATATTCTGTCTCAGGAATATGTTTGGAGACATGGCACCCTTATTATTAACCCAAATTTTCCAATGCCAGCAAGTCATTCCAAACTAATACGGAAACTGGAAAAGAAAGGTTGTAGTGTGACTGATAATTTATGAATACTTGTAAAACTGGAGTGAAAAAGAAGCTTAGTTTTTACAGAGGATCACTGTTGCCAGTCTCACTTCTGTAGAGCTTCATGGACAACTTCAAATTCCATAAGTGTCCACGCAGCACTGTGCTCTTAACTGAGTCTTTACGGCAGTTATGGAGGGGGACTGGGAGATGTAGAGCTGAAAAAACTTGTGTTTAATATCTTTGATGTACCAGAAAACTGGAAATTATGGGTGAAGGAAACCAAATGGCATCCATCAACTGACATGTGTTATTCTCCCCCTCTTTTTTTACACCTTCTGAACTAGTGATGGGAACACACTGTAAGCATTGTGTATGTATATAATGAGATGCCCCTCTGCTGGACAGAAACTGTCCTCTGCCTCCTCTTCTTGCATGGTCCAGGTCAGATCCCAGCATCATGCTGGTATCAGGATCACCTACTTTAGTTAGTCTTGGCTGAAATCCCTTCTAATCTCAACACATCTAATTCTTGCCACCACACTCAGAGCAACCTGAGATCAGTTTGGAGAGTCTCTGTTTGTCTTCTCTCAGCTATACATCATCAGGTATTGACTTAGATCCACTTGACTGTGGTCCTGGTGGTCTTGTTTCCTGGTAGTTCCCAACAACATTCAAGGAAAGTAACTGGATAAATGTGAAACAATAATAAACATGGGCGTGCAAAGACCAGAAGAATATCACCTGTCCTTTTGTATTAAAAACACACCAGATATGGACCAACTCATAGTGAAATATATATATTTATATATAATAAGAGATATATATATCACCTAATATATAAATATTAGATGAGCATGTTATATCGCATTTACAAGCTTCAAGACGTAATTCAAAAAGAGTCCTGCGGATAGTGTGGTCTGCACTCAGGGAGACGAATTTTCCAACATGAAGACAAAGCACTAAACCATCTTATTTCTACGTTGTGACATTTCGGCGAACCTGTCCTCCCTCCCTTGCTCCCCGCCTGTCTCCAGCGCTCTGGAGATCCACTTAAGGAAACTCTTTCATCTCTATCCCTGACCAGTTTTGAGCCTCTGACCAATGAACCCTCACCAGCCTCACAGCCCAGATGGCTGAAGAGGAGGATTACGAGAGTCTGCAGCTACACGGCGCAGGAACTGGCAGCATGAAGAGAGGACGAAATAAAAGTACACATGTACCAAAAGATATACGTGTGATATAGAGTGTTTCCTGTTGAAACACGCTATTGAAATTTGGAATTAGATTACTGAAATAACCTAAAGTGGTACAATTGAATCAACGGGATATCTGTTAGCGAGAGAGTTTTTGTTTTTGTTCAAAAATGGGTGATGTTTTTTGGATGGATTTTTTCCCAGTTTTTGCCCTTTGATTCAGTAGAGACACCGTTTTATAGGAAGTAAAATATGCTACGTGGTTACAACCTTAGAACTACCGTAGTAGGATGAACATTAAGTTATTAGCTACATGACTTCCATTTTCACTCAGCTTCAATCTAACATAAACTATGATTCTGCTCTGCCTTTTTGAGGTTTAACTCAATCAAGTGAGATTGTTTGTGCCTCCAGAGCAGGTCTGCCTTTGAAAAATCCTGCTGAAGACTTTGAGGCTGGTGGTAAAGACGTGGCAGCACAGTAAGGAGCACGTACCATGTCAGAGAGGAGGGTGGTGGAATGTTCATTGAGGCTGATGACTCCCTCCCCCAGCTGGTGTCTCCTCAGACGATTAGAGAAGGTCCTCAGCTCCCTCTCCACCTTCGGCCCCGAATCCATGTTGGCGAGCAGCTTCCAGAACGGCAGCCTACGGGACACACGGGGGGATCATACAGAACTCGCTGCTCTGAGGAACCTGGATGGATTTTAGTTTATGACTCCCTAAACACCCACAAAGTTTCAGCCAGTGCTCACTGGACCCACAGAATCCCCCTTCTGACAAGTAAACGAGGCAAGGAAATCCTCAACTCCGCTACCGTTAACCTAAACGGAACTAACCACAGCGCTTTCATGTTGGGCAGCTCCCTGCTGTGCTGGGAGAGCTGTTGCACTGCTTCCTGGTGAGCAGCTTTCACGTCGCGGGCCACACACACAGTGTACTGCAGAGGGAGGCGCTCCATGCTGGGCAGCGACTGCAGGCAGAACTGCTGTCTGCTGTCCACCCCCAGCTGCAGGGGGATATCTGGAGACACAAGCACAGCAACACCTGTGTGGTAGGAAGCAGATGGGAGAGGGTACAGGATGTTAGCTCGCTGCGTCAAGCTTGTCAGACATTCATAATTATTGCTTCAGAGAATAAACAGATAGCATGATGTTTCACTTCAAACAGATATAAGGTGGGCCTTAATGCAAAGCAATAAAAAGTGGTGTAAGCATGAGACAGCCCCTTGCAGATTTCTCTCATATGACATAGTGTGCGAGTGTTACTGAGACCGGGTTGAGTGTGACGGATGGAGTGTTGTGGGAGGCAGAGTGTGGGCTGTGTCAGCTGATATTGCTCCACTCAGATGTGAGAAAAACACCCCCTAGAATGAGATATAGCAGCATGTGGTTAGGTGGCAACGTCTAAGTAGAGAGAGGGGTTAGGTGGCTGGGATATATATCGAAAGTCACATCGGTATTCATTTTTTTCTTCAGAACATTGAAAAAAACACCATCGACTACATCCCTACATCTCGTATTCTCTTTCTCAAAACCAGCATGGAAGAAGAACTAAGAAGAATTGAATGATTAAATTAGTCAACTTTCGCTGTCTAAAAATCTCGACTGTATGTACATACAGCCTTTCAGAGGCCATATGAAATGATAAAATTATGTGAAGCAGATAATTGTGTCCGCAGATGTAGCTGCCCTGCAAGGAATGCCTCGTCCCTCTCAGGTTACCCCTACCCCCTATCCTCACAACTTCTCACCCGTCCTGACTCCCACCTTCTCCCTCCCAGCTTTAACTACCTTCCACTCTGCTCTGCTCTGGATCCATCCCGTCTCAGGTCAGCTGAACCCAGCCCGTATCGATCAGAGCCCAGTTCAGCCCACACTCTGACCCTTGCTCCAGTTTTTTTTACCCCCACAATCAGCTCAAAGTAGCCAAACTTGGATTTGGAGATTTGGAGCTAATCAATGAACAGATGAGGGTGTGAGAGCTGTTTCCAAAGCAGGCAGACAGTCTGAGAACCTGGGCCGAGAGCTTGGCTCACTTCAGCCAACGTTCTCTAGTTTCAATGGGCTTACTGTTCAGTTCACTCATGCAGGCAGGGACCAGGAGCAGGCAGGATACTCATGTACCGGTTTATAATCAGATTAATAGTTTCAGAGATCAGTATTCAAGTGCTGCATAAAGCCTGGTGAAGAGCCTTCAACCTCAGGGTAATTCTCACGTGTTCGCAACGGATAATGTCAAAGAGATACTGGTAACTCCTCAGCTGCCTCTCACAAGGTATTAGGTCACCACCCAACTGCTTGTTACTGACTCATAATGGCAGATAAATGTAGGTTTTTGCTTGAAATGTCGTGACGTATTAATACCTCAAGGGATAAAATGGCTTAAATTAACTTTTGATAAAGCAAAGGTGCCATGAAACTATGCATGTCAACACTGTACATATACAGTGGAGTAGAAAGTGGGGCAGAGGAGAAAATGTTATAGCTTTATGGAAGGATGAAAGAGGAATGCAGGCAGTGGAAATAGAGGCAACCAGAGTACACCAGACACCGGGCAGCCTCGTAGAATGATGTGCAGATACAGCAGGCTGCAAACAGTGTGTTTTACCAAAGTGCACACGGGGCGGAAAGTTGAGTTTGCAAGCATGACTTCTTGAGTCATATTTAATTTTTATGGGAAATGACACTGCGGGGCCTCAAGGAAATGGGACAATCTGGTCAAAAACAGCTGTACCTTTTATTCCATCTTGGACTAAACATGCAGATTTGAATGTTAAATATACTAAATCCTGTCTTATGTGTTTATGCGGTTCTACTCAAAGCACTTTGCATGTACCGTTTTTTTTGTACGGGGAAGTCCTGATTGAAAATGAACTTCTAACCCTGATTATATAAGTGCAGAGCTCTGAGCGACACAGACACACATCTTTGACTGAATAAGAGTATCTCTAGATGCATTTAGAAGAAGGGAGCAGGAATCAATAAGTGTTATTTAAAGAAAGTGAAGCAGGTTTGTGGCCTTGAGTTACAGCCAAGGTGGGGTGCCCTGGAGTTGGAGGGGGGGGGGTATTTTTAGAACAATTCCTTAAACACTCCAAGCTTCCCCCGAAATATTTTCCACTAGCTCTCAAAAGCAAAATGACATGCCTGACTGACCGTATCTGCTCACCTTCAAAGCAGCATATAGGCAAAGGTAAAAATGAACGAAAGTTTATGGGGCAGATTTGACTGATTTGACACGGCCATGCCTCAATTTTACAGCTGCTGAGTGCACACACAAATTAAGCAACCTTCACACACACATGCAAACATATGTGCATTCTCACGCACGCTTTCTTTAATGGGAAACCATAGACTTCCAAGAAAAACAGAGCAGGACTTATAGGACTGTAAAGGTTCCGCACTTCCTCTCGCTCAGTCTGAGCTGAGCGTTTGGAAGGTGGTGCCGGAGGTGACCCCGTGCACCTTCTGATGGGTCAGGGAGGTTTTAATGTGGCGTCGAGGCCCTCAGAGAGAGGCTAGTCTGGACGAAAACTCTGCCGCCTGACTCCCTGCTGCTGTGCACCAGATGGGCTGCACTCCTTTACCTGTCATATTTATACTGTTATTTATGACACCTGTGCACACTCACAGACCTGACTGGGGTTATAAAAGGTGCATTCAAACACTAACTATGTGTGTGCGTGCAAGTGTGTGTGTGTGTGTTCAGGCATGCATTTCCTTAACAATGGAAACTTAGTTTCTGCGCCCAACCTCAAGAAATTGATGGCCACAAAACTGGGAGCTTGCCACGGTAGTAAATTTCCAATTCCATTTATTGAAAAAATAATGAAACACTAAAGAGACCTTCTCTGCTCTATTCCAACCATCAATCAGTTTTATTGTTTCAAGCGTGAGACGCTGTGTTCTCTACAAATTTCCTAAGTAAAATGAGTCCCTCTGACTATCAATAGATCAGACAAGTAATATGAATAATGTGATATTAAATTCCTTTCTTTTCCTTTGTCCTTTTCTTTCACTTCTCAGCTGGGGAAGTTAGCTTACTGTTGAAGTAGAGCAGTGCTGACGTTTTCAGACAACTTCAATGCTAGAGTTTGTTTGATTTCATGTAAAGAAAAGCTTGAATTTGTAAGAGGTAGTTCAGTATTTAAGGAAGGAAACGGAACTGACCTGAGCCACAACAGACTGATTACTTGTTGTGTTCATGTTTTATATTACATCCTCCATTTAAAAAGTCTCTCTTGTTTGTTGTCCTCAATGGAAACTATTAGGTAGGAGACCGACTGTGGAAAGTTTTGTGGGATGATTTTCATACAGTAGCTCTCTCATACAGGAGATGACAGCTTGCTTTTAACAACGCCTCAGTCAGCTAAGTGAGTCATTGTTCAAGTGTTTCACTTCTTACTTGTCCGGGAGAGTCGAGGTTTCAGAGCAGCTGCCCGGGGACCTCCTGGTGACCTATTGGGTAACACGGTGTGTTTTGGGACAGCTTATTTCCGTTCTACATGCAAGCTGAATATTTCGAGCATTTCTTTCTGCATACGTATGACTCAGTGATCTTGGGTTGGCATAAAGACAAAAATGCTAAAGAAATACTCAGCCAGAAGCTATTCAGAAATGTTATTATTTGGTACAAAACATTGCTTAAGCCAGTCGTCTTAATTAGATGTTAGGAGAAAGTGTTCGTATTCACCACCTCTTAATTTTTTATACATTTAAACGGCCTAGAAGTGAAAACATTGGATCTCGTTGGAGGTCCACTTACTAGCTTTTTTTTGACTTTTCAACCGCATCTCATGGTCATCAGAGGATGGTCATCTGTGACCGGACAAAGCAGACAGCTAAAATTGATGCATTTTAAAAAATGTCTTTCCTGCGGATGTTTTGGACTCAGATTGCTGAATAACAATCAAAATTTCACTATTATTCTGTCTGTGGTTGTCTTGCTTCCTTTTCTATTGTATCCATAATGGAAATATGTTTTTACTTACTGTTCTCATCCTTGTCATTATGAGGTTCTGTTGTGTCAAATAAAACTGATTAAGTATCCATGACAGTTACATAACTTTTATCCCTATCTGTCTGTTGCACTTGGCTGGTTCCCTCCGAGAGACCAAACAACAAATGAGCAGGAACAGTAAAGTATCATTTCTTTGAATCCCTCATGGAAAGATTGAGTCAGAGATAAAAATAAAGAAAATGGAGTGGGAGATAATGAGCTGAAGGGGAGAAAGAATTATACTAAAATGAACGACGGAGAGACCAGAGACATAAAGAGAGAGAGAAAGAGGTAACGTGTATCCACATTTGCACATATATTGTATATGTGTGCATCTGTGTGTGAGGTGCTGTCTGGTCCTTTGAGTCCTGTAGAAATTATATCTGATTCTGATCTCTGATGCTCACTTCATAAAGGATAGCATGTGGGGAAAAAGCAGATATGAAGAGGCAATGGATAAATTACTTTTATTGGATTCCGTCTGAGTGCAAGAGAGCTATGTGATGTTAGAGCTATCACACTCTCACTTATTACAACGGCCTGCTGAGAAAACAAATAGGATGTCTCCAAGCCCTTATTTGTAATGATGAGTGGGGGAAACTTTGATGAGAGATGAGTATCTGCATGTGGAATGAGGTGCTCTGAGGATGAATTATGCTCAGATTAAAAGAATAAGAGAATTGTTCCACTCTCAAATATAAAACTATATTTGAGGGTAAAAAAGCAAAAAAATTAATTGCGTGCTAATATCCAAATAGCATGGTATATATATCTATATATATATATATAAGCATTCAAATAAATAATATCATATCTGTGTGTGGATACATTACATGGATACTCAATTTATTTGGTTATTTTACTTTTTAAATCACTAATTTCAAATAAACATTTTAACTATTTAGTTATTTCTAATCTAATGTGTGTCTTTTACCTTTTTATTCAGTAACGGCAGCGATGTTCTGATTCCCCTATCAACAATTTATTATTATCGTGTTCCCTCATTATAATGAGCTCTGAAATGTAATCATTTAGCTGTTGAAGGTTTTGAAACGGGAAACTGCCATCATTTCTACTTCTACAGATAAACCTGCTTTAGCATTCAAAACACTGACAGCTGTGTTATAAAAATATTCTGCCTGAACAGAACTGTATCCATGCAAATCCCTACAGCACAGAGATTTTAGCAAGAAAATATAAGATAGTTATAAAGTGGCCAGAACTAAGGCTTGAATCGATACTGTAAACATGTTGTTATATAGTACACTAATAAACATCAAGATTTTAGCAAATTTAAATAACAAGTAGATTGTAGCTGTGGTTTAATGAAGGAAGTCAGAAATAAATTATGGAGAAAATGTCGATCCATATATGGATTCAATTATTTAAATAGACAATTTTGTTTCAAACACTGACCCTCAGTGGACACTGTAGAAACAAAAACGAAGGCATCAATGTGAATTAACAAAATTAATTAGTTGGTGCATCTGCCCATTGCTATAATGGTATGTCCCTCCAGTATTGTATCGAGCCAACAGGCAGCACCTGATTACTCAGTCATGTGATTTGACCGTGTGCAGTAATTATTTTATAAAAAGTTTTCCACTGCTGACATTTGTTCACTAAAGCCCCATGTGAACTGTATCCTTAAGACCTCCAGTTGACTAAATGTAGGGACAGCTTCTCCCTGAGAGTCCCTTCTTATGTTTTTAATGCAGGATGTCTATACTGATATCTAATCTGTTCTTAGTAGCCCAGTTGTTTTTGTATGGATAAAGACAGGTGGGGCTATGACAAGTTCCTCCAGTTGGCAACACTCTCAAATGTCACTCTACTGCACAGTTGCATATATCTTCTCTCCTGTCTCTCTGCTTTACTTTTCTGCTTCCTCTTTACTTTGCTACTCCTTGTCTCTTCTTGATTCTGTATAACATCAACTATCACTGTACTGTATGCAGTCATTCTGTCGCTCTATGCTTCGGCCTGTCTGTCGTGCTCTTTAGCCGTCCCCAGGGGTCCTCTTAGGTTAGAGACGTCAGTCACGGCTCCATATTCCCTGCCACATTTATAATGCGCTCCTATGACTAACTAGAGTCAGTGAAGACAGGTCCCATGCACACACAACGCCTCACATGTACAACAGAAATATCGCGTCAATGGTCAGTGAGCTCACACAGCTGTGAGGCCTGATATTATGCTAAAACTGCAGTATGTTTGTTTTCAGGAAAAAAGGCTAATAAAATGACACGTGTGGTGACTCTTTTTCTTTTTTTTTTTATTACCACTGGAGTGCTGCCTTCCATGAATCTGTTTTGAGGAAAACAAACATACTGCAGTTCTTCTTTCACCCGACTAAAACTCAGAAGCGCACCAGCATTCTCGCATGAACTAATAACTCATTGGAGTAAAACTATGAGTTGAGTGGGAGCATCACAATACACCTTTGGACCCTACTGGTGCAAAGCACAGTCAAGAGAATAGGGACCAGTATCAAACATTGTGCTGTTCCAACCATGATGTGCTGAGAGTTGGTGTGTATAGCAGCTTTTCTTGAGAGGAAACTAATATTATTGACTGAGAGTCTCATGTATAAATATACAGTGAATTTTTGCGTTGAATTCACTTTTGTTGACATAGTGAAAGCCTGGTGGTGTTTTCTGTGCAATTTCACTTAGAAACAATTAACACAAAATATGGTCATAAATTACATTGAGTCTATATAAAAAATAGATTCATTTTATATGTTGTCTTTATCATACGTGCTGTCAGTGATTTTTAGTCCTGCATTCAATTAGATTTGTTCGGTTTACATCCAAAAAAATTATTACATCCCACTGCCAAAACTAGAAACAAGTCAATAATCTGATTAAGCCTTCACACGGTTGCATAAACTCACAGTTCCCCATAATGATCCTGTTTACTATCCAGACATAACTGCGGATTGTTTTTCTCCATAAAAGCTGCTATAATTGTTTTCTGTCCCACCACTATTAATCACAACAATAACACAGTTATGACCGTACCACATCATGCTGTTCATCGCAGCCGCAGTCATCTATGGCAATTTAAAATGTGATGCTTCAGGTTCTACATTTGTCAGAGCCACTGGAGAGAAGAAGATGGCAAAGGCAACTGTTACAGTCTGATGATCGGGGCGTTTTAGGATGAAGGTAAAGAGAAATAATGGAGGTTGTTTGCGTATGTGGACAGGAGAGATAAGTTTCACCGTGTTCATGCTTGGGTGGTTGTTTTGCAGGAGCCTGGTGCTGCTCATACAGGATCAATGATTTATTCAAGGTAACCAGAGGATCTCATGTGCGCATTTTACTGGCATAGTTGAATTTAAACTGTTCTACTTCTCGTTCTACAAACAGATGTGTCTACTGGTTAGAAAATAATAATGAAAATGTCAGACAAGCAAACAGTTACATGCAGGACATAAAAACTGTTTGTCTGAGTATGACAGGTGGGAGTGAGGAGGTGGGCAGGCGATCAGCTGTGGTGTCCGTCTTAATGTAACACCAAAAACAGCATCATTGACACTCACCATGATGTCACCATGTCACCACCTGCAACATATGACCCTACAGGTCTGATGGTTAACCGCTTCATTAGTGGTGTGTTATACAGCACATGCTTCAGCAGGTGATATAATAATGATTTATTTCTATGATCTAATTACTTCTCATCCTAAATAGGAAAGCAGCCAAGTACAAATTTCAAGACGTCTTCGATTGTGAAAAACGATTCCCTCTGAGGCAAATGTGCACATTGTGCAAATCTGAGAGCCAAACAAAAACATCCTTGAACTTTAAAGCAAGATATCATGTTAAATATACCTTTAATGCTCTGATAGGCATCGTTGTCATCGCTGAGCATCAGTTTGCTATGTTTGGGGCTATGTACAGTATGTGTCTGCGAGTGGTTGCTTAGCAACGTTCAAACAGTTGTTCTCATCGGGATCTCATCTCATCTTTTTTCTTTTTTTTTTCTCTCTGTGCAAAGCTAAACAGAGAAACAAAGGGTTATGGGGTCCTGATAATTACTGCCGTCCTCTCACAAGGTGGAAAAGGGATTTGAGTCATGTGACTCTCTTGTTAAGCCTGCCACTGTGTTACATAACATCCCAAAGTGTGTATGGGTGTGTGTATGTGTGTATGTGTGCATTTGTGTCTGTCAGTATGTGAATGAATGAGCGTGTGAGACTACGGCCGTTTGTTTGTATCACCTCATTGGCAGATGTTGCACCCTTCGCCCTGATGTAGATGCTGATTGGCACTTTAACTTCATAGCCACTCAATACACACACATGCACAGGACACAAGTATACGCCGAAGAAAAGCACATGTAGCATTGGGCATGTATGTAAATGGGATATTTCAATGCAGTCTGATTTTTAAGATAAAAATGAAAATAAATAAAACAAAACAATACAATGTTCATGTAAAGAATGAAGAATAATAATCGTTGGTTTGAGCAGCAGCTCAGTGAGCAAACTCCACACAAAGACAACTGGAGAGCAAAGTCCCCGAGGTTAATGCTATACCCGCTACCACACAAACACACACATGTACACACACGCGCACACCACAACGTTCCTCATCAGTCACATTAACCATTCACATCCGCCAGTGGTCCCTGCCTCCCCCCTTTGCCCCCAGGATAAAATCTAACACCCCCAAAATAACCCGGTGAGTTATAAGAGTCAGCAGGGCCTTCATCCAACCTGCCCTTTTAATAGAAACAAAAGGCAATTACCCCGGTATCCCTAAGAGTTAATTTAAGATGCTAAAGGTGTTTTGCCTCCCTTTGTAGTCTAATCTCTAAATTAATAAACTGAGATGCCGCAGACAGTATTGTGTTTCACTCTATTTGTGGGGCAGCTGCCCTATCCAGTCGGCGGCGTGTGTTTTGGGGATGCTGGTTCTGGAGGTGGTCGGACCATTTTTCTCAGCTCACACACAAACAAACACATGCATGGGGGGGGGGTAAGAAAACATAACATCCAGGGCTTCCCTACGCCCTGGGATTCACGCCACACATTGTATACCCGCTGATGTGAGGTCAGATTTCCCCGAGCCCTTGTGCTAACCCTGCACCAATGGCGAGTGTGGAAAAACAGCTGACCCATGTGTCCTTTTTAAGATTTGAGAAGGTCTTTCTTATTGTAACAGGCCTGTAGATGTGAAGAAGAACTATGACTCCACTTTTGCTGATGAGATAGTCTCCAATTCCAACAATGACCTCTCACCTGATGAGCCCAGGAAGTAGCGTTCCAGGGCAGAGCCGAAGCCAGAGGGATTGTCCTTAAGATTGCTCACAACGAAGGGCTGCGTGGTGGCGTTCTGATCGTTGATCGGCCAGGTCTGACCCCGGACACTGGCGCCGCCATACCAGGACACGTTGGTCATGGAGAAGCAGTCCTGGAAAGCATGAAAACACACACACATGCAACCACACACAAAACAAAAACACAGTGTGAGAGAGAAAGACACATAGGGAAAGGAAAGAGGAAGAAGACGGTTTACATGAAGACAGGGCGAAGAAATTTAGGAAATTGATGCTGACTGGACAGTTTCACACTTTAATTCTTTTTTTTTTTTTTTTACATTCAGCACCCTCAAACATGTAGTGAATATTTTAAATGCTTTAAAACTTAAAAGTCAATGATGAATGTAAATTTCAGTTATGAGTGGGTATAAGGTGAATTTGAAGTTCATTTGTATGTTCCAGTATAGATGAAACTAATCTTTGACATTCAGTGCAGAGAGTTGCAGGGCACAGAGCGGTATGTGATGGCTGGTACATGAGACTGTCAGAAAGCATAGCAGGCAGGAGGGATTGAATGACAAGAGTGTTTTCTAAGAGAAAGCTTGTCCTTCCTCAAAGCGACTTTACGCGCTGGAGGGGAGGAGGGAGGAGCGGCGCAATGCGCAAACCGGGAGCTCATTTATTTCATGTCTGCAAATCCAGGCTCTGTTAAGGAGTTTCACAACAGGTGCCAAGTGGTCACCTGAGAGGCATCAGGCAGTATTTTGGAAATCAGGAAAAGAAAAATACAGGCGACTTTAGTTTGGAAAGATTTTCTGTGAGCAGTCGCGCCACATGACAGGGAGTTATGGCGAGGAATGTTCCAGTGGGGACAGATTAACCTCCCCAAACATCCCAATAGTTAAATGCCTTTGATAATTAAGCTTGGAGAGGGGGGTGGGGGGTACAGTAAGTACTGTGCATGTCAAAAAGAACAACTGTGACGAAGCAGATTTAACACGAAGTGTGTTCCTCTCAGTTAAATCGAGGGAGAGGATGAGGGAATCACGCAAACTAATTTCTTTTGGTCTCAAATGAAATGAAATTTCATTAGATTTAATTAAATTTCAAAACAACAAATCCAACAAAATGAAATCATTAAAATCAAACATAAATGGTTGTGTTTTTATCTGAATCGTATGAGCCAAATTCTTTATGGAATTGAATTATAAACACAGCCTGCTGCAAAAAAAAAGCCTGTTTTTTGAGACACCTTTTAAATTTCCGTTTGAAAAACATTTCCACAACAATTCCACTTGTTTCTAATGCAGGCTCTTGTGATTTAAACACAGTTGTTGTGTTTTTTTAGGTTTTAAATGTGACCAGGGGCCTTCATTGTGTTTTACATTGTGCACCAACATCACAGCAGCCATGCATAATCACATGCCAGTTAAAACCGAGTAAACTGCTTTTTGCACATTTGCGTAAAATGGCATTTTCATGAGATTGACTGTGTTTTAGTGCGGACTGGCTGTTGGGTGCACACTCACAGAAACCCTACCTTCAACTCCACATGACAGTGCACCGGCACCCAAGTCATACTGTAGCACTCCGTCTCCGTCTCCTCGTTCACCTCCAGCGAGATCTTCACCTCGGCCACCGAGTCCCACGTATAGCAGAACTCCGTTTTGTTGAGCCAGCACAGGTTCCTCACGAAGGGAACCTCGATGTCGGGGTTCCCCACGTTCCCGACGTCTATCTCCACATAGGTCTTGTCCTCCGTCAGGGTCTGTATGACCAGCGAGTGGGTCCTTCTCTCCCAGATCAGTCCGCTAAAAGTCCCCCTGAGGATCCAGTTCTTGTTGGGCTGGTCCACCACTTGCCAGTATATGATCCCGATGGTCATGACAAAGAAGACGGCCACCCCGAGGCAGGCTATAGCTCCTTTCCAGGTCTCGTTCATCTCCTTCAATCCCGTGTCCCATGTTACCTCTGGGATGGGGCTAGGGTTCCTATTTCGAGCGTGGGGCATTGTTGCTTTTGAGATCAGCAAAGAATCAAACACAAAAAATGCTGCAGAACTCTCTGTGCGTCAGAAATCTCTGTTGCTTCATCATGTCATGGTGTTTTCAGTGAGGCTACAGGGTAAACCAGCCTGCTCTTTATCTTTACACCGTTTACACTGTTGGGTTTTTTGTTTTGCGCAATTGTGCCAGCAACAGAGACCTGTCATGTGAAGAAAGCTGTGAGAAGAAAAAAAATCCCAGCGAGGAAATGAAACAGTATGAATGAATAATTGACTTACCACATACTGCTGCTGCTTTAAAAGAGTTGGATTTGTAAATTGCATTGGCTGCAGTGAGCTCGTGAGCAGCCTCAATCCGGGTTTGGCAGCAATGCCTACGAATAGCTCCTAAGACGCTGTCTTGCTTGCCCTGCACTTTCTGACGTAACGCCGGGTTGTTTCTTCAGAGGAAAGGTAGAGAGAGGGAAATGGGGGATCAGGAGGGTTTGGCTGACTCTTGGAGCTGCACGCCGGGGCGAGGAGGCCACGGACAGCCTGGAAGGGAGGGACCCCCACACGTGCTCGCAAACTCCCCGTGCGCTCTCCGTGCGTAAAGACCGTGGAGACTTGTCATCCGGTGGTTTGGTGGACGGTCAGACGCGCAAGGCCGGGACACTTGCCTTATCCACATTTGATCTTGTGGTGTTTTACGTTTCATTGGAGAGCAAAGACAACCACTGCTGTCTTCATGCTATGTGTAACTGGCTACATTTAATAGGCTTATTCATCAAATTGACCAAGAGGTTAATAATACATTTTCAGCCATTAATGATTGTTTCACTTGTTCCAGGAATAGCACGAAATTAGTTCGTTTTGAAGATTTGGTTTGGATCCAGGGACTCTGTGGCATGTAGAGGTTAATGTGGAGTTTTCAAAGAGAGATGAATCACCTGACATCCAGCTGATATTCCTGCTGAAGCTCCAGAGCCATAAGCAAGTATTATAAATGTCATTATAGATCGCTTTTACTCTATTACACCCTTAGATTTACAATACACTCCATCTCACCTCATCTCAAGCTCTGTTGAAGTTCTTGTGAAGGATACTAAATCTAAAACATAAATGTGCAAATTAAATCTGTAGCCCAAAAGCCAAACTTCGTGTTAAACTAAACCTTATAATTTCTTATGGAGGTATTACATGTTATTAGACACTGAAATAGACCAATAGATCAAATGAATGCAAGAAAACACAAAACCTAATATATTCCATAAAGTATTTGCTGATTCAGATCTGATCCTGAACTGAAAATCTATCACCAAGATGAGAAGAATTTGCTTCTTTTAAATCCAGAACTCCTCTCTGACCTTTCTATTAGAGTCATTTTCCTGCAACTTGTTATCCTGCAACTGCCTTATTTTCCTTTTACCAATATAGTGACACTGCTTTCCGAAAAATTCTGACACCCGTGAAACCATAATATGCAAATATGTAGGGTTGATTTTTAGCCTCAAATAAATAAAGTGAGACAGACTAGCCCCGATATGCAGCACTAGTTTAGCTGAAGGGCTAACCTACATACAGTATCCAAACTGCTATGACCAACAGAGATTTTTCTAGCTTGTGTGTTGGGTTTATTATTAGTTTTACTGACACATTTTAGGCCTTTCATTGCTTGTGCTTTAGGGGTACCAAAAAGGGGGCAAAAAACAAAACATGAAGCAATACAAGAATCTGCGGTGGATTCAGGGTGTGTTGCGATAATTCAAAATATATTATAGGATGTGTGAGGTTTAATGTGCTGTGTGGCTCATGTGGTGCGCTGAAGACATCGGAGGGCAGGAATGTTGTTTATGAGTGCCTCAAGGGTAGCGGGTGGTGGTGTGATTGGTCGAAGGTGGCATTTGTTGGCATTTGGACTGTCAACATCCATTGTGTCTGGAGTTACAATGTCAACATAGTATAGTTGGACTACTGTTTGACAATAAATGTGTGCATGTACATGTATGTGGACTTACGATACAAAGCAATGCTCAACTCTCAGCTCTCACTGAAGCATATCCTTTGTCATAACTTTCTGAAACCTAAACTGTATACAGATCGTGTTGACTCATTTTAATTCAGTTCTCACTATCCATTTATTTCAACACAGTTCTTAAGGTAACATGGTCATGGCTCTACTGGTATCCAACAACAACTTTATCGGACCCAAAAATAAGACAAGAGGAATCAAAGCTTGAACAATGTTGTTGTGTTTGTAGGTTAAGGCCTTCTGCAGTGCCGTGCACAAGATATCCCAAGAGTGTCGGCTGACATACCTCGAAGATCAGTTGCCCCTGTCCCCATTTGTGCATGTCAACCCCCCCCGATCCATCACATAGCTCTGGCAGGGGCAGAGACACTGGATAAGGCTGTGGGAACCTGTGTGAGCACTCTACCTAATCACCCCACTCCGACTGTAGTCAATTTCAAAATCTCTGGAAATCAGCGTGTGATTGTGTGTGACTGCCAAACTTTGAGGACAGAATGAGAGAGATGATTCTGTTACGTTTGTTTCTTGTAGGAAACAAACAGTGCAAAATTAATGATTCACAGTAAATTAGTGTGTCAGTTGTTCTAATTTGATAGTCTAAGCTTTTACTGTTTCAGATGTTGCATTTTATAAGTGGGTTCAGGTGCATGTACATGTGCTGGACAAGTGTTTGTATGTTTGTGTGCGCATGCTTGCCTTCGAACCCCTGAAATTCAAGTTCAACGTGGGCCTTGTGGCAGCCAGGCTCCTGGGTCAGAGGTCAGGCTTATGACATCAACGGAACATCCAGGGGGGAGGGTCTAAATTTACACGCCACCCAGATTTCCCCCAGCTCCATCCCTCATGGCTATTAATAGGCAGAGGACTGCTGCGTGGCATGCACCCGCTCCCTCCGAGAGTGTGAACATGGGACATGAAAAAACAGAGGAATCTGACCTGAACTGGCCACTACCTCTGACCACTCATTTAGTGTTGAAGGCAAAGGGGCAAGGGTTTAATTAGGTGTGCGGCGGAGGGGTTAATGGTTTATGTTTTGTGCGTCACATGGACTTACTGCTCCATTGAGAAAGTTGTGATCGTTGCAAAATGAAAACTTCTTATAAGTAATTTAAAAAATACAGTCACTCTGGTGCATCACATCTCAGGACCAAATACTCTTGAAATGATCCTGAAGTACCTGCTCTGTATTTATGAAGTCCTACTGACTTAATCTCAAATTATCTTGCAAGACTAAGCATTTGCAGCCATGCTAGCAGCTCTGTGCGGCTGTACTTGTACTACAGCGGTGCTTTGAGCTAAATGCTAAAATCACCATGCTAACACTAAAGCACTAAACACAGTAAGTACAGCTGAGGCTGATGGGAATGTGATTAAGGTCAGGAGGATTCATCCTCTGTTTCCACCAAAATTCATGACAATCTATCCAATACTTTGTCATTGCAGTAGAAAAATGTGAGTATAGATCGATTGACTTGACCTTATGGATAACAAGCCACTGAGGCCCACAGTCTTGTATCTAGGAAACATCTGCTACAGATTGTCAACGGGGGATGAGAATGGTTTTATAAACAACTGCTGCCAAAAATGATAATTTGCTCCCCCGACACAGTTCTGCCTCATCCCTGACTGTGATACATAACACACATAACATACTGTAGCCCAAGCCTACTGTATGAGCCTGGCCTGTGACAGACTGAATTGGCTCTCTCTGTCTTCGATCATGTTCCTGTAACCTGCTCTTCATCCACTTTTCTGTGGCTCTGTGCAAGGTGCTACTGCTGCTGTTGACACAATCTTTGGAATTAGGTGTTTTGCATATAAAGGATTTCAGAAAAACTCAAGTTATCTGGGGAAATGATTCAAGGCCTGAGGATGGTCCATTTTTCAGGGAAGGATGAAGTGGCTTCAGAGGGAAACACTAAAAACAGCGAGTCCCGTTACATGCAAAACTATTCACTTCAGCTGACAAACTTTTCCATCTTCACGTCTGGATCTTCAATTTACCGTTTTCCTTTTTTCTTCTCTAGGATACTCAATACCGACAACTTCTCCTCCGGCTGCCCAAGAGTCGGAGGGAGAAAGTTTCCATGTGGCCCCAGCGCCCGCTCTTGGCGGGACAATCCCACTGTAGACCAAACTGTTTCCGTCTATCCACCTCTGCTGTTAGAGCACTCCCTCCTCCCCCCTTAACTTTCTCCTCTTTTGTACTGTGACAAACAGCCACTTTCCACTGCCCCAGACCTGAACCTTGATTCCTATTCTCTCTCTCTCTCTCTCTCTCTCTCTCTCTCTCTTTTCTCTCTCTCTCTCTCTCTCACACAAGTCTCATTTAGTTGGAAATATACTGTGGGCATTGCTGAGTGTCTTTACTAAACAGTAACTAATTGCTGATGGAACTCAAAATGAACCTTACATGTCTAACCGAGTAGGTGTAATTTATGTATGTGAGAGGCTTTGTGTATGTGTATGTGCTTGCATATGCATAAGTGCGTGTCACACACTAAGTACTACAGCTATGAAGGCCAGGAAGTTAAGTGGCCAAGCCATTAACCAGAATATGAGTTTTGCAAAACTGAACCAAAAGTAAAAAAAAAGAAAAGAAGCAATTTTAAAAAGTAATGAGAGCAGCTGAGCTCTCACAGGCGATTGCCCCGGTCATTTGGAAAGCAATAAAACCTCATTAATCAGGTTTGTATCCTCATGGCAACCAGTGAAATTAGATAATGTAGTTAACTTTTATTTTCCATCAAAGAGCCCAACTGTGTGCATTAACAAACAGGCTTGAATCGCATCTATAAATGGCAGAGTTGGATAACAGTGTGAGACCGGACCTTTGGCTGAAGGTTGCGCCGGTTCATGTTGCTGGCCCCCCTCCACTCCCCTTGGACCTGGCCTGGTCTGCACTGGCTGGAGCCTTTGCTAAACATTGGCACCCTGACTGAGGTAATGAGTGCAGCTACTGCTACTGCACCCAGAGCGAGCTGAAGCCAAGGTAGAGATGAAGGGTCATGAGGAAATCAGCCTTACTCACACAACACACATACACACAGAAACAAAGGCCTTTCTGCAAGGTATGTACGTGATGGCTAATCCATCATACACTGAAATAACAACAAAATTCTTCTTATAATATTCACATTGATCAGTTGGTAAAATGACCATATATTTATTGCCACACAGTGAACCTGGGGCATTTGGGCCCCCCGAGACTCTGGGGGGTTGGGGCAGTTGCTCGATTTGTTAGTCTTGTAGGAAATTCATCACTTCATCATTTGCATTTCTTTACATAGCTAATGATTTATCAGTTTCTATTTCCACAAAGGTCCTTCACCTTTTTGTGTCTTTGGATGTCTGCAGTTGTTCTGGTAAGTTCAGAAAAGTAATTAATTACTTTGTGAAGCCTCAAGGGTTGGTGTGACGCCTCACCTATTTATACATGTGCCTGAGCAGCCAGTCTCTTTCTCCTCCCTGGGTTACTTGGTTTGTCTGGACTTTTTTTGGTTTAGTTTTGTTTTCTTACACCTGTACATACACACACACACACACACACACACACACACACACACACACACACACTGCACACATTACTGATGAACTGACTGCAGACTTAAGTTAGTTTTCTTCAATGCATTTACTTTACTTTAAAGAGTATTGTGTGGTCTCCACATTTTGTCCTTCCTTTGAGCCAGGTCATGACAACAACAGAAATTAGAAACTGTATTTGTTCAGGCTGACTGTGCGTGCAGTACTTTTTCACGTTACTATGTTTCACACAGGGTATGAGTGTGCACATTCAGATGCTGCAGGGACAATAATTATGAAAGAAAGGGAAGGGATATTTCCAGCAACCATCAAGTCACAAACCAGGACTCTACTGCCATGCATAAGTGATAACGTAATATTACTGGAACAGCTTGCAAGTTACAGTGACTATTGAATCATGGATTTTAGAGTCAATAAAATTCAATTTAACTTGTTAATCTATTTTATTGAACAATCTCATGTTTTAATGTGTAATATACAGTGACCAGTACACATTACACTATAAGTTTGGTAAAAACTCTTCTCACCTCCGCCTCACCTCCTTCATGAATCTCCAGTACACTCTCATATCAGCTGTCAGATGGACCAGTTCCAAAGCAACAAACAAGTAAACAACTGATGGCAGTGAACATTTATTTCTATTGAGGCAAAAAATGGACAACTGTAAAGGTGGTAGGACATTCTGATGTAGTGTGATAAATACCTGCACCAACTGGTAAACATTACAGCAACTGCATAATAATCAAATGCCTAACTGCCCTCCAGCACCCTCCACACACACACACACACACACACACACTCCATGGCATCTTAACTGATGGAAACTTCCCTCCCTGGCATAGTGTGGGCTGTCAGTGTGGTCCATTTCCTGCCAGGTCTGAACCAGCTGAGCCAGGGACTCATGTTCCACTCAGGGGGCCTTCAGTCAGTCTTACCCCTCGCTGCAGGCACATCGTAGTGGGCGTGAGGTCAGATGTTGGGGGCACAGGGGTCTGAAGGAGACATGGCACAAGGTCTCCCTCTGCTGCTGTCTCATCACATGTGCCCTGAGAGAAAAAACTGACAGCATGGACACTCCCAAAACTCTGCTGTTACCCGAGGAGGAGATTAAAGCAGTAAAGACGGATTAACAGGAAATTTATAGCACTTAGGCGATTCTATTGATTTCCTATTGAAACATAACTGTGTCAATTGAATATATTGCATAAGGCACTGATATAGTTTCATTATCATTATCTAAATGTCTGTAATGAATATACACAGTAAGTGTGTATGTATGAATTTCTGTTTTTTTTCATGTTTTGAAAGAAAATGTGTCTTAATATATTCTGAACGTGCATATGTACTGTTTAGCATGTGTGCTTATCTCAAATTGCAAGATTAAATTAAAACTGCAGAATTAACATTGAAAGTGAGCAAACATAAAGTATCTCACAGAAAACATGTGAGATGTGCTCTTTATTAGACTTGCTCCTTGCCTTTATGACTGGTATATGCTTTTGTAGATCAATGTTTACAGATTTTAAAGACTCAGTTGCTACCTTATAATTGAGATGTCATAAACTATAACATTTCCTCTCAAATTTTCAAAGAGCTGTTTTTTGAAGTCCAGTGATAGCACTTGAATCTAAACGTCTAATTTACTTCCTTGACCCGGTGTAGCGCAGCAATGAGTCCGTATTTTGAAGCTGCAGACAATTAGTAGATCCCTGCAGAAGATTTACGAAGTTTCCATCAAGGACATTGTACCAAATCCAGTACGCCTGCGCCGTGTCAGTGTCCCCGGAAGTACATCCATGCACGTGTAGCATATGACAACCTTGAAAAGACTACAAAACAACTAGCTTGCAGCTTATGTCTCACAATAAACCGTTCCAGTGATGCCAATAACAAGACTACTGTGAGTGTCACATTTTGTCTTTTAATTTCTGCACATATGAATACGCGAAATGACTCCGCTAGAGATTTAATCTTTGTTAGTCCGCTTTTCTGGCAGTTTGGTAAGCTAGCAAGCCCAGCTAACGTTAGCATCTCTCAGCCTTCCAGCTGCCCTGTGTGTCTGAATGTAACTATTGGCACACATTGTTTGCGTGTATTTTACACATTGTCAGTGCGTTTTAATCAGTTACTCGTGTGCTCACTGTGAATCTTAAATGATGTTACACATCAAGAACGTAGCCAGCATTAGCAGCTATGCTAAAAACAAACTGCCGTTGACATGCAGCTGGAGTCATAGTACAGTAACTATGCTGGTTACTATGACACTCAGGTCACTGTAAAGGTCTGTAGATAGTGAAGTAATTCCCCTGTGTCTATACTGGTATATTACATCAGGGCAATAATATAATTGTTCTTGAGGGATTTAACTAAGAAGGTCTCGTATGCTGTACAGATTGTAAAGCCTTTTGAGGCAAATCTGTGATTTTGGGGTATATAAATAAAATTGAATCAGCAATTCAGCAGTGTTTGACTTCAGCATTATCTGATTGTCCATAAGCTGAAGAGAAATGTCTGTTTTGCTAATATTTTATCCCCCATCTCTAGGCGTTGTTTTCTTTGGCAATATCTTAGAAGTCTTGGGAGATGGTATAAAATAGTTCTTGCTGCTTAGCAGGCTCAACACAGGGTTAACATATGTGAGTAATTCTAGTTTATTAGGACGTTTTGTGGTTATGATTATCACTTCTATTGGTAATGATAATATTGTACTCACCAAAATAAGTGCTTATATCTGGGAACACTGCAGCATTGCTACAGTGAAGTATGACAGGACAAAAAACGTGGACAGGTTATAAACAAGCAAACAGATGAACCACATAATCTAAACTAATTCATTTGGACCTTTGTAATGACTTAAAAGGAACTCTTAGTGTCATTATGTTTCTTTCAAATGTTTCCTTGTTAACCAAATATAACGAAAGACATGGCATCTCTTTCGTAAGACTGTCAAAACATTCTCAAACATGCCATCTTGTGCCATTTTCAAGTGAGCTGGATGCTTACATGAAGCAATATGAAAAGGTTCCAGCTGATTTCAGTGAAGAAGCTCTGATACACCCTCTGTACACTTCCTGCTCAGCACCAAACAGCAGACAAAGTTTCTGAGTAGCTGGTGAACTTTTTAATTTTTTTTATCTTTGCTTTTATCAGCTTTTGGCAACAATCGTCTATAGCAAATTAAAGTAGTTGATAGTGTAATTGTAGGAAATACTACAGGATGCCTGAAAATTATACTGTAGATGATAAGAGTCTGCCTCTCCTCTCAGATACCCTCTCTACCAGCTGGGCAACCCTCAGCTGAGGATCTTCAGACCCAACTGGTTCCTGACTCTGGTGAGGCCGGGAAAAGAGCAGCCTCCTGACACTGTCCAGTTTCGCATCCCAATGGAGTAAGTCTTTGCTTACAGTACTTCACTGTCATTGTGTAGAGATGTATTAAAGGAAATACAAAGGCTGAGTTATGTAAACCCATACTATTAGCTGTCAGGCCGTGTATCATCTCAATCAAAAGGATTAATTGAGAGCTGGTTCCTGTTTAGAAGAGATTTTGGCAACAGTGCCAATACCACCAATAAGTGGTATTAAATGGATTGTTTTTAGAAAATTACAGGTGAGTGCTTATCCTCCTCAATTTGTCATTAACTGATTTCTTTTGTCTATAAAATTTCAAAAAAATAGTGGAACATGCTGTCCACATTTCCCCATGACTTGAATGATTCATTATTAAATAAATGTTTGGTAAATTGACGACTCTGTTCACCATATGTTTCAAGTGCATACAGGTGTAGTGGCTGAATGATGATGATGTTTGAGTCATTTTATCCTGATTTTGTATACAATAGCTTACACCATCCTCAGGTAGGTGGATTGTACTACATATAATGCGAAGAAAAAGTTATGACTGTACTCTGCATAAATGTGGCTGATGTGTGTCTGTGCAGAATTTTTCTTTTTTTAAGAAACAGATTAAGTGTGCAAGAAGTTGGTGCACCCTAAGGAGGTGTCAAAAGTAGGTGTCATTGCCCAAAGGTTCATAGATGTTTCTTTTTCTTTGAATCTGAAAACCTAAAAGAAAAGCAGATGATTTACACATCATATCAGTCTACAATCAGTTGCATTTCATACAATTAAATATATGTAGATGTGATTTGTAGATGAGAGGTTATCAGTTTACTGTGACTGAAAATAGTTTGCTTTAACTTAGACTTGCAACACTTCAAATGCTAAATACTTTAGTTGCACTATAATTGTCCCAGGGGCCTGTACCTGAACCTTGAGGATGAAGAGTAGCGTCCCAGTTACTATACCAACTCTTACAGCAAAATAGGCTGATGCCCTGTATAGGCTGTAAATGTTACTGTTTCTGAGACTATAAAATAAATTATTTTATTTGGCATCAAAGTTATTTTAGGTTGTTACTTTTGTCAGACTATTGTAGTAGTTTAGTGTCATTCACAACTATTGTTATTATTATTATATAATGAACATATGTTTCACGCTTTAGGCTGCAATAATTTGTTTTTACTGGCACTGTAGCGGTGGTTGTGCACCAGTATTGTGCAGCAGGAGTTGTGCATCATGGCCACCAGGTGGCGTGATAGCCTCAAGAACAGAAATCGGAGGAGTCAGTCCTCAACAGTATAGACAGTATAGATAGTTCATACCACCTTATGGCTGTCTGAGCTCAGTTGCAATGATGACTTGCGAAAGACTGACATGGGAAGCGAGGTAGGAGGTGAGGTCAAAAGTGCAGTGGAAGTTCGGGCCACGTTGTAGACAGCGAGACGTCAAACATTACCTAGAGCAGCCAATATTAATATCTACACAGAAAATGAAAGCAAACTGTTCTTGATCATTCTCCAAAACTCAAATCCAACGGAGTATGCTATATATAACACCACTTTACAACCTCCTAATTTTGCTGTGTTGTTTTTTTGTCTTACGAATAGTCAATTTGGTGGGTTTGGACAATAAGTATTGTGTCATAAAACTCAACAGGAGGTCCTCACCAGTCAGCACTTAGTAGTGATGAGCTGATTTTGACTACCTCCGCGAGCCAAGGTCACTGAGGTTAGCAGTGCTCCTCGGGCGATGAGAGGGCCAGAGCCCGCACTAGGGAGAAAAATTGAAGTTTGAGGCAGATCATCTATGTGTCTCTGGTGGGGTTTAGACCATAATCTGTTCATCCAGGTGCCTGGCCTCCCACTCTGATTCTTGCCTCTTCTCTGCCAAACTCCTAGGGTGCTTATGTAATTGTGTGTGTGTGTCTGTGTGCACGCTTGTCAGTGTGGGTGAGTCAGTTTGTGAGAGCGGTGTGTGTCTTTGTGTATATATGCACAAAAGTGGGTAAGTGCAGGGTGCGTGTGTGTTCATAAGGGTGTGTAAGGTTTTTTTTTTTCTTGCAGTCTTTGATGCCTGGGAGAAGTGCATGGCTGATTGATATGCTGCTGGGGCCTCAGTGTGTGCTTGAAACACTGTTATTTTTTACTTTCATATACACAATGTAGTAAATGGACACACATGGAGAGATAGCGACACAAACCAAATATCACTCCCACTCCCATCTTATTGATGAGTCTGAGTCATTACGGCAGTGAAAGCTGCTGTAGTCATGACTCTCGAGGGCAGGCGGTGTTAGCGTGGGTAAGTTGTAGTGCTGAGCAGCTGTTAATGACAAGTGGTAATGTTGGCGTCCTTTGGGCAATAACACAAGGGGGGATTTATCTCAATGACACCTGGGAGCTAGATATCCGTGGTTGTCTGTCTTGTTCTCTCTTGCTTTTTTCCCGTTTTCTTGCCTGTTTGCAGTATCCCTCATCTGCGCATGTCTTTCTCTGTCCTCTCCCTCTGTCCCACCCAGGACTCTGCTGTTTATTGTGCTTTTCTTAAACGCTTTGCAACGCGTCCAAAACCAATCCCTCTTGTTGTTTGAGACACCTGGCCTGTGTTCTCTTGTAATTCTCTTTCTACCTGCTGGAGGGAAGTATTTGTTTGTCTTCTTGATTGTTCTTGAACCTTTTGTGCTATGTTAGTATTTGCTCTCCGCTCTAGAAGGAACATCATCAAATTTCTGGGTTTACACCCACACACACAACTCTTGTGCCTCACCTGGCATGGCTAGAGGCCAGCGCTGACACACACACACACACACACACACACACACACACACACACACAAAGAAAAGAACACAACGCTGAACGTTGTGTTCAGTGTACTACTCAGTCACATTTCATGCTATGGTGCTGTCTAATAACTATGAAACCAGACCATGCTGCGGTTTCTCACTATAATCAGACATGAACAAACTGACGCTGCTACACAGCAGCTCACATTGTCTTTCCACTCTGACAACTGTTCAGTACATGTTGGATCAAACAATGTTATGATCGTCATGGCAATCGCTCTGTTTCTGTTCGCCTGTTCCACTTCATAAACACGGGG
Source organism: Enoplosus armatus (assembly GCF_043641665.1). Taxonomy (NCBI): domain Eukaryota; kingdom Metazoa; phylum Chordata; class Actinopteri; order Centrarchiformes; family Enoplosidae; genus Enoplosus; species Enoplosus armatus. Next base: position 18,219,063 of record NC_092185.1, read on the forward strand.
CTCAAGTTGGAAACCGGGTTATTTTTCACGCTAATTAACCTCAGTTTATGTCATAGGAAGTCATTTAGCGAGCCAGCAGAGGAGTGTAACTAACTGTCGAGTCTCTACTGACCTGTCTCTCTGTAAGGAGTTTAGTGACTCCTGGTGACCTGTTCTTTGATCTATTTCTGTTCTATTGTCAGACCAAAACCCGGACAATAAATCTAATCCTTCACACGCTGCTCTTATACTCTCAACTTCTCAACTGTCTCTTCTCTTCCTAAGTCTCAGGTTCCTCAATGGCTTTCCCTCTAAACAAAGTCTGCTATTATGATCTTGATACTTAGTGTTGAGCAACTTCTGTGCATGTATTGTCTGTGTAGATGGGAGGGTTAAAGTAGTGAGTGTGCGTATCTCGACTCAAACTTGACAATGGGGCAGACTTACAATGAGGAGCGGCTTTCTTTTGCCTTTCATCTGCGCAGAAAACAACTCTCCTGTTTCGTTCTCACCACTAAGCCATTCTGACACAATGTACTTTGATGTTGTGTGTGTGTGTGTGTGTGTGTGTGTGTGTATATGGACTGGTGTACCTTGGATGTTGACCCTACAGTTTGTTAATAAGGGTTACACATAAAATAAAGTTTGAGAGGTTTATTAGAACACACAACGTTAACGTGTCAGAGGGACAGTTCAGCTGTGTGTTTATTATTCTGGTGTTTGGCATGTATGTCATCATATTTCCCCACGTGCAGTATTAGCTGATGCAAGAGCAATTCTGTCGATGAATTCTGTCAACAAATTACCAAATTAACATCAGTGTCACCTTTAATTGGGGTTTGGCGGTCACCATTTTTATAAATGGTTTTCCCGGTCAACATAAGGCAACTTACATATAGGAAGAAGAGGCCAGATAGTTGATGATGTGTCGAAGGATTGACGTTCCTCCAAACTGCAATAAGCGCCTGTCGCCTGCAACTCTACATCACTTCTATGTGTGGCAGCATCCTCTTCTTTTCCATTCCCCTTGTAATACTTAAGTTCATCTGCCAGGCAAAAAAGTAACCATAAAAAGCCCAAATGTAGATGCAGCCCAGTTTCTATCAAACAGGGAGCCACATTAAAAGCTTTCCAGTGGTTTGCCAAGTCAAGTTGCTAAAACAAGCAACCTTTCCAAGGAGGATTCACGGTAGCCACAAGAAGCACGATGGTCACTGAATCATCCCTATATAAAGTAATCTTAAAACAAGAAGGACATGACAACAGCAACACCCCCGTTCTTTGTATCAAATGTAGTTATAGTGATTACTAATTTACAAGGACTGTGGCACGGCATTCAGTTTATACAGTGGAGTACACACACCATTTTTGAAACATGACTCACCATGATGACCACTAATCCTACCCGAAGATGAAACTAAAACTACCAGATAAGCATAGTTTTTCACATAACATTTATACACTGCCCACTTTCCCACCGCTAAACCAACTGTTTGTTGTTAACCTGATAAAAGGGTCTACATCTGTACATCTTCCCACTCTGTAAAAATAGGTCAATATGGGTCAAACCTGCAGGTGGCAGCAATACACTGAGTACAGCAGTCGCACTAGCGTGTTCATATATACACATTTGATTATGTTATTATATTGAAGATAACTGATGCCTTAGGAGTTGTTGTTTGAGTGAAACTTTGAACTTGGCTTTGCTATTTTTGTGGGTAATGTGCACTGGTGAATAATTTCATATAGTCATAGTTGAGTATACTAAAGTATCTTGCAATTATGCTGTCCTAAAACGTGACAATTGACAGACCTCTTCTCATTTTGCACATTTTATCTAGGTCATAACAAACCCATCCCGTTTTGTACCTTAAAGTTTAGCCTCATGCACTTCAGTAGTTACATTGTTGACATCTGTTCTAAACTGACCCAAACACAATACTAGAAGTTTTAGAAACATTCAGAATTATTTTGGTATGTAAACCCATTACACCACTAACTGCAATTCCCTTTGTAAAGCATTAACACATTTATCAGTTGAGGATGCTGCCGTGTATATTGCTGAGTCGTCTGCGTACATAGAGATTTTATTGATGTCTTGCTTTTTCCAGTGAAAATGATCTAGCCCATTGAGAGATTATTCAGCCAGAAATCCAGATCTGCCAAACCTTAGTGTTTCAGTCAATATTTGTTGTGTGTCATTTGTGGTTGATGCTCATTGTGAGTGGGTGTCTGAAAAGGGCATCCTGTATGTACAATGGAGGCACCACCCATTCACCTGGCAGATGTTCTTTTAGCACCAGCACATTAATAGACATGTGGCATGCAGAGCTTTCAGAATACGTTCACTATCCTTATTGTCAAAGTCTGTCAAAGCTGCCTCTGTCCTGTCCACTTTTCCAACCGTGCCCTTTCACCTACTTCTCTCATATGCTTTCAGGGCACAGGTGTAAATGGGCCGCCTTAAACTACTGGAACTGATACTTACAATCTCCTTGGCTCATTGTGAGTTAGCCACATTTGAGAATATGAAATATCCAGGAGTGTGTACATTCATTGCAGAAGAGGGATTATTTTAGAGAGCAGCTGACAGAGGTGTGCGGGTTAATCTGCAATATTGTCACACAGAACAACTACATCACAGTGGGGCTGTTCCTACCCTCTTTCTTCGTCTGTGCCTACATCTCTCCAGTGACCTGTTTGTTTAAGCCCCACTTGATTTAGGTCTAATATCTCCCTTCTACACCTCCCCTTGAACAATGCAGAACAATATAATACTTTTTAAATGTTTTCTGACAATGATGCCAGTGTGTGTTTTAAACCTGCTCAGCAACAACGGACCGTAATTGAACCTAATCCATCGTCTGCGTCATCTGATGCCCTTCTAGGTTTTGTGTTTGGAGCTCTTTCATCGTCTTGGGTGAGGAATCTTTGTAGCATGCGTGTTTGCATATAAATATATACCAGTTGCTGAGGAACGATGTCTTTAGCCCTGGCAGTTGCTGAAGACAGGTTTTTACTCTTCCTATGAGGCAGAAGTGTGAAAGGTTAGCTTGTGGAGTCAGATGAGTGTTTATACTGGGATGATGATCAGATGCTGCCTGCATCACTATTGGAAACACCACGCCCTTTGTCTAAGTTTAGCCTTGTTTATGTACACGCTTAACTTGACATTTTCTCCTCAGCTTTCAGCCCAAGGCTTAATCTCAGACTGGATTCCAGTTTGTAGCTGAAATGGGAGTCATGTATTGACTCAGGTCAGAGAAAAAACAGCTATGTAATGTAACCCCTGTAAATCTAGTGTTCAGTATTTATGTGATATTATAATGATGTCTGTTCTCGATTTTCTTTTTCTCATTGTTTTATTTTTGTGTCCTATAATAGCCATAGTTAACACCCTTAGCATATTTGTGTGGGCATCTGGTGCAGAGTAACAGACATGACTGTGCTTGCACATGCTTCATATATGCTGTCTTTATGTTTGTGGTGGCTGGGAAATTGGAGTGGTAAATGCACAAGGATTTAGATAGAGAAATGTTCTCCTCATTAATCAGGATCAGTGTTCCCTGCTAATGATGCAGGGGAGACCGCGAAGTCCCCAAGCCACTTTCCTCTCTTCCAGTTCCCTGCCCCTGCTTTCTAGGAAAACCCATCTCTCAGTGCAATCACTCTCTCTTTCGTCCTCTCTTGATCTCAAGTACCCCCGATCACTCCGCTCTGCTTCACTGCCCTCTGGCACACACACTGTGAGACGGGGGTTATGGGGGGAGGTGGGTACAAATGGAGCAGAAAGGCCACATCTTAGGAAATGCATCTCTCGCCGCTCGACTCAGTAAAGGGAGACAAATAGGCCTAAAGAGGCCTTAACAAGTTTGTTTACACCTTACTATACACAGTGATGCAGAAACTCCTCCACCCTAACACCCCCAGTGGTCCTAGACCAGTACTGGCTCTGAGAGGGAGAGCTCAGTAGTTCTCTCATCTCTTAAAGGCAGCTGCCTGAAGTTGTGGTTGGTAGAATCATACTCAAGAGTCACCACATCAAACCATCCTGCTTTCTATAACGGTGGAATCAAATGTGGAAATAGTTACTCAAGTATCGTAAATATAAGCTTACCTCTCTCGATAAACAGAACTTAGCAGGTCAATTGGAAGTGTTCTAGGTCTACATCAGTGTCAGCTTTGCCAAAATCTAGCGTATAATAGAGGAAAAGGCAATTGTTTGTACAGCATGGAAACATATATTACATCACTCTTTGGTACAAAGAGTCTTTGTGTTCACAGATGGGATTTTCTCATGCAAGTGTTTGCCTCACCTAATATTGTTAAGCTCAAGGTATTGTGCTGTTTACTCTGAAAAATAGGGAATGTTACATTATCCTGTTCTATCAAAGAAACATATGAGGTGATAGAAGACGCCATATCCGAGGCACTCATGTCAGACCACAGCGTCGCTATTAAGCACTTTGTCAGACGCATTTGGGAAGTGCTCTCTACCAGGCTAATCCAATTGGCTAGATTGATTAGCAGTTAAAAGCCTTTCTTCCTCTGGTCAGAGCAGTGCGTTCCAAATGCTGCCCAGTGGGCTTGCTTCAGCTGGGCTGGCCCACCGGATCCGTTGGTGCCAGGCCCACTTCCTGTGTAGGGTTTCACTGGGCGCGATCAATACATGCAGACGGCTAATTGGATGAACACTGACACTCACATTTCTCTTCTCTCCACTTTATGGTTCAGAGAATAAAAGATGAATAAGGGTTTATAGGGGAGTGTCCTGTCCTTTACAGCAGGTAATATAACAGCAGAGTTTATGGGAATGCAGTGTGGAAATAGGCTGTATCAGTTCTATGTCTGTGTCAATTAAGTGAATGTGGTGTTATTTGATGGACGGTGATCCAGCATGAAACCCTGCCAGTGCTGGACTGAAACCTCAGGCATCTTCCCTCACTCCCTTCCGTCTCACACACACATTCAAACCATTGCTTACCCCATGTGAACACTGTTGCTGGATGCCTTGCATAACCCTGTTCTCCTCTCTCTCTTTCTCCCTCCCTATTTGTGTGTTTTTCTCTTCTCTGTCTCTTCTGGACATGCCTGGACAGAATGACCAAGTGTGACGTAAAGAACTACCTGGAGAAGATCTATAATGTCCCCGTAGGAGCAGTCCGCACCAGGATACAGTTCGGTGAGTGTCTTCGCTGTTTTGCACAAGCACACACAGAGAGCTTTTACATTTTCAGAACTTGGATGACACTTCAGTCATAAAATATTTATATTTATCATAGACTTACTGATAGTGAAGGCACTACTGAACAATAATTTTTTTTTTCACTAGTCCCACCAACAATTATTTACAGAACTGTCCGCACTAGCTTACGCCATAGGTCTTCACAGGTCCATTCTAGTCCTAGTAACCGAGACCCGACCCGGGATCCGAGTGGGTCCAAATTGTATTTAGTCTAATTGAGTCATGCAGGATCTTGTTGTTTTGTCTAGGATCTATGTATATCTTAATGTCACAATGGATCCAAGTGGACTCGCAATTATATCTGAGCATGTGGTGCGTCATCATCACAGGAGAAAAATGTGTTTTTGACATGAGATGGAGAGTGAACTGACGTAAAGTGCAGGAAAATGACATATTGCTACATTTTTCAACAGCGGCTGCTCTATAGTTGTTGATGCAGCATGCTGCTGCCAGGGTTGGTGTTTTCTCTCTGTTTGGTTATGTATGGGTCAACTGCATCTTGGGTTGAGTCTAGTTATCCTTGGGTCTTTTCGAATTGGGTCAGTTTCGAGTCCAAAGCCTCCAACTCGCGTAACATTTTTAGATAGGTCAGATTAATTCGTGAGAGTGTTCCAAGCTAATTGTCAGATACTTGTAGGTAGTTCTCTTATATGTAATATTATTATTATTCAAATCCTACTCTCTACATCCTACATGTTGAGATACACAGAGAAATTGTTATATTTTTAATTACGTTCAATTTTATACAATTATTATTTATCCCTATGAGGGTAATTGTATGTAGCAATTTTAATTTTGGTTCTTTCAGGCTTGAAGTGATAACTCCACCCTCTACATACATAGATGTACAGTCATTGTGTGTGTACTGTTCTTCCACCACTAGCTTTCCTTGTCATAAGTTCAGTGACTTTTTTATTGTATGTATTTATATATACAATGCAGACATCATTGCCTGAGTCACTGACCTCATGACGAGGAAGGCTAGTGGTGGAAGAACAGTAAACACACCATGACTGTACATCTATGTATATACATGGAACTAGAGAGAGAGAGAGAGAGAGAGAGAGAGAGAGTGAGAGTGTTAAGGCAGTAGTGAAAACACTTGATTCATGGTATGCAGTACCAAGCCACAAACATTTCATCCAAACTAAAATCCTAAAGTTGTACTGCAGCTGTTGTGAGTAAATTGAGCAAATGATGCGCACACACACACACACACACACACACACACACACACACACAGTCTCAGTATGCTAAGCTCTGTCTCCGTATACACCGTAAAGTATATGAATAGTGATTTTGATAAATTGATGAAATAAAGGAAGCACTTCATGCAATAAATAATTACTATCCAATACATTTACCTGTCCTATTGTCTTGAAACAATTGTATACAGTGATATAAGTGACTACTCACTGCAGCCTAAAATTGAAAATGTACTGTGAAAGTGTTTCGTCAAACTGTACAGCCCCATCTCCACCTAAAATGTGTCTTTGAAGTATCAAGCATTCACTCGCTGTAGGCATGTAAGATGACTGTATAAAGTTGCAAGTAGCTGTGGTCAACATGAATTCATGTTACATATGGATTCCAGTGACGACTAACAGCATTAATTGAAACTTCTCAAACTACTACTACTACTAGCTGCATAATCCCTACAGCATAATGGACATCCATCTACATGCTCAGTATGTTGCAAACAATGGTTTCACAAAAATATTGCTAAATACAGTTGTATAGCCATTATTGTTGTCATGGGGACACATTTGAACTAAACAGTTATTCACTCATAGTAAATGTAATTTTTAAAGTTAATTTGTAATTCAAAGTTCAGGTTCCAAGATGCTTTTGATGTTGTTTATAAATGCAGAAGATGTACTGTTCTGAAAGTATTTGTTGGAGTTGTTGGTGTGTAAACCTACTGGACTAATCATATTCAGGTTATATCCACTATAATAAAGTTATACAAAGTTATATCCATCCTAATAGCAGGTTTTTAAGCAGTTGACAGTTTTTTATCGTTTTGGTGTATGGAATTCACAGAAAGATGATTTTTGTTTTAGGAAGCATAAAGTTAAATTGATTCTGTTTTGGAGGCTGTAAGCGGTGGTTAGTGGTGATTAGCAATTTCAGCTTGCGATGTAGATGTCTTCCCATGGACATGCAGCAGCGGGAGTGTTTTCCAGCGGCTAGTTGCGGTAGTGGTTAGCGTGCCTGGCTCTCCTTTCCCCCTAACACACACAGCTGCTTATCTGACAATCTGCTGCTGCAGCATTCCAGCCTCCAGCTGTCCCAGGACACCCCACGCTCCCTCCACACAAACACATACTATTCACTTACAAACTTGCAGCTTCAGGGCCCTAAGTGCCCCATCCCCTCCTGCCCACTTGTCAAGGATGATCATAGAGCCAACAGTGTTATATCATTGACTTAATAATCCTTTTGAGTTTTTATTGGGGGCGGAAATGGCTTACGTTTGCATGGACTGATTTTGGGGCTACCTACAAGTCTAGGAATTTTCAAGTTCATGGAAGAACAGAAGGAGAGGACATATGGGTGGCTTTAAGTTTGAGAGATGCTGAGGGACAGGCGGAGAAGAGGAGGCATGAGCCCCCTCTGTGCTGCGCCTAAAGGGGGGCCCCCTCTACCTCTGGAGGAGAGACTTGGAGGGAGGAGGAGAGAGGCGCCTAGCTTAGCCTAGCCTACAGTGTGGAGGACCCATTAACGCTGTTTATTAGGGTTGTGTCATTAAAAGCTAGGGGAAAAGGAAAGCCCCTCGGGAGGGTGGGTGGGTGGAAGGAAAGCAGTGAGCTGTGGGGGGACAGAGGGGCACGGAGAAGAAAAGGGCGGCTCAGGGCCCCTGGTGATCCTGAGGTGCGTCAGAGAAGGTATCCCTGTCTGCGTCAGGAGTTCCACTCCATTGGCAGCGTAAAGACGTGAACCAGCAGAGGAGAGCGAGGGGCGCAAACGACCCTTTCTTCCCTTCATGGGCGGCAGGGGTATTTTGGAAGGAGTTGCCATGGTTACCCCTCCGGCCTGGGATTTGTAACGTGATAGCTGGCTGCCAAACCGCAATCTCAAAGTGGGAGAAATTGTGCTTGCGTTTGCGAGTGTTGTATGAAAGCGCTGTCTGTGTGTCTGTATGTGTTAGGAAAGGGCTATGGGAATTAAGAGAAACACACTTTGTACCTTTTGTAGAGGCGCAAGTGTGTGTGTGTGTGTGTGTGTGTGTGTGTGTGTGTGTGTGTGTGTGTGTGTGTGTGTGTGTGTGTGTGTGTGTGTGTGCGTGTGTGTGTGTGTGTGTGTGTCTCCTGTCTGTTTTTTTTGTTCATGGGGGGACAGGTCCGTGTCTTACCTTGCTCTTTCAAAGGTTGTAGCATTTCCCTGTGGATTTCCTCAGCAATCACACACTCACACACACACACACACACACACACACTCTTCGTTACCTCTGTCTCCCACCCACACAGGGGCCTCCAGTTAGCCAGGGGGGCGTGGGGGTGGGTGTTTTACAACCCTGCTCAGGGCTTTCCCTGAGCAGTGGGCTGCCTGGCTAGTGATTACTAGCTACACGGTCCACACACACACACACACACACACACACACACACACACATAGAAGAGCGCGCGCACACACACACACACACACACAAATGACTCATTACAGCGGAATGTTTCCCTTGTTTTTCATGTCATAAACCGTTCCCATGGCAATGGCAGTTACTCAGAGGGCCTGTTGACTTGACCATCAGTCAAGAGTTCTGAGGCTGAGATGAACCGTTTGATGCTCTGGTCATTATCCATCACTGAGTGTAAAGTTTTTGTCGTAATGTAAAGATTGAGATACCTGTGTGAAGTTTTATAAAATTACCATTTGATTTATTTGCCTCCGCACACACACACTCACACGAATGCACACATACACACACATGCACTACCCTGACTTCCAGACTTGGAGATGTCATGACAGGAGAGAGGATGATGTCATCATCATCTCCAGCTTGGGAAAAGGTTAACCTGCTTTCCATAGTCAAGATCAGGCTCTGCTTTATCACGCGTACACACAAACTATTCTTTGTACTGCAGGGAAATGAACAAACATTTATAAATACCTGTTATTCAGATATGAATGATACATAATGTGATAATTGCTGTGCAGGAAAATAGATGTCAGGATAGTGTCCTGACTGTCACCTAGGGGTGGACTTCTATCACAGCATATGTAATCACAGCATTGAGGCTGAAACTAACAATTATTTTCTTAATTAATCAATTATTCACTTGGTCTTAATAACAATCAGAAAACAATTAAAAATGCCCCTCACTATTCCCTAGAGCCCCAGGTGACGCCATCAAATCAAATGTCTTTTTTATTCAGTTAACAATGTGTATGTAAAGACAAGGAACAGCTACAGATGTTCACATTTGAAATGCTGGAACTGATCTTACTTAAATGAAAAATGATTTATTGATTATAAAATGATAATCAAGATTTTAAGGGGCAAGCTGCTTCAGTAGAAACAGTATAGCAAGGTCTCTACCAGTTGCCAAATTTCCATCGTCTTCACGGTATATCGTCATATTGCCCAACCCTACTCTCACCATATTCAAAAATGTCAATATCATCATCACTCTGTTCCACTGTCTGCAGAATTTGCTGATGTTTAGTCATTCCTGTTTGCTAACAAATATAATACCTGCTATTGTCTGTGTTTTTCAGGCTCCAACAAGAAGAGGAATCACCTAAACCAGAAAGTTAAGCAGCCTGACTATAAAGTAGCCTACGTTCAGCTGGTGAGAAGACACACACACACACACACACACACACACACACACACACACACACACACACACACACACACGTCCTCCTACTCCCAGCCTTTTCTGGACTGTGTGTTGTTTGAGTAGCATTATCTCATTAACTCCTGTCCAGTACACAGTGGGAGGTGGAGACCTCTCCACGACAACTTTCTCTCACTCTCTCTAACACCCGGCCCTCTGTGTTTTGTGGAGGCTCCGTTATTAAACACAACATCCAGGGGGAAAGGGCATTTTGGGGGCCTTGAGCCTTCAGCTTTAGTGTCATGGGCTATTTTTGAAGGGGGACCAGGTGAGAGAGGTGAGACAGATTATTTGATGTCCCCCCTATAGAGCCCTGAGGGGCTGGCAGCCTTTGAAGGTGAGCTCTCAAACTCGCTCGCACACACATACAGGTATGAACAGACACAACACAATCTGTGTGCACACATGCAAATAAACATTTAACAAGCACTGTTCCTTTACCTGCCATGTCAACTGTTGTTCCCTGTTATGAGAAAGCCTCTCGTGCACACAAATTACACAGCCCTACCTTGCATAGCTCTCCTGTGTGGTTCACACACTCTGGCTTCCCTCTTGAGAAAGATGTGGAAGAGATGTGGTTGTCATCTCTCTTTCTGTGTGGAATGTGAGCAATCGCGTGCACGTGTTAGTGTGTGTTTGAAGGGACACTCCCGATGTTGGTGTGTCAGCCCCTCATTGCATCACGGCCGTTGCCTTCACACCTGTATTTGAGCTGGGCTTTCTGTCAGGAAGGCTCATTCCCTCCACGTCTTGCCAATGTTTGAAGTCTGTTATGCTTTGAAATCAAACAAACCTCCCCCCCAAAATGTCAAAAAATGTCACAGTTTTAATGCACCTTTGATGCAGACGTGAAAAGCAAGGGGCCTTTGTTTTGTGCCTGCCGTTTTGATCTTGAACAGATAAATCAACAGCGGTGTAGACGCTTGTTTACGCCGTGCCGCCCACTCGACTGGGAGCCATCAATCTTGAAACGGATGAATAATGAAAATTGTCTAAACAGGACAATTTGAAGGAGGATACATAATTGAAGCAGCCATTAATTTTTTAAAGGGGAGACTTCCTCTTGTCTGACACCAAGGAAGTGGCCTGTGATTTTGTGTGCATCTGGAATTCCTAGTGGAGTCTGTAGTGATGCTTCCGTTTCACCAGATGCACACGACAATGATAGGTGTGAGGATGCAGAACAGCACACACACACACATTTGTGACGTGTGTGCATCGTTCATGCATGCTGAGCCCTAGAGGAATGATGGTTTTTCCCTGAGTGTCATTCGCTCTGCAGTCGTAATCACGTCGCTGTTTTCTGAAGTCATGCTCATTTGTCGGTGAACAGCGGGCAGAAATACTGAGATGCAGGCTCTTTGTGCTTAAAACGGCTTGATATAAAACCGAATATCCGGCCTATTTCTTTGGCAAGTTTTTGGAAAAACATGCTCTCTCAACTCCCTTTCCTACCTCACTCTGTCTCTCTTGTGTATGCACACACACACACACACACACACACACACACACACACACACACACACACACACAGCCCCAGAAAACCCTCCTTCCTTTTGCAGCGGTGGGTAGAAAACAAGATTGTTCCTAATTGACTCCACATGTGGGAGAGTGTTCTGCGGGTCGATGCTCACACCGCGGTCCCCCATTCTACCCTCACCCCCCCTCCCCTCCCCCTGCTCCCTTCATCAGCTAATACTGCAGCAGTAATACGTTTACTCTCTCCCTCTCATTCCTTACTCTTGGTTTGTGGTTGAGGGGAGGCCTCCCGTTAGCGGGGTTCCGTGACGGCCATTTTCCTCAGGCTTAGGGGGGACCCCAGTAACTGGGGAAGAGATAGCGTCTGCATGTGTGAAATATGCACTGTGTGTGGGAAAGTGTGTGTGTGTGTGTGTGTGTGTGTGTGAGGGGCTCACACAGGGGAGGTGACTAAGGGCATGATGGAGTCATGCCAGAGCAGGGAGGTCCAGAGACGGGGCAAAGCGATCAGGGGGAGGGGGAAGAGGCTGTGTGTGTGGGACGGGGGTGTGTGTGCTGGTGGAGGGGTGACAAAAGCAGCAGTACAAAATGAAAAATCTTGAGTCTATCACACTGCTTTTAGGTCTGGATACACATCAAGGGGACTGGTGTGTGTATAGGGTCAGACTGCTTTCATGCACCGCTACGACTAGCTGAGTCGAAAAGGGCGCGCTCTAGCCACTACGCTCAGGGTAACACTTGTTTTCGATTTCCGCAGTCAACTCATACTGTTCCATCTATTTGATGCTGTAAAGGGCTGATGTTGGAAAATCCAATTCTGCATTGCCCTTTCTGACCTCTTTTGTAGACATTACTTCATGTAGATGTAATTAGATTTCTTGTCTGGTTTGCTATACTTCTGTGTAATAACATTGTAACATTTTCTTCATGTTTTTAAGAATATTCTAGTGTTTACTAAGTTTTCTATCGTCTTTCTTACCAGGAAAACCTGTAGCATTTTGCAGCAAATCTTATTTCAGAGTTGACTTGAATGTGCCTTGTAGAAATGAAGGCTTTTTTGCAGCTGATCATGTTCATAATGCATGTTGGACCCTGTGGTTTACCCTCATTAAATTCTCTTGGCCGATCTCACAGCTGAAGTGCACCATTTCCAGTTAAACCTTGCTTCCATTTGAAACCTTCGAAAACCCAATGTGGTGCTTTTCATAAAAGAGCAAGCACTCCACTTCTGAAATTATAGTCATTTTTGAATGTTTTCAGTCATTGTTCGCCAACATTATTGTCAGTCAAACATTTACGATAAAGAACTCTCGGCCTGGCACGTAAATGAAAAGGCTGTGGTGAGTTTTGGTCAGAGGAGGAGTTATTTTCTCTGCTGGTGCCAGCTGCAGCACTTCAGTAGGCTGAGTGCTCAGAGTGCATGTTGAAAGCTCCCGGAGGGTGACGCTGTGAATGTATGAATGGGATGCCTGACCAGTCTCAGCATTTCTGAATGATCCAGTTTAGTTCCACATTGTGCTGTAAATGTCAAATGCATGCTATAAAAGTAACAATGTCCAATCATCAGATTGTCTACAGCTGTTCAGATTGTTCATCTGACAACATGCTGTATTTTAACATTGCTCACAGGGTTTTTGAAAAATAACTTTTTAATTTGCAGCTCTGTGGTTGAACTTCCATTGTATTAAAGCTAGCCGTTCAAAAAAGTCTTTAGAAAATGTCATAAGGAACATATTCCTAACTTTATTTTCTTATTAAACAGGAGAGATTTGTTAGCTGGTAAGTGAAGGTTCTCCATTATGTTCTTGAAAGACTGTGTAAAGAAAGGAATGTCAGACATTTTCGTCGAGTTGTTTTCAGAGGAGGTCAGAAGGGAGGAGCAGCAGTTTGTGTTCGCTGCGTGTTGGGCACCGCATGGCACGTCCAGGCACCTGAGGGATGCTTGCAACCATTTAGCATAAAACTTCACACTAGTTGACTGTTGTTTGACAGTGTGTATTCACCTAATAAAATCACACAGAGATTAGAAGTCCATGTGCATCAACAGTCATCTGGGCCTGCTGGGAGTCTGTAAGCATCGTCGTAAGTCCGTCCTTTTGTGGGATGTGGTTGCACAAATCCCACACAAGCTCCATTCAACAGAGTTTATCTGTAGACAAAAGCTCACTTCATACAGTCAGAGGAGAGTCTGCATAAGGGCGAAAGTAGTGAAAGTAGATGATGAGTGAAAACTCTGCAGCAGAAGGGAGAGCAGGCACACAGATGGTCCAAGGTGTTGTCACGATGCCGACCTTTAGTTGTCATGAAGTGAGCAGCTAGTTTTGTTTACACATAAACCAATGATGTCACTACTTTTGATAGTAGTCACGATCTAGTCCTCCACATCTGAGGACCCATTTGCACATATCTTAAATTGTAATTTCCATAACATTAAAATATTACAAGCTCAGTGTGGTTTGAAGTCATTTTCATCTAGAAGTCACATCCATGTATTCTTTTACATTTTCAACAGGTTGTGTTTACTTCCTTATTCTACAAACAAACTTAAACCCTGAATTAATCATTTTTCTAATAAGGTCTGTCTTTTTTTCCCCCCCACTCTTGTGTGGACATTTGCACATATTAAAAGCAGAGCTCTTTCTCACACACACACACACACACACACACACACACACACACACACATACACACACACACACACACACACACACACACACACACACAAATAGCTCATTTAGCCACTACTACTCTTTATTACTGTTAGTGTGCCTGGTGGCCAAGTTTTCATAAAAGTAGTAAATAAGGTGTCAAGGCAAGGTCTCTCCAGGGCCCTGATCACTGACAGCAGTGCAGCAAACCAGTTGCACCAGTCAGATTGCTCGGTGCCCCAAAGCAATGTCCCGACCCGACGACCACAGAACAAAACAAGATATGGGGTTGGACCAACAGTTGTAGAATAAGTGGTAGCTTCATTCAAATTGCTCATTTCCCGTGTTTCTTTCTGTCGCTTTCTCCACCCCCGCTCGATCCACGGGGAAGGCATCACTTGAAGTGAAAGAGAACGGGGAGGGAGAGAGCGAGAGAGAGAGACAAACAAACAAACAGAGGGAGAGACCGAGTGGTAAACACGGAGGAGTTGTGACACAGCTGAAAAGGGGAGAGAGTGAGGGAGAGAGAGAAAGAAACAGCTGTATTGAGAGTGATTATGAAAGGGAAACTGTGGCCAAGTCTGGCTCTCCTCTCTGTTTGACTGACACTAGATGGCAACGTTTTGCTGTACAGCTTCTCTCCCTAGCCTCCCTTCATCTCTGATCTGTTATTGGCTCCTTGTTGCTTAACAATAGACCCTCTAGGGTTGTGCGTATTTATGTGACTGTGTGTATCTGGCTTGGCTGAGGGGTGGTGGTGGAGAGGGGTACAGGATGAGGGGCTGCAAACCCCCGTGACCCCCCCACCCCCCACCCCTCTCCTTCCTGTTCTCCGCTCTGAGCCCTTGCTCTCTGGAGCTGGAGGTGCTGAATCAGGCGGTCAGGCCGAGGGGGAAATCTTGCTTATCTGTGTGGAATTTTATTATTTTCAACTATTTGGATCATGATGGCTCCCGCTCTCCTTCCCTCCCTCTTCCTTTTTTCCACCTTGTCACGCAAACACAGACTTTCCTCACACAGCCTTGTCTGTCTGTCTGCCGCTCTGTTTCCTTCCCTTCCCTGTGCTGCCTCACCCTTGCTTATCACGCCAATTAACATTTTTGACTTCTGCCACTTTTCCCCCAGTCCTCTCCTCTCCTGTATCTGTCTAATTTTTCACATAGGGCTGGACGATTCATCATACGAATATTGTGACTTCAATTCATACCACTAGTAATTCTTACATGACACAATGTTTATTTAAAACAAGCACACCAATCAAAATTAGTGGAGGAGTGGACCATGTCAATGTCTACTTTTCACAGCAAAGGGCATCCCCTTATGTTATTACTTTAAGTAGTTACAATTCTAATGTACGAAAACGACATTGTCTTGCTCATTTTAACAACCGTTCAGGACATTAATAATATTTAAACAAAACGCACAAACACAAGTAGACCATGAATTCACAGGAAGCACATTACGCTGTCAAAAGGTGCTCACAATTTTCTACAATCATTTTATTCCGAAATGTAACCATATTAACTTTTTTTTTTTTAAATGAAAGTTAACAGTCAGTTGAATCTACAGCCAACAGTGACTAGCGACAACCTTTGACAGTCTCGTGACCCTCGTCATACTCGTACGACAATACAGCGGTAACAGAAAAAAGAAAGCTATGACAAAACATCAAAAACAAAATTAGTCTGAAATCAATAAAACCATGCTTTTGATGGTGAGGAAAAACATTCATCTAGCCCCAGTCCTGGCAAAATTGTGCTTATCCTTGACAAAGGGTCATATTCTGTTGTGTCTAACTTTTACAGATAGAAAGACGATGATGACAGTCAAAAGCACATACTGCACATTGACAGTAATGTTCTGCTCCACAGTGACACACTGCAATGTTATACAATCACCTTAGATATCACCACAAAATACAATATGATGAAACTGTCAAGTCCAAGTAAACTTTGCCAAAAACGGGAGCCTTATTCGGTGTGTCACCATGTTCAGTGAGCCCTACTTTCACTCAAATGTATCTGTCAGCATTCTCGGCGTATAAATCTTCGGAAGGAAGGAATGGGCTGATACACTAATTAGTGTGTACATATATATGTGTGTGCTCACACGTGCACGTTGCTGGTGGTGAGCCTAATAAAAGGAGAAGCTTTTCCTGGCAATCAAGCTTCGCTGAAAGCCCCCCCCCCCCCATCTCCTTATATGTCTCCTGATTTGGAAAATTCACTCCTAAGTAAAATCCTGTGTGTGTGTGTGTGTGTGTGTGTGTGTGTGGCGGCTGTGTGAGAGTGTATGTGTGTACGTGTAGGTTTCATAAGAGCTCAGTGGAGAGAGAACATGAATTATAGAGAACAGAGCAGGGTCTTAACCATCCGGTTTGGATTCTCACACGCAAACCTTTTTTTGAGTTCAGATGATACAAGCTTTAATGACATGACTGTGCTGCAGCCGTATT
Source organism: Enoplosus armatus (assembly GCF_043641665.1). Lineage (NCBI taxonomy): Eukaryota > Metazoa > Chordata > Actinopteri > Centrarchiformes > Enoplosidae > Enoplosus > Enoplosus armatus. Next base: position 18,235,710 of record NC_092185.1, read on the forward strand.
GCCACAGCAAAAGTTTGGTGGTGATTTTTTATCAAGAAAGACCAAAGAGAGACGAGTGGGACAAATAAATATAGTGTAATGTTACAACAAATGAACAGTTCAGCTGCATGAACACACAGTTAGATCTGGAGATATCATCGTCTCTACATCTCTTTCTCCGTCTTTCCTATTGTCATTTTCGATTGATTCTTACTTTATCTTTCTCTGCAGCATCTTCTCTCATCACCCTCATTTCCTCCAGGTTCCCCTTATTGAGATAGTCATGGCAACACACACACATACATACCAACGTGCACACACACACACACACACACACACACACACACACACACACATACATACCAACGTGCACACACACACACACACACATATATGCAGGCTCGTAACCTTTCTTGATTACCCCTGACCTCTTGACCTGTAATGACACAGCTGCCACTTTGATCAGCCAGTCAGCATGCGGCGCCACCCAGGTTCTCAGCGGGGCTGCCACTGGCCTGATAAAGCCCTCTGATAGGCCCCTGCTGATGCATTTCCTGTTTTGGTATGCTTCTTCGTTTTTTATTTTCTCCACCAGCTGGTCCCCGCATTCCTCAGAGTCGGGAAGGGGGCAGGGGCATTGCCTGGATGTTTATGTTGCATGTGCATGTAGGGGTGAGTGTGTGTGTGTTTGTGTGCAAGGGTCTAACTGTGTGTGTGTGTGTGTGTGTGTGTTTGGTAGCCTAGATAGTTGGGTCTTGGGCCGAGAGGGGGCGGGGTAGGTTGAGGGGATGCTTGAAATTGGGGGGGAGGGTATGTGAGGGTTGTTTACATGCGTAGGCGAGAGAGAAATGGGGTACATCGTGGGGGTTGGGGGGGGGTGAATGACATAGATGGAGGGGATAATGATAGTGAACAGCTGTTTATGTGTGTGTGTGTGTGTGTAATGGGGGTGGAGGGTTGAGATGAAGAAGGTTTAGGTGTGATTTGACCATTAGGTGCAGAGGTTGGGTGGGTGTCTAAGACCGAAGGCGATATGATTCACCGTTTATCGGTCATTATTGCTCATATGAACAGATTTGTTCATGTTATTCTTGGCTATTGCTGGTTCTGTTATTGTTGTTGTTGTATCCTTCGAGTGTCCAGTTCAAGACCAGATGGATGAAAACGTCTTTGTGGGTGGCTGGGTGTGTATTTAGATGGTGATGATCTTTTCCTGAGAGCTCTGTTACCAGGGTCCAATGTCTCCAGTAGCAGGCTGGGAGCAGACATGCCCAGACATGAAAACTACCACGCTCACACGCACACGCACACGCACACGCACACACTCTTTCTCACTCACACCCTCTGTTTGTCTCTGGGCAGAAGTATGTGTGTATGTACCACTGGACGCCCTGCACTTGTATGTCAGAGGGTCCCTGCGATAGATCTTAGAAGTATTTTCAGTTGACACCAGAGCTGGTGTTCGCCCACCTGCCTGCTCCTGCTCTTTGTGCCACACACTGGTGCTGGGGATCTCTGGGTACCACACAATTAAATGTGAGTCTCATCTTGATGCATGTCAAGTTAAATGCTTCTTCTCACTGTATGACCACATTAACAATAGCATAATTGTTAATATCTATCATATAGATGTCAGATGAACTGAAGTTACTTACATTCCAGGGATTAAAGCATACAATGATGCACCAAACCAACTTTCTCTGACTGCCAAGACCAAATCTGATATAAACTAGGTTCTCGGATAAGATACTGGCTAATACCAAATACCAATCCAATGCAGTATCCAATCCAATATAAAAATGTGAAATAACGCCTCACTGCGTGGAACTATTATTTTCCTATGTGTAAGGCTGCAACTACATACTGTATAATTTCTTGGCTTAAAGTGGACACAAAAGTTTTGTCTTTGAGGGTTGTGCTCATTTTAATTATATTGTGAGATTTAAAAAAGAAAACATATTTTTAGAACAGTGACTAAGAAACAGTATTTTAAGTGATGATCCTAAAGATTTTTATGAAATCAAACCCCAGTTTTGATACTACATATGGTGGGCATTTTTTCTGCAATAGCCATTTAATGTATTTACTTTCAATAATTACCTCTGTAGAAAGTAGTTTTTAATTGGTAGTGGGGGACTCCGCCATTCCCGTGCTGAATTCAGATTGCTTGAAAACAATGCATTCATGTAATCCAGTGCAATTTTGTGCACAGCAGCCTCGTATGTTTAGCCCTACTATAAAATTACATATAATGTTGACAATCTATAATAATATTTATTTTTCTAATAATGATAATAATATATATACATTATTTATAAGCAAAATCAGAGTATAGTCATCACATTAACTTCACGGTTTTGGCTGAGCAAATGGCGTGCTTGTCAGGATTAGTTTATTCAATGTGGTTCAACTGAAAACAGTTCTGTTCGCAGAACGGCACCGCTGGTTCATAATTTTGTTTCCCCCTTAGACTCCAACATTTGCCCACAAAATCTGATCATGGCTATATAAAAGCATAAAAGTAGCATCCTGTAAGAGGTGAGTAGGTTTATTTAGCCAGCACTGGGCATTGGCGGAAACCTCTGAATTCCGATCAAGATGTTTTATGCATCTGAATCAAGAATCACACAGCAAGCAATTCATTTTCCCATGTGCACATACACATCTATGCACACAAAACATTGTCCAAAATATTGTCCGTCATGTGGACCATTGGTCATGATTGTAATGGCCATTAATATGAATGACATGGAGACACACACAAACATACACTGCTGCTAGCCAAAACTGACCAAGTTATTTGGCTGTTGCCGGGCTGTGGAGGAGATGTCATTGTAATTGGAGGGAGGGCCGGGGTCATGACCCTGAACGAACCCACAGCAGGATGCTATTGGTTAGTGGTCTACTCTCACTGCCACTTATCTGTCTTTTATAGAGAGAGATGATTTCACTTTGCTCTTTCTCTCAGCTGTTGTTTTGCTAAATGCCTTTCAGGCTCTCATGTCATCTCAACAGTCTTTGTATTCTCATATCTTCCCTTTGAATCATTCCCTTTCCGGGAGAACAGTCCAATTTTATCTATCTTTTGATATTGATTTTCTTTGCCCCTTCACCCTTCCTTCTCCTCACACTCTATATCCATCTCCGTCTCTCACTTTTCTGTTCCTGGAATGGTTTGTACCAGGAGGTCTGGACAGAGGCACAACGGGGCAGAGTATTATGTGTGTTTGTGTGTGTCAATGAGATAAAGTGAGAGTGAATGTGTGGCCCACCCAGGGGCCTGGCAGCGGGAGCTGTTTATAATCATCAGGCTCCATCTCTTCTCCTCTTCTGCCCTCTTCCATCGTCTTTCCTGCCTCTCCCAGTTTTCTTTCACTCTTTCTTTCTGTGATTGCAGATAAAAAAGCACTCCTAGGTAATGCAATATTAGGCTGAGGAACTGGACAGTAGAGGTCAACAATATGAGCACAAGATTCTCTGATGTGGGTATAGGACCTAAGATCAACAGTTCAAGTGTGTAACAATACATTAAGATCATCACCACAGAGAAAGTCGATAAACAGCAATATTTAATTATCCCTGTGTCCTATGTGAAACACACTAATTTTACAAACATGGTAGGTTGGTTTTCACAGTTTGTGTGGACTTCATGGCACCACACCAGAAGCAAATCTTTCACACTTAACCAAACATCTCTGGAACAACTGTCTTCGGTCAGGCAAGACCTCTTCAACTGGCTCAAGTGTGAAAACATCCTTCCTACTTTTAGTTCTGTTGGTTTGGTCAGGTAAGAAGAGTATAATTCAAAGCAAACCTGATGATGTCCATTTCCAAGCGAACTGAGGTACAGTTTGTAAGAGCAGGGAATGTAATCTGAACTAACTACAAGAAACAGCCCCAGAAAAACATTCTCATGAACATGTTGTCCATTGTTTGTCATTTTTACCAGCCACGACAGCGTGTGGCTGCTATTGTTTCAACCTTATGTAGTCACGAAACTTACAGGTGTGTAGTTGAGATCAAATTGAAGGCTGATTTCCAAGATGAGTGTGGTCCAAGCAAGCGCTCTAGAAGTAGGGAAGGTCACTTTATGCCCCTTTGTCGCGGATCACGGTATCCCAGTTTGTTAGTATGTTGTTGGGGTCCGACCCATGAGTACTAATCTAGTAATGATACTGAGTACTCATGGGCCTGAACGTCAGCATGTCGACAGGTGTCGCGGCTGGTGTGTTCCCATCGCAAGACAGGTTTTTATATTATTTTATGGGTACAAGGAGTCGGATGTTGACATCGGATAGCCAGCAGTTACTAATAAAATTAACCAAGGACAAACCACAGCCTGTACTGATCACTGTAGTCAGCATTTTCCTTCTTATCTGGTATGAAGACCAAAGATGCTAAATTATGGCAAAAAGCGCAGACAAGTCCACAATGCTTAGTTAAAGGAACTTTTTCCCCCTTGCTCTTTGGCTGCAGAAATCTGTAATGTTACAGGATGACAGGTTGCCAAAACTCTGTCCAATAAACAAGCTACTTGTGAGTCCATCTGACTTTCGTTTACAAGCCCCGGTTCACTTGTAATTGGGCAGTGTGAACTTAAATGAACTGAAAAGAAAAATGCAACAAAATTTTCATCAGTGGTTGAGACCAAAGAAAACAGACTCACAAAGGTGTGACCACACCTTTAAAATCCACGGTCAGGCTGCTAATGCATATTTGGAAAGAGTGTAGTAAGTGCTCTTCCTTCTAGCTGAGTTGCCCTTGAGCAAGGCACCTAACCTCCAGCTGGTCAAATGGAGCTGGTTACTGGGCAACAGTAGGGGATGGTGGCTCTTTTAATCAGCAAAAAAGAGCATGATGCATGCTCAATCAACATTTCCGTAGATAAATAGGGTTTATACGCACACTCACTCACTCACTCACTCACACACACATATATATCCCACACACTCAGCAGGGGGTTGCCCTCAGCTCTAATCCTGGTCTCTCCCTCTGTAGTCTGCCAAGCTCTTGTACCGTGCGGTCAAAATAGATTCTACCGCAATGTGAACACCTCTCTGTCTCTCTCACCCTACCACACACACACACACACACACACACACACACACACACACACACACACACACCACCACCAGTACTCAAGATGTGTCTGGGCTTTGCTACGGTTTACCCCACCACACCACCACACTGCCACCGCAGCCGCATTAGCCACAGCCTCATGAGATTTTCTCACCGCGTCGTCAACACCTCTCCGTTTCAGTGTGCGGTCCAGATTTGGCCGTACTCTTATGGCAACTGCCAACATCTGGTTGATTTTTATTGACTGCTTTGTGAATGGCTCTATCTTCTGATGCCTTCTGGATTGTCCCTCATCAAAAAAAAAAATGGATATGTAATTTGTCTGACAGTCTCTTAGGGCCGGTGTGAATGGCTCAGTTTCACATTTTCAGACCACTTAAAGCCTTTTCAGTCTCTGTGACCACATTGAGAGCTCCTCTGTTCTTTAATTCGGTCAAGTGTGGTCATCCAAGAAGTCAGTGTACTTGGCCCCCACCCCTCAGTCACATCTTATTTAGCCTCACAATAACTCTAGGTGCTCGAGGTTTCGAGAGAGCACAAAAGAAAGGCTGATCTCAGGTCGTAAAAGAGTGGTTAGAATGTATTTTCTGATGGATTCCATTTTTAAGTTGTCTAGATTATCTGAATGGAAGTCGCCATTTGACCTCGAGAGTAGTTTTACAGCTGTTAAACAGTCTTCAAAGTAATAAAATGTTGCTCCAAACTTCTTTCATTCCAGAGGACATAAAATCTGATACTATGAAGGCTATTCTGTGGATTGAGGATATTGGAAAATTAAGTCAAAGCTACTACAGTGGGGTTGAGTAATCATCTTTGAAAGCCTCCTTTTGTTTTGTATTTTCAGATTTGTAGCATAGTTCTTACTCTGCGCTTACTGTACAGCCCATTCAGAGGCATTTAAATGCTGATGTGTATCACATCTGTCGCATGGCGATGTCTGGTCCTGCAGCTGGTCCTGGTCCCAGTCCGGTCCAGTCATGTCCCGTGTGTTTTAACTCTCAGAGCAGCAGGTTGAATCAGCCTTTTGTGTCCTCAGCTGCTGACTGTGCCATAATGTTCTATTCAGCTCCAGGTCGGAAAAGCACCGTGCACCGGCACCTTCCTGTTTTCATCAAAGACATTTTAACACATCAAGCCAGAACAACTATGGCTTTCATATTTCATACTTAAATCTAAGCTTATGAATAATAAAAGAGTCACCCGCTTCACATTTTCCCTGTATTGATTTTCACATGCATTCCAAGGTTGCCGGACACACATTTGTCCATTATTTCAACATTCTTCTGTTTTTTTTCTTCTCTGAAGGGGAAATTATTACACACACAAACACACACCAGGACTTTTTTTTTTTTTTTTTTCCTACGGCTGTTTTTGAGTTACGACCGCATGCTCAGTTTGTCACAGATCAGAAGCAAAGGTCAGTCAGATAGAATACAGTTGTCCTTTGTGTGTCTCTTTCCGTCTCTCGCCTCGTCTCCTCTCCTTTCACCCTCCTCCTTCCCTGTGGGGCTGCAAACACGATTACTTAGAGTTTGTGTCTTACTGTCATGCGTTGTATCCACATGAGCATGATTTGTGGACATTTCACTGAAGTACGTTTGTACCCCGGAGGCTTACACCAACTATAAGCAGCGCATGCCAATAAAGACACAAACCATTCTCTGAATATAACTGCTGTGAAAACAGTTCGGGGACACAGATTGTCGCCCCTAATTTGACAGGTGTCCCCAATCAACTGAGACTGACAGGGGTCCCCAAATGTGACACTGGGCAGACCGACACCCTAAATACACACTTCCTGGAACAGAACAAGACATTAAATTAGAGCTTAATAAGGAAACATACACATACACACAGATGGGGAAAGTGAGACCGGTTGGTAGTGAGTCAATGACAACATTTGCCTTCCCCTCTTAACCCCCCCCCAGTGTTTCTCCTTCTTTTCCAATTGAGAGGGAAACTGTGGGTGTAATGGGTTGTTCATGTGCGTAAGAGGAGTATGTTTACATCACTAGCAGCGTGGGGCCTCGTCCCAATATTCCTGGATGGCAGCTTGATTCAATTGGGAGCATGGTGAAGATGATGGCAGAGTGAGGGAAAATATCCACTCCATCAATTTGTCGTCTAGGAAGCACAGCAGGTAACAGAAAGAAAACCCCTCAGAGGCACATAATGCCTGACTGTCTTTCTCCACTTTTGTCCTTTTTGGCCAGGCGCGGCCTTCTCCATAAATCACTCAATATGCACTCATACACACACTCCCTCTGTCTCTCTCTCTCACACACCCATAAATACACGAGTAGAGAGAGGCAGACAGACACAGGAAAGATCGTTTTGGCTCGGAGCACATGGGAGACCGAGGGGACATGGGCTTTGCCTCTGCTGTGGTGCGATGTATATATTTCAAACAAAAATATGAATGCTCTCAGCCAGCACTTTCTCTCACTGCGGAAATGTGTCCAGCAGACGCTTGACACAAACACATACTTGCGTGTACATACACACTCACGCAGGGTGCGGCTCGCTGCCAACAATAAGACTTGTTTAACGAGTCTCAGTGCTTTGTTGACTTCAATCTCGGGGCTTTGTTGTTTTTGTGAATCGCGCTCTCTGAGGTCAGTATTAATCTTCGCCATGTGTATACACAAGGTGTCCAGCGCTGCATTTTATAACTGGGAATTGTCATGCGACAACGTTTGGTTCAAGTTAGGTGAAGTCTTGTTTGGCTCACTGCTTCATTGTTCCTCCCGTTGCCAGGTCTGGTGTTTATAGCGCTGTGGTAGACCCCTTCCTCCGTCACCCCTACTTTCTTCCTCCTCCTCCTTCTCTTCCAGTCGCTTCCTCATATCGTCAGGCCCAACTTTATCCCTGCTGCCTCCTTCTCCTTCTTCCCGCTCCTCCTCTTATTCCTGTAGCAAGCTGCCCTTGGCCTGGTTCAGTGTTTGAGTTCTGGATTCTGCGTTCCTCGATGGCAGTGTGTGCGAGTGCAGAGAGACACTCAGGGTCTTGGCAGGGCCGTCGGTTTCCAGGTGCTTCTCTGGTGTTTGGCAGCTCCCTGCCTGTGCCTGACTAAGCCCTCTCCTCCTCACCGGGTCTGCACTCTTGTCTCTCTTCCTGCATTACTGCACTCACTAGAAAACCTCCTGTAGTTTGCAATACAGGCGTTGCCGCAAGACAGGAACACAAGAACAGGGTGGCTTTTCTTTTGATTGAAGGTTGTGCATGTTTTGCTCTAGCTGCTCCTCAAAGCTGGTATCAGAGAGTTTAGACTCAAATGGCCAGGTTTTAGAGACTAACATGAATTCAAGTCTGTGTAAAGTATCATACCAAAATAGTAGTTTCCATAATAGTTGTGTTTTGGATGGTTGGATGTAGTTAGGTGCCTGGTCATGCCAGTACTGTCAGATTGGACAAGTCGGGCTCGATTGTAGTTCACGTACATAAAGACTGGTTTGTGGTTAATATCTCAATGCAATGACCTCTGGATCTTTGTAGGCTAAAACCCAGCCAGTCTCTCCCACTAGGGTGTCTTGTTTTTCACTAAAAACCTCAAATTAGGATTAGTCAGTAACTAAGAAATACTGGTGGGAAGTGGCTGCGGTCTCTCCAACAAATAAAAAGAAAGCAGACAGTGGCTTATTATAGGGCTGCTCGATTATGGCAAAAATCATAATCACGATTGTTTTGGTCAATATTGAGATCACGATTATTTAACATGACTACTCATTGACTTTGGAAACATCATGCATTTATTGAATGTTTAAAAAAAAAAAAGTCTTTTTAACAGTGGATTTCCTTGAACTTTAAGTGTTGCGGTGAAAGAAGTCAAGGGGGCTTTCTTGTCTCTGTTTTTTGTTCCTTTATTGTTTGGTCTTAGACCACTTTGTGATTGAATTTCAGATGATTAAACAAATTGGTCCTATTGCCTTGTGGTACAGACACCACCGTGTAACAAATCTTGCACAGTATTTGTTGTTGTTCCTCGTCGGACTCCTTGAAACCAAAGTGTTTCCAAACAGCTGAATTGGTTTTACCTCTCCTTCCATCATCTTGGCTCGAGCTGAACTAAACATGCCACAGGCTGGCTGAGAGTGAGTTTGGGGTTTTAGGGAGGGGCGAAAGCGCACCAGGGTCCGCTGGATTTATAACACAAGACAAAACGAGAGCATCATTGTGAAACACAATGTGGCACAATAATGGTTTTATCTTGATCATCTTGGTTTCATAATCGTTGGAAGCCAAAATCATAATTGAAAATAAATTTTGATTAATCTCCCAGTTTATTGGGGCTCATTGTTTTTGGCTTTTATAGAAAGAAGGTAATTTATTGGGTTTATTTCGAAATAAACAGGTGACAGTTTTCGAAATGTAATAATACATATAGCATTGTGTAGTTTTAACTGTTTTTTTAAAATTATTATTTACTTTAAGGGACTCTGATTAGCAACTCATTTGCATTTCCTCCCCAAGTTCAGTCAGTTTTGCCTGAAGAACACACACATGCATAAGTCTAAACATACAGTAATAATACCCAAGACTCCTGCTGTAGGTTCTCCCAGTCTGGCAAAGCCAACTCCATTCTGCATCTTTGGCTGAGTGAGCTTCATGTTGTCTCCCCCTTTGGGAATTAAACCATGCTATGTGGTAATTATATGCATGTTTCTCTCGGTATTTTGGGGGTTGGAGACAGACAAAGTAGCGTTCACATCAGAGCCAGACCATTCCTTAACGCCTACACACTGACCCCAAACAAAATATTTCACATATTTAAACAGAATAGTTGATTGACAAATGTGTTCATGGAAGCAATTCATTTTATAGTGGTAGGCCTCTATATAAAATGATTTAGAAGTTTATGAGTCACATAATGACATTTGACTATTTGTCATTATGAAGTGGAAGCTGTTGTTTGGTGTAAACTACAACGTTAGTGATCATTAATCACTCTGTGAACATTTGTGAGGATTAGCAGTTTGCCCAAAATCCAAACACACAGTGATGAAAGTGACACATGTAAGTGCAGTTTCATCCTCAAAATATCCGATCCGGCCTTATATGAAGTCGAGTCATTTAAGGATAGCGATGATTTGACTCCAGTTGAGACTGATAACAGTGAATTCTTGTTGCCAGGTGTCCATGGGAGAGGCTGAGAGGGATAGGCTATGGATATGTGTGCATGCCTGCACCCACTGACCTGTTATTTTTTTTGGTGTGCAGGCGTGCAAGCATGCATGTGTGTGTACTGTACTGTACTCTACGGTGGCCTGACACAGACTACAGTTGGGCCAGTGATGCATTAGCCATGGCCAGAGATGGGTTGGTATGGAATAAATAATGGATACCATCCTTTCCCTCTGAATAAATCAAGACCAGAGAAATGGAGAGAGATGAGAGATTAAATGTGGGAGAGAGTTGGAGAAATTGAATGCCAGAGAGAAAGAGAGCGTTTGTGTAACTGGAAGAAGAATATAGAGGGAGAAACAGTGTCCTAAATTCCAAATCAGTGTCTCACTTCTCTGCAAAGAAATGGAAATGTTTTTTTAGGAAAATGCAGTTTGGTAAGTTTTTTTGTTGCACCAAATAGTGGTTTGTGAAATGATTTAGTAGAAGAAGTAGAAAACAACTAATTCCTCTCGTTATTCTGTAGGAACATGATGGTTTCTTTGCTCATTCTTCTCCTTTTTTTTCTCCTTTGCGTTGCAGGCCCAGGACCAGACGTTCACCTTCCCTGACATCTTCCCGGAAAAAGACCGGACGTCGTCGGAGGGCTCCATGGAGGAAATGCAGGAGAAGTTCATGGAGGACGAGAAGCAGAGGCAGAAACTTGACCCCAGGAGAGGAGGGGTCACTGAGTGGTTCGGACTCTGAGACAGCCCACTGACCGGCAACTCTGTGCTCCTATGTGTGCATGGGTGTTTCATTGGGAGCGCCATGTATTGATTTACAACGCGACTGTTGTGATGTCACTTCTATTTCTGTAAGAAACACTCACAAGTGTGTAGTAAAGAAGAATGAGCATGTGTGTGGGAGACTGGAGACATGTGTTTGGTGTGTGTGTGAGTGAGTGAGTTTGCGAGGCTTCAGTCCAGTAACCCGAGCCAGAACAGAATCACAGGAGGAGGAGAGTGGCCCGGCTCCATCTTTCATGAAACCAGCCCACCGTACAGAATCTCCATCACCTCAGATGACCTCCTCTTCTTCCTCCTCCCACTCTTCCTGTTCCACCTCCTTCTCCTCTTATTCCTCCTCTTTGGCACCACTACTCCTGCACCTCCTCTTTCTTTTGTCTCCTCTTCTTTTGAGTTTCCTTTCCTTCTGGTCTCTGTCTCCTCTGCTGCTGTCCCTCTTCCTCTTGTCCCTCTCCTGTACTCCTCTTCCTCTGCCACGCTGGGGAGTGGTATATTGTGGTATCCCTAGTAGCCCTGACTCTCAGCCAGTTGGATCCGACTACCTGGACAACCCACATCCTTTCCTCTTTTATGAGTTTGCCTTGGATTAATTGACCACTTTAGGTAAACAACAATTGAGATGTTGTTTCAGCAAAGCAACGACATGGAATTTGCTGGAGTGTTTTATTATTTTGTGGTAGCACCTCTTGCCATATGAGTAGATTGTACCCAGTGTTGGTGTGTGTGTGTTTGCCTAGCATGCGGGACTTGCCAGTGAATCTGTCTAATTGTAAGTGCTGTTGGAATAAGAACCAATAAACGGTCACTTGTCCAAAAGTGCTCTGCTTACTTTTTTCTTGTGTTCTCCTCGCCTCATCTCCCACGACTGCTGCGCTCAACAACTGGCACTTCGAGACTGTGTTCGCCACACAAGCTGGCCTGCGCGTGTGCCAGCGTGGTCTGGTAGCTGTTTTGACAAAGTAATGATCTGTGTTTGAATCGGGCCACTGGAGGACTGAGCTCTCTTACGGTAATAAGGCCCATAAAGGGGAGGGACCTCTCCTGGGCTCGCTCAGACCCTCCATTATGCTGAGAGGCCAAGGTTACAGTAAGTGTCCCCCAGCCGTGACCACTAATGCTGGCTGGCTAATACAAAGGTCCAGTCCCTGACCTCACCCAGCCAACTCGGCTATCACTAAGGAGAATGTCAATATTGATCCTGTTGGCCCGTTGTCTGCTGCCTGGAACAACTCGCCCCCTGCGTCGCTATAAAGCAATCTGATTTGGAACAAAACAAGCCTCCTGTTACACAGCCACTCTTTCTTTTCTGTCTGCCACTTTTTTATTTTGCTCTTTCTGTGCTGCTTCTCTTTCTCTGTTGCCCAGTCTGGACCTCCAGAGAAACAGCTGCTTAACCAACAGAGAGGGAGACGAAATTCCTGTTCTCGCTCTCCTCACCGCCTGAACGGACCCCACATGAAAGTTGGGAAATCAAGTTCTGGTGTTTGCCAAGCAGTAATCTGTCCCTGTTCTCATCCTGTTCCTTGTCAATGGGATACCCCATGCCTTGCTGAGAAGTCCGGTACACACACTTCTGCAGCCATTCCTTATATCATCAAACTGGCATGAAGGTGCTGAATATTACTCTGTAGTGTTTTGAACTTGGTTCACAGACATTAACTTGGTTAATGAGCTCATCTCTTTCTCACACAGATAAACGTCTCTTAGTCATTTTAGATTTCTATAAAGAACAAATAAACAAGAACAACAAATTAACAGATAAAAAGCAAAACAACAGAAAAACATTCAGGGGTGAAAGGAGTAGAACAATAGATGAGGTCATAGTCAAAGAGATCGAGACGTACATGATATTGTCTCGACACTAGTTTCTGAGTGATTAAACTTTTTTGGGAAGTAATGTGTTTCTCAAAATCATTTTTACTCTACTGGAAATAAAATGAAGATGATACGATTTGATTTTTCGCCCATGATGATCATTTTGCTGACAAGATAATTTGGGATATTATTCTTATCAATAAAAATGTTACATGAGCTAAAGAAGGATAGACTTTCGTTTTTAAGTGATAACATCTGTGGAGGACCTGCCAGAATTGCGTAGTGTTTGGATGTGAATAAAACAGATGATTGTTTCTCTTTCCAGAAGAGAACGCCGGTCGACCTCAAAATGCACCATTTACATTAAAACTTCTGAGGCAGTGCCAAATCACATTGCTGAAGATTTGGGAGACATGAACGGTTTATATGTTGAGAATACCCGCTGTTACTGTGGTTTCTAGTTAAAAAATCACCAGAAGTCTTGCATTTCAGATGATCAGCAGCGCAGGAAGCTGGATCTCTGCCATGATGATGTTGTTGTCTTCAGTGATGGCTGAGAAGGAACGTCTGAGTCATCTCCAGAAGGTACGAACAGGGTTAAGGAGGCGGGCCGGACCTCTGAAAAGTGGCCCGTGGCAAAGCTGGAGTCCAGTTATCTGCTCCAATGGAGGGAGAGCCAGATGATCTCCATCTCACTGTATACACTTTGAAGACAGACCATGGTGCATCATCCCGACTGCAGAACATGTAACAAGTAAGACTCAAACTTGAGGACCATCAGGTGTTTCCTCATGTTGCAGCCCTTTGACTTTGACGTCTTTTACAAAAAAGGGGACGTGAGAACTGTGTGGCAGACTGCAGGACTCCACAAAGGCCATCATTGTCAGAAACATGACAGATATTTCAACACACACATATTTAATCACTTTTGAATTGATTTGCTACACTGACTCTCCCATTTGCTTGACTGTCCTTTGCAGGAGATCCAGAAAATGCCAAACCAGACCCCAGTCCTCCAGGTGATTCCTTATATGAAAGTTGTATGGTAGAGTTTGAGAAGGATTGCAGCTCCTTTTCTGGCATTTTTGACAGAGAGGTGAGAGGCAGAATGACATGCAACAAAAGTCCCTGGCCAGACTCGAATCAGGGACATTGCAATTACATGGTCAGCGTCTTGAACAGGGAAAAAGCACTTTTAAGCACTTCTGAATAGAAATACTGGATAGTAATGTGTGTTTATTGATAAATTACCATATTGAACTATTAAACTAACTACTACTAACATATTAAGAAATATATTAATAAGGTCAGTGATACAATGAATGTCTTTAAGGAGGAGCTACAGTATATGTAAGCAGGTGTTTGGAGCTCCTGGAGCGGACCAGACCAGTCCTTGCTGGCAGAGACCGGTCAGACCACTGTCTCCTGCTGAGGGCTCAAACCTGAATTCACAGAGCTTCATAGAAGTCTGTTTTATTTTTCTTCATTATGGCCAAACCTGTCTGTAACACTGTAAATATTCTGCACCAACTCTGCTGCTGTAAAAAATAATGACTGCTAAATAGCTTCAAAGACTTTTTTTTTTTTTTTTTGGTGCTTGAGCTACATACACTCCTCCTCTCACTCTCCTCTCTTCCATGTTCTCCCCATGCCTCTCCCCTCTCTTCATACCCAATAAAAAGCTGCAAGCACAATGTGCCCCCCCTTGTCCGGCGCTGTCCATGCAGCTGGCAGCCATTTCCCTGTTTGTTAACACAGTGTTCTCCCTGCCTGTCAGATGATGCTGTGTGGCTGGAGTGTGAAGGAACGGGAGGATGGAGGGATGGGGAAGTATGCAGGCAAAGCGAGGCGAGGTGAGCCCCACACATCCTATTTCAGCTGAACTCGGGATGACTGTAGGCAGCTACAGATTTATAGGGATCTATGTGTGCTGAACAAGATGCATTGTATATTGTAATGCACTACACGTCTTGTAAGTGCAGAGGGGGGGTGTTGGGGGGTGCGAGCTTGTGCGTGCGAGACGCAGAAAGCCCAGGAAGGATGGAGTGAGAGAGCAGATGGAGGTGAGGGAGAAAGTGAAGAGGGTGAAGTGAGAGTGAAAAAGAGATGACATCACTGAGAAAATGCTGAGCTGGATTCAAGGGCTACTGGATGAAAGAGGTCTACTCCCACAGTGCACCATCTCTCTCTCTCCCTCCCTCTTTTTTCCCTCTCTCATGAGACGTACAGTGCAGGTCGTGTTCCCATCCCTACACGGTTAGTTAATGGAAGGGGGGTTGAATATTTTAAACAGCCCTACACTCTCCTCCTTTTCCCCTCCTTACTCCTCTCTCCCTATCTTTTTTTTTTCTTGTTCAGTTGTGCATTAGTCAAGTGCACATATGACCCTGTTTCTGCTACTGCAGTCCACGCCTGGAATCTGCATGACATCATGCTGTATTTTTGGGATTAGTGGGATGAGTGGCATTATAGTGAGTGTCCCTGACTCTCTCTAGCCTCCCCAGGGGCCAGATCTCCTCCTTGCTAGCTGTAGTAACTGCCCACTTGCATGGGAACTCTTCACCTACAGATGCTCCACTGCATCCCGTAGCTGTTAAGCAATTTAGATCAAGCATCTCACAGTAATGCTGCTGATAAGGTTCTTTGGGCCCACCCCATGAGGGGATGGCTGTGTGCAAAAAGAAAGAAAGAGAGCGCTTCATATAGATTTTAGTCTGCTTCATCTAATAACAAAAGAAGGTTTAAATTGAAGCCTTTGTTGCATACATTCTCACAATTCATCGCCAACTGTCTGTAAAATTACACACACTCATATAGTTACACAATTACTACCCCTACCAGCCTCTTGTGCAGACACACACACTCACACTTGTGCTCACTAAGACAACCGGGGTTGCCTGCTGAGGATTCTGACGGTCTCTCTTGGACTCGCGCCATACACATTCCTCCTTCCCCAGGTTGCCATTGGTTCATCTGAGCTCAGCCAATGCACTCTGTCACCCCCTAAGTGTGTGTATGTACAGTATGTGCATGTGTGTCTGCTTTAGTGTGAGTCCATGTACCGTATGCACCCTTACATAAAAAAAGTTAACTTCTTCCGTTTTTCCAAGAATTTACTGGACACACACACACACACACACACACACACACACACACACACACACACACACACACACACACACACACGATGCTCGTGTTCATGCCTCATTGTGAACCACTCACACATACATAAAATGTACCCCGATGTGGCCCCTCAGTGTGTGTACATGGTCATACAGTACTTACATCTATACACTTGTTGGGTCAGAGCCAGGGGCAACAACTGAAGGCGGACACTGTAGAAAACATGTGGACCGGCTGTTTATTGCTGCTTAGATTTCAAAGAATCAGTGGGCTTTACTATTAAAGCTATTAAGTGTTTTCTAATATTTAGAAGGTACGACTGATGAACGTCTATTGTCAGCACACTGACTTCTGTGCAATTTTCAGTTTTTTGTTAACAAACAAAATCAAATTCAGTCTTTACACCGTGATTACACATGTTGACTTAGCGCAGTTTATTGAAAACAATGTGATTCAATATGATAACATAAACAGTATAATGTACATTTTGAGATACATTTGGTGCCGTTTTTAAAACTGAAGTTCATTAACAAGGTTCTTAGCAAAAGGCAACAGTAGTGTTAAATACTTATATGGCATCTCATTTATGACTGAAGGACTGTACTTTAACAATCTTGAGGTGCTTTACTTGAGTACAGTGGTGGGGGAAGTACTCAGATTCTTTAGTTAAGTAAAAGTAGCAGTGCCACATTAAAAATACTCCAGTATAAGAAAATAGTCCTGCATTTAAAATGTTAGTTGCAGAAATATTATCAGCACAGTGCAAAATCTACTTTAGGTATCTAATGTAATACAGTATTTAAAGTATAAAGTAAATATATATTATAATATACATTTAATTTTTAAACAGTATTTGAATATTGTAGCATGCCAAACACGTAATATACTGTTGGGTTGTTAAAGCTATAACAATGCATCATATTTTATAAGATGACCACATGTTTTGTGTATTTACAATCTCTAATGTAACTATAACTGTCAGTTAAATAAAAATTGTGCAATATTTGCTAAGTTTAAGTATTAAGTAGCATAAAATAGAAATACAAGTACCTCAAAATTCTACTTAAGTACAGTACTTAATTACTTTCCACCGCTGCTTGAGTATTGCCAGTTTTCATTGATTGCTCCACATTTTAGAGGGAAATATTGTACTTTTTACGCCACTACATTTATTAAACAGCTACTAAATATTTGCTTTGCAGATAAAAATGTTATGTACAAAACATATGGTAATCTTATAACATTGGATGTATTCTTTTAAATGAAAGTACCCCACAGGATATAAAGAAGCTCCCCCTCAACCAGCTTTAAATGCTCGTTACACAAAAAAATAATAATTATAATTCTGGATAATGCATGAAAACTACTAACTAATACTTTTTATTGTGGTATGTCTACTTGGGCTAAAGATCTGAGTGGTTCCTCCACCGCTGTTTGTTTGTAGAATTTGTCAACATCTTGTCCTGGTCTGGTTTGCGTGAAGCATCTTATTGCTTCCATGCTCGTGCACTGGTTTTCGGTGGAACACAAAGGATCAATCAGTAAAGCCAGCCCTGTCTTATTCTGGTTTCTTCAGCAGTACTGGCGCTTAATAAAAGCTGAATGCTGTTTTCCAACTCTGTGCTCCTCCAGAGATCCTTCCCCTCTTCTCCTGTCACAACATCAATTAGCATCAATTAGAAGCTCTGACAATGGAAGATGGCGCTTGCCAGCCTTTCCTCACTAAATGGGTTGTGGCAGGGTCTTTGATCTGTGTTTGCGCTGAAAGATTTGTTTGTGGCGACCAAGAGGGGGAGGAGCTATCGGGCATTGTTTTTTTGTGGCATAGTGTTTGTGAGGCTTACGCACAGCCGTCTGTCTGAAAGAGGGGAAGAATTTCTCCGGACACTCATTTCAGCTTATCTGCTATCAACACAATGCTCCTCCACTGGCTGGGTGGTCCCCCGTCTCTGCCAGCTGTTCAGCACACATATTTGCATTTTAAACAACTTAATAATAGTGATATGTGGTGCGTAAGACGAGCAAAGGACGAGACGGGGAGTTGGTTTGATGCATACAGTATGCATGTGTTTCAGGGACAGAAAAAGAAGGATTGAATGGTTCAAATGGGTTCAATTATCATAACAGAATAACAGAAATCAACTGGGGCCTGGCCACCCATCTGGACTACAGAGAACTGAGCCCTGGTCTGCACACATACACGCATAAACATATGTGCACTTGTGCAGTCAGTGAACCCCTCGCTGGTGGAATAGTACTGGCTGGAGGCTGTGCCAAGTCAATAACACAGACTGATCCCTGATGCTGAACTTCCTGGAAGTCCCGGCTGGTCCCAGTGCTTCATGTACCTGCTCGGTGCTCCAGCTGCCGCCTGGCTGCACGGTGGGCTGGATGGGGATTAGAGGGTCTATCACTGCTTTGCGCCTGCCCGCAGGTCACTCTGACTTGAAGCACGGTTCAGGAGACAACAGGGGAGGAAGAGAGACCATGAGAACAACGAGCCTCGGAGATCGGGTGTATTCATTTCCTCCAAGCAGTGAGATCTTATGTACTTAAACACAAGTCTCTTCTCATCACGCACAATCGAACCAGGGTTGCTAATCTCTTTATGTCACCCAGGCAGCAGAACCTCAAGGTTAATTGTCTGACATCCCGATGGAGACAGAGTGTAACGTGGTGGGTGTGGTGGAGATGGTGTGTGTGTGTGTGTATGTGTGTACAGGGCTAACACAGTACATGCTAATAAGATAACCCAAAAGGGAGATTCTTTAAGGTCTGAGAATGCTGTGGTTTACAGTATAACACAGATCTGCTCTCATTGTCAAATGTGTCAGACTAGTGGGGGAGCTGCAAAAATACTGCCTGGGTTTTAGTACCCCTATTGTTCACACACAAACAGTTACACAAACATCGAGCACGTTCGTGACTAATGTACAAGGGAGGTGTGAGAGAAGGGTAAAAGAGCAGTAAAGCAGTGAGCAGTTAGGAAGAGTAGTTAGGAAAATATTTGAGAAGGTGAACTGGGGAGAGACAGATGGACAGGGAGAAAAATAGAGTGAGATTTAGAAGCTATAGGTTTTGGTTTTGGGGATTAGGAGGGAGGGATGAGACAACTCATCTAACTCATCTCTGGTCTAAATGGCTGTTGGCCACTGGCTCTTATTTAAAGCATCTTCTCTCCTGTCTTACATCTCGTTTCACTGCCAGCCCTCAGCTGCGCAGTGCTTACGTCAGACAATCCCACTGTTAGCCAACACTTATCCAACATGATGACAGAACTGCTCACCCAGCCAAAGATAGATCAGCCTTTTCTGGCTTGATTTCAAACAGCATGGCTGGACTTTTGTGGCCTGGATTCACTCGATGGGGTTCGACTTCCCTGGCCTAGGTTTGACCATCAGGGCTTGATTAGAGTGGCCTGGGTTGAGTAGACACTGAGCTTGAAGAGTATGTCCTCCCTGGCTCTGTTTCAACAAAGGGTACTCAACTAGTGTGACCCGGATTTGACTGTCTGGCTGCCACTAATGTGGCCTGGGTTCAGTAGACAGAGCTTGACTTGTATGGCCTGAGTTCATCAGATGAAGTCCTACTTTTCTGGCCTGAGCTTGTCAGACAGGGCTCAACTAGTGTGGGCTTGGCGGATACAGGGCCTGGGTGATTAAGGATGTGTTTGTTTCCCAGGCAGCAAGCAGGCAAGGTGGCGGCATTGCTCCTGCACAGCCAAGGACTTGGTGTGGGGGTGAGAGAGCCAAAACAAACTGCTGTGATTGCCTCTCATATGCCCTCCTGACCTCTTCGTTTCAATTGCCAGGCAAAGAGGAGGAAAAAGGGGTGAGGGGAGAGGGGAAGAGGTGGTTTAGAGGAGAGCAGCGGTTGTGGTTGAGGTTTGAGATGGGGGGTTGGGGGGGTCTGTTGGGGTGGCAGGAAAGGTCATTTGAGTACTTCATCAGAGAGGGCTGGCTCATGACCCTTAACCTGATTGAACTATGAATTATCTATCTATCTATCTATCTATCTATCTATCTATCTATCTATCTATCTATCTATCTATCTATCTATCTATCTATCTATCTATCTATCTATCTATCTAATTAAAACCTTTATATTTCTTTATTTCTATTGTTGATGATAGAATTAGAATTGCTGATAGCAGACTGAGAGAGAGAGAGAGAGAGAGAGAGAGAGAGAGAGGCGAAAGAAGAACAACAAAGAAAAAAAGGGAAAGGAAGGAATAAAGGGGGAAATGGACAGGGAGTGAGAGAAAGGGAGTCTTGTCGTCTGAGAGGTGGTGTGGTTCGGGTTAGGTTGTGGTTGAAGCCTTGAGAGAGCGGGAGGGGAGAGAGGGGGAGGCGCAGGGGGCGAGCAAGGCAGCACATACCCGCAGCATTCAAATGGAGCTCCCATTGGGAGGTTTTACGCTTCAAAATGGTTTCCTGTGACGTGGATTGTGTGTTTGATTTGAGCTTTGAGGGGTTTGTGTTATTCTCGGGAGGGGAGAATCTAGCACGCTCTCATTTCCGCACTACCAACAGCCAGCAGAAAGTTGGCAAGCCGAAACAGGGGGATTGTAAAGACAGATTTTTCTCTCCCTCCTCGTAAGAACCACATTTTTTTCTGCTTTCACTTTTTTTGCCATGTTTTTCTGCTGAGCCTGCTCCAGGACTTGCTCTGCATATTGATGGATTGTTCTTAATAATTGGACCTGCTCAGACCTGTGTCCGTCCACGGTTTTTCCCAGGCCGCCTGATTTTCTGCTGATCATAAAATGCACAAAAAAAATGTGTTTATGCTCGGATGTGTGCACAAATTTGCACCCTGACAGATATGTGCATGCATGCAGAAATGTACAAGCAAGTTTGCACGTACTACAAGTACGCATGCTGTCAAACACATGCCTTGGAACTAATTGCAAACAATGGATGCCAGCTGGGCAGTAGGTGTAGCAGGCAGCACAACTGGGCCCAGGTTGATTGTTTTTTCAACTGGGTTTGAGGGGAGCGACGGAGAAGAAATGGCAGATGAGTGAAATGAGGAAAATTATGGAAGGGAGAGTAGGTAGAAGAGAAGAGACGCAAGGGTCACCAGAGAGGGAGGGAAGGGGCTTACGCTGAGGCAGCGGGAAGCCACCTCTAAGACCATGACAGCCAGTCATACAAACCATCAGAGAGCTTACTGTTCTGCCAACTACTGTACTTCACAGAGCCAAGAAAATGACAAAAATCAACACTGGATGTGTTTGTGTTGGGGGAATATCCGTGGAACCCCACTCTCTTTCCTGATCAGCACTTTCTCTCTCTTTCTCTCTCTCTCTCTCTCTCTCTCTCTCTCTCTCTCTCTCTCACTTTCCCTCTCTCTCCCTTTTTCCTCTCTCCCTCTCCCCATCCCTCCTGTCTTTATTTTCTTACTGTAAATACTGTACTGTGCATGCCCTCCGCTCGTGTAAGAGGACAATTATTGTAACAGCGTCTCTACTGTGTGGCGCACATGGAAAAGCTAACTGCCATGGGCCAATTTTCTCCATGGAGTTATGTAAATAGTTTTGATGGAATGAGTGGGCTTTCCCCAGTATGTGGGGGCATAGCAGGGTCTGAGGGGTTCCACTGCCGGCTTAATCCCTACCCTCGGCATCAGTAACCTCTTTGTCAACCAATGTTAACAGAAAGCTTTCCCTTATTGTAGTTATTCTAACAGTTATGTATCTACATAATAACATATTGCAGTACAAGACCACCAATTAGATGCCTGTAGAACTGTAACTGTCTTCAGCAGCCTATTGATACTTGCATTTCTGTTAGATATGTAGGTGCATGTATGTCTACCAAAGCATTCGGTACAGGACTTACAGTTTACATGGACAATAACAGTCTATGTCAGGGGTGGCCAACCAGTCTGACACTAGAGCGCAACACACACCAGCTGCCTCAGGTAGTGTTGCATCATTTGATGTTGACGCCCGCAGCACACTCCAGATGCACCATACAGCCAGAAGAAGTGGTTACATTATTGTAGTCAGGGTGTCCCAGTCTGGGTAACAAATGTGATGAAACTGCTGTTTTTGGATAGTTGAAGTGTTTCAGTGCTGGGAAACAGGACAGTGGCGTATTCCGACACATCCATGTGCGTCAACATCAAGACAGCGCCAGCTAGTTGGTGAGTGGTTTGACACACGTCATACGCCACTGGTGAGTGCTGTCCTAAAGAGCCAACAAACATCTTGCACACACAGGTGCACACAGAAACCCTCTCTGGATGGGTCACCTGCCCTGGAGCCCAAGGGGTGATGGATTATTAACATTTCTTGTTGGAAAGTCAAAGAGTCCAATCAAAGGTAGTCATCTTCTGACTATCTGCCTGCATACAGACAGGCTTATATGGCACGTCATTCGATTTCTCCATGGTGTAGTATTTCCATTGATACTGTCTGCTTGTTCATTCTGTCCAGATAACCACTATTGCATGTTTGTCCGTCCTGGAAGAAGGATCCCTACTCTGTTGCTCTTCCTGAGGTTTCCTCTTGTTGTTTTCCCTGCTTTTTTTTTCTTTTGATTTTTTTATTTGTTTTTCCTTATCCGAATTGAGGGTCTAAGGATAGAGGGCGTTTTATGCTGTATGTATTGTAAAGTCCTTTGAAGTACATTTATGATTTTGAGCTACATAAATAAAATGAACTTGACATGACCCCTCTATAGTCATGATATAGAATACAGAATATCATTCTGGAGGTGACGTATATTCCTTTACTCTCTACTGACACTATATTAAACTGTGACGTTAAAGTCATGAAACTGTGAATTTTGCACATCATTATACCCCTAGCTTCTGTTGATGTGCAGTGAGTATGCGTATGTGGTGTATGCACCCCCAATCCCACATTATGTGCATTTCATGTCTGTTTAGTCTGTGTGTGTTTCCCTACATCCACGTTTTTATGTTTACAACTGCAATCTTGCGTACATGTTTGATAGCCTGTAACACAGCCTCCATGTGGCCTCTTGTGGTGGTCGATGACACACAAGAGGAAGTGAGCAGAGATGGTTGTCTAACAGTGACAGAGACTCAGCCCCCCGAGGAAAGACAAAGAAAAAGAACAGTCTCTGGCTGATCTCCCGTCCCGCCCCTTAGCAAATTGGTTGTTGATTGTCCACAGACATCGTTGTTGGTGCTCCCCTGTACCAATAAAGCCCTGCGTAGAAGAGAGCAGGGGCCCTCCAGGTCTTGTTATTGTAACAGGAGTCCGTTTTGGCTGGGACTCCTGTTCTCAGCACGAAAAACAACAATAACAACATCAGCCCACAGCCCTGGGAGCTGGACTCGAGTCAGAGGCAGTCCGAGGTGGGTGGGGGGTGGGGGGGTGAATAGACCCTGTTAATGTTGTACGCCATGGTTCCAGTCTGACACTTCATCTGTGGTTCTGAAGTGACTGGAACTGCTGTTGGCACCTTATTCAGCGCTTAAGTGTACAGTTGGTGTAACACCCTGGCAAGTCTCGCCACTCAAAAGTGCAGCTTAGGATGCATGTGGACTCAAGGCCCAAGCACTGGCCCACCTTCCCTCTCCCTCTCTCCGTCTCTCTTTCCTGTATACAAAGAGTCGCTGGCCCTCATCGCAGAGAGAGATTCCTGGGTCTCCTGAAGACAAACAAAAGGGAAGGAATCCACGCAAGCCTCAAAACAAAATATTGAGGAAGTTTACACAGACCACACAACAACATCACAGCGGTCTAATCTATTTGTAATTAAAAAAAAAAAAAAAAAATAGTTTGCTCTGCGATGTCCTCATCCAGACAGCAACAGATCCATCTTGGCTTGGCCTTGTTATGATCATGGCCTGTTTTTTTTTTCCTCCTTCCCCCTTCTGTTCTCAGTTGTTGTTCCTGTAACATAATATCTGTTTGTGTGTGTGTGTGAAAGATCCCTCTGTTGTGTTGATGACATCTTGAGAAGGCAGCCCATGACCCACTAAATGACTCATAAAAGAGGGACTCTATTGTATTTCTTTGACCTCTGTCTCTCTCTCTGTCAGTATCCAAGTCTTTAAACGGTCTTACATAACAGCACTATCTAGGCAAAATTGCAATGGACCCTGGCTTGTATTTCAATGTATATATCCATTATATACATCTCTGGCCCACTTAACAGCAGTGCAGTGTGTGTGAAAACAGATTCTCCTGTGGGTTACATTATGGATCCATTACAGTTGGTACATTTGCAATAAAAAATTATTTTTTCCCCCCTTTTCTTTGGCTCAGCTCTCCTGTACTCTGTGGTTACCTCCAAAGGCAGAGAGAAGAGATGGAGAGAAAGAAGAAAAAGATGGAGAGATAGATGGAGAGAGCTGGAGGGCAGAGGCGGGTTCAGGTGACTCAGCTTTCCCCCTGGAAGCAGATTGAGGGGAGCTGTGGGTTTGAGCCCCCCAAAGTTTTACTAGAACACAGGCTTTTTAACAGGAGGGAAAAACAATGTTATAGCTGCTTCCTGCACCACCGAGTGTTCCCCACCAGTACATATAACAGGGATTGGGTCATAATGTTATGGTCTGGCATCAGGTGAATACAGTGGGGTTTTTTTCTCCCCAGCCACCTCACCACCCCCTCCTCCTCCTCCGTTGCTCTTTTCCATGTGCAGGAATAGGCTCCAGTGTTTAAGAAATATCAGTCATCAGCGATGTTATTGCGCACTCACTTGCTCCATCTGCAACGCTGCCGCTCAAACACACTCTTTGTGCGAGTGGACAGGGTGGCTGCTCTCTCTCTCTCTCTCTCTCTCTCTCTCTCTCTCTCTCTCTCTCTCTCTCTCTCCTTTTCCTTTTGTGCCTGTTAAATGCTACTTATTATTTCCCAACAAGGCAGACGGGAGGAAACTCTGATGTAAAGCAACCAGCTCACCGTCTTACCGTCAGGAGTGTGTGCACTTTTGAGTGTTTGTGTGTTTGAGGAGATGCCTTTGTTGTCTGTCATTAATGCACGAGAATGTACATTTCCATAAGGGTTCAGGTGAAGGTGTGTATTCATGTATGTGTGTGAAGTATGTACTATGTACAGTTTGTGTGCCAGTTTTATGATACAAAGGAGCTCTGTCAGGTTCGGCAGCATGAATCAGGTTGCAGGGCAGCCTGAATGTTTGACAGTAGCAGTAAAAACAAACAGAAGTTCTCCACTCTGGAAAAATCTAACGCTATGAAAATGGCAACTATGGCAATGATGGGAACCGATCCATGTTGAGTTTCCAAACTGTGTTGCGTTTGGCCAGGGAGGAAAATGGCAAAGGGGTAAAATAACATGGATATATCTGTAATGGGATACTTGCATACGTAGGGTTTATACAGTATGTGTGTGATTTAGGAACACAGGTGCTTGTGTGTTAGTCTAACAGTATATACTGTAGCTATAAATTGAAATGCATTGCCACCAAAAGTACTTACTGTACCTTTATGTGCGTGTACATGTGAGTATGTGAGATCCTTCGGAGGGGAAATCCAATTTCTGAGATCTTAGCAGCAGCTTCGTCCTGCAGCAGGTCAATGAACGGCAAAGCATTTCAAAATGAATTACAGATATAACTTTTTGTTAAGGGCTGTGTACATGAAAGCAGGGCTTTTCCTTGGTGCAACATGTCCGCCACATAGTCCAAGATTCCAGCTCTTCATGGGATCCACTTTCATACGCCTTTCCCATTTTGAAATCCTACATCTATACATATAAATCCAATGGAGCAGACATTAAACATTACACAATACTGTGCCGGACCATTAGCCTGCAGATATATGACTTGTTTTGCAGCCGGGTGACAGGATGTAGTGCCCTGATTAATCATAGATAAACTAAGTAAATGAATGCATGGCGTGTGTAGATTTCCTCTCCACCATATGCAACATATCAACCCGCACGCCGCCCCATGTGATTGTTTGGTATTAGATGGACTATGGGGGTTGTTTGTGTACTGCTGTGTTTGTGTCAGCTGTGTGTGTGTGAGAGAAAGAAAGTGTGTGTGTGTGTGCCGTGGAGCAGGGGGTCGTTTTCCTTCGGTCAGACAGACGGTCATCATTGGATCCACGTTATCTCATGTCTGGAGCTTCCAGATGAGAGCTGAGCAGGCAGCAAACACATTCTGCAGGCCTGAGTCATACTGTGTGTGTGTGTGTGTGTGTGTGTGTGTGAGAGAGAGAGAGAGAGAGAGAGAGAGAGAGAGAAAGAACGAGAGAGAGAGACAGATAACGCATGTGTGAAAGCACGAGTGAGAGTTGTCCATGTGCATGTTTTCTGTGTGTACATGCTGTGTACGCCTGTAGAAGCGTGTGTGGAAATGCATGTGTTCTCGGCTGTGTGTCTGTCTGTGTGTGTGTTTCAGTTACTAAAATACCCAGCATATCCCTTGCCTTAAACACGCTGACCTCATCCATGGAGGGGTCTAATAAATTCACTGCAGGTGATGAGTGCAGAGCTGTGCTCTAAAACAGCAACACTTGAAAACAACTTTGCCATTTGGTTTCATTGCATAGGTATGTTGTTAATACTGGTGGATTAACGGGTTGATTTTCTATATCAAGGATAATCTCCCACTGAGGAACCTTGTATGGTTCAGACCCTAATCATTTTTGGAACAAAAACAGCCGCTCCATACGGCGATGATTCAGCACACGCATGACGCTGTCTGGTCAGCGAAATGGTGTCAGTCTGCTGAGGTGGACGGGAGAGCTCCATGTTGGGCCGCAGGCGTGAACATTGAGGAATTATAGGAACAACAGTCTCCTGTCTCGATAGTCTAATTCCAAATAAGAACACAACCTTCCCACAGCCTCCTCAGAAAGTGATCTCATCTCCGTCTATCTCTGTTATTCAGAGCAGATTGTCTTATCAATAGTGACGTGGCCAGCTCTTTCTACATTACAAGGAGAGCAGTACAATAGTGAATGAGAGGGAGCTGTGTTACAGGACCCTGTTACTGTAAGGACACACACAGACCTTAAGCCACACACAAAGACTGTCCAAATGCTTGTCCTGTTTCTTTTTCTTTTTAACCGGACTCCTCTGAGTATTCCTGGCTGTTTGGTGGCAGGTGAGAGGAACTGACTGGTCTGGCCTACATCGGTCAGTCCAATATCACACAGCTCATGTATTCCCTGAGGTTGTGTATTCCCCAAAAAAATAGATCTGAAGGCCGAAGTTGAGAAGGCATCAAAGGCAAAGACGGTCCAGTGCTCGCCTTTAGTGCCAACAAGTCCCCCATTTAACTGCAGTGACCAATCTTTGGCCACTAGAGAAGTGCCGGGAAGTTTGAGTGTTATGTTGATGCAGACCACAAGAGTGCAGGGCACCCTGACATGATATGCAGTTACTGAGTGCAAGTAAAGCAATATGTTTCATTATTCTCTGAAAACATTAAGCTGAAGGCTACATTAATCTGATAACATATGAAATCAAGATGCATTTTAATTTACTTACTATTATAATTACGTTGATTGCTTCGTGTGTATTATTTTTACAGTAAAGAAAAATCTACTAACTTTGTATGTTTTATCATGACAGAAGAAGACATGAGAAATGACCTGGAAATGATAAAAGTGTTAAAATAAAAATGCAAGACAATTATTAACACTAACAGGCACTAAATGTTGTTTAACTATCAACCAAACTGTAGAAGCCAGTCTCAACAGGGTAAGAGGCACCGAGTCTACTGTGACTCTGTTAACGCTACGTGAACAAATCTGGCAAGCCCTGAAGCTCTCATGGGTCTCCTCGGCATACGGGCTGCAGTTTGACATGTACGGGAAGTGCAGAGGGCAGCAAGTATGTATGAGTGCTGGCAGCAGCCGAGCTGAGTCAGGTCAACTCAAGTCGGGTACGTGGGTTTGTAGTACTGGACAGTCTTAGCAGCGAGTCAGTCAGTCACCAAGCTAAACGTTCTGCATTGGACCCATTCATGTGAGACAGCCTCTCACAGGTTCATCTCTGGTCGTCACCATGACACACCTCTGCAGAGTGAATCCATATAAATCACTTCCATTACATGATTACCAAAATATGTAAAGTTTCAGTTTCACATCCCTCCATTTGTTCACACGCAAGCTCTTCAGGGAGTCGGTTAAATTACATTTAATCATCAATATTATTAAACAAATTCTGATATATGTTGTTCTTCTTTGGTGGTAACTCCTTTTGAGGAACCCATTCATGTGAAAGTCAAGCGTCGATCAGATCTGCATGTCCATCCTAGGTTAAGAGTTAAGGGTTTGCTGACAAATGTTGGGGGCTGTAAAAAAAAACTATTAATGAGCTGAGAAGGGTTTTAAGATATTGCACATAGTCATTTGATTCCATATTCATGCAAACATGCAGCTATAAAGGGAATCTTGAATGTGAAATAATCGAAGCCTACAGTAGAGGAAATAATGACAACAACTCGATAAAGTCAGTTTAAATAACTTCTACTCACCCTGGGCACCACACAATCAGGCCAAACACTATTTATAGTGATCTGGGCTCCTCCAGGCCTCCTACACTATGGCAGCCAGGTTGTATTCTGTTTGTACGTGTGTGTGTGTGTGTGTGTGTGTGTGTGTGTGTGTGTGTGTGTGTGTGTGTGCGTGTGTGTGTCTACATGAGACAGAGTGTGTTCGTGTGAGTTGTGGGAAGCCCTGGCAGAGAGGAGCTGAGTGTTTGGGAAGTTGCCATTAAGACACAAAGCAGAGACGTCCGAGGTGGGCTAATGACCTTACATGGATCTGTGTTTGGCAGAACTTTCCAAAATGTGGGGTGGGACACACACATATACACACACACAACTCCTCAAACAGATCTTTGACAGGGTTTATAGTGGAGTTGGGGGACTCTCTGGGGTTTCGGTGTTTGGTTTTCGGCCTCAGTCACTCTGTGTCCTCATCTTAACTTGACTGTAATGTGGACCACCACTCAGTGGGCTTCCATTTGTCAAGTAAAATATTAACAAGTTTATACAGAGAGCATTTTTAGTGTATGCAATGAAACACATTTCAGCTGCAAGGTTGCATTGAATTGAGAGGTTGATAAAAACATTTGGCACATGCTCCATTTGTTAAATATGTTTTTTGGCCCTGATTTTCCCACGTTTTATGCGCAGGGTAATCTTGATTAATGTGGCCCATTAGGTAGAAGAAGAGCAGGATTATTAGCCTTTGTGTATGTTTTAATGTGTTTGTATATGAGAGTGAATGTGTTTGTGTGATACAGAGCAAATGGATAGTGCATGGATAAGGACAGCATCAGTTGTGTGGATACTTTATGTTTAATACCGCCTCCCAGCATCTGGGTAAAAGTTCAGAAAGGATTTGTAGGCTCAATTTTGGTCTGTCCATCCTACAGATCAGGTGTGTCCGTGGGTTCAAGCTGAATTTGATTTGGAACACACTCCTCCAGAGACTTCTCTCAAAATGCACCTTCTCTCCATCCCTACCAACACAGAGGCAATGCTTGTCATACCAATGCTTGTCGGGCCAGTGACTGCAGATGGTGGGCATGACTGTTGGATTGTTGGTTTCTGGAAGGTTATAAAAAAATTGGGCAAGCAGAGCCTCCTGCCCAGGCAATGTTCTCCACTTTTAGACTGCCTGGATAGCACTTTTGAAAGAGCATAGTGTACTGTACATTGGCCTTTAGGGTGCATTCAGACCAACAATAGCACCATGGCAACACAATGCAAGGGGCCGCGTTATTGTGGATATGTTGCTACAGGGTACAGGTAAAGGATATGAAATATGCAACAGCCTAAAGCTTTATAAATGACACCACACAAGTGTTCATACTCCGCCAAGGCAAGATCTCAATGCAGTGTTTTTGCTGGAGTCCTCTGTGATGGCAACTCAGCTATGCTCATTGAAATGAATGAGGGGGCCAATGCTTTTTGCCACAGTGCCATTGTCAGGCTGAAAGAGCTCTTCTTGCATGCAAGCTTGGGCTATGTACTCTTTTTTTTTTTTTTTTCTCAGACGGTCTGATTTCCCGTGGCTATTAAAGAGGATTTCCGCTTTGCAGATATCTCTTTGGTAAAGGGTGGCCCAGGGGTTAGAGGCCCACCTTGGACCCAGCTGCGTCCGTTCTCCCCTTCTCCCTCCCTGGGCACGCTCTCCAGGATGCCAACCCTGACACCAACCTGCCTGTTATTCGGGATGTACTTTTATCAGCCGCTGGGTCAGTGAGGTATAAATATGAGACAGGATGTGTTTCTGTCCAGTGCTGTTTTTTTTTTTTAGCCTGATGTGTTTTTCAGGAGCTGCGTGTGTTTTTTTGCTCTGTTGTTTGGCTTTCCCGGACTCCTTTTTTTTTCCAATATAGATCTATTGTGAGGCGAGGTGTTGAGTTTTCCAAAAGGATGTGTTTACTAGTTCATGGCTCTGGATTGTCACGTACTTCGAGAAGTAAAAGCTGTAAAATGAAACATCCCTGCCAAGTATGAAATTTATTTTTGTGGCTTTCTGGCATGCCACTGTGTTCCCTGTTCAGAGCAGTGTCATAGGTTGAATGGAAAATCAAGGACGTAAGAGTTGCTGAGTTCATGTTGCTACTATTGAGCGCTCAGCTTCCACTTCCTTGCAGCGACCTGGTCACCTTCCCCGGCCTTGACAAATTCTCCTTCCTGAATTCCTAATATTTGGAACGACCTTCAAAATGTATTCAGGACCACAGAGTCACACCCAATCCTCCAGCAGGAACTGAAACCTCATCTCTGCAACAGCGAATACCAAAACCTGTCCTACATCTAGATTACATGTCCCCTAGTCATTTTACAGACACAGTGAAAATATGATAATACACACATTTGACCAAATAAAACAAAGGATTTATGTTTGCTTTGATGGATTAGCTAGCTTAGGCAATTTTCAGGTTTGTGTTTCAAGTTGTTTTTCATGCTACACTAAATAAACATCAGCAAAAGTACATCTGTTAAATAAAAATAAACCATCTTGGACTCTTGCATCTGATCTTAAAATAAAATCTGTTACACATAAATATTTTAATGAAGTTGTGCCCTTCAAACATGTATCACAAGAGCACATCTTGCATCTTTTCTCCAGATAATGTGATTTAACTGTCCTACTGCTTCTATGTGGTTGCTTGTATGTAATGAGAGGCACAATGTGGGGCTACATTGTGCCTCTCATTACAATTACATTGGAGTCACATAACTAAGCATCCGGCTTTCTGAAAAATAAATACCAGGTGATCCTTGACAAACAACAAAATGTCCTGCTGTTCTGAAGGTATTTCCAGAATCCTCAAAGACTCATCTAAACATCTGGTTGCAAAACAAAAATTCAGTCTGTTGTGCAATAAAAATATTTCAAACAATTTTTCCAGGTTGTGACTTCTACTTGTCCTCCAAAGTAGACGACCAAATACATTGTTTGTCCATGCCCGCTGACTGGCATGACAACATAATTTGTCTGTGCCTTCCAAGATCAATACACTGTTAATAAATCTGTTTTATTATGGGCCATACAAAACAATCAAGGATATATGAAATAGATAGGAAATGGAGTCGCAACTAAGGAAACTGATTAGAGGAGTTTTTGAGGACTCTGGTAATACCTTCACAACAGTGGTAATTGTTGTTAAACAACCTTTTTCAAAGATTATCAGGTAATACTTTTTTCTGTATCTCGAAAGCAATGATAATACATGAAAGGGACAAACTGGGGCTGGTTGCTTGTAATACTTCCAGTGAAGAGGCTGAAGTTATATCATTCTGTTACAATCGCTGTTCTATTAGAGCATCAGTTAAAAGACAAAAACGAAAACATTTATTGAGTTATCATCGTGGTGGGTCTGTTGGTTGAGAGTCCCATCCAGGACCTTTGTTGATTGCTACCCCTCTCATTTTCCAGTCATTCCTGTCTTTCCGTAAAGGATCTAGAACAAATGAAAAAATGGCGGAAAAAAATCAAAACCAAAATGTAAATGTTTAGACTTTTCCATTTAATGGCTAAGTGGACAAAACAAATCCTCATCGGAGAAACAGCACCACTCACTGAGTCTCATCTAAATCAATAACAGTCGCAGTGTTGTGGTGTGGACCTTGACACCAAAATAATGAACAGCCCCTGTCTTACTCGTGCACACACACCCGCACTCACACATACATCATACCCATGGGGGACACCCTCAGGAAAAAACACATCTCTCGCTCCCTGTTGATTGGGCAGTGTGACTGGATAGTGGCAGGGGTTCATATGGGGGGGTTGTTTTTACAGGAACCACATGTTTTGGGGATGACTGGTGACTGCTGAGTATCTGTTAACGTAGCTCCCTTCTGACAGCAGCACTCATGTTGCCACATCAGGACCCAGTGACTTGTACTTTCCCTGATAAAGTCCTGCTTGTTTTTTCTGGGAAGCTCATGGAATCCAGGCGTGTTTTTGTGTGTTTTTTTCCGCCAGCGAGCTGAGCTGTACGAGTCAAGCTGTACCGCTCACTCTCCTTCATATAAGTTCCCAATAACTCATAAATACTTTCATGGGACCTCGTAAGCCAGGCATTACGAGAAGATTTTACAAAACAATGTAAGCATGTGTATGAACTCGGTAGAAGCCCCTGTTTCTCTCTTTATGGAGTTTGTTCGTGTTCGATAATAAGAGAAATTAGCAACTGTTGTCATGTAAGTTTAAATCATGACAATCAAACTTAACAACAAACAAACAACTTGTAACAATTTATTGGGAACAATACATGCACTTAAATTTTATTCTATAAAACTTACATATCCTACAGCCTTATGGAGCTTGTTTTTAAACGCAAAGACAAGTAATACACAGCAGATTTTGATAGCAGATAAAATACATGTATATTTCTTTCACATGTAATCAGTGTCACAACATGTACTTGCAGGTTATGATGGCTTACAGGGGAGGCTCCACACCATCTGATGTTCTGATTTACCATTTACCACCAACTCCCCTGGTTTTGTTGTCTTTTACTATATAATTATTCTTATTTATTGTATTCTTAGATTTGTTTCTCTTTTCTTTTTTCTCTTTTTATGTTTATGTTTAAAGCATCTTAGAGTAAAAAACTGCTATATGAACCTGATTTATAGACATCTTTATACTTTAAATTCAGCTACTCTTGACGCATTTGTCCTTGTCTCTATTGTTGTACTGGACGTGGGCTCGTGTGTTTCTCCTTCAATGCGTCTCCAGATCGAGCCGCTGTGGTTATCAGGAAGGAGGGCTTATGACCTCCCCTCCAACTCACCCGTATCACCCCGTACCCTGCAGGCCTTCCCCAGAGGCCCTCCCCCCAGCTCTCCACCTTCCCCAAGGGGCTCCCAGCTAGGCACTGGCGGGCTACTGTTGGTGGATACGGTATCTATGGATGGCAGGCCCTGGAAAACATGTCTGAGTGAGACAGATGGGGAGAGGATGATGGGAGGGAGAAAAATAAAAAAAAAGAAAAGAAAGGAAAGCGAATGACAAAGATTTAGGATATAAGTAAAACTGAGAGAGAGAGAAAAGAGAGGGAAAAATCACAGGCGGGAGAGAGAAAAGAAGGAGGCTCATTCAGGGGAAGATAAAGTTCTCCCTTTTTTCCCTCTTGTTTTTGACGGGCCAGTTGATGTTTTTTCTTTCCCTTCCCTTCTTTTTTTGACACAGGCAGTCGAGACTGGATCACCCGAGTGAAACCACCTGGTGTGTCGCCCTCCCTTCCTACCCCCTTTTCCTCCCATATATGCACTCAGTGACCATCTCCGTCCCTGCCTGCATGCCAGGTCACCTTGGCAACCCCGCCCCATTAGAATGTGAGAGGAAATATTTTGCCCATTTTTATTATCTCTTTATTTGCTGCTGACGCTGTGCTTTTTAATAATGTCTGTGTGTGTGTTTGTGTGTGTGCATGCGTGTGTGTATTTTTCTAAACTCTCCTTGGATCCCTTTTTCGAGGCAGAAGCATTAACATACCGCGTATTCCCCTTCTCAGCACAGCGCGGGAGAGCAGCTTGCTTTAAGTGGAACTGTAAGAGTCACACAACATGCAGCTGGTCTTTATTACTTCCCCTTTGGTTCATTGAAGCATAATTACATTGTGACTTCATCCCAACCTTAGCATGACCTCTGCTCTCCTGTCAGACACACTGGCAGCCCCACGCACTCACACAAGCACACATACACACACATGCGTACCCGCCGTCGCACATGCAAACACGGATATCGCACATGCACATTTTGCATGCATGTATGCACACATGCACATAGATACAGGCACATTCACTCACACTCGCACATACACAAACACAAAATCCCACCTACAAACAGACAGACACAGACATTTAGCCTCAGTCTGAGCTGAGATCATACTGGACCAATATAATAGTGTAAGTGAGCCCAAACACAAATTGGGCTCCTGCTGGAAAACTCTGCTCCATGCGAGTTCTTGTTTGTGTGTGTGTGTGTATGTGTGTGTGTGTGTGTTTGAGGCTTGCCGGATGGAAATGAACTCCACCGACCCCGTCCCTCCCTCCCTCTGGTTTTCCTGTCCTCTGCTGTTCTAATTGGAAACGGTTGCTAATCAGTCAAATTATGACTTTTTACTGTCACTTTTCCATCCTCCTCCTCTTCCTCCTATTTGCCTCCTGCTCTGCGCTTTCTTGAAGGTGTGTCCACTTTCACTTTTTCTCACTTTTGGAGTGGTGATGTTATGGGTTTTCCATTCGGTCGTTTTTCTTCTTTTGTAATTATCAAACAGGGTTTCCCCACATCAAAACAGCTGAGCCATGTCCTTCAGTAGGCCAACACTGAACAGACCCTTGCCTGCAACCTGGTGAAGGTGGGAACGTCAGAATGAAGTTATGAAAGGTTGCGCAGAGCCGAGTGTCTGTTTTTGTTATCTCAAAGTAACATGCAGGTTAAGTGGGTGTTCGGTTCTATTGTGCTTCAAAGTAGTTGGACAGGAGACTACGGGCAGTGTTTCCCCTATATGCATTCAATAGCAGAGCAGCACCACTGCTAAATGATAAGTGCTGCTGCTATATAAAAATCTCTCCAAACACAATAAACTCGCTATCTTTACTTTAAGCAGCCAGAGTTGGGGACGAGCTAAGATTATAAATCAAACACCCTCAGACATTGCCACCGCTTAGCAGTTGTTATGTTGTCTGTTGTTGGTCGTTTGAAAGTGCATTGGCGACAAGGAAGGCTCGCTACCTACCTAATACAACGAAGATGTAGAGACAGCGCAGAACAGCTCGAAGGTAGGACACTCTTCTTTATCAAAGGGGGTACCCTCTTTGACTTTATGGAAAGTCCGTTATTTAGCTAACTCAATGGCGTAGCATCCACCAAGGACATCCACCTGTCAAAATCCTGCCCCCCCCACCCCACCACCAAATCTTTTTTAATCCAGAGAAACACCGTTGTAGCTCTCTAGCATCTGATATTCTAATGTTGGGTCACCTGATTAGTCTACTACCCTGGAGATGTGCTTATTTTACATTAATTTGATGGCAAACTGAAGCAGACCCACTCTCGCGATGTGAATCGCAGACAGTCTGTGACTAGAGTGGTAACCTTACTGAAAATTTGAAAATGTATGCTTTCCTTTAAAATAAAGACAGGAGACACGACTTGGTTGACGAAAAGAGAGTAAAAAAGTATGTATTGAAATGTATTTTGAGTCAGAGTGAGAGGGTCTAATCATAATGTACTCATAATAAATTATTCAACATGAATAAAAGCTGACACATTCATTTACAGTGATCTTGATAAAACTACCCACTACAGTGTGTGACTTCTTCAAATATATATATATATATTTCATATTTTGATACATTACTGTGATTGAAGTTGCAAATGGAATTTAGTAGTGCCGTAAATAATGTGCCATAGATCTACCAGTCCTATTCTTCACAGTATAGCTTATATCCCTAATTGAATACCACAGCATGTGATGCTCAGGACGGCTTTTTCTGATGTATATTTACTTTTCTGGCAGAATGATTAAACTAAGCATGGTAGCCATCCTAATCATGACGTGTTGCCTTTAAGTAACTGAGAATATGATGAAACCATGTA
The DNA here is from genome assembly GCF_043641665.1 of Enoplosus armatus. Taxonomy (NCBI): domain Eukaryota; kingdom Metazoa; phylum Chordata; class Actinopteri; order Centrarchiformes; family Enoplosidae; genus Enoplosus; species Enoplosus armatus. The sequence goes on from NC_092185.1 coordinate 18,271,649, forward strand.
GAAATGCATGAAATTGTATTCAAATCCTGTTTTGAGAGATAGAACATGTATCAAAAAATAGTAAATTCCACACTGTGCCATGAGTTTGCCATAACGTTAAATCAATTTGCTGTCAAAATGTCCCTGCGTGTGGGCGTACTGGTGGTCCCGGGGTAGAAACGGCAACAGCAAATACTGAACCAAATTCACGGTTTATGAATAAATGTAACGCTAACCATGTAGGCACCATCTATGCCTAGATGGTGTGGGGTTTTACTGTGTTTTCTGTTATGATTTGATTAGCCAAACTAAGCATTTTATCAAATATTTATGTGTCTAAAGCCCTTTTTGTGTCAGCGGACACGCAAAATATCTTCCGCCGGCGCAAAAAATAAAACTCACGCACTCCAGCACCGTTGCTGGAAAGAATCCTAGGGGAAACACTAAAGGGTATATCAGGGTTGTTTATGGGGTGATGCTGGACTGGGTGGGCTTGTTAAACATCATTAGGGCCTCCTGACGTCACCGGCCTAATGTTTTGGAAACACAAAATGTCCCTGTGATGTGCCGATGCCATGCTACTCAACTCACAGCAAATATTTACCAGCACAAAAGCCGCACCGCTGGCAAGGCCAAGACAATATAGAGCCAAGTAATCTGCTTGATTACTCTTGGTTTATTCCATGACAGCCATTACAAAGATGTTCCTTCCTTCATCATATAGTTTGAGTGAAAACAGCCATGAGGCATCTATACTGTGCTGCACATATAGCAAGACATATGTGTTCTGATAGGAGCCCTGCAATGAAATCCTTGCTTAGATCCATCAATGTCATGTGATTAGCGGACTCACTGGCACCAAAAAAAGGAACCATGGAGTCATGAGCTGACATCATGTGGCATCCTCTCTTTGCCAAGTCTTTGTAAAATCATATCACTCAGTGTTATAAGATTATTATCACGCATGACAGAGACGTTGGGGTGCCCTGCCACTGTATTGTGTTCCAAAGCATCCATCAGGGTTTCCCTCAATTTAGAAATGAGATCATTTTCATATGGCAACATGATTCTAACTTTAAACCAGGTTTGGTCCACTGTTTCCCACTCCACCCTTCAACCACACCAGGAATATCACTCACTCGCCCTGTCTGAGAACACTTACTATGTGTGAGTGCGTGCGCCAGTGTGTGCATGTGTTTTGTGTGATTGCACATTATGGTATAAAAGAGTGAGTGTGTGGAAGTAAAATAGAGTGCGAGACTATCACATTCTCCAAATAAAACAGTGCTCAGATTGTGAGATGGAAAAGCCTCGGTGAGTGATGTCAGACGGATTTTTTTTTACACAGGATTCAGCCGTAAGGTCACTGCTTCAGTCATGGAACAGAGCTCAACACACTTAAAGCTGAAAAAAAACAATTTAGTGGCTCTTCCACCCTCCTCATATTTCAATCACCACATTACGAACAGCCGAGCGTTGACTGTTTATCACTTTTCACATCATTTTCATCACCTTCCATTTGAGTGTTTTTGCAAGGTCCGTAACGAGGGTTATGAGGATTGGTACTCATGATGTTCACTGCTCGCCTCCTCTACCTGATGTCTCTGTGAAGATGGTTCTCACTGTCTCCACCGCACGCATGTCCAAATTTAGCCACCTGCTACGGTTGGCTGATAATTTTTGATGGTGGGTTACTATCAGAGTGAAGCAGAAGCTACCTAGGGCTGGTAAATGCATCTGTAACTACGAGTTCGCCGTCTCCTCCTCGTCTTATTCCTCTACCCCTTGTTTCTTTTCTTTCCTTCTTCTATTTTAAGCAGCTTAACTCAACCCGGGCCCGTTACTGAGAGAGAAACACTGGATGAGTGCGAAGCCAGATTTATATGTCTTTGTCAGTAACCATGTGTGAAGTGCTGCTGGAGCTGATGTAGTACACCTCCTAAAAAATATAACGTCATGTAGAGGGCTGCAGGAGCGACGAAGACACTATGTGGAGACAACAAAACCTGTTTTTGGTCAAGTTTGACTGCTCCGTGTCTCCGCCAAGATGTTTCGAGTGTCGGGAGAGATTGTTTATAGTAAATAAGTTGAACAAGGGCTCACTAATCCTTCTTGACAACAGCACATGTGATCTACTGAAGTGAGGCCATTTTCAGTGCAAAAGTCCTCACCTTGATCATGGTTCCCTATCACAAAATGGAGAAAAACATTTAATCAGGATTGCTTCCATTCATAGCTCAGTGATTGTCTCTTTTTCAGTGGCCGGACAAATTCATATGTTGTGATTCAGTGGAATTTCCAGAGCAAACCCACTGTTCCCCCGCTGTCGCTCTCTATCACAGGGCACAGTGGGCGTGGTATTTCCACTCCACTTCAATTTGGCGCACAAAACACCAAATGCCACTCATGGAAACCTCAATCAATGGCTCTTTGCGGCATGTAAACAAAATGCCACGTGTCGCAGCAGCTTCGTTAACAATACAGACTAATAAACACATACTTCACATGGCTTTTTGTGGCTGAATCCAAATGGAAAATGCCCTGTGCTGTCTCTGCCAACTTTGGAAATCTGTGAAAAATTAAACTAAAGTTTACCACAGCATCTCCACGATAAGTCATACCTGCTGCCTCGTATGCCGCCCACATTTCTCAAAGCGGGTTTCTCTGCCCTTGCCAGCCAGTGTAAACACAATTTCTTTGGGTGTATATGAAATGCTCAACATGATAATGTACAACGCATCCACCTAGTGTTGTTGTGGTGCCACAGCATTTAGCAAAATTACTATAAATGACTATAAATCAGTTCAGTCAATCAGTCCCAAGAGTCATTTACATCTTAACAGCGACAAATATACATCCGGCTCACAACGTATGTTTTTCTGTCTGTTTGTATATTTACGTGTGTGTGAATCTGTGCATGCGCTCATAAAAGGATCTGTGCTCCAATATGACCGGCGATGTGGGTATGTGTGGGTGTGTGGTCAAATGTGTAAGTGACCTTAGCAAGTGAAGCCTGCTAGTTTGAAAAGGGATGACATCATCCTATGTGAGAACATGATCTAAACTATACCCTCTCAGATATTTCCCTCACTGCTGCAGTAGTCACCACAACTAAATTACGTGTTGGCATATGCTCCCTTGGCTAAGTTCAGCAACATGAGTCCACAGTATGTCACATGAGCCAAAACACACTCTGAGTGTGTCTGAAGTTGTGTATACCTATAGGACAACTCTGTAGGACACCAATTCTAAATGAATTTGATTTGATTTTCTGCATTTAAAAACAAAAAATTGTGTCTTTATTCTTTTTCTTGTCTTTTTCTCTACATCCATTTTCTCAAAATTAAAACTTTGCATCACACTGCGCTGTAAATCTAAGCGTCCACAGTTATAATATGTGAGAGACTGTGTGAACCCACAGACCTGAGTGTGTGCGTATGGGTGTGTGTCCTGTAGTCTTGCAGGTCCAGGGGCCTTGAAGGGAGCTGCAGTTCAATCCAAATGAATGGGGGCATTATGTAAGTGCTTACAACATCGAGAAATTATGTAAATGGATCCGTTGCTACACAACAATGCTCCTCCTGTCAAAACATAAACAACATTGTACAAATGTTCACAATGTTGAAATATGATGAAATCCGCCCCAGGAGTCGTATACATGATTCTATGTACACACATGCAGGAAGATTGCGCTCGTTTACAAAAAGCTTCTCTCTGCAAATTTAGTCTGCTCCCATGAACGCTGGACTTCAATGAAATTAACTTTTTGGCCGGCACCCACAGACTTCAACGGAACACGTTAAGAATTATGTGTTATGAAGATTTATAAAGGGCTCAAGTAGTTCTTAACTGTTTGAAAAAGGGCTTGATATAGGATTATGAGTAGCTGGTCTGCTTTGCTCATCTCTAATGCTGTAGGTGACGTGGGGAGGTCCAGCTGTGAGCCATCATCGAACACAGTGCTGTCCCACCTCGTGCACCCTTTATGCGTCACTAGCTGTTTGAACTTCCCTGGCTGTTTTTATTTGGTTATGCATCTAAATCATCAGGGGTCAAGTAAACAGCTCTGGTGGAGGTAAACAGCCTGAGGGATAGGCTTTTCCTCTGGGGCCTTCAGCAGCTGAACTTCACATACACACACACACACACACACACACACACACACACACACACATATGCATACATGTACGCCCTTAAATCTGGGTGCAGATCAAACTGCTCACGCCTATTTTGCACTTATCATTGTGGGTTCAGCTCCGGGCTTTTTCTCGGCACTGAAAGATCCTGTGTTTAGCGTACGGGCGCCGGTGGCTGTTACAGTCGGTGAGATGATGTTTTCAAGGATTTCACGACGAACTCTGCTTCGCATACTCACACACACACCACCACCTCCTCCTCACCAGCTCAGGGTTAGCAAGAGAGAAAGAGGGGCAGAGAGTGAGAGAGAGGATCAAAGCCAGTGAGTGGGATGGATTCTCTGAAATGAATAGTGCTGGGGGATATTGCTTTAACCTTTGTCCAAAGCGCTGTGCTCAGGGACCTCCCTGTTTGTTTTAACAGCTCCGAGTTAGCAAGGGTCTCTCTAGCCGCAGAAGGTATCTAGGCTAACAAGACGTATTCACTACATTTAAGCGGGTGTTTCATGTCACGAGAGGTTGTTCATCTGCAGGCTGTCCTGTCTGCGTCTTCCACTGTGGATAACATAAGATCCAAAAACTGACATGGCGTTTTTGTGGTCAGCATGATATTTTTGGCATTTAGTCAACATCAAGGGGTTTGATCATTCGCTGAGGCAGATGTACAGTAGTGTTTTATTTCAGGGGTAGATCAAAAGTCTCTTCATGCTGTGTCTAACTACAACTCGGATTATATTAGGATTTATTTGTTTTGGGCCTATCGGCTTCAGAGGGAGGTCAGGCCATCAACAAGTCTTCTCTGCCACTCCCTGTTTTGATCAAAATCTCACATGACTGCAGATGAATCTGGATGCACATCAAGCTGCTCGTGTCTATTATGCACTTATCACTGTGGGTGCAGCTCCGCTCTCGTTTTGGCGCTGAAAGATCCCACGGTGCTGTATCGGAGCAGACCACTGGATGATGTTGGGGAGTTATGGCAGGACCCCTCCTCTCCTCTCATCACAGTCTGTGTCATCGCCCTCCCCTCCCATCCCTAAAGGAACTAGTAGAAGGATGTTTTGAAGCCACACACACACACACACACACACACACACACACATTGTGAGAAGTGCCTGTTGTCATCTGGTGGACCAGAGGCTATGAGCCTGTGTGTGTGGCTTTCTGAGTATTTTCATGTTTTGAATGACTCATTGAGTGAGAGTTTGCAATATTTCAGCTGCCTTTGACTACTTCAATACCTTTAGCCTTGAAGGATTGTCTACTTGCATGCTATGCTAATCATCATAAAACATGAAGGTCTTTATTAAATATTTCCCCACATGTGAGGCTTGCAGTGAAGTTCTGTGGGTAAGTCAAACTTTTTCTTGGAAAACAACGTCCTTGTTTCATGTCACACACAGCAGCTGACCTGTTTAGGGTAAAATAATAGTGTGTACAAAAGAGAGTGAGGAGGGTCTGAGGATGCTAGTTAGAGTGGGTGGTTAGAATAACAATCTGTAAACGCAGCAAACACTCTCTCCTTGTGGCTGACTAAATTGGCTTCTCCGACTCCTCTGTCCCACTTGAAATGCTACAGGACATATTGAAGCCCTTAGTTTTCTCTCTGTGTTACGAATAATCAGCCAGTTTTCTGCCCCTCTCCTCTGGGCCTCCCTCCATCCTTCCATCTCCCCCTCCATCGCTGCCCCTGCTCGCACACAGCTGCACTGCAGCACATGGGGGTGGGAAGAGACAGGGCAGAGAGGGAAAGGAGGATTTGAGAGGAGGGCATGAAAAGATAGATGTATAGATACATATGTAGCAGGAAGAGTGAAAGAGATATCAGGGTAAGACATTAAGGAGTTATGGATGGGGGGAGAAACTGAACACTGCACATCTATGGCAAACAGATGGAGGATGAACTTGATTTATGATCAGTAATTACATTGAATATGCATTGATAGGGTTTACTGTTCATATGCACTTCCTCCCTCTTATCTCCGTCTCTCAGAGGATACTGCTCATGCCTGTGGTCATGGCTTTGGTGACTTTGGTTTCTGAATGCTAGACAGTTCATTGACTTGCCCTCGTGTAAATCTGCCTGGGTGGGAAACGATTTGTGGCCGGTGACATGTTCCTTGCGTTCATGTGCACACATTTGGCACACGTCCGCTGCATTTACATGTCAAACCAACTTCATTTAGCCCCCCCCTCCATAACATCTCTATCCTATTATCTTTTCAAGCAGCCTCAAGCAGCTTTAGCCCAACACAGCAATATGAAGAGAGCTGTAACTTTATGGTTTCATATGGGACGTCTGTGCTGAAATATAATCCAGTGCGAGGCAGGTAGTCGGTGTGTATTGGTCTCAGAGGTTAGAGAGGGTATATGGTGAGGGGCCTGGGTAATATAACTTACCGAGGTCTCACACTCCTCTGAAAACAGCACAACAAGCCCCACATCAAGGGAGCTTTGAGAAGGAAATGAGCAAAGAAAGAAAAGCACACAGCAGGAGCCGGAGGAGCCACATTTCCAAATTATTAATATTGTTTTTCAAAGTAATCCAAACACTCTCAGGGGATTAGGGAAAGGGGGCAGGGAAAGAGAAGGAAGCAGGTAGATTATCTGTCCCCATGCAATTTTTTGGTTCAACTGAACTGTCAACATGTGAGAGAAAGAGAGGGAAAAAACTCAGTAGTGGCCTTGGTTATATAAAGACTGAAAGCTGAATGAAACACTATCTTTATGGCAGGGTTACAGCAAGAACTGGAACTGGTGCTTTGGCTGTAGCTAAAAAAACATCCTCAGCTCTGAGCTTGTCGTTTTCATTCAGACTCTTGTTTTCTTTCAGCTAAAAGCAAGCTCCCCTGCCCAGAGAGCTGGCTAGCACTGGACACACAGTCACACAATGTGTTCCTCACTCTCCCACTGCCAAGCTTTGCTCTGCTCAGGCTTCAAAAACAGCCAGAACCAGACACATGCCGCCACGGTACTGTACTAATGGTCATAACATTAGCCGACGAGGAAGAGACAAGGCTCAAACACAATGCAAATAATGTAAGGCAGAGGGAGAGGCTGATGTGGTAGTGAATAGCAGTCTGGAACTGTTTCAACAATAACAGCCCTCTGGAATCAGAGGGATATTAACAAACCCCCTAGATTTCCCTCGTTGAGGGGATGTTTTTCTCCCTGGTCCGTTGGGAAACACTGTTGTAGTGATGGGATAAGTTGTCACATTAAGCCAGTTGTGTACAACGTGGAGGTCCATCTTGCTTCAATTAAAAACTCCAACGCGTCTGGTTTTGATTAGAGGTCCTGGCAAAACCAAGGTGATTCCTTTCTTAATGAAAACCACCAGAGAGGCTGAGCAGTGCTAAAAACTGGTTAACAAAGAATAATAGCTGAGCGAGGAAGGTATCTCACTCTCATCCTCCTTCCCCTGCCGTTTCCTTCCTTCTGGCCTATATAGTCCACATGCCAGATGGACAGACCTAACCTTGGAGGGTTGCACAGGGTGATGGGGTAGGGGGTAAAGGGTTTATGAAATCAATCCCTCTCCCCTAACACTTTTTCCTCACTCCCTGCTTGTTTTTTCACCTCACTCTCCTTTCCCATCCCTTCGCACTGTGAGGATTTCTGTGAATCTGGCGTGTCTCAGCAGAAGCAGACTCATGTTTCCGCTCCGAAGGGGCCGAAGGTTTACTGCCGAGCGGAGGCCTGTTTGCTGCGATTTGACGTTGAACCATCGCTTCCCCTCCCTGGCCGCACAGTCACCAGTCACTTCATCCCTCATCTTGAGACCAATGGTATTTGTTATTTACAAGCGCACTACATCTTATCTTGCGACCTTGTCACTCCGTAAGTTCAAATTCCAGATAGATTGTAACCACAGACGCTGACTTAAAACAATTAGGCTTGTTGCTCACAGTGAGTGTGACAGAGCTCTTCAGCCTGGAGTGCCTGGAGCAGGGAGAGAGGAGCTGGGTGACTGACAGACAGCGACAGCATAATATATGCCTCTCCACTATCATCGACGTCACAGAATACTCCAGTGGCCGCAAGTGTGCCTCTTTTATTGGGACTTGGCCTGTGTGAAGCTCAAGGAAATGCGTTGGTCACCAAGAGTGCAGGGATGCATAAAGTGAGCGGCGCCAAATGCAGAGAGAAGAGTTGGATGGGAAAGACACACACCACGCGGTCTCCTCCTAACACTGGGCGTTTCTGAGAATGTGGTCTGATCTAATGAGCAATTCAGCTGGTGACGCAGCGATTACCTCCTTTCATCTTTTCATCTCTTTTATTTTCTTATCTTTGATTGTCTCTCATTCCTTCATCTCTGTGATCAGGTCCTCTTATGGGGCGGCGTATCTGTGTCTCATCCCCCTCCGCCGCCTCAAAGGAGAGGAAGCCTGGAGGAGACAGGCCAGCGAAATATAACGATGACAAATACACAGACAGACTCCATCTGATATACTTAAAGAGTGCTTCCTGAAGATGTGTGCTATGTTTTGTGTAAAAGACGAAAGTGGAAAGACCTGTCTCACAAAGAAAACCTACAGCACATTTTTATAGCAACCAATGAAAACATTTCTAAATCTTCGTGACGATACTTTGCTTAGTATTTGAAAATGTAAATGTTTGAAAAGATTAAAAACAAAGAATGATGAAGAAAAAACAATGATTCTTATTTCTTAAAAAAGGATAATGTGAAAAATCATACATAGAATATTGACAAATGCAATATTTTCCTTCATCATATGCACATTATTCTCTCTTATATCTATTACAGGTATGGTTTTTGTTGTAGTACCCGTCACCCTGTACTATTATGTTAACTTTGAATCAAATGTATGTATGAAACAAACGTTTTAAAAAATGAACACTCTACTATAAATAAGACTTTTTTAGCTCATTATTTTTGGTTCTCCAGCCTGCACAAGCAGAAAGATACAGGAGAGTCGAAGTTAACTGGTGGCTGGTGAGGAAAGTTTAGCAGCTAGCAAGCTCAAGACTCAGATATTTCCCAGACTAGAACTAGAACTGAATAAATATTGGACTAAATTTGTCAGGTGGCTAGAAACACGATGCCACATAGCGCTAATGTTGCTCTGTGTCTGCTGGATGTGTAAAGTAGGCAGCTAGCCTCGCTAACGTTAGCTAACAAGTTAGCCGTAACAACCTGATATGTTTGGTTTAGAGTATTTCTGCTCTCTAGTGGTCAAAAATCACATTGGAGAGTTTTAACTAAAATGTAATACTGTAAATCTGCTTCTAAATCCCTTTCTGACACACATTATCCAAAACTCTACTCCTGTTACAAAATAGAGAGAGCTGTCAGAAACACAAACATACTTATGAAGGCTTGTAAAAACCCTCTGAATAATTAGACTGAGGCCAATGGAGGTTGTTTTTGCATCAAGTGAATTATGTCTGCAGACATTTTACTTCAACCCGGGTGTCATAAAGCTTTCTGCCCGCTGCCAAAACCAAACAGCAATTTCAAACCATTAGATGTTTGTCATAAGTACACCCTAAATATAATGTTCTCTCGCTCTGTCAGTAAATAAAATAACTTTTATTTCACAGAATGTGTGATAAGTGGCTTCCCTTTCGTGGTAGGACTAGGCCAATCCATCTATTATCTATAACAATCTATTCCTATTCTCAATCACAGCCATGCTGGAGCCAATCTTAGTATGTGTTAGGAAACATGGACTGCAATGATGGAGTCCATTCCCATCCATTTTACTGTGACGGACTGCACCATTGCAGGTCTGACTCAAAGACAGACAACATTCTCAATTACTCCAGTCCACCTGATTTACATGTGTTTAGGCTGAGGGGGACATCGAGGCACACAGACCCTCCACACAGAAACTGTCAGGGCTTCAAACCCAGAACCCTCCAGCTGAGAGGACACTGCGCTAACTGCTGAGTCAATGAGTCACTTTATATATTTATCCAAAACAAGACTAGTATGGATATTGTCCTTTGATTGTCAATTACATTTCATTTTTGTAATTTAATGAGACTAAAATTAACATTTAAAATTATACATAAGAAAATAAGTCTAAATACTTAACACTAGAAATAATAACCAGTAACCCGACCAACAGATTAAAATAAATAACTGTAGAAATATATGTAGTATCTTGGTTTTTATGAGAACACTTTGAAGCCTGGATTTGGGTTTTAACAACCACTGCTGTCTAGTCAGGTACAGGAGCTGGTGAAAGGGAGAAAAGCAGTAAATAAAGCAGCAAATGTTCTTATTTTGTTTTAGCGTATTCTTAAAACTGCCCCAGAGTAGAAGATGAGTTAAGAGCCAAACCTTTTTTGTGGAGAACCATATTGACTTTGACTCACCTGTGGTGGCTACTCCTTAGTCAGAATCAGTGAATATTTTAGACAGGGCAGTGTTCTTGACAGGGCCACTTTTTTAAGATGGAGCTGGTTGACATCATTGCTCACTTTTGCAGAAAGGGAGGGAAAACTCATAAATTACCACAACAAAGAAAGAAACTATACTTCATGGAAGCTTTAAGGATGGAACCTGACTTTTCAATCTGTGTTTTATGTGTGTTTATATGTTTATTCATATTTCCCAGGATAGTGCTCAGCCAGATAGCTGATGTTAGCTCCTTTTACCGGGTGACTGCTGAAGTTTTTTTGTTCCCAGTATACTTCTATGTATACATCTCAAAAGTGCAATACAGTCAAGGGCACCTCATCACTCACTTAAGTTAAAACTTATTGTACTGAACCACGAGGTTTACATCACAAATCAGTCATTCCCCAAGCCCTTATTTTCTCAGAGAAATCCTGCCTCCCTTTTTGTATATATGTCACCTTTTCGATAACATTTGTCTCACCCAAAATGTAACGTTTGGCACATTGGTCTTTTTCCAAAACAGTGCAGTTGATCTCTTAGCATGTAGAAGACACATATCTATCATTATTTGTTCACTTTTGGTGAATTTGGAGTTCTTTGGATAGATTCCTAATATATAGAGAGCAGCTTTTCTTGTCTTTTATAGATATACAGCTCTTTAGAGATGGGTTTAGAGATTGTGTTCACACAATACACATACTGCTTGAATTGTATCCCTCGTTGCTGTTGGTGTGTTCCTGACTCAGTATTGCATCAAATCCAATTTTTGCGTAATTTCACCCATTAACCTGGAATCTTACTGACCACAACACTCATTGCTAGAAGGCCAAACAAAAATCTGACCAGTTCATCCAACTCCCAAGGCGGCACAAAGCGTAACACTGCGGGAAGCCCAGAGGAAATGAATGATCAGGGCAAATAGTTTAGTAAAAGTATGCAAAAGGGTTTTTGGAACTTCCTTTATTTCCTGTCGGGAGACGAGTGACAGCTGTTTGCAGTGGAAGAATAAAGAATTGAAGCTGCATGCAGGGGAAGGCCTCTGGGCTCCAGGGGACAGGAGAAAGGTTCCTTATGAAATATTGAAGGAGACTGGAGATGGGGCCGGAGCACGTCTGCCCTTCCTCCTCAGCTCCTCCACAAGCCAACAATGTGCGTGCTCTGGAGGGGAATTCGCAGTCCTGCCAGTTAAGGTGAGTGGGTTCCTGTGAATGTGTGTCCAAGTCGGTGTCTATCTACGTATGACTGGTTATCTATATATTTAAGAGCTTGTCTGAATGTGTATATGTGTGTGTGTGTGTGTGTGTGTGTGTGTGCATGTGGGATTGTGTGTGGCACAGAGTGAGTTCCTATGAAATAGCAGCAGAGGTTGGACAACCAGTGAGCAGAAAACCTGATTTTATTCCAATACAGAAAAGACAGAGGGAAAGAAAGAGTGAGAGGTAGAGCCAAGCTAACAGATTGCATACCAGCAAGCCACAGTATTGATATTATGGTTTCATGGCTTGCCAACAGTACTGACAATGGAGCGTTTACAGGTATATAAAATACCATTCAGTGAAACAAGCTATTTGTCCAGTTAATCACAAATGATGAAGATAATACTTTTCTTGCATGTACAATGTTCTTGCCTCTGGATCAACGTTTACTCTCTGAATTGAAAAGTGCTTCACTGCTCAGTCGACCCTCTGTTGTTACTTTTATTGTTACTGTAGTAAAACGATTTGATCCTGCATTAGTTAGTGACCAGTGTCACACTGTCTTTTTATAACCCTGAATATCTCAGAGAGTGAGGGGAACCAGAATGCCCACCAGACTACAGTGTTGCCAAGTTGACTGTAGTGATATAAGTATCAATTGTGTTGGTTTGTCTGTAGTATGATGTCGCCTTGTCACTTGGACTCCTTCATCTTCACAATTTTTACATTTTTACACCACAACAGAAATAACTCTTGGACTTTATTCTGTTATCCTTGACATTGCCATAGTTGTGTCTGATCCTTTCTCTCCTAATGGCAAATAAATTTAACTAAACTAAAACATGATACATATAAACCGACTGTAGGTTAGAGTTTTCATATAAAACTCTTACTGATGCACATGAGTCATTTTTAAGTACTTAAGTGAAAAAAAGGTCTGTATGTCTGAGGAGGAATTTATTGTAAATTCCAGACCTAATTTATGTTGTTTTCATTATCAGTTACAGTAATCTCATGGTAACTGGCCAAGACACGTCTGAATGTATGACGTCTACAGCCCAGAACACTACTACTACAGTTATTTCCTGTTAATGATTAAAACAACTGGTGTTTGTTAATAGATCATTTTAAAATGTCCAGTCTCTCAATGTGACAGATAACATTTGACTTTTCAGTAAAATAATGACTTAGAAAATATATGTTTAACTTTATGATGACTTTATGATAGAAAATCTAATTAAATAATAATTAATTATATCTAAAAATGGCTTTGTCTTTGTATATGTTCGGCACACACATACATGCTCAGACTCAGACCTTGTGATACTCATACATACGCTTAATTTCCTCTGGTCACTATAGGCCCTTTCACACATGCAGTCCATCCCTGAAATGTTCAGGAACATTTCCTGTATGGGATCATGTGTGAATGGGAGCAGGGATCGATATTCAGGGAAATCTGTACCGCCAATTTCCCACCTTGTAACATTTCAGGGAAAATTCTGGTGCAGCTGTGGGACAAGCACATAAAGGGTTACGCCTGTCTGACACTTTCACGTGGAGCGAGCGAGCCAATCACAAGACTCCCTTGACGTATTTGAATACGCGACTTATTTACGGTTGCCTTACCAATACTTTTGCGGGTGATTTGTTGAATATTAAATACATTACAGAACATTGGCACCAGACAAAAACAGCTCCTTGCCCGCCATTTCAAGAGACGTCTTCCGCCACATACACGTTCATCCAGCCTTGCTTCATCTTCTTCTTCTTCTGTTGACTTTTATGGTGGTTGCCAATCGTAAGTGTTGCTTTACCGCCATCTCCTGGACTGTCCCTTGCCCCATCTACTCCGGCATTGCCGTGGCATGTGTGAAAAGGCGCAAGACGTTTGTTTCTGAATGAAAGGTTATGCCAGTAATTTACCGGGAACTATGTGTAAGAGAGGCTTATGCTTGAGTGCCACAGCCAGTCTTCTTGTGACAAAAGCCTTCTCATGCTTGGGTGCTAGCGCAAACACAATTAAAAAAACATTCTCATGCAAATGGAGCAAGCTTGACAACCGTAATTGTTGGTAATTGCTCATAAACGTCCCCTATCAACACTGGCACATGCGATGGCACGAACGGGGAGAATAGAATCAATACCAGGCAGATGAAGCACACACGGATAGAGGATGTATTTGTTTGGGTCATTAGGAACTCATGGTGACCCAGTGAGCCACAACATTATCGCAGCGGCAAGGCCAAGGCTCTTCCTTGCTGTGCTAACTGTGCGTGTCTATGCAGGGCCAATTGGCCTGCACTGATATCCCCCACTTCCTAGAATCACAACAATTGTTTGCATGCCCTCAAACACCAAACTGGAGGCAGAGAGAGGGCAGTTGGATGATGGGCATGATTTGTGTTTGGTGCGTGTGCTCAAACAGCAAAGGCGTAGTGAGCGGTTATCGTAAAATAACCTAAAACGTCTAGACTTTGTAAACTGTCATCATCGCTCTGATGTCAGGCATCTTGCGGTGGCGGGCAGAAATTAAAGGTTGCCACAGCTTTTGTAGCACTTGTTTGTTTACAAGGTCATGGGGGCACCTCGGGATGAATAACAGCTTTTTTGTCTTTTACAGCAAACAGATCTTTGTGAGGCCATTAACTGTGGTGTTAATTAGGACCAACAAAAACACAGCCTTGGACTAATTGTTTCCTATTCCCTATAGGCAGTTTTTTTTTCACATGTCACTCTTTCACATGAGGTCAAATCAGTCACAGGGAATACCTTGTGTTCATTCTGAAGCATGTATACGTTATATGGAGGGTGTTCTAGTGAGCTCTGATACTGGATAAGCATAGGGAGGGGAAAAGTAAATAGTTTAAGGACAAGGGAGTTCAAGAGAGAAGATGCATATGTAGAAGAGCACTTTATCTTAGCTATGTTGCAGAGGATCTAAAGCCTGTGGGAGCTCATCAGTCGATGGTCATTGGAGCATTCAAGGAAGACCCATTGGCCCTGTTGCCAAATCCTCGAAAGAGTAGAGGAATTAAACAGCCAAGACGAGTGGGCGGAAGACGAGTAAACACAGCGTTTTGCAATCCTGTTGCACATTGTTGAACTGATACACCAGCCCCTTGCAGCTGCACTGCCTTATAAACACACACACTATTGTTTTCGGCTACCTCAGGTCATTGTTGACTGGGAGAGAGGCCTTCGTTGTAACATTAAGGCTTTATACAAAAGTATGAAGCCTTAATTATGTGAAAACTGAGTATAGAGACAGAGCCTAGCTGACAGAAACCCAACACCTCCAACCCAGCGGTAGCACTTTGACAAAGGAGGTCAGTGCAGAGTCAGATAAAGTATATTTATGTTTTTCTATTACTCCCTTTCATCGATGTCCACGGCATGGCAGATAGTATCCCCGCTTTGCTTATTTACTCAGAGAGTCCTACCTCTGGACAGCTCTCATTCAGCACTTAATGTCCATAACGCTTTGGGTAATTGTTGTTTTCCTCTGCCCCTGAAATCTCACCGCTTCACAAGACTAAGCTCCTCTGTCCTCTTGTTTATTTTCAAAGGCCTCAACCAGGACAAATACCCTCAGGTCAACTTCAACAGGCTAGCGGCCTTGTGTGCGCCTCAAAAGTGCCCTGAAAATCTGTTGAGCTGACATAAATTTGTTCCAGTTGCATGAAGGAGCAGGAAGAATGTGGATGGGTATGAGAGAGAGGGAAGAGTCCTGGTGGTGGGACTGACTCAGGTCTTGCCCAGACTGGGGCTTACAGCAGGGATCACTCAGCTTCGGTCAGCTCTTCCCTGCTTCAAAGGCTGGGAGGAGAGGTTCTGTGAAATCATACAATAACAGTGAATATAACCACCCTTTCAAAACACAACTGGACTCAACTGGATAGGTGGGAACGAGACAGGAGGAAGGGATGGAGTTTCACTGCTGATACAAGGAAAGATAGGAACATATAGTCCTTGCTTCTTTGTTGTGGGAACATATGTAGTGGGTACGCAAACATTCTCACTTGAAGATTAAAGATGACATTTTAAAACTTTATTTGGCTGAGAAAAGGTTGGCTGATCATGCACACCCTTATCGGCAACACCCTGCCTCCCATTTACACTGTAATATGTTTCTCTCATATACACCACAACCCACAATGAATTTATCCTACTATGAAGTACTGCACTTACATATGACAATCTGAGCCCATCTGTGGCAAAAATAAGCATGCTGTGCTTTTCATTGCAGCCATTGCAGCCCGTGGCTGTCGTTGGGGCTGCCGGTTGAGGCGCTCTACTGGACCAATTACAAAACTGTTTTAACCTCATTTTGACCCCAAAATTTATAAAGAAAAATGGGGCCCAGGTTTAGAAATACCAGAATTACCCTTTAATAACACATCACTGAGCCACACAGCTGCACTGGGTGACATGCTCTTTCGTTATGATGAACATGGGCACTAAAATGTTTGCTGAGTCAATCCCACATACATCGTCCTGCTGCCGTACTTATGCACAAGTGTACCACATTTGTGTTAATCCACAGCTGAAAATAGTTCCCAGGAAATACGCTATTTACTCATGTTTGAGTAAAACCTTTGTCCAGCTGAAATTATTCAACCTTCAGCTTAAATAAACGTATATATTCGTGACAACTTTTTAAATGATTATGTGTTCAATGGGAACCAATGGGCTCAGGGCTGAGAGCAAGGCTGGCTCTCTCATTTAAATAACTGGCATTGTTTAAATGAGAGAGTGTTTACAGATTTTCTGAAACCTCGGGGCTGCGTCAAACCCAAGAGAAAGAGTCAATTTTGAGTCATGTTGTTTAGCTGTTTAGTATGATTGCAGAAATGCTGACAGACTTGTATGATCCACAGCAATATTGTGTTTCCCACTGGGGTAACCCATACTAAAAATGTATGACCTCATCCAACTGAATGGTTTATGGTTTCTTTTTCTATGGTGGCTTTTTTCGCAGAGGGAGACATTTTGGGGGATGCCACTGTGTCGGGTTGCCCTTCCTCTTCCATGGAAAAGGTAATTCTCACCACTGATACACAACATATGGAAGCCATCAGCACGGACTGGAAGCTTGTGGTGTTAGCAGGAGCCTGCAGACTCATACACACATACATATAAAGTATATTGATATATCAAACACGCAGTACACAGAGGAAACACAGTGGACAAATAACAGTGTGTGTTTGTCTGAGTGGCTGTGAATTGTGTGCGTCACTTGAATTGCAAGTGTGTTTGATGTGTGTGAGCGGTGCTCCTGTTATTCTCTCTTTGACAGCTAAATCATCCCCCTCCTCCCTTCCCCGTACGTAACCTCAGAAGATGATTAGTTCATATTTTCCCCCAATTGTATGGACTGGTCCTTGGTGACGGGGCTGTAATGTGTTTTATAGATATGCTACAAGTCACCCCGTAAATAGGTCAGCTGTCTGAAGTGTGATGTGTCATGTGGTCCTTTCCAGCTCTGAAATGTCTTCTCTAATGAGCCCTAGTGATTTTGGAGAGGAAAACACCACAGCCCTTTTTCCAATAAAGCCTCTCTCTGCCTCGCATGACAGAAACAAAAGCTGTTTGTCCTTTTGGGGATTGGTGTGTGTGTGTGTGTGTGTGTGTGTGTGTGTGTGCGTGTGCGTGTGTGTGTGCGTGTACTGTATGTGCATGTGTCTGTCTGTGCCATTCTTTCTTTCAATTTGTGTTCATCTGTCATGCTCTGTCTTATTCTTTTATCTTTTTGTGCTGGCTCAATAAAATTATTACTCTATATTACTGTGCGATCGTCTGTTCTTATTGTCAGCGAAAGTCTGCGGTAAATTGAATTGCAAACCAGTGTAGACAGATTGAGAGGATATTAAATGAAACAATACAAAGATCATAAAAGGCAGCAGATTGCATCTTGCTGGCGAAATCTATTACAGAGAAGAGAAAAGCGCAAACAAATATTTCAGGGGTCTTGCATAGTGGAATGAGTGGGGCACTGAGAGCGTCATGAGGGGACCCCCCCATTCAAACTGATGATCAAGACAAAACAAACCATAGGTATTAATTCATTGTAAGTGTAATGTAAGAATGACTAGTGACGTTCACGAACAATTTCTTCTGACTGAATCTTTTGGGTGAACGAACTGAAATGAGTCACTTCCTGAAACGTTCTCAGTCAGTTCAGTTGAGTTCTCAGTCAGTTGTGAGCGAACATGCAGGGATAGAGTGTCACTCACTCGCTGATTCAAGTCATTGTTTCGCAGGAGGAATGTGTGTTCAAGACAGCAAATATGCAGGTAATTCGGATTGCTAACATTTAGCTGCAATGATTCGACAACATTGGTCTTGCAATCCAGATATATGACATTATCTATTACGTTACTGTACTGTTTTGAAAAGAGAACAGCTAGCCTACTGTTCAAAATATGATTTTATATTAGGCAGCTCAATTCTATTTCTCCTGTACCTGATGCAAATTGTATGCTTGGCTTACAATTAAATGGCACTTCTATATAACAACTTTTTCTTCTAAAACTAGCTGTCACCTGGTCCTGGACCGGACTCCGATTCACATACGACACTATAAGAATGTCAGTAATCAAAGCCCAGCCCTGACTATCACGGTGCTCTCTCTGGTGATGAGTAACATTTACTAATGCTCAGGTCCGCCCCCTTCTTTTTACCCTCTGTGCCTGCCTTCCCTTGTACCATGGATTCACAGGGCCCCATTCCCTATCTCTGCACCCGACACAGCCTGGGAGTGCACAAAGGGGGCACAGTATCACTCCTGTCCGTTACAATATCAGAGGGAACACATTTCCCTCAATTTCTGTGACTCTGTATATTGGCATGCTCTATCCCTGCTTTGTGAACAACAGCTTTTGGCATCCGAATTAAAGCACATTATCATGTTCATTATTGCGGCTACTGACGCATAGCACATGTGTGATAGTAAATGATTGTCAGTTTCCCCTGATGCTTCTGTATTTGATGTGGTGTTGGCCACTGAATCATGACTACCAGCAAGACTTATTGCGACAGAGAGGATGATGATGGGAAATCTTTGTTTTCCTTTTGATAGCTGGTATTTTCTTTTTTCGTCAGCCTCACATTTTTTGGGAAAGCCTGCAGTATTAATCAGTGACACAGATGTGCGCAGGGCTCCCCGGAGCCTTTAGGTCAACAGGCTTAGCAGAGAATTTCCAGATTTTATTCTGAATTGGACGGGAATTTAGAAGAAAACTATGTATTACTGTTACAAGATTAGTCAAAACTAACCTCTTTGTAGTCTTTATTTTGAAATGCTTCTGAATGCTTGAATGGCCCTTCGGGGTTCCGCCTCTCTCTTGCATGATGCAGCCAAATGTTGAAAATTATATGAAGATATAATTATGGTATGAATCACTCATCAGATAAAGAAGACATTATGACTCAAAATCGTTCTGAATAACAACCTTTTTCAAGTTGAAATAACACTAATTATACATGATTTTCCATCTGGGATATTGCAAAGGTTAAAAAATTCTCATTGTGCATTTACAAAAACCCATGTGAGCTTTCCCGATAGTGAATGTCAATGAGGAAATGACTGTGCAGCCTCCTTTTCTTTGATTAGAGGATCTGTCATTAGTCAGCACTCTATCAGGTGCTAGAACTTATTGTTTTACACCAAGTATGAAAAAACATGTCATAAACAATGGAGCTCAAGGAATGGACCTGAATAGGGCTCGGCTCTGCATGATCGACCCATTGAGTCAAAGTAACGTGTTTGAAGTTTGTGTTGGGGCATTATGACGGACCCTGCCTCTGTCATAATGACCCACTGAATGTATGGGCACATAGAGCTTTACTGCCAGGCAGGAATGCAGCTATTAAGCGCTGCCCATGACATGAAGTGGGTGCCAAGCCAGTCAAGCAGCACCCTGATGTCGGCCTCAGCAGCAAGTAAAGAACGGAGATGATTGGAACTGAGTGTACATTGTGTGTCGTAGCCTTAAGGTCACAAAGGCGCAACCATGGTTCAGTAACCCTTTCATTCAGTCATCCCTTCATTCACTGATTGCATTCTCTCCATTTGGTGTGTTCAGACCAAACGCAAAGTGAATTTTTCGTGCGACACGATTGCTTACAAAGTCAATGCAAGGACGCAAATAGACGTGAATATGTGTTGAAATGTTTCAACTTGAGCTGAAATGTTTCAACCTGAGTGAAAAATCAGCGTGACGCTGTGTCGCAAAAGCCGATCAGCGTTTCTCCTGACGTCACCACATCATCGCTGTTTGTGGGAACCCGCAGCTCAACGATTCAATGTCCTTACTGTACAGAGACAGAACAAAAAAGGAGGAGACTTGGATAAAAGTGAGCGAAACCATAGGACTATATGGTAAGTTCTCAAAATATGTATCTGTTAATTGATTCCAGCTATTGGTTGTACTTTACTACAAACCAAGTTAGCACTAGCGTTAGCTCCCTCCCCCAGTACTCCCATTGGCTGTTAAAGGTGAAAGTTTGCTCTGCGTTTGGTCTGAACATACCTTTAGTGTAATCATCAGTTTATCATCCTCCATGACCGAGCACACAAGGCTGTAATGCTCCGTCCCAAGCGAGTGGCCTTGTTTCGGAAGGTACGGCACGCCGGCGTCCTGGGGATCTCACCTCACAGCACCATCGAGCTATGCACATTCAGTTCATTCACTGACACATTAACCTCTAAATGAGCTCTGCCGTGGGGACCTTAATCTGTCTTTGGCTGCACAGACACTTTAATTCCCTCACACGCGCTCACAAACAAACACACAAACACACACTTGCACACACAGACTCAATGAAAGGCACCCGAGGGGTCAAGGGGCAGGGTTTGACCGTTAGTGCTGCCGACACTGAACTGAACTCCCTGCTGAATGATGTGTGCATTGTGTGTTTGTTTGTGTGCATGTATGTGTGTGTTTGCAATTGCATGTGTGCCAGCGAAGAGAGGAGAAGAGAGGAGAGGAGAGAGGGCACTTTCATATGGGTGGGGGAATTCACATGTATAAGATGCTGGCAGCTCCCATAGTGTTGCAGTCAATGGAATTTTTGGTTAATCCTCATTGAAACTGGGAGCTCCTTTCATGTTAGGACGCCAAAGTGACCCACCATGACCTTTTGTCCTCTCTCTTTGAGGCCTCACTCTAACAATTAGCCCACGCTCACAATGCAGACGCATGGAGAGGCGGAGACCAGTGTTCCTACGGCTCCAATACCCCTCCAGGGTCTGGGGAGCTCCATCCTCAGCACCCAAACTGGCACATCCTGAATCAAAACAGGGTGCAAGAAGAAGAAAGGGAGAGAGAGAGAGAGCGAGAGGGAAAGCAGGGAATAGGGGGGAGAAAGAAGTGAATAATAGAGGAAATCCTTGAGACCGGTGATGAAGGGAAAAGAGGAGGAAGGAGGGAGGGAAAGAAAGAATGAGAAACAGAAAAATACCAGAGCAGCAGTCAGCATGGCGGATAAAAGCCACTCTTAAGATAAGGTTGGCACAAATATGTTTTTGATCGTGTCGCAGGGTCCACAGCAAACTTTGGAGATGTTGCCAACTCACAACCACAGAATTGCACAGATGTTTGAGATATTAATGTTCACAAAAACACACATCCAGGATGGGCGAATTACCTTACATGTTTGTATGCTTGACAGAAGTCTGCAACTCTGTGGGATGGAAACCCACACACACACACACAGACACAGACAAACACACACACACATTCAAACCCCTTCTCGCACAAACGATGCAGAGAGACGATATCAGCGTCGTGATCAACCTATCAAAAATCTTTGACCTTTCTATTCTGAGATTACAGAGGCGAGCTCAAAAATCAAACAAATTGCCCCTCAGTGTTTGTGTGTATGTGTTGAGTTTAGTGTGTGCTTAGGTACGTGTAAAACACACAGACAAAGAGGGAAAGTGTGTGCGTGTCATTGTGCAGACGCGAACACACACATGCATTCATTATTCATGAATGTGTGTGAGTGCTTGCCAAAAACATATCGTTCAAACAAAGGCCATTTCTCAGTGTGTGGGTGTCTGTGTGTGTACACTTCAAAAACACATACTCACTGAACTCCTGTCATACCCTTCCAACATATGCTATGAGTTTGGCCTGTGTCCCGAGGAGCACTGCCACATGACTGAGAGCCCAGACAGCCCCAAACAATCAAACAATCCAAACGCTGAATTGCACTGGAGTCATTTGAAATGTGATACGGGGAGTATAGAATTCAACCATATAGCCACAGATTTTTCGATTTAAATTAGCTCCCTGGTCCGATAGCTTTTCATCCTCGTGGCTTGAATGCCGGGAGCATATTTTAGACCTCGGTGAGCAAAACCTCAAGTTCTCCCCGGTATCAATCGCATTTTCTCTGAGTACTAAATCTTTCCAAGAGGCCTCAGGATGCTTCCAAGTAGTAGTGCACAGGGTTACATTGTTTTACCCTTTCAGACGAATAAACAGCCTTCAAACACTGTTTTCTCGTCTTGCCTTTGGTGAATTTGTGTTAAAAGACACTGAAACACAAATAAACACACACACATAGTGTCGTACAGTATGTGCACACAGACATACACACAGTGAGAATTTACCCAGCAAGTTGAGATAATTATTTCCAGTTTTTCCTCAATTTCAGTAATGTTTTTTAGAAAATTAAGGAATTTTCTCAGAGTATCTGTCTCAAAACAAGACAAACCACAAGTGAGATTCCAGTAATATTGAGAAAATGAGCAGAAGTTGGTTTGCAGCAGCTGGAATTATCTCAACTCAGTGGCAGTTTGTTCACTGGCAAATGTCAAGGCTTAATGTCATGTGAATTGACTTGTTAAGAGTGTATATTCTATTTTTTTGCAGAGAGCACACGTTGGGGTAAGTTAATGAGGCAGGTCCCAGAACAGCGTCTCTTTGCGCTCCCGGCCGCGATACTCGATACTTGTTTTCGGCTGGAGAAACAATGAAAGTATTTCGTTAGATGTCACGCAGAGTGAGTTTGTCTCTTTCGCAATTCAGACCTTTGTTCATCAGGGCTTTCTCGCTCAATGCATTGCACACACACACATGCAGTGCACCTTCCCTTGGTAGCTGGGCTCTCTGAGTCAGTGCTCTCTGTGTGTTTTCAATTACGCGCCCTCTGATCGCCCTCTTCTCCGCTGCAGATTCCTCTCTGTCTGTAGCCTGGCTAACGGATATGCAGCCATATTATAGGTGGAGAGAGGAAGGGCAGGATTAGAGAGGGGCTGTAAGGTAATAAGTCCTGCGAAAAAGCTCTCTCCCTGGCTCTCTCTCCCTCGCATAAACACATGCTCACAAAGGAGCTGTTGTTTCCTTGTAGTGCAGTGTAGCAGGTTGTGATAACGCTGCTGCCAGTACAGCTGCGTGTACGTCATATTTTTCTGACATAACATCAAACGGGACACATAAATGCACTCACTCACGAAATAAGGTGAATGGGAATCCACCTCCTGGGTTCCTGTGGGCATCCACAGCACGTCCCTCCCCATTCACCATTCATACCTTTCCATTGTTTTCTCCAACAGCTTATGAATCGCTGTACTTCTGTCTCACTCGCGCCAGGATAATGTTTCAGTGTTTGTGTACCTCGTCTGAGACTTCAAAGATCCTAGCGCACCAAATCTCCCTTAATCGTGGCTGAGGAGCCATTGTGTTGATGATATGGTTATGACATTATGCCTTTATGATAAATCTCATCAACGCCAAAGACAGTTAAGACTAATCCATTGAGCACACACGCTCGGCAGCATCACTTAACTCCCTCGGCAGCTTAACAAAGCATGGCCTGTCTCCTCACTTTGCCTGTGTTTTCTAGCCTTAATGAAGGGTTACTGAGGCATCAAGGAGGCCCGCGCGTGTGTGTGAGTGGGT
Organism: Enoplosus armatus; assembly: GCF_043641665.1. NCBI lineage: Eukaryota > Metazoa > Chordata > Actinopteri > Centrarchiformes > Enoplosidae > Enoplosus > Enoplosus armatus. Next base: position 18,295,245 of record NC_092185.1, read on the forward strand.
GTGTGTTTGTGTGCGTACGCACATGCACGCACACAGAGACAAGCATGCGCACAAGTTATGATCTGCATTTCTGTGAATGAATCTGATAAATGCGCTTTGTTCAGCTCTTGGATGTTAATCAACAGCTATTATCCGAGTCAGTACAGTTTGTCTGAGAAGGAAAAAAATGTCTAAATGTTGACTGAGCCACTTAACGTCATTTAGAAAAGTAATCTCCTTAGCCAAGTTAAATATCTCTGTTCACATATTCAGACAGTAATATTCAGCTTCGGTTTGGAGAGGCTCTCTAGAGATACATGGGCAGGAAAACATGTTGTTTTCATCTGCCCCTCTGCTGATTCCTATGAGTACTTATCTGTGCAGCACCCACCCTGACTGACTGCACTGTACTCTATTGTGCTCTCCCTAATCCTCAAAGACCAAGTTGAGGAGTTGTAATCTGGAGGAACACCTCATTCTGCCTCATTCACAGGCCCATGTAATGAAACCCCCCTTTGATGAATAAGTCGATTAGAAGCCCCTATTTATGGTAAGTTATTCAAAAGGAGTTAGGTGGTTGGAGGGATGAATTGCTCTTAAAAGCACACACTGTACAGGGTGTTTATTAACCAGGTCTCCTCCTTTTTCCTGTTGCCCCCCCCCCCCTTTGCTTTTCTGTCCTCATCTTTCCTCCTCAATCAATTTCTCTATGAAACTCTTCTAACTGTCTTCATGACCTCCCCCAGCCCGTCTCTCCCCTCTCCCTCCTTGTCCTCCTCTTATCTAACTCTCGGCCGGCAACATTGCCAAGTGAGAGCACCAAAACTGATTTATGCAGTGGCCATCACAAGACAGCAACCATTCTTGGCTGTGGCCGGAGAGAGATAAAACCACACCATAAAGACAGCATTGTTCCCAGTCCTGAAAACAGCCAC